>NC_135803.1:18078256-18678256 GCF_964213995.1 Mustelus asterias | reverse complement strand
CCGAGCTCCAGATGCTGTGACACATCAGGAAGTGGGAGAGGTACCTGGACACTATGTTTCAGGAGGCAGTCACACCTCTTAGATTAACTACCTTGAATTCGGCCAGTGGTCAGGGACAGGAGGGTGTGACTGTGAGTGAGGCAGGTCGAGGGATCCAGAAGGTAGGTTTGCAGGAACCTCTGCCCTTGTCCTTGTCCCTCAGGTTTGACATTCTTGCTCCCTGTGTGGACGAGAGCGGGGACTGTAGGGAGGATGAGCAAACTGACCCCAGCACTGTGGTACAGGGAGCTATTCAAGTGGGGGAAGAGAGAAGAGAAATGTAGTCATACTCGCACGGTGGCACAGTGGTTAGTACTGCTGTCTCACAGCGCCAGGGACCCGGGTTTGATTCCCGGCTTGGGTCACTGGCTGTGCGGAGTCTGCACGTTCTCCCCGTGTTTGCGTGGGTTTCCCCCGAGTGCTCCCGTTTCCTCCCACAGTCCAAAAGACATGCTGGTTAGGTGCATTGGCCATGCTAAATTCTCCCTCAGTGTACCCGAACAGACGCCGGAGTGTGGCGACTCGGGGATTTCCAGAGTAACTTCATTGCAGTGTTAATGTGAGCCTACTTGTGACTAATAAATAAACTTTACTTTTAGTGTGGTTAGGGGCATGGACATTGTTCTCTGTGTCCAAGATCGAGAGTCCCATAGGTTGTGTTGCCGACTGGTGCCAAGGTTCGGGATATCTCATCTGGGCTGCGGAGGAACTTGGGGAGGGAGGATAAAGACCCAGATGTCATGGTCCATGTATTCTGGAGTTAACGTTTCAGGTGTAAAACCATTCAGCATTTTGCTGCTTTCATTTCTGAATTCTAACATTCCAACTGTGTTAGTTTAGTTCCTCACAATTGTACTTCTTTTTCTGTGACCAGGTCAGCGTCTGGCTTTCTGTTAGAGACACAAATGCCAACATTGTACAAAATTAGAGCTTTTTATTTCTGTTCAGGCAAGAACAGTACAGAGATATATTATTATCTGTTCCTACGTACCTCCCAGGAATTCTTATGGCGCAGTGGGTAGCTTGTGAGTCAGAAGCATCAGGTTCAAATCCCACCTCTGGACTTGAAGGCCAAGACTTTTGTGTTGATAATGTGGCTAAGCAGGTTGAGTAGTAACCCGCAACTCCTTCCAACACCCGCCAATCGCAGGTGGTAAAAGTGGGAGAGATGCCTGGTCAGCTGGATGACGGAAAGAAAGATGGCTACCATCATAGAAATCATAGAATTCCTACAGTGCAGAAGCAGGCCATTTGGCCCATCGAGCCTGCACTGGCAACAATTTCACCCAGACCCTATCCCAGCAACCCTACATATATTAGCCCTGCTTGTCCCTCTGACATTAAGGGACAATTTAGCATGGCCAATCCACCTAACCCACACATCTTTGGACTGTGGGAGGAAACCGGAGCACCTATAGGAAACCCACGCAAACATGGGAAGAATGTGCAAACTCCATCCAGACAGTAACCTGAGGCCGGAATTGAACCCGGGTCTCTAACCCACTGTGCCACCATGCCGCCCTCACCATCATTATCACTAGCTCCAGACGACAACATGTGTGTAAAAAGGCATGTTGCCGCAACAACTCCCTCTCCCTGAGTGATCTGTGACCCACCGCCACCACTTACTTCCGAATAGTTTTTGTTTGGACTGGTGTGAGATTGATGCAAACATGATGCAGCCCAGCATTCTCTACGACTGCAAGACATTTTCATTGGTTCCCTGAAAAATGTCAGCCGAAATTCTCCGGCCGTTCGCGCCTTGCCGCCTCTGCTATTACCGAGGACTCAGAATTTGGCGCTCAGCCAAATCTCCGTTCACTGCAGAGGGACCGGAGAATCCCGCTGGCGTGAACGGCCGGACAATTCTGGCCATCGGGCAGCACAGTGGTTAGTACCGCTGCCTCACAGCACCAGGGTCCCAGGTTCAATTCCGACCTTGGGTCACTGTCTATGCGGAGTCTGCGCGTTCTGCCCGTGTCTGCGTGGGTTTCCTCCGGGTGTTCTAGTTTCCTCCCACAATCCAAAGATGTGCAGGTTAGGTTGATTTGCCATGCTAAATTGACCCTCGTGTCAGGGCGATTAGCAGGGTAGATGTGTGGGGTTGTGGGTATAGGGCTGGGGTGAGATTCTGGTTGGTGGAGACTCGATAGGCCGAATAGCCTCCTTCTGCATTATAGGGATTCTATGGATTCTATGTCGCGCACATACTAATATGAGAAAATATTCGACAGGTGAGCTGACCAGAAAGACGTGAACAATGTCAGGGAGCCTGGGCCTACGGTGGCGGATCGAAAATTGACAATTTCTAGTATTTCTGAATGAGGTGCCACTGCTTTAAGGGCAAAGAGGGATGGGTAATAAATGCTGGACTTAAACTGATGTTTACATCCCATGCATGAACAGAAGAAAATTAAGGGCATGATCTTACGAAAAAAATTCGAGGTGCCAAATGAGCGAGAAAACAGGAGAGAATAGCCCTGCTTTTTGGCATTCCATGAATCGCAATCTTATGGCACTTAGTGGAAAAAAAACGGCCGGGGTGCAAGTGAGATGGGGCGGCGGTGCAGCGGGGCGGGGGGTTGGGGGTGGTGGTGGGGGGATTGGCAGTGGCGGCTGAATGTATTGAGGGGAAACCACTGCCCGGCCCTGCCTCCGGCCACCTGGGGGCTTCAATGGCCTCCAATCACCCCTGACAATGCCGTCCCAGACTCACTAATGACTTGCTTTGTGTACTATTAATATTGAAATCGGCTTTCTGGGCATGGTGCCGACTTTACCGGCACGGCGGCACAGTGGTTAGCACTGCTGCCTCACAGCGCCAGGGACCCGGGTTCGATTCCCAGCTTGGGTCACTGTCCGTGTGGGGTTTGCACATTCTCCCCGTGTCTGCATGGGTTTCCTCCGGGTGCTCCGGTTCCCTCCCACAGTCCGAAAATGTGTGGGGCATGTGGATTGGCCATGCTAAATTGCCCCTTGGTGTCGGAGGACTAGCTAGGGGTAAGTACATGGGGTTATGGGGACAGGGCCTGGGTGGGATTGTGGTCGGTGCAGACTCGATGGGCCGAATGGCCTCCTTCTGCACTGTCGGGTTTCTATGGATTCTATAAAACAGGACCGGTACAATCGACAGAGGCAAGTAACTGGGCGCGTGTCTGATTTTCTGCCTCTCATCTGATCGCACCACCTCACCTCCTCCAACGACGGGTGGGATGAGGTCGTAAGATTGTGTCCAAAGAATTTCAACCTTCCCTCGTTGTTTGGGTGTGTGTGAGTGTGTGTGTGTGTGAGTGTGTGTGTGTGTGTGTGTGTGTGTGAGTGGGTGAGTGTGTGTGTGTGAGTGTGTGTGCATGTGTGTGAGTGTGTGTGTGTGTGTGTGTGTGTGTGAGTGGGTGAGTGTGTGTGTGTGTGTGTGAGTGTGTGTGTGTGAGTGGGTGAGTGTGTGTGTGTGTGTGAGTGGGTGAGTGTGTGTGTGTGTGAGTGTGTGTGTGTGTGTGTGTGTGTGAGTGGGTGAGTGTGTGTGTGTGAGTGTGTGTGCATGTGTGTGAGTGTGTGTGTGTGTGTGAGTGGGTGAGTGTGTGTGTGTGTGTGAGTGTGTGTGTGTGTGTGAGTGGGTGAGTGTGTGTGTGTGTGAGTGGGTGAGTGTGTGTGTGTGTGAGTGTGTGTGTGTGTGTGAGTGTGTGTGTGTGTGTGTGTGTGTGTGTGTGTGTGTGTGTGTGGGTGAGTGTGTGTGTGTGTTGCGGGGAGAGGGTGGCAGAGGGGGAAAGAAAGTCACTAAGTAAGTAATAGTCAGAGTATTTATTTGCGCAAGTATGAATTGCGTAACTCCCCCACACCAAGTGGCGTTGGAGGACAATTTCTCTCTGTGACCGTGGCCTTTATTCTTTCCAATTCAGACATGAAAACAACTCAGTGAAGGAAGACGGGACATTTTCATGATTATTTTAAAAAAAGAAAAAGCCCCACATAAATAAATTGGACGCGACTGCATCAGATTCGAAAAGGAACATGGCATTATTGTCCCATAAAATCAGGTAACAGCCCATAAAGTACGCCACGGCTGGAAAGCTTTTGCTGCATCGACCTGACAGGCTTCTTAGTCTATAAACTGTGGGCTGGTAATATATTCCGGTTCCTGATATATTTATGTATTTGTTTAAGAATCATTAAATAAATGTCATTTTCTTTGCTCCGGCATCAGTTATTACACACTGGTTTTACTTACTGCACTCTGTATGACTCCCTCGAGTCTTTTTCACTGCACAAGAGTGAACACATTCCTCACTTATGGTCAGTGGGATGTGGTTAATTTGAAATCACTTAAACTATTATATCTGTCAAGCACAGTTATTTTATTTTCAATTCACATCAATGTTTCAAGAGGCGCGTTTGGTTACTGGGTCAAACTGGCAGTTTAATTTCACCCCGCTTTCAGCAGTGAGACATTTCATATTTCTCTTTTATTTAGACACTGCTGTGAAAAGTTACTCATTCTCTATGCAAGCGTTCACTTCAGTTGAAGCACAACCTTAAATGTTAGCCGCGCAACAATCTTACAAATTGCCCCTTCCTTTTTTTAAAAAAAAAAGAATTAATGCTTGTCGCACCTGACACAATTTTTCTTTTCAAAACAGCAACCAGTGATTTTTTTTTGTGGCACTTTTATGAATCCACCTCCTTACACGGGCACGCGTTCAAATATAGGTATTTCTCACTCTCTTTCCCTCACCCCCATCCCCCTCCCCATCCCATTCAAAACAGAAATTCCTTCCTCCTAAGAAACCAATTCTCCACCTGAGGGGAAGGCCCTAAAGACCTGCTGCCAGCCTCTGGCTAAACTGCTGTGCTGTCAGTTGCTGGGAGGTGTCTGCTGACTTCTCTCCTCCGCACCCCCCCCCCCACCTCCCCATCCCCCCACCCCTCTCTGTACCATTCTCCCCTACTTCCCCCGAACACCGACCGCCCCCCCCCCCCCGCCCCCCTCTAACCCTCCCTCCCTGTGAAGAACTGAGTGCCTCAGATCTGTACAGCACCTCTCCGTGACAGGCCAGCCGAGAACAGAAGGGGACTGCAGTGCGAGTCACGGCACGGGTCCATGTCCAAACAGCTGGTGGTGTGTTGCTTTCCATGTGGGTTCACCTTGTGACATAAAATCATTGTATGGAAAAAAACCACATATTTTTGCCTTCTGTCAAAGTTCCTAGCTCAGCCGACACACAATATCCAAGCAAGACGGGTTTAAAAAGGGTTATGCTTTGTGCTTAACCTGAAGTAACTACAATAATACTCCATTGATGTGCAATGCACTTATCACTAAGTCCTTACTGCATTATCCCTGCACAGGCAACTCACTTGTAAACCATGCCCAAATGTTCTAGTACATTCCGCAACAATAACAATTAAATATTGTGCAATATCGTAATATAATAGTGTGATTTTTTAAAACTAATTTATGGGATGTGCATGCTCCTATCTAGGCCAGTATTTATTACCCATCACTATTTGCCTTTTATAAGGTGGTGCTGGGCTGTCTTCTTGATCCGTTGCTGTCCATCTGGTGTAGGTACACCCACAGTGCTGTTGGGGAGGGAGTTTCAGGATTTTGACGATGAAGGAGGCTGATGTTTGGCTTGGAGGGGAACTTGGAGGTGGCGCTGTTCCCAGTTGCCTGCTGCTCTTATTCTTTAAGATGGTAGAGCTCATGAGTTTGGAAGGTGCTACCGAAGGGGTCTTCGTGTGTCGCTGCAGTGTATCTTGCAGACACTGAAGCCATAATGCATTGGTATGGAGGGAGTGTGTTAAGCTGGTGGATGCATTATCAGTCAAGCGAGCTGCTTTCTCCTGGATGGTGTTGAGCTTCTTAAGTGTTGATGGAATTGCACCCATCCAGGCGAATGGAGAATATTCCATCACATTCCTGACGTGTGCATTATAGATGGTTGACAGGTTCTGGGGAGTCAGGAAGTGAGTCACTCACTACATAATTCCCAGATTCTGATCTCTTCTATAAGCCACAGTATTTATATAGTTGGACCAGTAAAGTTTCTGATCAGTGGTAACACCCAGAATATTGATCATGAGGTTTTCAGTGGTTGCAATACTGTTGATTGTCAAGGAAAGGTAGTTAGATTTTTTCTTATTCAAGATAGAATCATAGAATCTACAGTGCAGAAGGAGGCCATTTGGCCCATTGAGTCTACACCGACAACAATCCCGCCCAGGCCCGATCCCTGTAACCCCATACATTTACCATCCTAATGCCCCTGACACTAAAGGGCAATTTAGCATGGACAATCAACCTAACCGGCACATCTTTGGACTGAGGGAGGAAACTGGAGCACCCGGAGGAAACCCACGCAGACATGGGGAGAATGTGCAGACTCCACTCAGACAATCACCCAAGACCGGAATTGAACCCGGGTCCCTGGCACTGTGAGGCAGCAGTGCTAACCACTGTGCCACCGTACCGCCCTCATTGCTTGCCACTTTTGGGCCATGTATTTTACTTGGCAATGACCGACCAAAGCCTGAATGTTGTCCCGGTCTTGCTGTGTGAGGACATGGGTCTGTTTCAGTCTTTGAGGATATGGGAATGGAACTGAACAACTCTGCTGTGCAATCAGCAGCAGACTTCCCTACGTCTGATCTTATGATGGATGGAAGGTCTTGATGAAACAGCTGAAGATGGTTGGCCCTAAGACACTAAACTGAGGAACTCCTGCAGTGATGTCTTGCGACTGAGATGATTGACCTCCAACAACAATTAGGAGTCTTTCTTTGTGCCAGGAATGACTCCAACCAGTGGAGATTTTTCCCCCTGATTCCCATTGACTTCAGTTCTGCTAGGGCTCCATGATGCCAATCACTCTGTCACTTCACTCTGGAATTCAGTTCTTCAGTCCATGTTTGCACCCGGGCATCACAAACTGAGTGGTCCTGGTGGAATTTAAACTGAGCATTGGCAAGCAGACTATTGATGATTAAATACCACTTAAAAGCATGGTCAATAACACATTTTATCACTTTATAATGAAGACTGAAGGGGCAGGAATTGGCTGCTTCCTCTGGACGGTAAATCCCTGGGCAATAGTCCATGTTGTGGGGTAGATACCAGTGTTGTAGGCTAGAGGCTATGGCTAGTTCTGGAACACAAGTCTTTAACACGAGAGCCAGGATGATGTTGGGGTCCATTACCTTTTCAGTGTCCAGTGAAGTCAGCCAATTCTGAATATCACATGGAGTCAATTAAATTGACTGAAGACTGGCATCTGGAATGATGGGGACCTCAAGAATATCCAAGATGGATCATCATTCTCTCAGTATTTCAGGCTGAAGGTGGTTGCAAATGCATTAGGTGTTGCCATTTGCATTCATGTGCTGCCATCATTGAGAATGGGGATATTTGTGAAGCCTTTTCCTCAATTGTTTAAGTGTCCACAACCATTCATGACTGGGTAGGGCAGGATTGCAGAGCTTTGATCTGGTTTGCTGTTTGTGGACTCTTTTATCCCTGCTCCTCCCACTGTTTAGCATGCACGTAGCTTCATCAGGTCAGCACCTCATATTCAGGCTGACCCTAGTGTTGCTCCAGATAAGCTGTCCAATACTTCCCATCATATCTGGGTTGGGGCCCTGGCTTGGAGGTAGTGGTAGATTGGGGGATATTAAGATTACAGAGCGTGTACTATGACCTACTGCTGCTGATGTTCCACAGTGCCTCATGCATTTAGCGGTGCAGTTAGGAAAAGTTCAATGATCTGACAAGGACGGGAAAGGCAAGGGACTTTTACCTGCAGCTTCACAAAATATGTGCCTCCTCACCATTCATCCACAGTTTGCTCCTGGCTTCCTGGCCAGCTATCTGTTTTCCCAAAATGCACAGTCACCCCACCCTATGGGTGCACATGTCTCTTCTTGAAGAATCCTACCCACATACTGCCTTTGAAAGCATGTCTGTGATTTGGGAGTTTGCAAGCAGCATCCGTCATGACTTTTATTTGTACTCAGCCTGTCAATTAGTGGTTATCTCTGCAGTTATAGATTCAGAGAATCCCTACAGTGAAGAAGGAGGCCATTTGGCCCATTGAGTCTGCACCGACCACAACCCCACACAGGCCCTATCCCCATAACCCCACTCTGCTAATCCCCCGACACTAAGGGGCAATTTAGCATAGCCAATCAATCTAAGCCACATGTCTTTTTTTTATTCACTCATGGGACATTAGCGTCACTGGCTGGCCAGCGTTTATTGCCCATCCCTAGTTGACTTTGCAGGACAGTTGAGAGTCAACCACATTGCTGTGGCTCTGGAGTCACATGTAGGCCAGACCAGGTAAGGATTTATAAATCTTGCCAGGTAAGATTTTCTCCCCTAAAGGACATTAGTGAACCAGATGGGTTTTTCCGATAATCAGCAATGGTTTCATGGTCATCAATAGATTCTTAATTCGAGATTTTTTAAACAATTGAATTCAAATTTCACCGTCTGCCATGGTGGGATTCGAACCCGGGTCCACAGAACATTAGCTGAATTTCTGGATTAATAGTCTAGTGATAATACCACTAGGCCATTGCCTCCCTGGAGTATGGGAGGAAGCTGGAGCATTCAGAGGAAACCCACGCAGACACAGGGAGAACATGCAAACTCCACACAGACAGCGACCCGAGGCCGGAATTGAACCCGGGTCGCTGGTGCTGTGAGGCAGCAGTGCTAACCACTGCACCATGTGCTGCCCATAATGAGGGAGGGAAAAGCTACTGATGGTGTGCTTTTGATATATCTGACCTTTGACTCCCATGGAGAGGAACATTGGAATTTCTGGGAAGTCATGATGTGGAGATGCCGGCGTTGGACTGGGGTAAACACAGTAAGAAGTTTAACAACACCAGGTTAAAGTCCAACAGGTTTATTTGGTAGCAAAAGCCACACAAGCTTTCGAGGCTCTGAGCCCCTTCTTCAGGTGAGTGGGAATTCTGTTCACAAACAGAACTTATAAGACACAGACTCAATTTACATGAATAATGGTTGGAATGCGAATACTTACAACTAATCCAGTCTTTAAGAAACAAAACAATGGGAGTGGAGAGAGCATCAAGACAGGCTAAAAAGATGTGTATTGTCTCCAGACAAGACAGCCAGTGAAACTCTGCAGGTCCACGCAACTGTGGGAGTTACAAATAGTGTGACATAAATTCTGATTCTAGGATCGCATGATAAAGACTCAGGAGGAAAAAAGCAGAAATATTTATGTGAAATAGTGTGACATAAACCCAATATCCCGGTTGAGGCCGTCCTTGTGTGTGCGGAACCTGGCTATCAGTTTCTGCTCCGCGACTCTGCGCTGTCGTGTGTCGCGAAGGCCACCTTGGAGAACGCTTACCCGAATATCAGAGGCCGAATGCCCGTGACCGCTGAAGTGCTCCCCAACAGGAAGAGAACAGTCTTGCCTGGTGATTGTCGAGCGGTGTTCATTCATCCGTTGTCGCAGCGTCTGCATAGTTTCCCCAATGTACCATGCCTCGGGACATCCTTTCTCGACAATCACCAGGCAAGACTGTTCTCTTCCTGTTGGGAGGACTTCAGCGGTCACGGGCATTCGGCCTCTGATATTCGGGTAAGCGTTCTCCAAGGTGGCCTTCGCGACACACGACAGCGCAGAGTCGCGGAGCAGAAACTGATAGCCAGGTTCCGCACACACAAGGACGGCCTCAACCGGGATATTGGGTTTATGTCACACTATTTCACATAAATATTTCTGCTTTTTTCCTCCTGAGTCTTTATCATGCGATCCTAGAATCAGAATTTATGTCACACTATTTGTAACTCCCACAGTTGCGTGGACCTGCAGAGTTTCACTGGCTGTCTTGTCTGGAGACAATACACATCTTTTTAGCCTGTCTTGATGCTCTCTCCACTCCCATTGTTTTGTTTCTTAAAGACTGGATTAGTTGTAAGTATTCGCATTCCAACCATTATTCATGTAAATTGAGTCTGTGTCTTATAAGTTCTGTTTGTGAACAGAATTCCCACTCACCTGAAGAAGGGGCTCAGAGCCTCGAAAGCTTGTGTGGCTTTTGCTACCAAATAAACCTGTTGGACTTTAACCTGGTGTTGTTAAACTTCTTACTGTATTTCTGGGAAGGCCATAGTTAAAGATATTGGAAATGGAGAAGGGGGAGCTGTCAGTTGAAGGTTTCTTGTCACATTCTGCTGCACTTGGTTCTTTTCCGTAATTCTCCTCCAAAGCAATATTTCCAGCAGCTCCAAGTACAGGCCACCCCTTGTGAGTATGACCGTGAACTCCTTTCCTTTTCTCCTGAATCACAACTCGGAGAATCAATAGAAAATCAGGAGGAGGAGCCAGGCCTTCACCTTCACTTCCGACCAATGCAGCATCCCACAAACTACCATGAACCCTCTCCCTGTGAAGCATCAGCCAAGAAATAAAGAGCTCAGGCCCTTCACGTGAGAAAGCAGCTCCAGGTGATGCATCAAGTCCGCCTTGATGAAGTACAAAGATGCAGGGATTGATTTTTCTGAATGAAGGGATCAGGCAGCATTTACCCTTGACTGAAGATCCTGAACTTCCCCATCTCATAACATTTAAAAGAATCAGGCTTATGCACAGCCCTACAGACAGTCTCCTCTAGGGTACTAGAGGAATTCTGTATTCAAATGCCCATTCATAATAATGCATTAATACAGCACGATGCACAGAAGACTCTTTGTACGTACTGCACCACTCCATAATAGGGGAGAAACGTAACATTTAATGCGTAGCATCTCCATGATACCCACCGTACATTTTGTATCGCAAAATATTGCCAGATTCAGCACTGGATAAATGTTCCATTTTAAAATTCAGTACATATAGTATTACTACAATTTTTGGATCCTAATAACTGGCTAAAATGGTATGTTCGGCTCACTGGTGGTAATGTGTTAAACCTATCCTGGAGTTTATGAACTGGTGTTAATCCTGTCTAAAATACACTCAATGCCTGGACTTCCATTATCCTCAGGGCAGTAAGTCAGCATAAAAATTACCGATACTTAGGATATAGACTCCTTGATGTTTTGTTTGAATTAGAGGAACACTTCAAAACCTTAACGAGGTCGATATGATGTGTAGAAAACTGGATAAAAGGAATAATTCTATAAACAAAATCAGATAAGGAGAAAGAGTTCAGTGCGTGCAGAAATACTGTGTTAATAAAAAAAAACTGAAATTCAAATGCTATGAAGTCCTTGGGTTGCCTTTGATTTTCTTTGTGTGAAGAGTTCTTCTTTATTCAGTAATCAATAAAAAAAATGTAGACCAAAAAATCAGGGCAACTGGAAAAGAGGAAAGTAATAATTCAATACATTTGTAAATCTTCCAATTCGGTGCAATTTGCAGAAAAACAACTCCATCCACTTTAAATACTAATCGCTGGAATTAGGCAACTGCTAGAATCCGTTCCTCAGTTAGTTTTCGGAAAGATATAAATCAAAGCTGAGTGTTTTTTTGTTTCTCTCTCTGTAACTACCTTTCAGCTGCCGTTGAAAGCTTAATTTTGCTACAGTGATTCCTTCGCCTGTCACCCAGCCCCCACACCGCACTCACATGCCACACTTCTGGTCGGGTTGCTTTCTGTCAAGGAGGTCATGCCATTTCTTCATCATTTAACCTTGATTTGAAGAGCCCTCCATCACTGGCTGTAGTTGGCTGTGGCCACTGCCAAATTTCTGTGCCTAGAGCTACATCAGGTTGTGAGTTTAATAAGAGTAATTTATTATTAGTGTCATTAGTAATGACCTATTTACACTTTACAAAGGAGGGGGAAAAAAATGACAAATGGGAAATATTGTCATTTTCCCTTTTTTTCCGTTAAGAAACAGCATTGGCAGTTACCAGTCTGTTATTTAGTGAGGATTAGCGACATAACTGATACTGAACTTCTTTTGAGGTCTGAATCAGTTGAAGAGGACCACAATTATGCTGAGAGCAAACAGCCTCGTGGAAAAAAAAGATTGATTGCGACTTGTTTTCAACGGCAACAGTGGCTGTCAGTCATCATTGACAATAAATGTTCAGCTTCCTTCACGGGAATGGTCCATTTCTGAAGAAATTTAATGATTACTCAAGGACCGTTGGACTAGAGGCACATTCATCACAATCACCATCTGAACAGTGTTCATCCCTCACAGCTACTGCTCTGTTCCTTCCAGAGGGCAAGACTTTCAGGCGTGGGACAGGATTGTTGGACCAGGACAGGTTTTCCTGCCCATCAATTTCATTTACTCAGAAGTAATTAATTGCAGGGAGGGGGGTTTCATTTTAACCGAAGCCCCTTCACT
Organism: Mustelus asterias; assembly: GCF_964213995.1. Lineage (NCBI taxonomy): Eukaryota > Metazoa > Chordata > Chondrichthyes > Carcharhiniformes > Triakidae > Mustelus > Mustelus asterias. The sequence continues at coordinate 18,665,877 of NC_135803.1, read as the reverse complement.
CCCAACTCAAGGTGCAAAACCTATTGGGTGGGCTCCACTGCCTGATTTTACTTTCCATTTACCTTCACCAGATGCACCAGCTGCTTATTCATTACCGTTGGCTGAGAAGTTGTAATGTTTGGAAAACTAAATCCTCTCAACTCTGAAGCCGGCTCCAAGTGGAGAGGATCTCCAAGAAGATCGCGCATATGAACAGAATTCCCACTCACCTGAAGAAGGGGCTTGGAGCTCCGAAATCTTGTGTGGCTTTTGCTACCAAATAAACCTGTTGGACTTTAACCTGGTGTTGTTAAACTTCTTACTATCTCTGAAGCTACCATCCTTACAATGCTGACACAGCAATATTATAGAATCCTGCACTGCAGAAGGCGGCCATTTGGCCCATCAAGTCTGCACAAACTCACCCAGGCCCTATCAGTGTTGGGACCGCAATTGTTTACGATTTACATAGATGATTTGGAGTTGGGGACCAAGTGTAGTGTGTCAAAATTCACAGATGACACGAAGATGAGTGGCAGAGCAAAGTGTGCAGAGGATGCTGAAAGTCTGCAAAGGGATATAGATAGTCTAAGTGAGTGGGCGAGGGTCTAGAAGATGGAGTACAATGTTGGTAAATGTGGGGTCATCCATTTTGGTAGGAATAACAGCAAAATGGACTATTATTTAAATGGTAAAAAATTGCAACATGCTGCTGTGCAGAGGGACCTGGGTGTCCTTGTGCAGGAATCACAAGGAGTTGGTTTGCAGGTGCAGCAGGTAATTAAGAAGGCAAATGGAATTTTGTCCTTTATTGCTAGAGGGATGGAGTTTAAAAACAGCGAGGTAATGTTGCAGCTGTATAAGGTGCGGGTGAGGCCACACCTGGAGTACTGTGTACAGTTTTGGTCTCCTTACTTGAGAAAGGATATACTGGCACTGGAGAGGGTGCAGAGCAGATTCACTAGGTTGATCCCGGAGTTGAGAGAGTTGGCTTAAGAGGAGAGACTGAGTAGACTGGGGCTATACTCATTGGAATTTAGAAGAATGAGAAACATAGAAACCATAGAAACCCTACAGTGCAGAAGGAGGCCATTCGGCCCATCGAGTCTGCACCGACCACAATCCCACCCAGGCCCTACCCCCACATATTTTACCCGCTAATCCCTCTAACCTACGCATCCCAGGACTCTAAGGGACAATTTTTAACCTGGTCAATCAACCTAACCCGCACATCTTTGGACTGTGGGAGGAAAGCGGAGCACCCGGAGGAAACCCACGCAGACACGAGGAGAATGTGCAAACTCCACACAGACAGTGACCCGAGCCGGGAATCGAACCCGGGATCCTGGAGCTGTGAAGCAGCAGTGCTAACCACTGTGCTATCGTGCTGCCCGTGCTACCGTGAGGGGAGATTTTATAGAAACATATAAGATTATGAAGGGAATAGATAAGATAGAAGCAGGGAAGTTGTTTCCACTGGCGGGTGAAACTAGAACTAGGGGGCATGGCCTCAAAAAAGGGGAAGCAGACTTAGGACTGAGTTGAGGAGGAACTTCTTCACACAAAGGGTTGTGAATCTGTGGAATTCCCTGCCCAGTGAAGCAGTTGAGGCTAACTCATTGAATGTTTTTAAGGAAAGGATAAATTTTTGAACAGTAAAGGAATTAAGGGTTATGGTGAGCGGGCGGGTAAGTGGAGCTGAGTCCACAAAAAGATCAACCATGATCTTATTGAATGGCGCAGCAGGCTCGAGGGTCCAGGTGGCCTTCTCCTGCTCCTAGTTCTTATGTTCTTATGTTCTATCCCCACAACCCCATGCATTTACCCGAGCTAATCCCCCTGACACTAAGGGGAAATTTAGCATGGCCAATCCACCTAACCTGTACATCTTTGGACTGTGGGAGGAAACCGGAGCACCCAGAGGAAACCCACTCAGACAAGGGGAGAATATACAAACTCCACACAGACAGTGATCCAAGCCAGGAATCGAATCCTACACAACTGGGGCTGAGATCCAGAGTGCCCAAGGTTCTGGCCTAGATTCCAGCCCTCACCCGATGCTCCCACTAAGGTTACAAAATTCACCAAAGATCCTTAGCTAGCCACTTCCAAACTCACGACCACTTTTATCTAGAAGGACAAGGGCAGCAGATACATGGGAACACCACCACCTGCAAGTTCCCCTCCAAGCCACTCACCATCTTGACTTGGAAATATATCGCCGTTCCTTCGCAGGCACTGAGTCAAAATCCTGGAATTCCCTCCCCAATGGCATTGTGGGTCAACCCACAGCACATGGAGGCAGCTCACTACCACCTTCTCAAGGGAAACTAGGGATGGGCAATAAATGCTGACCTAGACAGCGACGCCCATGTCCCACGAATGAATAAAAAAAGGCTAATTCCTATTCCAGTGCTGTTGAAACATTGGCTCCACTCCAGGGCCAGAACACGTCACCTAGGCTGACAATCTAGTACAGCACCTCAAGAGCGCTGTCGTGCTGAAGGCACTCTCCAAGAGAGGCAGCATTTAACTATTCTGGTGAATCAGGTGTACTTTAAATGCCTCATATCACTCCTCAAAGAATAATAGAGTTCTCTCGATAGTCTGGTCAATATTTTTCCTGTAATTAATACAACGATTTGTGAGATCTTGCTGTGTGAAAGGTGACAGCTGTGTTTGCCTGCATATCAATAGCCATCTCACTTCAAAGTACCTCATTGTGTGTGAGAGATGAGACTAGGCGTTAAAATATTCAAAGTCTTTGCTTTCATTTTCTATCCTACGGTGAGCTAAATATTTAACAATATTAATAGGAATAATGATGCAGCCGTGCATAGGTATTGATATGCAGGATCAGAAGCGTATGCACCTGGTGAAGTCAGGCATGGCAAGCCACTGAACAAAACACCTGGGGGTGGAGGTCAAAGTTGAGATCTTGGCCTGGATTATCTTAAAGAGGCCGCGATATTTTTACTTGAAGCCCCCTGTACAAAAAAGCAGCTTCTGAGTTTGTTGGGGAATAGGGCAGAGTGTGAAACAGGCTGTCAGCTTGCTATTGCCTGGTTTGCAATGGTGGCCTGACGTGAATTTGTATCCTGGAGTAATAAGCTGTGTATGAGCCCCTCTATACAATTGCTTGAAGGCCTTGTTACGTGACGTGTACCACAACACGCAAAAGCGCCAAGAATCTGCAAGGCACTGCGCACTGAAAAAACTGACCATGCACAAATCTAAAGGGAAACATATCCCGGGATTTATATTTAGTTCAGGTGTTGCTGTTGAAGGCCCTGTTGCTGTTGGGTGGCATGGTGGCACAGTGGTCAGCACTGCTGCCTCACAGCACCAGGGTCCCCGGTTCGATTCCCGGCCTTGGGTCATTGTCTGTGTGGAGTCTGCACGTTCTCCCCATGTCAGCGTGAGTTTTCTCCAGTTTCCCCCCAAAGTCCGAAAGACGTGTTGGTTAGGTGTATTGTTCAAGCTCAGTGTACACGAACAAGCGCCGGAGTGTGGCGACTCGGGGATTTTCACAGTAACTTCATTGCAGTGTTCATGTAAGCCTACTTGTTACACTAATGAATAAACTAAAATTTGAAAAACTAAAAACATGACCGGAATTCTGCGACCGCCCGCAGCTGGGATTATCCGGTCCCGCCGCTGTGAACGGAAGTTTGGCTGAGTGCCAAATTCTCTGCTGTAGTGGGGAGTGCGAGACTGGAAAATTCCGGTGCTTGTCTCCTTGGGATTTGCCACAGCTGGAGTGAACAGCCCTTTTATCTCTACCCAAATCTTCAAACGGAGGCTTCCTCTCTGCCTCTCTGGCAAGCAATTTTGCCACTTTTCAGGGCAATGATGGGTGCAAAGTGCTTTGGGAAGCTGACATTTCCCTGCAAAAGCAAAGACCCTCCCCCCGCTTGGCCTGGCAACATTTGGTAGTCCTGGGTGGGATCTCAATTCTTCAACTATGATGTCTGGGACAATTCAATAACAAATAATCAAGAGTGCATTATAGTGTGTCAGCACATCAAATAATCCTAAATACTCCAAGATTAAAACTGGAGTTGTTTCCGGTTCCACAATATTACCTAACAACTCTTTGCTCGACTTCCTGAGACTTTTTAACCTCTCGCACCTGGAATATAGTGCATTGTGATGTCAGCCTGTAACCATAACATTACACTCTATATCAAGGCATGTATATTGAACAAGTGCCATGTTGGAATATGTCTATTCATTTATTAGTGCAACAAGTTGGCTTACATTAACATTGCAATGAAGCTACTGTGAAAATCCCCGAGTCGCCGCACTCCGGCGCCTGTTCGGGTACACTAAGGGAGAATTTAATATTGTCAATGCACCTAACCAGCACATCTTTCAGGCTGTGGGAAGGAGTCGGAGCACCCGGAGGAAACCCATGCAGGCAAGGGGAGAACATACAGACGGCGCACAGACAGTGCAATTGAATCCAGGTCCCTGGCGCTGTGAGGCAGCAGTGCCAACCACTGTGCCATTGTGCCGCCCAATATTACTAAGTCCAAACATAATTGAGGGATCCATGCAGCATCATAAACCATGAGAATGTAACTCCATGCTATTCATAAATAGCCTTTGTAAACCTTACAGACCGGAATTCCCCGACTTGAGTATTATAACAGTTTAGCATCAAGAATCACTGCAGCAATGCTTTGATTTTGATATTTGGTTTGATTTATTATTGTCACATGTATTAGTATACAGTGAAAAGTATTGTTTCCTGTGCACTATACAGACAAAGCATACTGTTCAGAGAGAAGGAAAGGAGAATGTAGTGTTGCAGTCATAGCTAGGGTGTAGAGAAAGATCAGCTTAGTGTGAGGTAGGTCCATTCAAAAGTCTGATGGCAGCAGAGAAGAGGCTCAAGAATAACTGCCCGAGATGCTGTCCCTTTTTGGGGCAGAATTCCAGCAGGGACAGCAGATGGCCCATTCCTGATGTTGGGGGGCTGCCTCTGGTCCCATTCCCCTGGAGTTAGGCGAAGACCATGGGGCCAAGTCAAAACGCAACAGTTCTGGTCCAGGGCACTTCTAGTCACGCAATATGGCAATCTGCATTTCTAACCTCCTGCCGACTGATTGTTCTGCAAGTGGATTCTCAGGCTAGGTTTCAGTGGAAAGTGGCGTTCTCATCACTGAGAGTAATATTTATTTTACAGATTATCATAAATATCTACAATTTCATAGTTCTGGAGCATCTCCTCCTCACCCAGCATTATTTGATTTGATTTGATTTATTATTGTCACATGTATTAGAATACAACGTAAAGTACTATTTCTAGTGCGCTATACAAAGCATACTGTTCATAGAGAAGGAAAGGCGAGAGTGCAGAATGTAGTGTTACAGTCATAGAGTTTAAAAGAGTTGGAATGAAGTTTTACAAGCACTGAATGAGAGTAATAGATAGAATTGGAAGGGATGCTGGACACAGCTTGCAGGAAGTAGCCTTAGTCCGCCATCTTGAGCAACAATAAACTCCAGATCTCAAGTAAGTGGCATTGTACCTGCAAGAATGTCTTTATCATCCGATAAAGATAAATTGTTAGCATTTCCCTTGAATTTGGACACATGCCATGTCTTAGTTCTTGCCTGCTTTCTCTTTCTGCTGTAGTTCTCTCCTTTGTAGCTGTGTTTACTGCTCTCTTTCTGCCTTTCTGTGGCCGCTTTCCTGTCTCTTTTTCAGGTCACTCTCTCCCTCTCTCTGGCTGCTCTGAGCAATCTTTCCATTTCTATTTATTCCAAGTTGTTAATTTAAATGCCCATGCCTTCAATCCTTCACCCGTCCCCTCCGGACCCTGCCACCCACCACTCATCCCTCCACACCATGCCACCACCATCATGGGTGGCACAGTGGTTAGCACTGCTGCCTCACAGCTCCAGGGACCCCTGTTCGATTCCCGGCTTGGGTCACTGTCTGTGCGGAGTCTGCACGTTCGCCCCATGCCTGTGTGGGTTTCCTCCGGGTGCTCCGGTTTCCTCCCACAGTCCAAAAGATGTGCTGGTTCGGTGCATTGGCCATGCTAAATTCTACCTGAGTGTACCCGAACAGGTGCCGGAGAGTGGTGACTAGGGGATTTTCACAGTAACTTCATTGCAGTGTTAATGTAAACTGACTTGTGACACAAATAAAAAAACTTTAAAAGTGATTTCTCATTATTCATCCAGGCTGTTGACCATTTTCCAGGGCAATCATGGGGCGCGATTCCCCCCCAAAAAATCCTAAGGGCTGAAATCGAGTGAAAACTGGAGTAAATCCTGCTGTTATTTTCAGTGGGAGTTTAAAGATGAATCTCCCACACTCTGTGCACTGCAGAGCGCACAAGTGTGAATCACACTGGAAATCAGTGGGTGGGGCCTATTCCTGCTGGAGAGGCCGGCAGCATAGCACTGAGTGGGCCACTGCACATGTGCCAATCTGTCAGTGCTGACATTGATGCAAGCGCAGTGGCCCCTGTCTTCCAACCTCCTGTTTGCTGGCCAGCCCCACGTGACCCCCACAACACCGGTCCTCTCACACTCCCACAGCCCGATCGCTGGCCCCCCCAACTATGTCTGGGCCCAGCCACGAACCCCCCCACCCCCCCGGACTACCCCCGCAGCCCCAACCCGCCTAGCAGGCTGACCATCCCCCCACCCCATCCCGCCCCAATCGCTGGCCTCCCTCCCTCCCCCACTGATCCTGTCTGCAGAGTGGCAGGGGGACCCCCTCTTCCCCCACCGATTGCCCCACTAGTCCCCGTCCCATCAGGCCCCTCCCCATGCCCCGCCCCCTATGCACTGCCCCATCCTCGATGGGCGGTGCCAAGGTGCCCCCTGGACATTGGCACATTGTGCCTTGGGCAGTGCCATGGGGCACAAGCTGGCACTGCCAAGATGCCAATGCCCAAGAGGCTTCCCCCACCACCCAACTCTCTGGGGACCCCCAATTTCCCCCCCCCCCTCCCCCTTCACTACAGCGGGGTTGGACCGCTAGCTCCCGAAAGTGAGATGCTACTCTAAATCCTGCTGGAGCGAACCACTCCGGCGGGAAGGGGAGATGCTAGTGGGCTGGGAGACTTCAGTCCCGGGCCCGCTAATCATATTTAAATTGTATTAAGATCCCCCCCCCCTGCATACCTAATGTGCCTATCTCTGGCGCGGAGCTGATGGCACCAGAAATCTGACGCTGGGAGAATGTCTCGGGGCCGAACGTCCAGCGTGGATCACACTAATCCGGCCCTGCTCAAATCACCCTTATGGTCTACATTGTTGTTCCTCTGGGTTGACTTGAAGTAACATGTTTTCTTTTGGCAATATATTTGCTCGGAGACACACCCTATAAATAATGTTACTGGAGGGCCCTACAGGAATGAAAACCCATTCTCCTTGGATCAGGCTGTTATCAGGGTCATTGGTCCACAATGATGCTAAAACTAATTTGCTTTAAATTGAATAATTTCTTTTTTCCATCAAAGGGAGGTTACTTTGAACCTGAAGCATGACCCAACACTTTGCTTTCACTTAAGAGTTATGAGGAAGTAAAACAGCAATCTTAAGACCATCAGACATAGGAGCAGAAGTTGGCCATTCAGCCCATCGAGTCTGCTCCGCCATTCAATGAGATCATAACGAGTCAAGAATAACTGTATCAATGCTTAAGAATAACAGCCAAAAATTCTGTTCTTTCTTGGGGGCAGAATTCCAGCAGGGATAGCAGATGGCCCATTCCTGGTGTAGGGGCCTGCTTCTGGTCCCATTCCTGTGGATTTAGGTTAAGACTATGAGGCCAAATCAAAAGGCAACTGTTCTGGCCCAGGGCACTTCGAGTCACGCAATATGGCAATCTGCATTTCTAACCTCCTATTGACTGATTATTCTGCAAGTGGATCCTTAGGCTAGGTTTCAGTGAAAATTTGTGCTCTCACCATCTGATATGATAATCCTCAACACCACTTTCCTCATTTAATCCCTTTCTGATTAAAAATCTGTCCATTTTAGCCTCTTAACTGTGTTTCCGGATGTTCGTATCATGTGACAGCATAACCGTCACATTAACTGTGGGCGGCATGGTGGCACAATGGCTAGCACTGCTGCCTCGCAGTGCCAAGGACCTGGATTCGAATCCTGTCTTGGGTGATTGTCTGTGCGGAGTTTGCACGTTCTCCCCATGTCTGCGTGGGTTTCCTCCGGGTGCTCTGGTTTCCTCCCACAGTCTGAAAGACATGCTGGTTAGGTGCATTGGCCATGCTAAATTCTCTCTCAGTGTACCCGAACAGGCTCCAGAGTGTGGCGACTAGGGGATTTTCACAGTAACTTCATTGCTGCGTTAATTTTATGGTGTTGACTAACATTGCCCATGGAACATTGTGATTTTTAGATATATGTTTTGTTTATGATACTTTTATGGTTTTTTTCTCCACACTGTTTACAATGCCACTCCCCTAGAGTGACCAATAGACATTATCTCGCTATGCGTAGTTCAGGAATTAATCAAAAGTTATCCTTTATAACTGGCGTGGGATTTGGGGGAGCGGGTGAAAGGACTCTTTGTTTTTTGACCTGCCTTTTTTATTTGAGGATCCTTGCCTGAACTCCCAAGTGACTTTCACAACTCAAAATTTCAGTGACAACATGCGGCCGTGTAATCTAAAATGAATTTTACGGAACTAAAGTTAAACTTGGTTAACAGCACTGAGAATGACTGAGAAATACATCGCAACTTCACCCTCGTAATAGCTTAAGACAAAAGCAAATTACTGCAGATGCTGGAATTTGAAACCAAAAGAGAAAATGCTGGAAAATCTCAGCAGGTCTGGCGGCATCTGTAAGGAGAGATGGGGCCAAGACCCCCAAAGGGTCATCTGGACTCGAAACGTCAGCTCTTTTCTCTCCTTACAGGTGCTGCCAGACCTGCTGAGATTTTCCAGCATTTTCTCTTTTGGCCTCGTAATAACTTAAATACCTGTCTGTGATCTTGTAGCCCAGCAGAGCTAGACGTTTCGAAGCCAGCTCATTTCAAATGTTTCAATTATTTCTCACACTAAAGCTCATATTTTTACTATTTTTAAAAAAATGTTTGCATCATGAACTATTGCATTGTGATCTAACATTCTATTTTTCTTACAATCAGAACTATTCATGTTCACCAGTAACATCCTCACATCACCTTCATTCACACCACATATTTTTAAGCAACCTATGATTTATTTCCGTTATAAGCCAATTTCATTTGGCAATAATTCTCCTCTCACCCCAACCCACCCCCACCTTGCAATGTGAAAAATATTAGAAGCTTGCAATGGAACTATCAAAAAGAATCAAATGGTTGCACATGTAGGATTGACATCAATTGATGGGAATCTGCATTCAATCTATATTTTAATTTAGTTGTCTTTGTTCTCACTACTAATATAAATAAAGAATTTCACTCCACTGAAAGAAAAAACATGTAGTTGTGTAACTTCTTTAAAGGTCTCAATATGTCCCCCAAAGCGTTTCATCGCAAATAGCTTGCTTTTGAAGTGCAGTGGCTGCTGTTAAGTAGTTTGTACACGGCAGCACGGTGACACAGTGGTTAGCACAGCTGCCTCACAGTGCCAGGGACCCGGGTTCGATTCCCAGCTTGGGTCACTCCTCTCTGTGTGGAATCTGTGCGATCTCCCCGTCTCTGCATGGGTTTCCTCCGGGTGCTCCAGTTTCCTCCCACAGTCCAAAAGAAATGCTGGTTAGGTGCATTGGCCATGCTAAATTCTTCCTCAGTGTACCCGAACAGGCTCCCGAGTGTGGCAACTAGGGGATTTTCATAGCAACTTCATTGTAGTGTTAATGTAAGCTTACTTTTGAAACTAATAAATAAACAAAAAACATAAGTACTGCACAGGAGTTGCAGTTGTGAATATGGGATGAAGTAATGGAAACATAACATAGGAGGAGGCCATTTTGTCCTTCGAGCCTGCTCCGCCATTCATCACGATCATGGCTGATCGTCCAACTCAATATCCTAATCCTGCTTTCTCCCCATAACATTTGATCTTATTTGCCCCAAGTGCTATATCCAGCCGCCTCTTGAATACATTTAATGTTTTGGCATCAACTACTTCCTGTAGTAATGAATTCCACAGGCTCACCACACTTTGGGTGAAGAAATGTCTCCTCATCTCTGCCCCACATCCTCAGACTGTGACCCCTGGTTCTGGACACACCCACCATCGGAAACATCCTCCCTGCATCTACCCTGTCTAGTCCTGTTAAAATTTTATAAGTCTATCAGATTCCCCCCTCATTCGTCTGAATTCCAGCGAAAACAATCCTAACCTAGTCAATCTCTCCTCATACATCAGTCTCGGAGCGAGGCTTTAGCCCGCAACCTTCTGATTCAGGTACTATCACTGAGCCAATGACAATACCTGAGCACTCTTGCATCTTAAGGATCTTCCAAAGCATTTCACAGCTAATAAATCGCTGACTGTTGTCTTGCAGAGAAACACAGCAGGGAATTTTCACGCAACACGATCTCACAAAAAGGAATGAAATTAATGACCTATCAAGTTGTATTTGGAATTTTTTTAACTGAAGAGCTAAATATTGGCCAAGGAATCACCATTGCTTTTCTTCAATAAGTGCCATGTGACCATGTCAACATTGAGAGGGCAGAAAGAACTTCATTCACTGTTTCCTCTGAAAGACAGCACCGAAGACAGTACTACACTGCAAGTGTCGATCTAGATTATGTCAAAGTTCTAGAACCCTAGAACACATTACCGTCTTGATTTATAGCCAGGACTATTATCACTGCACCATGGCTAGGCTTAATCATAGGTTTTTAAATTCATTTGTGGGACATGGGCGTCGCTGGCTGGCCAGCATTTATTGCCCATCCCTGGTTGCCCTCCAGAAGGTGGTGGTGAACTGCCTTCTTGAATCGCTGCAGTCCACGTGCTGTGGGTTGACCCACAATGCCGTTAGGGAGGGAATTCCAGGATTTTGACCCAGCAACTGTGAAGGAATGGTGGGATATTTTCAAGTCAGGATGGTGAGTGGCTTGGAGGGGAACTTGCAGGTGGCGGTGTTCCCAGGTATCTGCTGCCCTTGTCTTTCCAGATGGAAGTGGTCATGTCTAAGGATGGTGTTGTCTCAGGATCTTTGGTAAATTTCTGCAGTGCATCTTGAGCGACAGTTGTGGAGGGAGTGGGTGTGGTGCCAATCAAGCGGGCTACTTTGTCCTGGATGGTGTCAAGTTTCTTCAATGTTGTTGGAGCTGCACCCATCCAGGCAAGTGGGGAGTATTCCATCTAGTCCCACCTTCCAAAGAGGACAGGTTTATTAATGCTGTTTTTTCCAGTCTTGCCACCAAAGCTGTGTCTTGCGCTCATTAAGATAGATATACAAGAATGCCAAATCTCAAAGGGAACAACAATGAATACTGTATGATAAGTGGGTACTGATTGGCTGACAAGTAGACTGATAGTTAGAGGCATTGCCATGGAGAATGCACCAGGGGACAGTTAACTGCCAAGCTTTTGTTTAAATTCAAACCAGGCAGGTTGACACTGATTGGTCAAGGCAATGCCATGGGGAATGAGCCAGGGAATGGCTGTCCCCAATCTTCCACCTAGTTGACAAAGGCACACTGCGCACTGACTCCTCTCGGAATTAGGACTCTTCTTTATTTATTATTTATCCCTAAAATTACCCACTGTTCAGATAACATGCTCTGTTTAGACAATCAAATGCAAAATATATGTATTATAGCAAAATGACACAATTCCATTCCATGAGTGCTCTGCCCAAAGCTAGGCCCTTGTCTCATTGTCTGCTGATGCTTCATCCTGAGCCGTTCTTCAGTTTTTGTCAGTGATTGCTTGCCATTTTCTTCCTCCCTCAGGGCAGGTCCCGAGTGTACCTCAACCGGAAAGGAATGGAAACCACTCTGTTGGCAATATTCTGAAGCCCACGCTAACCTGTATAATAACAATATGTCGGTGAAATTTCATTTTGGCAATGTATAATAGATCAGCCAATCAGCATACTCTTTCTTTCCAAATACTTGTTTTTGGTGATGGTAACATTATTATTAGCTGTGTAACACTGCAGGAAAAGAGTTCTAACAGTTCTGGGTGATCACCACTGTTGGAGAGAGGAATATGACACTCTGTTTAATACCTGTGCTGTACAACCATGTTTCTGTACAAGTTCTAAAAGGTGGCATGGTGGCCCAGTGGTTAGCACTGCTGCCTCACAGTGTCAGGGACCCAGGTTCAATTCCGGCCTCAGGTGACTGTCTGTCTGGAGTTTGCACGTTCTCCCCGTGTCTGCGTGGGTTTCCTCCGAGTGCTCCGGTTTCCTCCCACACTCCAAAGATGTGTGGGTTAGGTTGACTGGCCATGCTAAATTGCCCCTTAGCGTCAGGGAGATTAGCCGGGTAAACATGTGGGTTACGGGGATACAGCCTGGGTGGGATTGTAGTCAGTGCAGGCTTGATGGGCCGAATGGCCTCCTGTACTGTAGGGATGCTATGATTCTCACCATTTGTACTGTGCTATTAATGTGGTTTGCAGCTGTGAAATCCGACCTACGCAGGACGCTGAGCCGTATTGAAAACCTGAGGTAGCGAGGATGCCAAGTTACATATGTGCCTACCAGTTTCATCATTCCTCTGTCACCACAAATCTGAAGAACAACTAACCAAATGGCAGCCAAGAAATGATTGATTCCAGCACTGCGCTGTCAGCAGCAATTGACTGTAGCCCAGTCATACCTGAAAATTATGTCACAGACCCGTTCTGGAGGCAGGCCTTTCTGGATGAACCCTATACTAGAGAAATATATGGCAATTGCTGGAAGTACATAGCATTCTCATCAGCATCTGTAACGAGAATAGGATGCTACAGGACTCTTGATGCTACAGATCCTTCCATCTATTGATTTCAGATTTCCTATCTTGTTCTACTTCTCATTTTTAATCCAGTTCTATCCTCATCTCTACCAGAGAACTGCTAAAAAAACACCATTGAGAATGGCTGCTTTTAGGTGAATTCCTGTACCGAGAATCTAATTACAGCACGTCACTGGAAACACATGGGACTGCCCAAAGGACGTTACAAAAACATGAATGAGGAATAGTTTTGTCGGACGATTTGGCAGTTGTTATATAGAAGCTTGACAAGTCAGTATCCATTTTAACCCGTTCAGCGTTCAATTTCTTTATGCAAAACCGGGTGCTCCGGTTTCCTCCCACAGTCCCAGGATGTGTGGGTTAGGTTGACTGGCCATGCTAAATTGCCTCTTCATGTCCAAAGACGTGTAGGTTAAAGGGATTAGTGGGGTAAATGTGTGAGGTTAAGGGGATAGGGCAGGGGTAGGCCTGGAAAAGATGCTCTGTCGGAGAGTCTGTCCTGACTCGATGGGCCGAATGGTTTTCTTCTGCACTACAGAGATTCTATGAAAACCTGTAACAAAAGGCATTAACCTGAGCCTGAGTAATAGCAGCTGAGATTTCACCAAATCCATTTGACTGAAAGTTCTTTGAATGCCATTCCAATAAAGGTGTTGACCGATTTAATTGGGTAGTTCTTCATTTCACGGTTTCTGTGCACCAAATATCGCTGACTGCTCGTTATTGATTCCAAATGTAAAGCCACAGATTTAATCAGCTTTTAATGTAGCTAATCTTGGCGACTAATTTATGGTTGGTTTTCATTCATAAAAATATTCCAGTGATCTTTCAAGGATTACCTGGAAGACAATTGAAATGTCACATGTTATACACGCCCAAACCGTAACTATTTTACTAAACTGAATGATTTCAGGCTAAATCTGATACTTTAGAATACCTGTATAAAAGCCTCAATTCGGTAAGGAGTCTAACAACACCAGGTTAAAGTCCAACAGGTTTATTTGGTAGCAAACGCCACTAGCTTTCGGAGCGCTGCTCCTTCGTCAGGTGAGTGGCAGATCTCCCACTCACCTGACGAAGGAGCAGCGCTCCGAAAGCTACCAAATAAACCTGTTGGACTTTAACCTGGTGTTGTTAGACTCCTTACTGTGTTTGCCCCAGTCCAACGCCGGCATCTCCACATCATAAAAGCCTCAATTGCCAGGAGTACATATTGGAAATTGACCGCATCGGTGAACATTCGAATTTAGAACGTGTGTGGTTTATTATCCAATAAAATGAAAAGATGGATGTGAGGAAAAACCTTTTTACCCAGAGGGTGGTGAGGGTCTGGAATGCGCTACCTGGGAGGGTGGTGGAGGCGGGTTGTCTCACATCCTTTAATAAGTACCTGGATGAGCACACGGCACGTCATAACACTCAAGGCTGTGGGCCAAGTGCTGGTAAATGCGATTAGGTGGGAGGGCAGGTGTTTCTAATGTGTCGGTGCAGACTCGATGGGCTGAAGGGCCTCTTTTGTATGATTCTATGATAATCATATCAACAGCAAAACTGTACAAGTTACACTTTTAAAATAATGGCCCTAAAATTCCTCTGTTTTCACATTAATGGTCCACCATAATTCTGGTGGATTCCAAGTTGCTTTGTAAGGATTTAAACATTCATCTGCTATCTTACAAGGGTGCACAGCCAGGCATGGGTATTTCCTATACCAGGAGTGGGTACTGTCCTGACCTGTCCTGGTCCTCCACGATGATGCTATAGTTAAGAAAGCCCATCAAGGCCTCTACTTCTTCAGGAGGCTAAGGAAATTTGTATGTCCGCTACAATTCTCACCAACTTTTACAGATGCACCATAGAAAACATCCTTTCTGGTTGTATCACAGCTTGGTATGGGCTCCTGCTCTGTCCAAGACCGCAATAAACTACAAAGGGTCATGAACGAAGCCCAATCCATCATGTAAACCAACCTCTGATCCATTGACTCTGTCTACACTTCGCGCTGCCTCGGAGAAGCAACCAGCATAATCAAGAACTCCACGCACACCGGACATACTCTCTTCCACCTTCTTCCGTCGGGAAAAAGATACAAAAGTCTGAGGTCACGTACTAACCAACTCAAGAACAGCTTCTTTCCTGCTGCTGTCAGACTTTTGAATGGACCTACCTCATATTAAGTTGATCTTTCTCTACATCCTAGCTATGACAGTAACACTACATTCTGCAACCTCTCCTTTCCTTCTCTATGAACGGTATGCTTTGTCTGTATAGCGCGCAAGAAACAATACTTTTCACTGTATACTAATATATGTGACAATAATAAATCAAATCAAAACCGTATACCAGGAATTTACCTGCCTCAAGTTGAGACCTATCAGATTCCAGAAAGGCACATGTGGATCCTGTTCTGAGATGGTCCTTCTTATCTGTGGACTCTCGGGACTTGATTACGCGACAGACAGTGGCCATACTGTGGTTAATACTTGCTTATTAATATTACATCTAAACAGGTTACCGAGTAGGCATGTTGCTCCCAGGCATGGTATTCCAACCTCTCTCTCTCTCGTGCAACAGATGACTGACTGATGTCAGCAATACATCATTATCTATATCATAAATTTGCATATCCCATCTGTTGGCTCTTTATGTACAGATCCCATAAAGGAGGGTGGAGAGACTTTGCCAGTTCTTGGAGTGCAGGATTCTGGTTGTGGCCTCCTCAGCATCGCTATGCTATCTGACAGTACGTGGCAGATGAAAATTGGGCCCTCCATGTCTAAATAAAGGGAGAAGCTTGAGAAAGTGACCGTGATCTGCTGAACAGAGCACCCCCCCCCCCCCACCCCCCCCCCCCCCCCCGGCACTCCACCCGCCGTGGCCTCTTCCTCAACACCCCAATCCCTCACTGTCCACCCCCCAGATCTCCCCTGTCCTGTCCAGAGACCCCCAACCGCACCTCTTCCTGGAGTCTCAGCATTTAGGTTCCATGGATTATGTGCAGTCCCAGTCATTGCCAATGTTGCTTTTGGCACTGCATGAGCTAGAGAGCTGCCAGCCAATCAGATTGGCCGACAGCTCTCTAAGGTGGGACCTCTTCCAGAGTGAGGAGCAGAAGTCCTGCCTGCAGCCAATTAATGCTCATTGCAAAGTGAAATGGGACAGATAGTGCCGGCGGGGATTTGCTTCCCACCAACTCTTCCGTTGGTGGGTTAGGAAACCCTGCCATCTAAAAATCCTGGCTTAACATTGGTCAGAACAGTGAATACAGGAGTTCAGACGCCTTGTTGAAGCTGCACAAGACATTGGTAAGGCCACACTTGGAATACTGTGTACAGTTTTGGTCACCCTATTATAGAAAGAATATTATGAAACCAGAAAAAGTGCAGAAGAGATTTACTAGGATGCTACCGGGACTTGATGGTTTGAGTTATAAGGAGAGGCTTGAGAGACTGGGACTTTTTTCTTTGGAGCGTAGAAGGCTGAGGGGTGATCTTATAGAGGTCTATAAAATAATGAGGGGCATAGATCAGCTAGAAAGTCAATATCTTTTCCCAAAGGGAGGGGAGTCTAAAACTAGAGGGCATAGGTTAAGGTGAGAGGGGAGAGATACAAAAGTGTCCAGAGGGTCAATTTTTTCACACAGATGGTGGTGAGTGTCTGGAACAAGCTGCCAGAGATAGTAGTAGAGGCGGGTACAATTTTGTCTTTTAAAAAGCGTTTAGACAGTTACATGAGTAAGATGGGTATAGAGGGATATGGGCCAAACACGGGCAATTGGGACTAGCTTAGTGGTTAAAAAAAAAGGGCGGCATGGACAAATTGAGCTGAAAGGCCTGTTTCCATGCTGTAAACCTCTATGACTCTAACAGTAATTGATGGAAGATTAAAGGCTGTATGCCTGCAATTGCCTGTCCTGTTCTTCGAGCAAGTGCCACAGGTACACACAAACATATAAAAACATTGGTCCATTAAGCAGACTCCACACTCACGCAATCCAGCCTCCCATCCATTGACTCTGTCTACACTTCCCGCTGTCTCGGTAAAGCAGCCAGCATAATTAAAGACCCCATGCACCCCGGATATTATCTCTTCCACTTCTTGCATCAGGATAAAGATACAAAAGCAGTTAATGCATGCGTTATTCTCAGCATGGACCTTTTAAATTTGGCTTGTTGGTTTATCAAATGGATCAAAACTGCTCTGTGTCCTTTGCACTCTACCTTTTCTGTCCTCAGGAATGTTATCTAGCAGTTTGATAACTGAATCCACAGCCTGGGAATTTCATGTGGACATCTTTGCGACGCGTATCTGGTCGATGTTGTCATCGTTCTTCAAGGCCAAATGACTGAAACTCTCGGATATAGTTCTCTACTTCTTCATTCTACCGATTTTCTCAGTCGACTGCTCTGAAATCATATCACACATTGCTCCGGGAGAGTACCAACCGACTCAAGAACTACTTCTTCCCTGCTGCCATCAGATATTTGAATGGACCTACCTCACACTAGGTTGATCTTTCTCTACACCATAGCTATGACTGTAATACAACATTCTGCACTCTCTCATTTCCTTCTCTATGAACGGTATGCATTGTCTGTAGAGCACGCAAGAAACAATACTTTTCACTGTATACGAATACATGTGACAATAATAAATCAAATCAAAATCATGGTCCCAGAATATCATAGAATCCGTACAGTGCAGAAAGAGGCCATTTGGCCCATCAAGCCTGCACCAACAACAAACCTACTCAGGCCCGATCTCCATAACCCCACATATTTACCCTGCTAGTCCCCGAAGGGGCAATTTACCATGGCCAATCCACACATCTTTGGAGGAAACCAGAGCACGCGGAGAAAACCCACGCAGACACGGAGAAGGATGTGCAAACTTCACACTGAGCGACCCGAGGCCAGAATTGAACCCTGGTCCCTGACGCTGTGAGGCAGTTGTGCTAACCACTGTGCCATTGTGTCATGACAAGACACTTGTGATTGGGGAGGTGATGGCCTAGTGGTATTATCGCTAGACTATTAATCCAGATTCGAATCCCATCATAGCAGGTGCTGGAATTTGAATTCAATAAAAAAAAATCTGGAATTAAGAATCCACTGGTGACCATGAAGCCGTGGTCGATTGTCAGAAAAACCCATCTGGTGCACTAATGTCCTTTAGTGAAGGAAATCTGCCATCCTTACCTGGTCTGGCCTACACGTAACTCCAGAGCCATCAATGTGGTTGACTCTCAACAGCCATTGGGCAACTAGGGATGGTCAATAAATGCTGGCCACCCAGCGACTCCCATGTCCCACGAATGAATTAAAAAATAACTCCTTCTTGCAACCACGTGATAGCTCAAGCAAAACAGTGACAAAAAAGGGCCAGTAAGGGAAAAATACAGATTGGTTACTGAGGTACAGAATGTAATAGCTAGATGTGGGTCAGTGAGCTTTTCATGTATGGCTTGTATTAAACCATAAAAATGGAAGGTTTAACTGCTATTGACCTATTTACCAAACCAGACATCAAAGAAAATGCGATACTTTGCGCCGTACACCGAAACCCCCATTATGTGGAGCTTATCTCTCTACTCGGAGACCACGGCCTTGACTCCAGACTGCAGTGCACAGTGGAGTTGCTAAGTACCTCTTCAAACAATGCAGCAGAGTCTGCACTGCAGAGGCCGGGCACTGGTCGACACCGTCGGAAAGATTGGGATGCCCGTTCTGTCATTAGACACTTAATGAAGCCCACCCAATACATCCATATAAATGGTTAATTAACTCGGGCTGCAACACAAACAAGTCATTTCTGCTATTTCCCTACCCCAAAAAAAAGCTTTAATTTCAGTAATTGAAAGGCAGCTTGCCAGTGGGCAAAAAATAGAACACAATTGGAAAAAATGGAAGGGTATTTTTTTTTCTCTCTCCTCTCTCTGGTTCTGAACAGAGGGGGTTGCTGAACTGCTGCAACACCAAGAATTCCAAGCCGACATCAAAGGAACAGAATCAGCTGAAATGACAGCAGCAGCTGCAGCATCTGCCTTTAAATTAGGCTGTGGCTCAAAGACTGGACTCAGCTGTTAAGCAGCATAAAGACCCAGGAGGAAGGCAGTGCAAGAAATGAGTTTGCTCTCCACCACGGCACATCAAAGTGGATGCCCAGAATCTGGAGCCGTAAATACGCGCACACAGCAAGCGCCCACGTGCTGTCTAATTGCAAAAGAGGCGTGAAACTTTATAAAAATCTTTTTTTGCATTGTGTCCAATTTCAAGAGCGTCTTATGCGCACACCAGTGTGTGTGTGTGAGAGAGACATAAATGTATATAGGGCTGATTAGAGCTTTGCTTTGTAATGGAACCAAGTAGCAACTTCAAAAGATGTTCTGTTTTGAAGTCATCAAAGATTTCAGAAACCTACCAATCCTTCAAGACTGATACGAAGGGCAGCTCCGCAACTGTAGTTAATCCTGATGGTTAAAACAAAAAACACGCCAAAACAGAAATTCACAGTGACATTGAAAATCAGGGATTTTTGTTTCAAAAACAGAGTGGCTGAAAGGGTTTCATTGCAAAATTTGGGGGTAATATTTTGTATTCGTCCCGCTGGATGAATGATGTACAGCTATGCCAGCTGAATCTTTTAATAATTGAATATTCTATTAATAATTGAAATATTAGGATATTAAACCGCTGCAAAAATTTTACATTTCATGGTGAAAGAATCCCATTCATTCAACTAATACAACCTTTACGGGCGGCATGGTGGCACAGTGGTTAGCACTGCTGCCTCACAGCGCCAGGGACCTGGGTTCAATTCCAGCCTCAGGCTACTATCTGTGTGGAGTTTGCACATTCTCCCCGTGTCTGCATGAGTTTCCTCCAGTTTCCTCTCACAGTCCAAAGATGTGCGGGTTAGGTTGGTTGGCTATGCTAAATTGACAGTCGTGTCAGGTGGATTAGCAGGGTAAATGTGTGGGGTTACGGGAATAGGGCCTGGGTGGGATTGTGGTCGGTGCAGATTCGATGGGCCGAATGGCCTCCTTCTGCACTGTAGGGATTCTATGATTCCATAAACCTCCCGGTGAATACTGAATCGACCATTGGTTTCATTATAATTATGCATTTGGATGCGCTTACAAATACCATGTTTACATTCCTCCCATCCACCCACCATTCACCTCCAGCCCCCACCCAACACCCGCCCCCCCACATCAATTTTTTACTATGGTGGAATCTTACACTGACGGGATTTTCTGGTCCCAGTGCAGTGAATGGAGATTTCACCGAATTGTCCGTCCTCACTTGCAGTGGCAGTGGGGTGTGAATGGCTGGTAAGATCGCGCCCTATGTATTTTAGTCCTATCAAATAATTTTGGAAGAAATTTTGGACAAAGCTCGGCACAACATCGAGGGCCGAAGGGCCTGTACTATGTGTTCTATGTTCTATCTAAATGCCCTTTTTTTCAGTAAGTGTCTTGAAAGCGGACTTCTTTGAGAAATCTTTCGGAAAGATGGAACTTGCATAGAATCATAGAATCCTACTGTGCAGAAGGAGGCCATTCAGTCCATCAAGCCTGCGCCGACCACAATCCCACCCAGGCTCTATCCCTGTCACCCCACATATTTACCCCACTATTCCCCAAGCCTATGCATCTTTGGACACCCTGTAACCCCACGCATTTATCCCAATAATTCCACTAACCTACACACCTTGGGAGAGTAAGGGGCAATTTAGCATGACCAATCAACCTAACTTGCACATCTTTGGACTGTGGGAGGAAGCCGGAGCCCACCCGGAAGAAGCCCTTGCAGACATGGGGAGAATGTGCAAACTCTACATAGACAGTCACTCAAGCCTGGAATTGAATCCGGGTCCCTGGCGCTGTGAGGCAGCAGTGCTAACCACTGTGCCACTATGCCACCCTGCATTGTGTTACCTGATGACCTATCCATTCCCTGTAACCGAATTGGTCTGAAGCTGGCAACAGCTGCAAATTCAAATTTGATATGTTCCTGTTAGCTGAGTGTTTTCCTTAAACTCATAAGCTATCAAAATGCAAAAACCGGCAGAGCCTGTTACCAAGGCAACCCTGATGTTTTGATCTCTGCAACAAATGTTGCCATCTTTGTACCCTGTGTGGCTCTGCGTTTAAAACATCTCAGCAAACCAGGTTATAAAGGGACCAGACACTGTTGTTCTCGTTCTAGTATTTTACTTTCTTTACAAACATTCTTTACATCTTTACAAACTCAATTTCACAACAATTGCACCACATCCCATCATCATCAAGGCATCCAAAGAGCTACCTTTCACCTGGAGTCACAATTATCATATTGGTAAACCATGTTTGACTGGACAGCTTTTGAGGAGCTGTATCTTGTGCTCTTGTTTTTGTCTTTGTTGATAGAACCATAGAACCATAGAAAATTACAGCTCAGAAACAGGCCTTTTGGCCCTTCTTGTCTGTGCCGAACCATTTTATGCCTAGTCCCACTGACCTGCACTTGGACCATATCCCTCCACACCCCTCTCATCCATGAAGCCGTCCAAGTTTTTCTTAAATGTTAAAAGTGACCCCGCATTTACCACTTTATCCGGCAGCTCATTCCACACTCCCACCACTCTCTGCGTGAAGAAGCCCCCCCTAATATTCCCTTTAAACTTTTCTCCTTTCACCCTTAACCCATGCCCTCTGGTTTTTTTCTCCCCTAGCCTCAGCGGAAAAAGCCTGTTTGCATTCACTCTATCTATACCCATCAAAATCTTGTACACCTCTATCAAATCTCCCCTCAATCTTCTACGCTCCAGGGAATAAAGTCCCAACCTATTCAATCTCTCTCTGTAACTCAGCTTCTCAAGTCCCGGCAACATCCTTGTGAACCTTCTCTGCACTCTTTCAATCTTATTTACATCCTTCCTGTAACTAGGTGACCAAAACTGTACACAATACTCCAAATTCGGCCTCACCAATGCCTTATATAACCTTACCATAACACTCCAACTTTTATACTCGATGCTCCGATTTATAAAGGCCAATGTACCAAAGGCACTCTTTACGACCCTATCCACCTGTGACGTCACTTTTAGGGAATTCTGTACCTGTATTCCCAGATCCCTCTGTTCAACTGCACTCTTCAGAGTTCTACCATTTACCCTGTATGTTCTTCTTTGGTTTGTCCTTCCAAAGTGCAATATCTCACACTTGTCTGCGTTAAATTCCATTTGCCATTTTTCAGCCCATTTTTCTAGTTGGTCCAAATCCCTCTGCAAGCTTTGAAAACCTTCCTCACTGTCCACTACACCTCCAATCTTTGTATCATCAGCAAACTTGCTGATCCAATTTACCACATTATCATCCAGATCATTGATATAGATGACAAACAACAAAGGACCCAACACCGATCCCTGCGGCACACCACTAGTCACAGGCCTCCACTCAGAGAAGCAATCCTCCACAACCACTCTCTGGCTTCTTCCATTGATGTAGAGATGCCGGCGTTGGACTGGGGTAAACACAGTAAGAAGTTTAACAACACCAGGTTAAAGTCCAACAGGTTTATTTGGTAGCAAAAGCCACACAAGCTTTCGAAGCTCTAAGCCCCTTCTTCAGGTGAGTGGGAATTCTGTTCACAAACAGAGTTTATAAAGACACAGACTCAATTTGCATGAATAATGGTTGGAATGCGAATACTTACAACTAATCAAGTCTTTAAGAAACAAAACAATGGGAGTGGAGAGAGCATCAAGACAGGCTAAAAAGATGTGTATTGTCTCCAGACAAGACAGCCAGTGAAACTCTGCAGGTCCACGCAATTGTGGGCGTTACAAATAGTGTGACATGAACCCAATATCCCGGTTGAGGCCGTCCGCGTGTGTGCGGAACTTGGCTATCAGTTTCTGCTCAGCGACTCTGCGCTGTCGTGTGTCGCGAAGGCCGCCTTGGAGAACGCTTACCCGAATATCAGAGGCCGAATGCCCGTGACCGCTGAAGTGCTCCCCAACAGGAAGAGAACAGTCTTGCCTGGTGATTGTCGAGCGGTGTTCATTCATCCGTTGTCGCAGCGTCTGCATAGTTCCCCCAATGTACCATGCCTCGGGACATCCTTTCTTGCAGCGTATCAGGTAGACAACGTTGGCCGAGTTGCAAGAGTATGTACCGTGTACCTGGTGGATGGTGTTCTCACGTGAGATGATGGCATCTGTGTCGATGATCCGGCACGTCTTGCAGAGGTTGCTGTGGCAGGGTTGTGTGGTGTCTTGGTCACTGTTCTCCTGAAGGCTGGGTAGTTTGCTGCGGACAATGGTCTGTTTGAGGTTGTGCGGTTGTTTGAAGGCAAGAAGTGGGGGTGTGGGGATGGCCTTGGCGAGATGTTCGTCTTCATCAATGACATGTTGAAGGCTCCGGAGGAGATGCCGTAGCTTCTCCGCTCCGGGGAAGTACTGGACAACGAAGGGTACTCTGTCCACTGTGTCCCGTGTTTGTCTTCTGAGGAGGTCGGTGCGGTTTTTCGCTGTGGCGCGTTGGAACTGTTGATCAATGAGTCTAGCGCCATATCCTGTTCTTATGAGGGCACCTTTCAGCGTCTGGAGGTGTCTGTTGCGATCCTCCTCAAACTTACTGGCCTATAATTTCCTGGATTTCTTTTGGAACCTTAATTAAACAACGGAACAACATGAGCCACCCTCCAATCATCCGGCACTTCCCCCGTGAATACTGACATTTTAAATATGTCCGCCAGGGCCCCTGCAAGTTCAACACTAGCTTCCCTCAAGGTCCGTGGGAATACCCTGTCCGGTCCTGGGGATTTATCCACTCTGATTTGCCTCAAGACAGCGAGCACCTCTTCCCCTTTAATCTGTAAAGGTTCCATGGCCTCCCTACCAGTTTGCCCTATTTCCGTAGACTCCATGCCCGTTTCCTCAGTAAATACGGATGCAAAAAAACCATTTAGTATCTCCCCCATCTCTTTTGGTTCCATACACAGTGTACCACTCTGGTCTTCAAGAGGACCAATTTTATCCCTCACTATCCTTTTGCTCCTAACATACCTATAGAAGCTCTTTGGATTTTCCTTCACTCTGTCTGCCAAAGCAACCTCATGTCTTCTTTTAGCCCTCCTGATTTCCCTCTTAAGTAGCTTCTTGCACTTTTTATACTCCTCGAGCATCTGATGTGTTCCTTGCTGCCTGTACATTTCATACAACTCTCTCTTCCTCTTAATCAGTGTTACAATCTCCCTCGAGAACCAAGGTTCCTTATTCCTATTTACTTTGCCTTTAATCCTGACAGGAACATACAAACTCTGCACTCTCAAAATTTCTCCTTTGAAGGCCTCCCACTTTCCATTTACATCCTTACCAGAGAACAGCCTGTGCCAATCCACACTTCCCAGATCCCTTCTCATTTCATCAAATTTGGCCTTTTTCCAGTTCAGTGATCTTGTGTTTAAACAGTGAATGCTGATGGCGTCATCACATTGATTCACCTTTAGGGGGGACTAGAATTAACCCAGGCAGCTGAAATGACACAACACCAGTGCACTCTGGATTAATTTGTCCTTTTCTATGATTGTCCCCCTTGCATAATAGATCCACCCCATGGCTCGCTGTTTGAGACAGGGATCGCCAGTTGGGCAACATCTGTGCTTTACCTGGCTTTTCCAGAATGCACTGACCACTTCACAAGGGGGCACAGGTTCAAGGTGAAGTGGGGGGAGAGAGTTTAAGGGGGATGTGCGGGGGAAGTTTTTCATGCAGAGAGTGGTGGGTGCCTGGAACGCGCTGCCAGAGGAGGTGGTGGAAGCAGGCACATTCGCAACATTTGAGAGGCATCCAAATAGGTACATGAATAGGGAGGGAATATAGGGATAAGGACCGAGTAAGAGCAGAAGGCTTCTTTATTGGTTTAGTTAGGACATCATTCCAGGGAAGACCATTCCAGGGAAGACCAATCCAAAACTAATTCTGTCCCTGCTGAAATGAGAATCAGTGGAAGTTGAAATTTAGGTGGTTTCTGGAATGGGTATCGGATTCACAGCTGTAGTTTTCGTCAAAAGTCTCACCTACTTATTGGTTTCCTCAATGGAAATGAAAAGGTAGACCACACCAGCAACATCAAGGCTGACCACACTTTCTATCCCCTCAGAAAGTTGGTTTGATGACAAATCCAGAATAATCTTTTGCATCACTCCGACTCACCAATCAGGCATGCGGCCTATACAGCTGAAAAATGCTAATTGGATAAGATGAGGGGGAATTTCTGCACTCGAGAGTTGTGAATCTTTGGTGTTCTCGGGGGTTGTGAATGCTCCATCACTGAGCATATTCAGGGCTGGGATAGCTACCCGGATAGCACACTCCGTACATTCTCTCCTCCACCTTCTTCCGTCGGGAAAGAGATACAAAAGTCTGAAGTCACGTACCAACCGACTCAAGAACAGCTTCTTCCCTGCTGCTGTCAGATGTTTGAATGGTCCCACCATATATTAAGCTCATCACCCTATCAGTAACTGCAATACTATATTCTGACCCTCTCCTTTCCTTCTCCCCTATGTACTCTGTGAATGGTATGTCTTGTCTGTATAGCGTACAAAAAACAATACTTTTCACTGCATTCCAGTATATGTGACAATAACATATCAAATCAAAGATCTCTCAGGGAATCAAGAGATATGGGGGATCAGGTTGGAAAGTGGAGTTGAGAGAGAAGGATCAGCCAAGATTGTATTGATCTTGGGGCCATGTGGTTGACTCCTGCTCCTATTTTTTATGCTCTTACATTCTCAACTTAACTTTGCTCACTGGTCTGGGTTCCCAAATGATGACATTGGATTTTTCAATATTCATGCATCACTTTCCTGTACACCCTAAATTAATGGATAGTCCGAGGCTTTTTCCTCAGGTGGAAGTGTCAATTACAAGGGGGCACAGGTTCAAGGTGAAAAGGGGGAGAGTTTAAGGGAGATGTGCAGGGGAAGTTTTTCACGCAGAGAGTGATGGGTGCCTGGAACGCACTGCCTGAGGAAGTGGTGGAAGCAGGCACGTTAGCAACATTTAAGAGGCATCTGGATGGTAAATGAATAGGGAGGGAATAGAGGGATGTGGCTAAGGACAGAAGGTTTCTTTATTGGTTTAGTTAGGGCATCATGATAAGCACAGCTTGGAGGGCCGAAGGGCCTGTTCCTGTGCTGTACTTTTCCTTGTTGTTTATTAATCAATATTGGGGAAACTGTGGGCAGGATTCTCCAACCTCGCCTCAGTGAGAGGCAGTGTGCCATTTGCTGGCAGTGGGATCCTACGGTTCTGCCGCCGTCAATGGGAATTCCCACTGAAGCCACCCCATGCCGGGAGACCCGCGGCTGGAGAATTCCAGCCTATGTTATTGTTCAACATGAAAGCTGACCTGCCAGACCTCATTGGCCTCCCACTATCCCAGTGGGTACAGAATCTGGATTATGACAATTACACAGGGCCTGGTCCTTTCTCCATGCTAGATATAAGTACTGTGCCTGTTCCATGATCCACATACACTGACGTATCTCTATTACTAATATCCTCTGCAAATTATAGATTTCCTGATTTCCTGACAAAAGGTGTAAACTGGTGATTATGAAGGGTGATTGCACTGTTGTTTGCCAATAATAGGGTTGCAGATATCAATCAATACCCAATCTATAATACAAAGCTATTTGCAAATCCAGAATTTAGCTTTCAGTTTTCACCTTAGTGCTGACTGAATTTCCTTCTGTATTGTTTTGGCTTCATTATACCAGTAAAACTCTGTTATAAAGTTGTAACGGAAAAAGTATGTGACTCGCCTAGCTATAAACCTGACCATTCTAACTATAGGGTGACATGGTGGCACAGTGGTTAGCACTGCTGCCTCACAACCCCAGGGACCTGGGTTCAATTCCCAGCTTGGGTTACTGTCTGTGTGGAGTCCGCATGTTCTGCATGGGTTTTCTTCGGGTGCACCGGTTTCCTCCCACAGTGCAAAGATGTGTGGGTTAGGTGCATTGGCCGTACTAAATTGCCCCTTAGTGTCCTGGGATGTATAGGTTGGAGGAATTAATGGGGTAAATATATGGGAGATAAGGCCTTGATGAGATTGTTGTAAGTGCAAGCTTGATGGGCCCAATGACCTCCTTCTGCACTGTAGGCATTCTATTATATCATCATTTTTAAATTCCATTTTTATTCCCCTGCAGAATGGGGGAAGAAAGTTCCTCAAAAAGAATTGACGCCTGTCAACAACAACTTGCATTTACATAGAACCTTCACCACAGTAAATATATCTCAAGGCACTTTTCAGAAGCATCATCAAGCAAAGTAAACGCAAAATACTGCAGATGTTGGAATCTCAAACAAAAACAGAAAAATGCTGGAAAATCTCAGCAGGTCCGACAGCATCTGTGGAGAAAGAGTAGAGCCAACGTTTCACATCTAGATGAGTCCAGATGACAGAGGGTCATCTAGATGCTTAGAAACTTAGAAACCCTACAGCACAGAAAGAGGCCATTCGGCCCATCGAGTCTGCACCGACCACAATCCCACCCAGGCCCTACCCCCATATCCCGACATATTTACCCACTAATCCCTCTAACCTACGCATCCCAGGACACTAAGGGCAATTTTAGCATGGCCAATCAACCTAACCCGCACATCTTTGGACTGTGGGAGGAAACCGAAGCACCCGGAGGAAACCCATGCAGACACGAGGAGAATGTGCAAACTCCACACAGACAGTGACCAAGCCAGGAATCGAACCCTGGTCCCTGGAGCTGTGAAGCAGCAATGCTAACCACTGTGCTACCGTGATGCTGTCAGACCTGCTGAGATTTTCCAGCATTTCTCTGTTTATGGATCAAGCAAAGCAACACTGAGCCACATGAGGAGATATCAGGACAGGTGAATGAAAACTTAGTCAGAGAATAGGCTTGAAAGAATGTCTTAAAGGAGGAGAAAGAGCAGTAAAGAGGTTTATGGAGAGAATTTCAGAACATAGAGCCAAGACAGCTGGAGCCAATGATGGTGTGAAGAAAATTGGGCCAGGGTTATAGAAGAATAGGGAGCTGGAGAAGGTTGTAGAGCTGGAAAAGGTTGCAGGGATAGAGAGTTGAAGCCATGGAAAGATTTGAAAGTGAAGCTAAGAATAATAAAATCGAAGTATTGTCAGACCATGACTTAATGGAAGTCAACAAGCACAAGTGTGATGGCACAGGTTACAGGAGCTGCAATTTGAAGGAAGGCCAGGACAGCATTGGATTGGTCAAGCCACTGCTCATGCTGATTAAGAGGATCAATCCAGAAACTCAACTAATACCCTGGGGACCCAGGTTCGAATCCCGCCACCGGCAGATGGTGGAATTTGAAATCAATTTTTAAAAATCTGGAATTAAGAATCGACTGATGACTATGAAACCATCATCGATTGTTGGAAAAACCCATCTGGTTCATTAACGTCCTTTAGGAAAGGAAATCTACCATCCTTACCCGGTCTGGCCTACATGTGACTCCAGAGCCACAGCAATGTGGTTGACTCTCAACTGCCCTCTGAACAAGGGCAACTAGGGATGGGCAATAAATGCTGGCCAGCTAGCAAAGCCCATGCCTAACGAATGAATAAAGAAAATAAAAATTTCATTGGCTCAGCATAGGACCCCAAAACCTTACTTTCCCGATCCTACTTCCAAGATGTGAATCACCATTTTCTGATGGTGAATGAGAAAATCATTAAAAGAACTGCTGGTCGAGGAATTGGATAGGATTATAATAGGAAAAAAGGAAGTAGTAGAAAGGTAGTCAGTGCTCAAACTAAAAAAGCCACCTGCTCTGAACACCAGTTTATGGGGTTGCTGAAGGGAGTGAGGGTGGACAGAGTATAGGTTCTGGTCATAATCTTCCTTATTTGGTGGCAGTGGGAGGGCTGTTGGATTGCTAATGTTATACTCTTGTTCAGGTAAGCAGAGCAGAACAATTACAGGCCAGTCAGCCGAACCTCAGTGGTGAGAGAACTTTTAGGGTAGAATGTTATGCTCCCTCCAGGCAAGTTTGGAGGCGCTGGGTGGGAGAGCAAAGTATAAAATTGCATGGAGGGGATTCCCACCTTGATCCAGACACAATTTCACAGTTTTGACGAAGGGTAATCCCGACTCTAGATTTTGGTTATAGACCATAGAATCATAGAGGTTTACAGCATAGAAACAAGCCCTTCGGCCCAACTTGTCCATGCCGCCCTTTTTTTTTAAAACCCCTAAGCTGATCCCAATTGCCCGCATTTGGCCCATATCCCTCTATACCCATCGTACCCATGTAACTATTTAAATGCTTTTTAAAAGATAAAATTGTACCCGCCTCTACTACTACCTCTGGCAGCTTGTTCCCCAGACACTCATCACCCTCTGTGTGAAATAATTGCCCCTCTGGACACTTTTGTATCTCTCCCCTCTCACCTTAAACCTATGCCCTCTCGTTTAAGACTCCCCTACCTTTGGGAAAAGATATTGACTATCTACTTTGTCTATGCCCCTCATTATTTTATAGACCTCTCTAAGGTCACCCCTCAGCCTCCTACGCACCAGAGAAAAAAATCCCTGTCTATTCAGCCTCTTCTTATAGCTCAATCCATCAAGTCCCGATAGCATCCGAGTAAATCTTTTCTGCACTCTTTCTAGTTTAATAATATCCTTTCTATAATAGGGTGACCAGAATTGCATACAGTATTCCATGTGTGGCCTTACCAATGTCTTGTACAACTTCAACAAGACATTCCAACTCCTGTATTCAATGTTCTGACCGATGAAACCAAGCATGCCGAATGCCTTCTTCACCACTCTGTCCACCTGTGACTCCACTTTCAAGGAGCTATGAACATGTACTCCCAGATCTCTTTGTTCTGTAACTCTCCCCAACACCCTACCATTAACTGAGTAAGTCCTGCCCTAGTTCAATCTACCAAAATGCATCACCTCGCATTTGTCTAAATTAAACTCCATCTGCCATTCATCAGCCCACTGGCCCAATTGATCAAGATCCCATTGCAATTGGAGATATTCTCTCTCCACAGATGCTGTAAGACCTGATGAGATTTTCCAACATTTTCTGTTTTTGTTTCAGATTCCAGCATCTGCAGTATTTTGCTTTTGTGCTGGAGGTTTCTGGTACTCTTGGGACTGTGGCTGGTTATTATATGAACATACAAATTAGGGGCAGGAGTAGGCCACTTGGTCTCTCGCACCTGCTCCGCAACTCAATAAGATCATGGCTGACCTGGTTGTAACTTAACCCCACATTCCTGCCTACCCTCCATAACCTTTCACCCCCTTCTAAAAGATGTGCTGGTTAGGTGCATTGGCCATGCTAAATTCTCCCTCAGTGTACCCGAACAGGCGCTGGAGTGTGGCGACATGGGGATTTTCACAGTAACATCATTGCTGCGTTAATGTAAGCCTGCTTGGGACACTAATAAATAAACTTTAAACCCTTGTTATTCAAGAATCTATCCAGCTCTGTGTTAAAAAATATTTGAAACTCTGCTTCTACTGCCTTTTGAGGGAGAGAGTTCCAGAGTCAGGATCCTCTGAGCAAAACAAAATTCTCCTCATCTCTGTTTTAAATAGTGACCCCCTAGTTCTAGATTCCCCAACAAGACGAAACATTTTTGATTTTGATTTGATTTGGATTTATTATTGTCACGTGTATTAACATACAGTGAAAAGTATTGTTTCTTTCGCGCTATGCAGACAAAGCATACCGTTCATAGAGAAGGAAACGAGAGAGTGCAGAATGTAGTGTTACAGTCATAGCTAGGGTGTAGAGAAAGATCAACTTAATGCGAGGTAGGTCCATTCAAAAGTCTGACAGCAGCAGGGAAGAAGCTGTTTTTGAGTCGGTTGGTACGTGACCTCAGACTTCTGTTTCTTTTTCCCGACGGAAGAAGGTGGAAGAGAGAAACATCCTCTCCGCATCCACCCTGTCAATACGCCTTGCGATCTTTCTCTTAGCACACACCTGTTGGGAGAGAGTGTTGTTGAGTTGTAACACACAGCTGAGAAAGCATGAACTCAATCCCTTTTCATCCAATCTTGCATTCCTTGCAATGCGTGCCCACACGAGGGGTCAATCACAATGCACTCGACCTGCTGAAGAAGCTTGATGTAAGGATCTAAGAACTGTATCAGATTAAAGATTTGCAAAAGATAATGGCAGCTAGGCATTGCAGGTTAACTGCCCGTTAAGCATATACAGAGATATTCCATTCATTCATTTGTGAAAAGTCCTTAGATGCGTTTGTGCACAAGCCAAGCCTCATTGGCAACCACTGCCTCTTGCACATCCTCATCTCTTTTCCTCATCTTCGTTTTGCCGGGGTGAAGCACCTCAGTGTGCACATCATATGGTGATAGATAATGCAGCTGGTCTTGAAAACACAGCAATGCATTCAGAGGCATTTAACGCAGCAGCGAAAGAAGGACTTGCATTTATATAACATCTTATCATCAGGGTACCCAACAGCATTCTATAGTAAAAGGGTCATTTTGCCATCATTGTTGTTAAGTAGACAAATGTGGCAGAGAATTTGCATATGGTGGATCCCACAAAGAGCAAATGATACGATCTGTTTTGATTGACTAAAGGAGCTGTCCAGGACACTGGAAGAACTCTAAAGTTCTTAGAAACCTAGAATCATAGAATCCCTACAGTGCAGAAGGAAGCCATTCGGCCCATCGAGCCTGCCCCGACAACAATCCCACTCAGGCCCTATCCTCATAGCCCCCCCGTGTTTACCCTGCTAATCCCCCCTGGGACTAAGGAACAATTTAGCATGGCCAATCATCCTAACCCGCACATCTTTGGAGCATGAGAGCACCCGGAGGAAACCCACGCAGACCCGGGGAGCATGTGCAAACTCCACACAGTCACCCCAGGCTGAAATTGAACCTGAGTCCCTGGTGCTGTGAGACATTGAATAATGTCGTGGGATCTTTCACAGCAGCCTGAACAAGCAGATGTGAGCTTCGTTTAGCATTTCGGCTCTGACACTGAAGCATTTCTTGAAGTGAAATCTCAGCCCTAGATAATGGGTGCAAATCCCAAGTGGAACTTGCACCCACCCAGCTGACTCAGATGTGACTGTACCACCAACTCAACCGAGCTGTCATCCATCTGAAATTGCTTAATGAGACAAAATAGCTTCTTCATTCGAATCCATGTTGTCTGCCTTGTGATATTAATCCTTCAACACAGCACAGGGGTTCCTTAGTCATTGTATAAACTGCAATATGATCATCTGTTTTTGGTGATATGGATGAAGAACATTCGAGTTCCCTTGCTCTGCTTCATAAAATGCCATCAGATTTTTTATATCCATCTGTGGGCGCAGGTCAGGCCTTAATTTAACATCTCATCCAAAAGGTGACACCTCCAACAGTGCAGCACTTCCTCAGTACTGCTCTGAAGTGACAGCCTAGTTTACGTGCTAAATCTCTGGAATAGGATTAAGCCCACGAGCCGTCTGGCTCAGATGTGAAAGTAAACACTGAGTCAAGGCTAACATCTAACCAGCAATCTTTCCTGGTTTGACAATGCATTTATTGAAATATTCAAATATATGAATATCTGAGCCTGGCACTGAAAATGTCTCCGCAAAGCATGGGGACTGAGGTGATGGTCACTGTGTTACTGAGTGAATCATAGGAAATCATAGAATCATGAAGTCCGACAGTGGAGAAGGAGGCCATTCAACCCCTCCTATCTGCACCGACCACAATCCCACCCAGGCCCAATCCCCATCACCCCACGGTTTTACCCTCGCTCGTCCCCCCTAACACTAAGGGGCAATTTAGCATTGCCAATCCACCTAACCCACACATCTTTGGAATGTGGGAGGAAACCAGAGCACCCGGAGGAAACCCACGCAGTCGCGGGATGAATGTGCAAACTCCACACAGACAGTGACCCAAGGTAGGAATCAAACCCGGGTCCCTGGCGCTGTGAGGCAGCAGTGCTAACCATTGTGTCACCGTGCTGCTCCACTGTGCCACCGTGCCGACCCATGGAACAGCTGTAACAGTATTAAAATTTGCAGTTCTTCACATTCCACTCTGACAATTATTAATAATTTAGGAAGTGCAGTGTTTTCCTCTTACAACTACAGAATTAATTTTAATTACATAACCATAAATAGTTGAATAAAGGTTCGCTTGTTGAATGTAATGGCGTTGCAGTTGATGTGAATTTCAAGTTCTACACCCTTGTTTGGAAATCGATCTGTGTCCTCACTCCATGGGGGTGCAGTGAGGGGTGGTGGATTCAATGGGAAACACCATTGCCTAGCGGCGGGACTAGATGATCCTACCGCCGGCCAATGGTGGGCTGTCTCTCGCCACCGAGAACCAAACAACGGGGGGGGGGGGGGCGGGGGGGGCGGGGGGGCAAAGATTCTGCTCCCTTCGCCAACCCCCCACCCCTCAACCCCATATGTTTTGACAATATTCTCCAGCTTCATTGTGGTTTGTTGTTTTTGAAACCTGGCATGTGCTGTTTGAAAGGGCGGTGGAAGTAGATTTAGTAGTAACTTTCAAAAGGGAATCAGATAAATGCCTGGGAGTAGCAGGGGTGGTTTGGAACTGCAGATCTTATAGGGAAGGCACAGGGAGTGGAAGTTATTACATAGCTTTCAAAGATCCAGCATGGGTACAGTGGACTGAATGGTCTCCCTCTGTGCTGGAAGATTCAGTTCTTTGCTCACTATCAAGATATGAACTTTCAGTTACTCTATTCTGACCCTTTGGGATTTTTGCCCAAACCTTTTGACTTCTTACCTCTCCATTGCTTCAAAAGCTTCTGAGAACGTATGTATTTCGCCATGCCTTTTGATCATTCTCCCTTTAATATTTACAACTCCTGTTCAGCATCTTCCTCTCCCACGCAAATGACTCTGAGATTTTTTACATGTGAGGGCATGTTGTTGTTGTTGTTGGGTTACACAATTCACTCCTGCCACCCATTCCTGCCACCCATTCCTGCCACCCATTCTGTGTAGGCATCATATGTCAACAAGACTCTTCAGTGCACTCTCTGACTTGACCATGTATTAATAATTAACTCATCAAATGTTATGAAGAGAGATTGGATAGGCTTGGGTTGTTTTCATTGGAGCAGAGAAGATTGAGGGGCGACCTGATCGAGGTGTACAAGATTATCAGGGGCATGGACAGAATGGAAAAGGAGCAGCTGCTCCCCTTAGTTGAAGGGTCAGTCACGAGAGGGCATAGGTTCAACTGAGGGACAATATCAGCCATGATTGAATGGCGGAGCAGACTCGATGGGCCGAGTGGCCTAATTCTGCTCCTATGTCTTATGGGGTCTAATGGTCTTATAGGAGGTTTAGGGAGGATGTGAGGGAAAACTTTTTTACCCAGAGGGTGGTGATGGTCTGGAATGCACTGCCTGGGAGGGTAGTAGAGGCGGGATGCCTCACATCCATTAAAAAGTATCTGGATGAGCACTTGGCACATTATAACATTCACAGCTATGGACCAGGTGCTGATAAATGGGATTAGGTCGGTGTTCAGGTATTTCTCATGTGTCAGTGCAGATTTGATGGGCCAAAG
This sequence comes from Mustelus asterias, assembly GCF_964213995.1. NCBI lineage: Eukaryota > Metazoa > Chordata > Chondrichthyes > Carcharhiniformes > Triakidae > Mustelus > Mustelus asterias. Next base: position 18,631,374 of record NC_135803.1, on the reverse strand, counting down.
GACCTCTTCTGCACTGTGTGATTCTATGATTCTATGAAATGCTTATTCTCCTGGTGTAATCCCCAGGATTTCATACAATTACCATACAGTTTAGCTCCACAACTATTTTGTCATTGTCTCAACTTATAAGTATGATAAAGAATTTCATTAATGGGTCAAAGGCTTTGTGTTATTTTAATTATTTCATGGGATGTGGGTATCATTGACTTGGCCAGCATTTATTGGCCATCCCTAATTGCCCTTGAGGGGGTATTCTACCTGGAGGCACATGTAGACCAGACCAGGTAAGGTTGGCAGATTTCCTTCCCAAAATGGCATTTGGAAACCAAATGGGCTTTTACAACAATCAGCTCATGGTCATCATTAAACTTTAAATTGGATTAGATTTTTTTTACTGAATTCAGATTTCAAGATCCTCTGTGGTGGGATTTGAAACTCAGTCCCCATTACCCTGGGTCTCTGGATTACTAACCACGCCACTGCTTCACTTACTGCTGAGGGTTCAGATAGAGGTAATATTGAGGGGCAATAGTAGCTTTGGAGGAAGGGAAATCAGATATATCAGATAGCATTTTTATTTATTAGTGTCACAAGTAGGCTTACATTAACACTGCAATGAAGTTACTGTGAAAATCCCCTGGGGTCATCACACTCCGGTGCCTGTTCGGGTACACTGAGGGAGAATTTAGCGCGGCCAATCCACCTAACCAGCACATCCTTTGCACTGTGGGAGGAAACCGGAGCACCCGGAGGAAACACATGCAGACACGGGGAGAAAGTGCAGACTCCGCACAGACAGTGACCCAAGCCAGGAATTGAACCTGGGTCCCTGGCGCTGTAAGGTAGCAGTGCTAACCACTGTGCCACCGTGCTAACTCACAATAATCCAGTATCTCCAATTTTACACCTTCCTCAAAAGTTAAAAAGACTCCCTTCGACCTTTTCCTTTCTTAGGGTCATGCCGCCAACTAGACTTCTTGATGTGGTGCTACTCATAACTTGCTGCTCACCAATTTGAGTCCTTCCACATCTACCAAAAATGGCCTGATGTTCATCAGCAGACACCATATTCCATTGGCAGAGATAAATATTGCAAAAAAAAGTGCAGGTGGACTTATTTGCAATTGTTACTTGCAATCGGGAAGACAATCCCCTGGGGCGGTTCCCCTCCATAATAGGTTTTCGGTGCTGGAGGCTACAGTTGAGGAGGAATCAACTGAGCATAGAGAGCAGATCTCGGGGGGGGAGCCGAGTGAGAAAGCTCAGGTGGTTAGGGGCTGTAAAAGACTGGGCCTTGTGATTGGGGACTCCACAATTAAGGGGACAGATAGGAGGGTCGGAACTAAAGGTAGGGACTCAGGGTTGGTGTGTTGCCTACCAGGGGCTGGGGTCCGGGATGTGTCTGACAGGGTATTCAGGACTCTTAGGGGGGAGGGAGATAAACCACAAGTTATTGTACATGTGGGGACACACGACATAGGGAGGATAGGGGAAGGGGATATTAGGCAGGGATTTATGGAGTTGGGGTGGAAACTAAAGGCAAAGACTGACAGAGTGGTTATCTCTGGACTCTTGCCTGTACCACGGGATAGTTTAGAGAGGAATAGGGAGAGGGAAGGTTTGAATTCATGGCTGAGGGGATGGTGCAGGAGGGAGGGGTTCAGGTACTTAAGCAATTGGGGCTCGTACTGGGGAAGGTGTGACCTCTATGAGAAGGATGGTCTACACCTTAATCAGAAGGGGACCAATATCCTGGGGGGTAAATTTGCTAAGGCCATGCAGGGAGGTTTAAACTGATTCGGGGGGGGGGAGGGATCCTGAGTAGTGGGGCTGAAAGTGAGGGATGCATGGATGGGGACTGCAATGCACGGCATTGCAGAGGTGGGGTGGAGCAGGGTTTGAAATGTGTATACTTCAATGCCAGGAGTATTCGCAATAAAGTGGGTGAACTTGCAGCGTGGATCAGTACCTGGGACTTCGATGTTGTGGCTATTTCAGAGACATGGATAGAGCAGGGGCAGGAATGGATGCTGCAGGTCCCGGGGTTCAAATGTTTTAGTCGAAGTAGGGAAGGAGGTAGAAGAGGGGGAGGGGTAGCATTATTGGTCAGAGATTGTATCACAGTGTCAGAGAGGAGGTTTGATGAGGACTTATCTGTTGAGGTAGTATGGGCGGAGATTAGAAATAGGAGAGGAGAGGTCACCCTGTTGGGAGTCTTTTATAGACCTCCTAAAAGTTCTAGAGAGGTTGAGGAAAGGATTGCGGAGTCAATCCTGCTTAGGAGTGAAAGTAATAGGGCAATTGTTATGGGGGATTTTAACTTGACTAATATTGACTGGAATTGTTATAGCTCTAGCTCGTTAGAGGGGTCAGTTTTTGTTCAAAGCGTGCAGGAAGGTTTTTTGACTCAGTATGTAGACAGGCCAACTAGAGGTGAGGCTATATTGGATCTGGTGCTGGGAAATGAGCCAGACCAGGTGCTAGACTTGGAAGTTGGTGTGCATTTTGGTGATAGTGACCACAATTCGGTTACGTTCACCTTAGTGATGGAAAGGGATAGGCATGAACCTCGGGCCAGTGGTTTTAGCTGGGGGAAGGGTAATTATGAGGCTATTAGGAGAGAATTAGGAAACATAGGTTGGACTAGGAGATTACAGGGACTGGGAACGTCCGACATGTGGAGTTTTTTCAAGGAGCAGCTACTGCGAGTCTGTGATAGGTATGTCCCTGTCAGGCAAGGAGGAATTGGTAGGGCTAGGGAACCGTGGTGCACCAAAAAAGTTTCTTTGTTGGTTAAAAAGAAAAAGGAGGCTTATGTTCGGATGAGACGTGAGCACTCGGGTAGTGCACTAGAAAGCTTTAGATTGGCTAAGAGGGAGTTGAAGAGCGAGCTTAGAAGGGCTAAAAGGGGACATGAGAAGACTTTGGCGGATAGGGTTAAAGAGAATCCTAAGGCGTTCTATAGGTATGTCAAGAACAGAAGGTTGGTTAGGGCAAGTTTAGGGCCAGTTATAGATGGCAGAGGGAAGTTATGTGTGGAACCGGAGGAGATTGGTGAAGCATTGAACCAATATTTCTCTTCGGTGTTCACGCAAGGGGACATGAATATAGCTGAGGAGGACACTGGGTTGCAAGGGAGTAGAATAGACAGTATTACAGTTGATAAGGAGGATGTGCAGGATATTCTGGAGGGTCTGAAAATAGATAAATCCCCTGGTCCGGATGGGATTTATCCAAGGATTCTCTGGGAGGCAAGAGAAGTGATTGCAGAGCCTCTGGCTCTGATCTTCAGGTCGTCGTTGGCCTCTGGTATAGTACCAGAAGATTGGAGGTTAGCGAATGTTTCCCATTGTTTAAGAAGGGGAACAGAGACTTCCCCGGGAATTATAGACCGGTGAGTCTCACTTCTGTTGTCGGCAAGATGTTGGAAAAATTATAAGGGATAGGATTTATAGTTATTTGGAGAGTAATGAATTGATAGGTGATAGTCAGCATGGTTTTGTGGCAGGTAGGTCGTGCCTTACTAACCTTATTGAGTTTTTTGAGAAAGTGACCAAGGAGGTGGATGGGGGCAAGGCAGTGGACGTGGTATATATGGATTTTAGTAAGGCGTTTGATAAGGTTCACCATGGTAGGCTTCTGCAGAAAATGCAGATGTATGGGATTGGGGGTGATCTAGGAAATTGGATCAGGAATTGGCTAGCGGATAGGAAACAGAGGGTGGTGGTTGATAGTAAATATTCATCATGGAGTGCGGTTACAAGTGGTGTACCTCAGGGATCTGTTTTGGGGCCACTGCTGTTTGTAATATTTATTAATGATCTGGATGAGGGTATAGTTGGGTGGATTAGCAAATTTGCTGACGACACCAAAGTCGGTGGTGTGGTAGACAGTGAGGAAGGGTGTCGTAGTTTGCAGGAAGACTTAGACAGGTTGCAAAGTTGGGCCGAGAGGTGGCGGATGGAGTTTAATGCGGAGAAGTGTGAGGTAATTCACTTTGGTAGGAATAACAGATGTGTTGAGTATAGGGCTAACGGGAGGACTTTGAATAGTGTGGAGGAGCAGAGGGATCTAGGTGTATGTGTGCATAGATCCCTGAAAGTTGGGAATCAAGTAGATAAGGTTGTTAAGAAGGCATATGGTGTCTTGGCGTTTATTGGTAGGGGGATTGAATTTAGGAGTCGTAGCGTTATGTTGCAACTGTACACAACTCTGGTGCGGCCGCACTTGGAGTACTGTGTGCAGTTCTGGTCCCCACATTACAGGAAGGATGTGGAGGCTTTGGAGAGGGTGCAGAGGAGGTTTACCAGGATGTTGCCTGGTATGGAGGGGAGATCCTATGAGGAGAGGTTGAGGGATTTGGGATTGTTTTCGCTGGAAAGGCGGCGGCTAAGAGGGGATCTTATTGAAACATATAAGATGATTAGAGGTTTAGATAGGGTGGATAGTGATAGCCTTTTTCCTCTGATGGAGAAATCCAGCACGAGGGGGCATGGCTTTAAATTGAGGGGGGGTAGTTATAGAACCGATGTCAGGGGTAGGTTCTTTACCCAGAGGGTGGTGAGGGATTGGAATGCCCTGCCAGCATCAGTAGTAAATGCGCCTAGTTTGGGGGCGTTTAAGAGATCCGTAGATAGGTTCATGGACGAAAAGAAATTGGTTTAGGTTGGAGGGTCACAGTTTTTTTTTAACTGGTCGGTGCAACATCGTGGGCCGAAGGGCCTGTTCTGCGCTGTAATGTTCTATGTTCTATGTTCTATTACAACAAGTATTTTCAAATCTATTCACCTTCAGAGTTAGGTTTGTAAGAGTCAGCCGCTTGTTTGTAAGGATTTACTGGGCTGCATTATATGTGAATGAAGTTTTTTAATGCAGTCTCTGGCTTGACCATGTATTAATGATGAGATTAATAATTAACTCATCAAATGCTTATACTCCTGGGGATTTCATTAACATTTGACTGTGTATTAAACAGTTTTATTGTATCTTTTTTCACAAATCTAATTAACACTGTATCCCTTTGAACAGATTTCAAGTTGCCACATGCATTAAACCATGTTCTAACAGGCCTTTTGGGACAGAACCACATTAAGATCAATAGTGACTGCTATTAGGAGCAACAAGTGCTAGAATATTGTCCTGAGAGTTAGTGGAGTGCTTGGCGATATCTAATTATGGTGATAATAACATAAGAAGAATTGGATTGAGAAAAGGCTATTTGGTTGATCAAGCTTGGTCTCTCCTTGTACAATATACCCTAACTTACACTTTATTCATTAACCTCCTGTGGGAAAGTACTGCATAAACACTAATCCCCTGAAAACTGTTGTGCAAAACGCAGAATATTCATCCGCCCTCACATTCAAGCTGTTTAAACCTAGCCGCCTGTTCTCCCATTGATATTACAGGAAGGGGAAGCAATGGCCTCGCGGTATTATCGCTAGATTATTAATCTAGAAACTCAGCTATATTCTAGGGAACCTGGTTCGAATTCCCACCATGATAGAAGGTGGAATTTGAATGCAATAAAATATATTTGGAATTAAGAATCTACTGATGATCATTGTCGGAAAAACCCATCTGGTTCACTCATGTCCTTTTGGGAAGGAAATCTGCCATCTTACCTGGTCTGGCCTACGTGTGGCTCCAAAGCCACAGCAATGCGGTTGACTCTCAACTGCCCTCTGAAATGGCCTAGGAAGCTATTCAGTTGTATCAACCCACAGCATGTGGACTACAGAGTTTCAAGCAGGCGGCTCACCACCATTTTTTCCAGGGCAGCAAGGGAAGGGCAATAAATGCTGGCCAGTCAGCCATGAATGAATTAAAAAAAAGCTTTGGCATCTAGTGGCAGCACAGAAACAATGAAGGAACATTTTACTCTGTTTGGACGTATTCTATGCGGTGTGATTATCTGACATATCGCCACATGGGTCAGGGTGAGGATGTTGGATTTAGATGGGCCAGGTTCGGTGATGATGTTTTCTGCCTTTTAGAATCCTCCAACATGTTGGCACCTAGTGCTGGTTTTTCAATGTTTAGCAAAGTACCAGAAGGACGTTTGGTTGTATTGTAACCACCAGTTCCCTCAAAAAATCCAAATCTCCATCAGAGGTGAAGAAAAATCTGGAAAAAGGACACATATTTCTTTGCACTTCGATATTTGAGCAGAAAAGTGTGGAAATGCAGAGCTGGAGCCTTCGCAATTCTCACTCTACTTCCGCTATGTCCAGGTTTTTGCATCTGTCTTCAGCGCACAGTGACACAGTGGTTAGTACTGCTGCCTCACAGCGTCAGGGACCCGGTTTGATTCCCGGCTTGGGTGACTGTCTGTGCGGAGTCTGCACGTTCTCCCTGTGTCTGTGTGGGTTTCCTCCGGGTGCTCCATTTCCTCCCACAGTCAAAAAGACGTGTTGGTTAGGTGCATTGGCTATGATAAATTCTCCCTCAGTGTACCTGAACAGGCACCGGAGTGTGGCGACTCGGGGATTTTCACAGTAACTTCATTGCAGTGTTAATGTAAGCTCACTTGTGACACTGATAAATAGACGTTAAAGCAAGCCTGAGTATTGTGTGTTAATTGTTTTGATATAAGCACTGTCTTGATTTCTTTTTTTATACCTGTGGTAGTGAATTCCATAGATTCATCACTCTCTGGTTGAAGAAATTTCTCTTCACCTCAGTCCTAAAAGATTTATCCCTTATCCCCTGTGACCACTAGTTCTGGACTCCCTCACCATCAGGAACATTCTTTCTGAATCTACCCTGTCTCATCCTGTTAGAATTTTATAAATTTCTGTGAGATCCCCTTACTCTTCTGAACTCCAATGGCTATAATCCTAACCGACTTAGTCTCTCCTGATATGACAATCCTACCATCTCAGGAATCATTCATTGTACTCCTTCTATAGCAAGAACATCCTTCCTCAGATAAGGACACTAAAACACAATGCTTCACCAATTCCCTATACGATTGCAGTAAAACATCCTATTCCTATTCTAAAATCCTTTCCCTATGAAAGAATGCATGTTCAAACTGGTGAATCAAATGCTAATCAAGCGGGCTGCTTTGTCCTGGATGGTATCAAGCTTCTTGAGTGTTGTTGGAGCTGCACTCATCCAGGCAAGTGAAGAATATTCCATCATACTCCTGACTTGTGCCTTGTAAATAATGGAAGGATTTGGGGTTTTAAGAAGGGACGTACACGAGGATGTTGATGGTGGAGGATTCAGTGATGGTAATGTTGTTGAATGTTAAGGGGAGATGGTTAGATTCTATCTTGTTAGAGGAGTTCATTGCCAGAAAATCTGTGTGGCATGAATGATACATGGTGCTTATCAGCCCAAGCCTGACTGTCGCCAAGGTTCTTGCTGCATGACATCATGAGCTGCTCCTATGTCTTATAGGAACGACGGAGGTTGAGGGACGACCTGATAGAAGTCTACAAGATTATGAGGGGCATGGACAGAGTGGAAGCTTTTTCCCAGGGTGGAAGAGTCAATGACTCTTACTCTATGGGGCACAGATCAGCTTGAGAGTCAATATCTTTTCCCAAAGGTGGGGGAGTCTAAAACGAGAGGGCATAGGTTTAAGATGAGAGGGGAGAGATACAAAAATGTCCAGAGGGGCAATTTTTTCACACAGAGGATGGTGAGTACCTGGAACAAGCTGCCAGAGGTAGTAGTAGAGGCGAGTACAATTTTGTCTTTTAAAAAGCATCTAGACAGTTACATAGGTAAATTGGGTATAGAGGGATATGGGCCAAATGCGGGCAATTGGGATTAGCTTAGGGGTTTAAAAAAAAAGGGCGGCATGGACAAGTTGGGCCGAAGGGCCTGTTTCCATGCTGTAAACCTCTATGACTATGACTCTATGACTAGGGGGCACAGGTTTAAGGCCCGAGGGGCAAGGTTTAAAGGAGATGTACGAGGCACGTTTTTTTACGCAGAGGGTGGTAGGTGCCTGGAATTCACTGTTGGGAGAGGTAGTGGAAGCAAATACGATAGTGACATTTAAGGGGCGTCTGGACAAATACATGAATAGGATGGGAATAGAGGGATATAGTCCCCAGAAGGGTAGGGGGTTTTAATTCAGTCAGGCAGCATGGTCGGTGCAGGCTTGGAGGGCCGAAGGGCTTGTTCCTGTGTTTTAATTTTCATTGTACTTTGTTCTTTGTTCTTAGATACTACAAATGAACACTTTGCCATCATCAGCCAACAACTGCACTACACTTATGATGGACGGAAGGTTATTGATGAAGCTATTGAAAATGGTTAGACTTGGGACATTACCCTGAGGAACATCCACAGTGATGTCCTGGGCTGAGATGATTGACCTCTAATAACCATGACCATCTTCCTTTATGCTCGGTACGACTCCGACCACGAAAAGTTTCCTCCTGATTCCCATTGGCAGCCATTTTATGAGGACTCCTTGATACCACGCTGTCAGATGATGTCAAAGGCAGTCACTCTTACTTCTCATGCTTGGACCAAGACTGTAATGAAGTCTGAAGCTGAGTGGAGCTGAACATCAGTGAACAGATTGGTAGTTGGTGGTAAGTATTGTTTAATAGTACTGTTGATGACATCCTCCATCACTTTGCTGATGATTGAGAATGAATTGATAGGGCAGTAATTGGCTGGATCCAATTTGTCCTCCTTTTATTGATCAGGACGTAGGTGGCAATTTTCTACTTTATACCAGTGTTGTAGCTTGACTGGAACAGCTTGATTAGAGGCATGGAGCACAAATCAATACTGTAACTGGGATGTGTCAGGGTCCACATCCTTTGCTGTATCCAGTACATTCAACCATTCCATGATATCATGCTGAATAAATCAATTTGACTGAAGACCCACAACTGTGATGGTGGGGTCCTCAGGAGAAAGAGGAGATGAATCATCCATTCCCCACTTATGCCTAAAGATGGTTACAAATGTGTTGTCTTTTACACTCATGTGGTGTGCCCCACCATCATTCAGGGTGGGGATGTTCATGTAGCCTCCTCTTCCAGTTAGGTATTTAATCCTCTCCCAGCATTCCTGACTGGATGTGGCAGTTCTGCAAAGCTTTGATCTGATCCATTAGTTGTGGGACCACTTAGCTCTGTTCGCATGCTGCTTCTGCTGTTTAGCAGGTATGTAGTCCTGTGTTCTAACCTCAACAGGTTGACAGCTCATTTTTTATTCATGCCTATTGTGTTGCTCCTGGCAACCTCTTCCGCACTTCTCATTGAACCAGGGTTGATCTGCTGGTTTGAGAATAATGAGAGAGTGCCAGGCTATAAGCTTACAGAGTTTAACAGAATACGAATCTGGCGCTGCTAATGACCTATACCAGCTGATGTTGCCCAGATTTGAGTTGCTCGAATTGTTCTGAATCCAGCCCACTTAGAACAGTGGTAGTACCACACAACATGATGCACTGTATGCTCAATTTGATTTTTAAAAAATTTATTCATGGGATGTGGGCATCACTGGCTGGGCCACCATTTATTGCCCATCTCTGAGGGCAGTTAAGAGTCAACCATATTGCTGTGACTCTGGAGTTACATGTAGGCCAGACCAGGTAAGGGCAGCAGTCTTCCTATCTTAAAGGACAAAAGTAAAAGTAAAGTTTACTTTTTAGTCACAAGTAAGGCTTACATTAACACTGCAATGAAGTTACTGTGAAATTCCCCTAGCTGCCACACTCTGGCGCCTGTTCAGGTCAACGCACCTAACCAGCACGTCTTTCAGAATGTGGGAGGAAACCAGACCACCCGGAGGAAACCCACGCAGACACAGGGAGAACATGCAAACTCCACACAGACAGTGACCCAAGCTGGAAATCGAATTTGTGTCCTTGGTGCTGTGAGGCAGCAGTGCTAACCACTGTGCCACCGTGCCGCCCAAAAATCAATGTCAGGAGTGGGACATGAGTGAACCAGATGTTTTTTTTCGACAATCCACAATGGTCTCATGGTCATCAATAGATTCTTAATTTTCGTTTTTGTTTTAATTGAATTCAAATTCCACCATCTGCCATGGTGGGATTCAAATCAAAGTACTGATTCATCAGCTGAGGGAGGGCAATAGGTGATCATCAGCAAGAGGTTTCTTTGCCCATGTTTGACTTGATGTAATGAGACTTCATAAAGTCCAGAATTAATCACCCCCTCCAGACTCTACCTTTGCTGGGTCTGTCCAGTGGGACAGATCATACCCAGGGATGGTAATGGTGCTGTCTGGGACATTGGCTGTGAGTTGTGTGGGAATGACTTCGTCAGGCTGTTGTTTGACTAGTCTGTGTCCCAGTTTGGACACATGTCACCACATGCTCAGGAGGAGGAATTTACAGGGTCGATTGGCTGGATGTACCATTTGTGGGGTCCGGTACCGATCGATGTTGGATTGACCATTCGGTTACGTTCATCTTGGACATTTTCATTGCACATCAATACAACCGAAGGGCTTGTTCGGTTATTGCTGTGGGACTGGAGTCACATAGGGCTTAGACCAGGTGACGATAGCAATCTTAAAGGGCATTAGTGAACTAGAGAGGTTTTTAATGACAATCTGTTAATTTCATGGTTACCATTATTGTTACGAGATTTATTTAACTGAACTATGGTTGGATGTGAACTCATGTCTCCAGATTATTAATAAGAAGTCTCACAACACAAGGTTAAAGTCCAACAGGTTTATTTGGTAGCAAAATCCACTAGCTTTCAGAGCGCTGCTCCTTCGTCAGGTAAGTGGGAGTTCTGTTCACAAACAGGGCATCATATGCAGTTCCACAGATCCTTGAAGGTGATGTCACAGGTGGAGAAGGTGGTGAAGAAGGCATATGGCATGCTTGCCTTTATAGGACGGGGCATAGAGTATAAAAGTTGGGGTCTGATGTTGCAGATGTATAGAATGCTGGTTCGGCCGCATTTGGAATACTGCGTCCAGTTCTGGTCGCCACACTACCAGAAGGACGTGGAGGCTTTGGAGAGAGTACAGAGGAGGTTTACCAGGATGTTGCCTGGTATGGAGGGGCTTAGTTATGAGGAGAGATTGGGTAAACTGGGGTTGTTCTCCCTGGAAAGACGGAGGATGAGGGGAGACTTAATAGAGGTGTATAAAATTATGAAAGGCATAGATAGGGTGAACGGTGGGAAGCTTTTCCCCAGGTCGGTGGTGACGTTCACGAGGGGTCATAGGTTCAAGGTGAAGGGGGGGAGGTTTAACACAGATATCAGAAGGACATATTTTACACAGAGGGTGGTGGGGGCCTGGAATGCGCTGCCAGGCAAGGTGGTGGAGGCGGGGACACTGGGAACATTTAAGACTTATCTAGACAGCCATATGAACGGAGTGGGAATGGAGGGATACAAAAGAATGGTCTAGTTTGGACCAGGGAGCGGCACGGGCTTGGAGGGCCGAAGGGCCTGTTCCTGTGCTGTATTGTTCTTTGTTCTTTGTTCATTGATAGGGTGGATAGTCAGAGGCATTTTTCCAGGTGGAAGAGTTGATTACAAGGGGGCACAGGTTCAAGGTAAGATGTGCGGGGAAAGTTTTTCACACGAGGGTGGTGGGTTCCTGGAACACACTGCCAGTGGAGGTGGTGGAAGCAGGCACGTTAGCAACATTTAAGGTGTATCTTGCTGGACACATGACCAAGAGGCGAACAGAGGGATAGAAACCACATATCAGTGTAGGCTTGGTGGGCTGAAGGGCCTGTTCTTGTGCTGTATTGCTCTTTGTTCTTTAACTCAAAACCCTGAGTTTTGCTTTTTTTGTGTTCTTTTGCCAAGTCCGCCTCCCACCCCACTCCCCCCATTCTTAAAAGTATAAATGAACATAAAATCATCTCATGCAGAAGAATTCCCTGCTGCTAATGTAGATTTTCTTGATAAAATACCCAGGGACAAAGGTTGTTTTCTTTGAGTAGATAGAATGCTCTAAATCACTGCATATTGAAAGCATCTGTGCTGAATCGTCTGGGAAGATCTGCCTCCGTTTAAGTAGCAGAAGAGAAAATTCCTGATTAAAAGCCTTTTGAGCTGAGAACACATTATTTGAGCATTCTATCATGGAAAAGATTCATTTAAAAATGTAATTCTCCATAGTTATTGTTTTGTTTTTGTTTATTCTCAACCTATACAAAGAAATGAATTTGCATTTAGATAGCACCATTCATGATGTCAGAGCCAATGCTCCTGACAGCTAATGAAGTAATTTTGAAGTACGTTTCCTGTTGTGGGAGGTCTTGTGACGCATGGATAGCGTCGCCACTGCTAGTCCAGAAGCCCTGGGTTCAAGTTTCACTTCAGGACGTGATGGCCGTGGAAGGGGTGATCGGAACATTTGATTATCAAACTGTAAATCCTTCCGACTTGCCTGACGGTGGAGATGGGAGAGTTTCCTGGTCAGATGTACTGTAGAAGGCACTGGCAAAACACTGCAGTACTTTGCTGGGCGTAAGTGTGGGCCAGCCCAATGGAAATCCATGGCTGCCAATGCCCTCGTGGTACTTGTTGTAAAGTAGGGAGATGCAACAGCCAATTTTCACACAGCAAGTTCGCACAAGCAGCAATGAGATACTGGGCAAACAAACTATTTTATTCATATTGCATAAAAGTTGTGTGCTGACCAGGACACAAGGACACTGCTCCTTGGGAATAGTGCCATGGGATCTTTCACATTCACCTGAGAAGATAGATAAGGCATTGGTTTAATGTCTCATCCAAAGGGTAATACATCCAACAGTGCATTACTTCCTCTCCACTGCGATGATGCCTGCAGAAGGCAGAGAGTGGCTGTGGAGGGGTCTTTCTCTGCATGGAGGTCAGTGACCAGTGGAGTGCCCCAGGGATCTGTTCTGGGACCCTTGCTGTTTGTCATTTTCATAAATGACCTGGATGAGGAAGTGGAGGGATGGGTTGGTAAGTTTGCTGACGACACCAAGGTAGGTGGTGTTGTGGATAGTTTGGAGGGATGTCAGAAGTTGCAGCGAGACATAGATAGAATGCAAGACTGGGCGGAGAAGTGGCAGATGGACTTCAACCCGGATAAGTGTGTGGTGATCCATTTTGGCAGATCCAATGGGATGGAGCAGCAGTATAAAATGAAGGGTACCATTCTTAGCAGTGTAGAGGATCAGAAGGACCTTGGGGTCCGGGTCCATAGGACTCTTAAATCGGCCTCGCAGGTGGAGGATGCGGTCAAGAAGGCGTATGGCGTACTAGCCTTCATTAATCGAGGGATTGAGTTTAGGAGTCGGGAGATAATGCTGCAGCTTTATAGGACCCTGGTTAGACCCCACTTGGAGTACTGCGCGCAGTTCTGGTCACCTCATTACAGGAAAGATGTTGAAGCCATTGAAAGGGTGCAGAGGAGATTTACAAGGATGTTGCCTGGATTGGGGGGCATGCCTTATGAGGATAGGTTGAGGGAGCTTGGTCTCTTCTCCCTGGAGAGACGAAGGATGAGAGGTGACCTGATAGAGGTTTACAAGATGTTGAGGGGTCTGGATAGGGTGGACTCTCAGAGGCTATTTCCAAGGGCTGAAATGGTTGCTACGAGAGGACACAGGTTTAAGGTGCTGGGGGGTAGGTACAGGGGGGATGTCAGGGGTAAGTTTTTCACTCAGAGGGTGGTGGGTGAGTGGAATCGGCTGACGTCGGTGGTGGTGGAGGCAAACTCGTTGGGGTCTTTTAAGAGACTTCTGGATGAGTACATGGGATTTAATGGGATTGAGGGCTATAGATAGGCCTAGAGGTGGGGATGTGATCGGCGCAACTTGTGGGCCGAAGGGCCTGTTTGTGCTGTGGCTTTCTATGTTCTATGTTCTATGTTCTATGATGTGTCAGCCTAAATAATCTCTGGAATGATACTTGAGCTTAATTCACTTAAAGGTGGCTGCGCTACCACTGAGCCAAGGCTGACACCTTGCATAAGTTAAGGCCTAAGCAAGTTAGTTAAAATAAATCTTATCACTAGCACTGTATGCCAGGAAAATATCCCAGTTGTCACTGTGGGGATCGGTTTCAGTTCTGGGCACTTTGGGTACTCATGCTGCTGACCTCTGCCCTTTATTCTGCAGTTCTGGATCTGTGAATGGCTGAACACCAGGGGCAAAGGGCAAAGGTTAATGATATTTGTACACAAACCTTGCCTTCCTGGGAAAATGGTCTCTGTTGCAAAGAAATGTGAATTTCTACATAGGGATCCTTTGTTAAATGGTGGCATTCTTCCACACCCAACACCCCCTTGCGCGCCCCCCCCCCCCCCCCCCCCCCCGACACACTCGCCACTCCTTCAACACACCACCCCTTCAACACACCATCCCCACACATCATCCCTCATCCCCCATTGCCCACAAATATTTGTCTCCTCAAAGAGTGGTGACGTACATCAGGGCATGATTCTATCAAGTCTGGCAGGCTCGGGATGGGTAATAATTGCCAGATTGGCCAAGTGATGCTTAAATCCAAAAATTCATGAGCACAAATGTCTTGAGCCCATATACTGAAGTTTAGTATATTAATTTACCATGGGGGTATCCACAGTATGAGGCCAAACGCTTCCCCAGCTGATATCCACAGGAGGTTTTGGGGAGATGACGGGATAATGGCACTCGGTAAATTGTTAATTCAGAGAGCCAGTGCGGACATGATATCCTTTCCCTTCCTGCTAATGTTCTCCACCAACTCTAACTGTTCCACAGCTATCTCATGTTCGAATGAGTATGAATTAGTTGCTGGTGGGATTTTTGCCCTCAATCGGAAGGGAAGTCCCGTCTGAGAGATCTGTCTGCCAATCTCTCTTCCACCTTCTTCCGTTGGGAAAAAGATGCAAAAGTCTGAGGTCGCGTACCAACCGATGCCGGAACAGCTTCTTCCCTGCTGCTGTCAGACGTTTGAATGGACTTACCTCGCATTAAGTTGATCCTTCTCTATACCCTAGCTATGACTATAACACTACATTCTGCACTCGCTCCTTTCCTTGTCTATGAACGGTATGTTTTTTCTGTATAGCATGCAAGAAATAATACTTTTCACTGTATACCTTAATACATGTGACAATGATGAATCAAATCAAATCAAATTTGATTGGCTGTCAGACCTCTAGTCCCTGCAGTGACAGTAGATGCAATGGATAGGGGAGGAATTGCTTCGACATGCCAGAGCCAAATTCCTGGGATCAGACAGCAAGAGAGTCCCAGGGCAGGGAGGACAGGGAAATTCTGGGTGGGGGGGGGGGGGTGGGGGGGCTGGTGGTGGAGAATGGGTGTTTGGGATTTCAGGGGAGGGACAGGGAGTGGAGGGAGGTCCAGCAACCACTAGACCCTGAGAGTGAGGGGGCAGGCACCTGAAATCGGAAGGAGGCTTCTGAGGGAGAGGCCACCCCCACCCCACTGCCCCATCTCACCCACTCCCCCCGTCCAAAAGTATAAACCTGTTAATTTTTAGGTTTCCCCCATGCCAGGTAAATCCTCCAGTCAATCTAAAAATTGAGGCTGCGTGGGAAACAGCCAATAATAAAGGTCCTCCAATTGCGACAAGGGCAGGTGGCCCTTCCGAGGCCTTGCCCGCCCCAACATAAAGTCTCTGTAAGGGGAGTGATGAGTGGGAACACAGAGGGAATCCCATTTCACATCCCCCCTCTCTCCCCCACCCAGCCTAAAAACCCCTCGGCAGCGGAGTGCGATATTCTGGCCGTGGGATTGAATGGCTTCCTTCTGCGCTGTAACAATTCTGTGCTTCTGCGATTCCATGTGCCGTTTCATTCAAAGGCCCCTGGAAGGCAATCAGAAGCAGGAAACCCTGCCTTAATTGTTTCTCTTCATGGCCCAGGCTCGCTACGGTTAATTATATTGCTTCCTATGTCTGTCACTCGTCCCAATTCATTCATACAGCATGCTTCTTGTTTGTGGGTGAATTTCAATCCTGGACCACTGTTGCAAATTCTGCTTTTGGATCGGAATTCCTGGATTTGAAAACATCCTTCAGATCAAAAGCTGTTGCTCCTTAGGTTTCTTTTATGAGTTTTAAGATAATTGGGTAAAAAGCCATGGGGGAGATGAGGAGAATTTCTTTACACTGTGAGTGTGATCTGGAATGCACTTCCTGAAAGGGTGCTGAAAGCAAACTCAGTAATAGCTTTCAATAAAGAATTGGATATATGCTTGAAAAAGAAAACTTCACAGGACGATGGGAAAAGAATGGGAATAATCGGGTAGCTCTTGCAAAGAGTCACAGAGTTGGGAGAATTTCCTCCCCCCATCTCCCATGGCATGTTCTGCAGCAGCAGAGGCAGCCCCTCATTGGCCGGGGGCAGGCTCTTCCAGTCCCGCCGCTGTCAAAGCATTTCCCGTTGTTTGTACCCTGAAAATCCCACCAGTGGGTCGAATGACTTCCTTCTGTGTTGTGATTCTCTGAGTTGCAGAATGATGAAAGTCTGAAATATTTACTTCATTTTTCAAACTTCTCACTGCTATAAAGCACTGCTGCCTCACAGCGCCGGGAACCTGGGTTTGATTCCCGGCTTGGGTCACTGTCTGTGCGGAGTCTGCACATTCTCCCCGTGTCTGCATGGGTTTCCTCCGGGTGCTCCAGTTTCCTCCCACGTGCTGTTAGGTGCGTTGGCCATGCTAAATTCTCCCTCAGTGTACCCGAACAATCACTGGAGTGTGGCAACTCGGGGATTTTCACTTTATTGCAGTGTCAATGTAAGTCTCCTTGTGACACTCATCAATAAACTAACCCTTCAATGGTTTAGGATTTTCCAGTCCCGCCCACTCCAAGAACGGAAATTCCCGTCCGAGGTCAACAGACCTTTCAATGGTCCATTTAATTACCATCCCGCTCGCGACAATTCCTGCAGTGGGATTTGCGGAGGCGACGTGCCATTGGATAGCAACAGGATCCTCCGATCCCTCTGGCATCAGTGGCCTTTGTCTGTTGCTTGCACCCTCTGCTGCCAGCGAACCCGCAGCAGGGGGGTTGCCATCTGCGGGAGCCAAAGACCCGGTCTGCGGAAAGTGCAGGAAAATTTTGACCATAGTTTTCCATGTTAGGAAGGGGTTAACAGACCTTCCAATTAAGTCCTAATGTGATGTCAATTATTCAAGAGAAGTCACTGATATATAAAGGGGCTACAGTTGGCACTGGGTGTTGGTGGAGAATTGTATGTGGAGTTGGATCAAAGAAATAAAGGTCGTTTATGAAGAAGCGGAACTCATGTCTCCTTTACTGAACTGCAACCGAGAGGATCAAACATTCCTATGTCATTGAAATAGTTTAAACTCAGTCAAGGGCTGAACAGCTTGGCATGAGGAGTGTGAAAATAAAACAAATTAACACAAATGATACATGTCACATTTCTTTAAATCGTGTTCAGATGTGTGGAATCACATGAAAATTCAGGGAAGGAAATCTGCCATCCTTACCTTGTCTGGCCGACATGTGGCTTCAGACTCACAGCAACGAGTCCTCTGAAATGACAAGGCCAAGCCCCTCTGTTCAAGGGGCAACTCGGGATGGGCAACAAATGTTGGCCTTGTCAGTGATGCCCGCATCCCATGAAAAAAAACAAAGGAACCCTCTGAGTTATTGACCAGTATCTGAAAGCTTCGCTTATCTTCTGACTCTGAATTCTGAAGATGACAAAATGAGAAAAGAGCCATCGGAAACGATCGCCGGAATTCTACCGCCCCCCACCACCACGGGAATTGGAGTGGGCGAGGGGTGGACAATGGGGACGTCCGTTGACCTCAGGCAGGAATTTCCGGTCTCGCCCGAGCGTGGCTGTAAAATCCCGCCCGATGTCTTTGCCAAGGAGAAATGAGAAAAAGTGTCACAGGTCTGTCGACACGGTGAGATTATTTGGCCCTTCGTGCAGGGTGGAAATCAGGTAACAGCTGATCAGTGCCCCATTTCACAAGTACATGGAAAGAAAACTCACAATGTTTGAATAAACTGCCAAATCATTATCAACAACAACTTATATTTATATGGTATCTTTAATGCAATAAAACATCTCAAGAGCTTCACAGGAGAGCTATAAAGTAAAATTTAACATCAATCCACATAAGGCTCACACATTTTATACTCGGCAATAAAAATTAAACCGACTCCCAGTGAGTTTTAATGCTTTCTTTTCATTTCTGGGATCTAATCCATAATCCAGCTCAAACCAATGATTCTAACATTTCTGCTCTCCCTACACCCCTCTGAAATTAAATACATCTGAGCAATTTCAACCTAGTTTTTTGTGGATGCCTGACCTCAGTCTCTGATGTGTGCTCGGCTCGAAGAGGCATAAAGTTGTCCCTCAGTCCGGTAACAATTGGACAATCCTGCTTGGAAGGGCAGCAAGAATGGTCGGTGTGGGAAATGGCAATGTTACATCAGTTCAGGAGCAGATACATATCTGAGGTTGCAGGGGATGCACATTATTAGTGCAGCGCCTGGCAGGGGTGAAACCATGATCAGGCAGGGGACGAGACTAGCCCATTGCTCTGGGGGTGTGCTGACACCTGCGATGGTAGTTTGCCTAAGCTAGGGTTGAGTAAAGGATCAGGGTAGCCAATGAGGTTAAACATAGAAACATAGAAGATAGGAGCAGGAGGAGGCCACTTGGCCCTTCGAGCCTGCTCCGCCACTCATCACGATCATGGGGGTGTGGGTCATGGAAGGCGGGTACAATTTTGTCTTTTAAAAAGGTTTAAACTGATTCGGGGGGGGGGAGGGATCCTGAGTAGTGGGGCTGAAAGTGAGGGATGCATGGATGGGGACTGGAATGCACGGCATTGCAGAGGTGGGGTGGAGCAGGGTTTGAAATGTGTATACTTCAATGCCAGGAGTATTCGCAATAAAGTGGGTGAACTTGCAGCGTGGATCAGTACCTGGGACTTCGATGTTGTGGCTATTTCAGAGACATGGATAGAGCAGGGGCAGGAATGGATGCTGCAGGTCCCGGGGTTCAAATGTTTTAGTCGAAGTAGGGAAGGAGGTAGAAGAGGGGGAGGGGTAGCATTATTGGTCAGAGATTGTATCACAGTGTCAGAGAGGAGGTTTGATGAGGACTTATCTGTTGAGGTAGTATGGGCGGAGATTAGAAATAGGAGAGGAGAGGTCACCCTGTTGGGAGTCTTTTATAGACCTCCTAAAAGTTCTAGAGAGGTTGAGGAAAGGATTGCGGAGTCAATCCTGCTTAGGAGTGAAAGTAATAGGGCAATTGTTATGGGGGATTTTAACTTGACTAATATTGACTGGAATTGTTATAGCTCTAGCTCGTTAGAGGGGTCAGTTTTTGTTCAAAGCGTGCAGGAAGGTTTTTTGACTCAGTATGTAGACAGGCCAACTAGAGGTGAGGCTATATTGGATCTGGTGCTGGGAAATGAGCCAGACCAGGTGCTAGACTTGGAAGTTGGTGTGCATTTTGGTGATAGTGACCACAATTCGGTTACGTTCACCTTAGTGATGGAAAGGGATAGGCATGAACCTCGGGCCAGTGGTTTTAGCTGGGGGAAGGGTAATTATGAGGCTATTAGGAGAGAATTAGGAAACATAGGTTGGACTAGGAGATTACAGGGACTGGGAACGTCCGACATGTGGAGTTTTTTCAAGGAGCAGCTACTGCGAGTCTGTGATAGGTATGTCCCTGTCAGGCAAGGAGGAATTGGTAGGGCTAGGGAACCGTGGTGCACCAAAAAAGTTTCTTTGTTGGTTAAAAAGAAAAAGGAGGCTTATGTTCGGATGAGACGTGAGCACTCGGGTAGTGCACTAGAAAGCTTTAGATTGGCTAAGAGGGAGTTGAAGAGCGAGCTTAGAAGGGCTAAAAGGGGACATGAGAAGACTTTGGCGGATAGGGTTAAAGAGAATCCTAAGGCGTTCTATAGGTATGTCAAGAACAGAAGGTTGGTTAGGGCAAGTTTAGGGCCAGTTATAGATGGCAGAGGGAAGTTATGTGTGGAACCGGAGGAGATTGGTGAAGCATTGAACCAATATTTCTCTTCGGTGTTCACGCAAGGGGACATGAATATAGCTGAGGAGGACACTGGGTTGCAAGGGAGTAGAATAGACAGTATTACAGTTGATAAGGAGGATGTGCAGGATATTCTGGAGGGTCTGAAAATAGATAAATCCCCTGGTCCGGATGGGATTTATCCAAGGATTCTCTGGGAGGCAAGAGAAGTGATTGCAGAGCCTCTGGCTCTGATCTTCAGGTCGTCGTTGGCCTCTGGTATAGTACCAGAAGATTGGAGGTTAGCGAATGTTTCCCATTGTTTAAGAAGGGGAACAGAGACTTCCCCGGGAATTATAGACCGGTGAGTCTCACTTCTGTTGTCGGCAAGATGTTGGAAAAATTATAAGGGATAGGATTTATAGTTATTTGGAGAGTAATGAATTGATAGGTGATAGTCAGCATGGTTTTGTGGCAGGTAGGTCGTGCCTTACTAACCTTATTGAGTTTTTTGAGAAAGTGACCAAGGAGGTGGATGGGGGCAAGGCAGTGGACGTGGTATATATGGATTTTAGTAAGGCGTTTGATAAGGTTCACCATGGTAGGCTTCTGCAGAAAATGCAGATGTATGGGATTGGGGGTGATTTAGGAAATTGGATCAGGAATTGGCTAGCGGATAGGAAACAGAGGGTGGTGGTTGATAGTAAATATTCATCATGGAGTGCGGTTACAAGTGGTGTACCTCAGGGATCTGTTTTGGGGCCACTGCTGTTTGTAATATTTATTAATGATCTGGATGAGGGTATAGTTGGGTGGATTAGCAAATTTGCTGACGACACCAAAGTCGGTGGTGTGGTAGACAGTGAGGAAGGGTGTCGTAGTTTGCAGGAAGACTTAGACAGGTTGCAAAGTTGGGCCGAGAGGTGGCGGATGGAGTTTAATGCGGAGAAGTGTGAGGTAATTCACTTTGGTAGGAATAACAGATGTGTTGAGTATAGGGCTAACGGGAGGACTTTGAATAGTGTGGAGGAGCAGAGGGATCTAGGTGTATGTGTGCATAGATCCCTGAAAGTTGGGAATCAAGTAGATAAGGTTGTTAAGAAGGCATATGGTGTCTTGGCGTTTATTGGTAGGGGGATTGAATTTAGGAGTCGTAGCGTTATGTTGCAACTGTACACAACTCTGGTGCGGCCGCACTTGGAGTACTGTGTGCAGTTCTGGTCCCCACATTACAGGAAGGATGTGGAGGCTTTGGAGAGGGTGCAGAGGAGGTTTACCAGGATGTTGCCTGGTATGGAGGGGAGATCCTATGAGGAGAGGCTGAGGGATTTGGGATTGTTTTCGCTGGAAAGGCGGCGGCTAAGAGGGGATCTTATTGAAACATATAAGATGATTAGAGGTTTAGATAGGGTGGATAGTGATAGCCTTTTTCCTCTGATGGAGAAATCCAGCACGAGGGGGCATGGCTTTAAATTGAGGGGGGGTAGTTATAGAACCGATGTCAGGGGTAGGTTCTTTACCCAGAGGGTGGTGAGGGATTGGAATGCCCTGCCAGCATCAGTAGTAAATGCGCCTAGTTTGGGGGCGTTTAAGAGATCCGTAGATAGGTTCATGGACGAAAAGAAATTGGTTTAGGTTGGAGGGTCACAGTTTTTTTTTTAACTGGTCGGTGCAACATCGTGGGCCGAAGGGCCTGTTCTGCGCTGTAATGTTCTATGTTCTATGTTCTATGTTCTATGTTTAGGCAATTACATGGGTAAGATGGGTATAGACGGATATGGGCCAAATGCGGGCAATTGGGACTAGCTTAGTGGTTAAAAAAAGGGGTGGCATGGACAAGTTGGGCCGAAGGGCCTGTTTCCATGCTGTAAACCTCTGACTCCATGACTCTAAGGCTGATCGTCCAACTCAATAGCCTAATCCTGCTTTCTCCCCACAACCTTTGATCCCATTCGCCCCAAACCGAGGCTTGACCTGATGCAATTTTTTTAAAGCCATCTCGGCCTTTTGGGTGAAGTGTTAGATCGAGCCCAGGAGGGGGTGCAATGCCTCATCCTGTCAGCTTGGATCTTGTTTGTTCGAGCCCGAGATGGGATACAATGTCTTGTCTTGGCAGCTTGGATCTGGTTTGCCCCTCATGGTGGGGGGGGGGGGGGGGGACCATGATTGGACTGGATTTGAAATTGGCTTTTTTTTGATGAGAATTAAAGTACCGAAAGGTACCAAAATAAAAAGAACCATTACTAGTGCAGCGTGTTTACTCTGCATCTAATATGCTGCTGTACTTGAGTTAGGAGAGCTTGATGCTGACACTCAGAAGAGAGAAAAGAAAGTTCTGTTCCGCGACGTGGGCACTTCTCAGCTTGATGAGCATGAAATTTGCCACAAAAAGTGACACATTGCTATTGGTAACACCTCAGACTATTCCAGGCTGTTCCCATAGTGCTGAAAATGGCATAAACAGCCTGTGGATTGTCACAGTGGCTTTGAAACGATTACCTGCTGGAAGTTAACCAGCAGGAATTTAATTATACAGGACTATGTCACCAATGAAATTCAAGGTTTTTAAGCGCTTCTACTGAGATGTGTTATGACTGAGGTTCAACGTGTCAGGCCTGGGCAATGAACACTGCAAAAACAATGAATACCTTTGTTCAGAAAACCTGAGTGACAATTAAACGGCCAATCAAAGGGAGGTTCTGCTTTTAATTTGTTAAAAAGAGAAGTGGCGTTCCCGCAGCCCTGAATATTAGATACTTGTTTCTTTTTCTTTTACGCACCTCGGTTTGCTTGCTGTCATTTTCCACGATACATTTTCCTCTTCCATTGGTCCTTCAGGGGTATTTGTGCCAATTTGGGCCTCACTCTTTCTCTCTCTATCTCTCTCTCTCCTCTCAACACTCAGATGAACGGAAGCAAGCACATCCCGGGGATTCTGAATCCCAATCTCGGATTCACAGATGTAACACTGTTTGGCAGATTTCTAAATTGTGAGCTCCAATCCAGATTTGTATCAGTGAAGTCTGTTAATACCGTAGCTTTAGGTGTTACTTGTCATGATTCCTACCGCTGTACTTATGTAAAACAAGCAGAATGTGGTATCCAAATTGATCTGAACTCAGGAGAGAAAGGTACACAAGTTATTTTACCCCCCGCCCCCATTCTCCTCTTCATGGATATTGGCTGTCTCAGCTCCTGAAACTTTATCACTGATATCTTATGACTAATTATTTGGAGGGACTCAACTCAACTGTCCTGTTTGTCATCTAGGTGTCAATGGGATGGATCTGTAACGCTTGTCTTAATGATATTTCTGAGTTTGGGAATTCACAGTGGAGGATATAGTGGGTCTGAATAAGCATTCTGGCACTTCTTACCATGCAGTACTAATGTTCCAATGTATAACAGCACCATTCCTATTTCTTAGCAACTCTGAATCCACACTCATTGATTACGTGACTATTTTCAGACCATAGATTTTCTTAATGTTTTTTATAACTTGTGATTGTTCTGTTTTAAATCTCTATTTCATAGAAACATTACAGTGCAGAAGGAGGCCATTCAGCCCATTGAGTCTGCACTGAGCATAATCCCATGCAGACCCTATTCCCGTAACCCCGCGTATTTACCCTGCTCATTCCCTGATACTAGGGTCAATTTAGCATGGCCAATCAACCTAACCCGCACATCTTTCGGATGGTGGGAGGAAACCGGTGCACCCGGAGGAAACCCATGCAGACACAGGGAGAACGGGCAAACTCCACACAGACACAGTAAGAAGTCTCACAGCACCAGGTTAAAGTCCAACAGGTTTATTCGGAATCACGAACTTTCGGAGCACTACTGCTTCATCAGGTCTACGCAGACAGTCACCCGAGGCCAGAATTGAACCCAAGTCCTTGGTGCTGTGAGGCAGCAATGCTGACCACTGTGCCATCGTGTCGCCCAGAATGCCTCTATAAATGGTAGTTGCCATTTCTTTCTTCATTTTTAAAGTGCCATGGAAGATCTTTCCAATAGAAGGTTGTTATATAAATGCAAGTTATTGTTCCTAAACATCAGGTAGAACTCTATTCTTTATAGCTTTATAGTTTACCCTCTCCACAAAATTTGAGAGGACGTACAAAGAACAAAGAACAAAGAACAATACAGCACAGGAACAGGCCCTTCGGCCCTCCAAGCCCCCGCCGCTCCCCGGTCCAGGATTGAATCCTGAATCCAGGATCCCCGCCCAATTTTCCAGCCTATCTACATACCAATATCCTATCCACCAAGCTGTCCCCCACAGCTACGATGCTTTGTTCATTACAACCTATTAACTCACCCCCACCCCCCCCTTTTAGACCATGTGATCTCCAGGGAGAGGCGAAAACCCAGAGTGAAAAACCCCAGGGCCAATATGGGGAAAAAAAAATCTGGGAAATTCCTCTCCGACCCCCTGAGGCGATCGAAACGAGTCCAGGAGATCACAATGGCCCTGATCGGAAAATGCTTCCCAACCCTAGTCATTTCCACTTCCACGAGAAACAAGGAACAATTAGCCCGCGCCGCTCCCTGGTCCAAACTAGACCACTCTTTTGTATCCCTCCATTCCCACTCCGTTCATATAGCGTAGTGTGAAAGAAAAACCTGCAACAATCCTTTCTCTGCAATGCCTTGAGTGAAGAATTGTCTTTGGTTTTGGGAGTCGGTTGCTGTTCATAATAAGTGGTTTATAATTGGTTCTGGGTGAATACCAACTGATCCAAGTGCTATTGTTACCAATCATAGAATTGTAAAGTGTTGTATTCACTTTCCTTTCATACCCACTGAACTGAATTCCTAACCTAGGCATAATTTGTAAGGACAAAGTAAAAATCTCCATAGTCCCCGAGGACCATGGGCTGCTCTCCCCCTTTTCAGAGGGAGCTGACTGGTGGTGATTTAACCTGAGGACCACCACACCTCAGGTGAGGGGCCAGGTTGAGAAGGCAGGGCCTTCATGGATAACCGCGAATTGATGGTACAGGAATTGAACCCGCACTGCTGGCTTCACTCCACAGCACAAACCTGCCATCCAGCCAACTGAGCTAACCAACCCCGATGTGGAAATGCCGGCGTTGGACTGGGGCAGGCACAGTAAGAAGTCTCACAACACCAGGTTAAAGTCCAACAGGTTTATTTGGGAGCACAAGCCACAAGCTTTCTGTTTGTGAACAGAACTTCCACTCACCTGATAACCCCGCGTATTTACCCTGCTAATTCCCTGATACTAGGGTCAATTTAGCATGGCCAATCAACCTAACCCGCACAGCTTTGGACCTTGGGAGGAAACTGGAGCACTCGGAGGAAACCCATGCAGACACGGGGAGAATATACAAACTCCACACAGACAGTGACCCAAGGTTGGATGTGAACCTGGGCCCCTGGCGCTGTGAGGCAGCAGCGCTAACCACTGTGCCCACCGTGCCGCCCATAAATCCTCTGCAAAGGGTAAGTGCCCATTTCTCTCTTCCTTTCCAAAGTGTCATGGAAGATTTTTCCACGAGAAGGTTGTTGTATGAATGCAAGTTATTGTTCGTAAACATCAGTTGTTCCAGTTATGTCGTACTGATTGTCAACATTTCTGTCAGCTTTTGACAACATCAGAATGGAGCAGAATACTGTCATTCATGTCAAAAAAAGCACAGAGTGTCACAGCGAACAGGTGATCTGAACAAGATACTTCATTCTTGGCTTTGTCATCTAATCATAGTGAAGGAATTTATGCTCATCCTTGGCAGACTGCGACAGCCGTGGCTCAGCTAGTCGCATCTTGCATCTGAGTCAGAGATTTTTGGATTCAAGTCTCACTCCAGAGATTTAAGCACAAGCATCTCAGCCGACACAATGCAAGTGCTGCCACGACATGAGAAGCTCTGCATTTCAGATCAGCATTGAACCAAGACTTTGTCCGCTCTCTCGGCTGGATATTAAAGATCCTAAGGGACTATTTTGAAACAGAGTGAAGGGGCTCTCCCTCGTGTCCTGGTTCATATCCTTCAATCGTCATCATTGAAACAGACGCTCTGATCACTCTCAACTCGTTCTATGCGGGGAACGAGCTGTACGTAAATTGGCTTCTGTGTTTCCTACATTACAACTGTGACGCTGCTGCAAAAAGTGCAATACCGGCTCTAAAATGTCTTGCAGCATCCTAAGAATGTGAAAGACAACAGACGTGAGTGTGAATATGCATCATATGAGGCACAGTGGTTAGCGCTGCTGCCTCACAGCGCCAGGGACCCAGGTTCGATTTGCAGCTTGGGTCGTTGTCTGTGCGGCGTTTGCACGTTCTCCCCGTGTCTGCGTGGGTTTCCTCCAGGTGCTCCGGTTTCCTCCCACAGTCTGAAAGACGTGCTGGTTAGGTGCATTGGCCATGCTAAATTTTCCCTCAGTGTACCCGAACAGGCGCCGGAGTATGACGACTAAGGGATTTTCACAGTAACTTCATTGCAGTATTAATGTAAGCCTACTTTGGTGACACTAATAGGGGATTTTCACAGTAACTTCATTGCAATGTTAATGTAAGCCTACTTGTGACATTAATGAATAAACTTTAAACTTTAATTAAATAAACTTTAAAAATGAATGCAAATCTTTGCTTTAATCATATTGTTTTAAAAATATAGGTTTGCAATTAAAAGCCAGAAAGATCAGTGGCAAACTGTGTTGAGAATGCAAGATGGAGAGAGTTCAATGCTAATACATCCAAGTAAATAGCCTGCTGATGGGAAAACCATTGCTGTGGTGTTATAACCAGAGGAAGGTTGCCTCAGTAAGATACTATAAGCTTCTCATGATTGATAGAAGACCAAGCTATTTTACAACTTGCATGAATACTTGACAAGCCCATATCAACTGTGGTAATAATAATTCACTGTGTACTTGTAATAAATATTCCAGAGTGTTCTTTGATTTTCGCGAGAGTTGCGAATTCTGGTTGGGAACATTTCTGGAGATTTCATCATGTGATCTCCAACTTCCCAAACCAGCCATTTCTCTCCATCTCCAGTATCTTTTTCATGAATAAACAAAAGTGTTCAAATAAAACCAAGGATTTATTTTTTTAACCACCCACCCCGATGAATTTTTTCCCAGGTTGCTCGCAGAGGTATCTGGGAGAATGATCTTTAATTGCCGGTGACTCCGTGACAAACCCTGGAAGGACTGGCAACCCGCAATGCGGGATTCTCTGATCTTATCCGTAGCTGCCCCGCTGCCAGCGAGAACGGGGAATTTGACGCTCAGCCAAAACTTCATTCACTGCAGTGGCGCCGGAGAACCCCAGCCATGGGCGAGGTCGGAATCTTATCTGTGTGGCTGAAACACTGGCCGGAATCTTATCACCATTCACGCTGGTGGGATTTTCCCATCCCGCCGCAGTGAACGGAGATTTGGCTGGCCGCCAAATTCTCCATCTTCGCTGCAGTGGAACAGCCAATACGATCGCACCCACTGTCTTTTGAATGTCATTGTTGTTCATCATTTTTCATTATTTTATAAATGATGAAACCTCGTGTATTGTTTCTGCCACCACACAGGATGTTATAATGCAGTAACTGACTTCACAATAATAAGACAGCTATTTATAACAACAAATTTCTTTCTCGTAATCCCTCCTGGTAACTAGCCAGAGTGGCACAGTGGTTAGCACTTCTGCCTCACAGCGCCAGGGATCCGGGTTTGATTCCCGGCTTGGGTCACTGTCTGTGTGAAGTCTGCACGTTCTCCCCGTGTCTGCGTGGGTTTCCTCCGGGGTGCTCCAGTTTCCTCCCACATTCCGAAAGACGTGCTGGTTGGGTGCATTGGCCGAGCTAAATTCTCCCTCAGTGTACCCGAACAGGCGCCGGAGTCTGGTGACTCGGGGATTTTCACAGTAACTTCATTGCGTAAGCCTATTCGTGGCACTAATTTAAAAATAAAATAGCCAGTGGTAGGTTCATAATTGTGGCCTGACGTGACTCACAATCCAATTTATCTTCCACGCACAGTGGGGGTATCTAACACTGTATGTTTCCTCTGATAGTGCGGTTGGCAATGAAAACACTTGTGTATGAGGAACTTGCTGGCCACACTATGGCAAGAAAGTATCCTTATACGTAATTCAGAAAAAAACCACTAGGGGTCATGCATAAGTAAGTCTCATCCAGCCGAACAAGTGATGCACTCTGTGATGCCACTGATGACTCTTTACCCGCTGCAGATACACAAACACATTTGATTTGGCACAGTAACCTTTAACCTGTTGTACAATGAAACCCTTTTTCAACTCTTAACAGCGCCGCATCTCTTCTTTCGTGCAACGATTGCCAAAAATTTTTTAAAAACAATTTCCAATAAATGGCTGGAGGTAAATATAACAGTGTAGAAATTTCTCCTGGTGATATCAGCTGGAAAGGGTTTCAGATGTTCAATTGACATTCTTCTGTCCACTATTTTAAAGGAGGCAATAACTTCTGAATAAACATACATTATATATATATATATATATTGATAAATATGTGTGTATAGATATAAATCATTTAATACTTTACTGAGAATAGTTTAAAGTTTATTTATTATCGTCAAAAGTAGGCTTACATTAATACGACAATGAAGTTACTGTGAAAACCCCCTAGTTGCCACACTCCAGCGCCTGTTCGGGTACACCGAAGGAGAATTTAGCATGGCCAATGCACCTAACCAGCACATCTTTCGGACTGTGGGAGGAAACCGGAGCACCCGGAGGAAATCCACACACAGACACAGGAAGAACGTGCAGACTCCACGCAGACAGTGACCCGAGGTCAGAATTGAATCCGGGTCCCTGACGCAGTGAGGCAGCAGTGCTAACCACTGTGCCACCGTGCTACCCTAGCGGACAAAGGAATGTCGTCTGAGAGAGAGATTGAATCCACTAATATTGGCAGCAGTGATTTTGAGACTTGAAGTGCGAATGGTTTACAAAACGGTGAGATGCTTTAGGTTTAATAGAGTCTGTGTTGCGGTGACCCTGTTAAGTTATTCGTTCTGTTTTTAATTTCCAAAAGGTTAGCAATACACCTCTGAAAATACTCATTTGTCAGAATGATCACAATCCACATTCGAGTGATTTAGTGTTTTCATTTTATGTTTGTAACGATTTGAACATCCTGGCTCATCCCTCCCCCAGCACATACAGCTCTGGTATCATTCCTCAAGCCAAAACAATTATCAATTTCTGGTTGTTCCTACCACATCCAAAATCCCCCACAGTTAAACACCACATTAATGTGAGAACCCTATCAAACAAATGTCACTGATAGTCATTCTATTTTGTCGTCATGCATTTAATTTCTGCTTATTCACTACTAAGGCAGCATTGAAAATAATTAGATAGATGGATCTTCAGTTGGTGAATTATAACAAAATCTGTAAAAGTAACAGTCGGGGCTCATTTAGACTCTTCAGCTGTAGTGCTTCCTACTGCAGGAGTGTGGATCCATTTTGATCTCTTTAATATTCATGACTCACTAACAAGCCAACCGCAAGTGATAATGCTTTGATGACAATTTAGGAATGGGGAATGCAAGAGAACTTGATTAACAATATACTAATCATCGCTACCATTGACCTGATTCAAGAATCTTTTAAATTCTCGCATTCACATTCCCTATACCGCAGATGATTGCATTGCCTGACTGCGCTTTTAACCTGAAAAAAAAAGCCCCAATGTGCTCCGAACACAATTTCAGACATCTTTACTGAGAGGGGGAGGGGTGTGCCTTGTCTTGAATATGTCTTGACACCAAATTTGTTAGTATTAACAGAATTACCAGGGGAACTGACCAATTGCATTCCAAGGAAACATAAAGGGGCATATCTTACATGTTCTGTCATAAAGCATGCCAATTACATTAAGACTGTGGAAGTGATAGCGATTTCAGCGCAAGTGATGCATCTCGACATCTTGAATTTACTACAAGCTATTCAGATGCGCTCAGTAGCAGATCAGCACGACTGAATAAAACAATTACAGTTCCAAGTTTCTGTGTCACGGAGCTTTCCAGTTTTGTGACAAATTGCGAAACAGCTCCTGAAATTTTGCCCGTTCCTGTCCCACCAAACTTATTTCTTCCCATTATCACCTCTATTTTTTTTCTCCTTTAGTCCAGTCTGCTCTTACCTAAATTGCGGCTCTTCCGATACACTCCAACAATTCAATACGTCAGTTTCCAGTTTCCTGGCTCTAACCATCTCCCCTTCACCATGGACGTCCGATCCCTCTATACCTCCATCTCCCAGCAGAACAGTCTGGCTGCTTCTTTCTTGAATGGAGACCCGACCAGTCCCCATTCACCGCCCTGCACCTCCAACTGGCTCAACCTGTTCTCACACTGCACAATTTCTCCACCAACTCCACTATAGGGAGGCAGTGGCGTCGTGGTATTATCACTGGACTAGTAATCCAGAGACCCAGGGTAATGCTCTAGGGACCCGGGTTCGAATCCCACCATGGAAGATGGTGAAATTTGAATTCAATAAAAATCTGGAATTAACAGTCTAATGATTGTCGTAAAAACCCATCTGTTTCACTAATATCCTTTAAGGAATGAAATCTGCTGTCCTTACCTGGTCTGGCCTACATGTGACTCCAAGTTGACTCTTGAATGCCCTTAGGGAGGGATGGGCAATAAAAATGCTGGCCCAGCCGTCGATGCCCACATCCCATGAACAAATAAAAAAACAACTCACTCCAAATAAATGGCACAGTGGTTAGCACTGCTGCCTCACAGCGCTGGGACCCAGGTTCAATTCCGGCCTCGGGTCACTGTCTGTGTGGAGTTCGCACGTTCTCCCCATGTCTGCATGGGTTTCCTCCAGGTTTCCTCCAGTTTCCTCCCACAGTCCAAAGATGTGCAGGTTAGGTGGATTGGCCATGCTAAATTGATCCTAATGTCAGGGAGATTAGCAGCATAAATAAATTGGGTTATGGGGATAGGGCCTGGGTGGGATTGTGGTCGATGCAGACTCGATGGGCCGAATGGCCTCCTTCTGCACTGTAGGGATTCTATGATTCTATGAAACTGTGTTACTCTGAATACCCACATTGATCCTTTTGTGGGATATGCGGAATATCCTTTACTCCAGTCCAATTCAGGTCCTCTCTCACATCCTTGTTTTGGTACATAGTTGAGTATTTTGGTGCTCTCACCCTGAACTGGATAATTTCATTAATGTTCCGCCCTTCTCTCACCTTCACCTGATCTAATTCTCTGACTTTTCAATTCGCTTTCTGGACTTCTCTGTCTCCATTTCTATAGATCGGCTATTAATTAATATTCACTACAAGCCCACTGACTCTGACAGATAACTTGACTACACATTCTCACACCTCCATTCTTGTGAGGACTCTGTTTCATTCTCTTAGTCTCTCTGCCTCCATGGCATCTGTTTGGATGATACAACGTTCCACATCGGTGCTTCCGATTTCCTCCCGCAATGGTGGATGGGACTCTTGACAGTGTCCAACCCATTTCTCAAACTTCTGCTCTCATTCCTTCCCTTCCCTCCCAGAACCATAGTCGGGCTCCCTTTGTCCTCACATTCCACCCCACCAGCCTCCATATTCAATGGATCTGTCTTTGCCATTCCAACACCTCCACGATGCTGCCATTAGCAAACACATCTTCCCCTCTCCTCTCCTTTCAGCATTCCCTCCGTAACACCTTGGTCCATTCTTAGTCGCTCCCAACATTCCTTCCCTTTCCTACAACATCTTTCCATGCAAGCGCAAGAGATGCAACATCTGTCCTTTCATCTCACCATCCAAGGCCCCAAACATTCCTTCCAAATGAAACAGCAATTTCCTTGCACTTCTTTCAATTTAATATACTGCACTCACTGCTCACAATGTGGTCTCCTCTCCATTGGAGACACTGAACACAGACATGGTGACCGTTTTGCAAAACTTTTCCATTCAGTCCGTGTATCATTTTGATTCTCCACTCAGTTCTCACTATAACCTAGAGTCATAGAGACATGCAACACAGAAAAGGCCATTCGGCCCATCGTGTCTGCATCAATAACTACTAAAGGCATGCTAATCCCAGTTTCCTGTACTTAAAGTTACTTATTAGCCACAAGTAGACTTACATTAACACTACAGTGAAGCTACTGTGAAAATACCCTAGTCGCCAGTCTCCGGAGCCTGTTCAGGTACACCAAGGGAGAATTTAGCATGGTCAATGCACCTAACCAGGAGATCTTTCGGACTGTGGGAGGAAACCGGAGCACTTGGAGGAAACCCACGCAGACACGGGGAGAACGTGCAAACTCCACACAGACAGCAACCCAAGCCGGGAATCGAACCTGGGTCCCTGGCGCTGGGAAGCAGCAGTGCTAATCAATGTGGCACTTGTCCCATATCCTGCTATGTTATGTATACCTTTTTATCCTTGGCTTGCTGCAGTTTTCCAATGAAATCTAACACAGCCCAAAGAAGAGCATCATATCTTTTGACTCAGCACTCTACAGCCTGAATTCAACATTCGGTTCAACAATTTCAGATCATAACCTCTGCCGCCATCTTGTTTTATCTTTTTCTGCTGGTTGGGTCTTGTTTCATTTCTTTCTTTATTCCTTCATATTGCATTTGGAGTGCTGCCAGGTAGCCTTTCATATCTCACCTGGACATATCTTTTGTTTCTTTATGATACCCGTGCCACTCTTTTGGCTTTTGCCATTTAATCTGCCTTGACCCCCACCCTGTCACAGACATTCCCATTTGTTCTTCCTTCTCCTACTCCTTCTACTGGTTCAAAACTTGTTACGCTTCTATATATTTTCAGTTCTGTCGAAAGGTTTTGACCTAAAACGTTAACATTGTTGTTCTCCAAAGATGTTGCCTGACCTGTTGAGTTCTCTTGTCTCTGAAATGATGCTGTTGGACATTGGTATCCAAACATCCAACTCATGAAATTCCTCCCTCTGCTACTTTCTGCAGGGAATAATAAATAGATTAATGTCTGCTGGCAACTTACAGAGGGAGGAATTTCATTCAGTCATGATCATGGAGAAAAACCCTGGAATTATACATAGAAATATTGAACTTTAAAAAAGGATACTGAAAAGGATACAGTGACCGAGGCACGGCCCAGGTAAGTTTTTGCAGGAACATCTGAAACTCTCTCCCTCTGACTGTGAAACTCAATCAGCCAGTGGAAGGGTTGCACAATGGCACAATTGCACAAGGATGAGCTCAATGCATTCCATACCCATTTTGAGCACGAGGTCAGCGAGAGCACACCCTCCACCCCGGGTGCCTCGGACAAACCTGTATCACAGTAACTTCATTACAGTGTGAATGTAAGCCTACTTGTGACTAATAAATAAATAAACTTTTTACCTGTATCCAAGGTCACCATTGAATACCTCAGAGCAGCCTTCATGAACGTCAACCCGCAGAAAGCAACTGGCCCAGATAGGGGACCCAGATCCTGCACAGACCAGCTGGCAGGGGTATTCGCAGACATCCTCAACCTTTCTTTACACCAATCTGAGGTCCCTAGCTGCTTCGAGAGGATGACCATCATTCCGATACCAAAGAAATGCCTGGCAGCGCGCCTTAATGACTATCATCCGATGGCTCTGAGACATTCTTCATTATGAAGTGCTTCGAAAGGTTAAGTCATGGCACAAATCAATTCCAGCCTCCTGGACTGCCTGAATCCACTACAGTTTGCCTACCGCTGCAACAGGTCTGCAGCTGATGCCATCTCCCTGGCCCTACACTCAAGCCTGGAACACCTAGATAACAAAGACATCTGTGTCAGACTCCTATTTATCAACTGCAGCTCAGCCTTCAACACCATTATTCCGATGAACTCATCCCCAAACTCCATGGCCTGGGACTTGGCTCCTCCGTCTGTGACTGAATCCTGAATTTCCTAACCCACTGACTGCATTCAATAAGGATAGGCAACAACACCTCCTCCACGATCATCCTCAATACCGGTGCCCCACAAGGCTGTGTTCTTAGCCCCCTACTCTACTCCTTATACACCTATGACTGTGCGGCCAAATTCCTCTCCAACTTGATTTTCAAGTTTGCTGACGACACAACCGTAGTGGGTCAGATCTCAAACAATGATGAGACAGAGTACAGGAAAGAAATAGAGAATCTGGTGAACAGGTGCGATGACAATAATCTCTCCCTCAATGTCAACAAAACAAAGGAGATAGACATCAACTTCAGAAAACATAGTGGAGGACATGCCCCTGTCTATATCAATGGGGACGAAGTAGAAATGGTTGAGAGCTTCACGTTTCTAGGTGTCCAGATCACCAACAACCTGTCCAAGTTCCACCATGCCGCGCTATAGTTATGAAAGCCCACCAATGCCTCTACTTTCTTAGAAGACTAAGGAAATTTGGCATGTCAGCTATGACTCTCACCAACTTTTACAGATGCACCATAGAAAGCATTCTTTCTGGTTCTTTCACAGCTTGGTATGGCTCCTGCTCTGTCCAAGACCACAAGAAACTATAAAGGGTCATGAACGAAGCCCAATCCATCACTCAAACCAGCCTCCCATCCATTGACACTGTCTATACTTCCCGCTGTCTCGAAAAAGCAGCCAACATAATTAAGGACCGCACACAGCCCAGACATACTGTCTTCCACCTTCTTCCATCGGGAAAAAGATACAAAAGTCTGAGGACATGTACCAACCGACTCAAGAACAGCTTCTTCCCTGCTGCCATCAGACTTTTGAATGGACCTACCTTGCATTAAGTTGATCTTTCTCTACATCCTAGCTATGACTGTAACGCTACATTCCGCACCCTCTCCTTTCCTTCTCTATGAGCGGTATGCTTTGTCTGTATAGTACCCAAGATACAATACTTTTCACTGTGTGTTAATACATGTGAGAATAATAAATCAAATCAAATAAAAGCTGGAAAAAAGAACTCGACTGAAACACAGAACACGGGAATCATGAAGATACAACTATTCGCCAGCAGAAGTCAGCTACTACAACTAACCTGTAGCAGCCGCAACAGGTCATCATCTATTCCTCACAGCTCAAGGACTGTTCTGTACAATGTTTTATTTATATGTGCTTACTATTGGACTCAATTCTTACTTCTAATCCACCTGAATTTAGATGAATGTGTTTGACCATTTTCTCCTTGTCTTTTTAGTCATTAATAAACGTAGTCCTCCTTAACACAAGAAAACCTGGTTAAATTAGCTCCTCTTTAAACATAACGATAGAGTCTGGAAAAGGTATCCAAGGGAAGGGGAACCTTGTTGTATTGAACCTTTGCTGCTACCAGCTGAGGGTGGGCTGAATAAAGACAAGGAACTAGTCACCCCCTCCTCACCCGAGTTTGTACAATTTTGGGGGAATCCCAGACAGATGGCGACAAATGAAAGGGTCTTGCCCAGATCAACAACTTTTGGGCAACCACGCCTGGGGGCTGGCTGTAGCAATACCAATGTTTAAAATAATCGGAACCTGGTATTTGGGGTGGCACGATGGCACAGTGATTAGCGCCAGGTACCTGGGCTCGATTCCCAGCTTGGGTGACTGTGTGGAGTTTGCACATTCTCCCCATGTCTGTGTGGAGTTTGCACGTTCTCCCCGTGTCTGCATGGGTTTCCTCCGGGTGCTCCGGTTTCCTCCCACACTCCAAAGATGTGCGGGTTAGTTTGAGTGGCCATGCTAAATTGCCCCTTAGTGTCACTCATTCTTGGTTTCAGTGTCAGATTAAAACAGTGGGTTCTGAATTTCCAAGCAGCCAATTAAGAGTGAAGATGTGACCCAGTTTCCCTTTGCAAACCATCATTGAACCAGTCTGTCATCTGGTTGTGGACTAACTGATTTTCATGATTATTTACAGCGACATCTCTACAAAGGGCAGGGGCAAATATTTTTAACTTTAATTGTTCACGTTGCACTTATTGATCAAAGTCAAAATCACCACTCAGCTGTAGATCGTGCTGAGTCTGCACATTCTCCCCGTGTCTGTGTGGGTTTCCTCCGGGTGCTCCGGTTTCCTCCCGCAGTCCAAAAGACTGGGTTAAGGGGATAGGGCCTGGGTGAGATTGTTGTCGGTGCAGGCTCGATGGTCTGATTGGCCTCCTTCTATACTGTGGGCAGCACATTAGAACAGTGGTCAGCACTGCTGCTTCACAGCGCCAGGGACCCGGGTTCGATTCCCAGCTTGGATCACTGTCTGTGTGGAGTCTGCACGTTCTCTCAGTGTCTGCATGGGTTTCCTCCGGGTGCTCCAGTTTCCTCCCACAGTCTGAAAGACGCGCTGGTTAGGTGCATTGACCCGAACAGGCGCCAGATTGTAGCGACTAAGGGAATTTCACAGTAACTTCATTGCAGTGTTAATGTAAGCCTTACTTGTGACTAATAAATAAACTTTACTGTAGGGATTCTACGATTGGGTCACTGGGTAATTTCCGATCTCAAAATTTCCAAAACACAGAATGAGCTTTACTGAGTTTTTAACAAACAACAATTCTACATTGTGGCGTAATAATGATTTTCGTTACATTGGTTTCAATAGGATACGTATAAGGCAGGTTCTGCAATGGGTCGACTATCATTGAAGCAAAAGTTTACCTACCCCAGCCTCCTTTTTACTTCCACAGAATGACATCCTTATTGCGTGTCATATGCTTCTCATTCTGTGCCAAGAAGCCAGCGTGTGCTGTCATTGAAAGCTGCAGAAAGGAAGAAAGGCTTGCATTGATATAGCACTTTCCGCAACCTCAGGATGTTCCAAAGTGCTTTGCAGCTATTTTTGGAGCATAGTCGCTGCACCCACGTGAAGGACAGGGATTGAGAAAATATTACTCTTCCAGGTAACATTAAAAAGAATAATGTCATTCATGGCAAATGGTTCATTCCCCGCATTCATTTACTTTCAGGGGTAGCTGCACCTTTGCATAATTTATTTTGATTAATTCCCATTTTATCCAATCAGCGCAAACTGAAGTGAACTAAAACGATAAATAAACAGAACGCTTGACACTGAACGCTGCAACTTACAAATTCATGTTGGTGTTCTTTTTCAGTCTAAACCAGTGAATTAATTGAAATGTTGCTCGGGACTGTATTGAATTAGTACGCTGCAGTATTCAAACATTGCCCAGATTGATGGGGTGAAAGTTTCCCTTTCCCTGCAGGCTACAAGGATCCTACATGAAATAATGGTGGGGAGCTTCAACCTAGTCACTAAATGGCAAAGATCCACAATGCAAAGGTAATTAGAATTTGCCATGAATTGACATTGAATTAGTAATCTCACTCATTCCTAGTTTCAGTGTCAGGTTAAAACAATGGGTTCTGAATTTGCAAGCAGCCAATTAAGAGTGAAGATGTGACCCAGTTTCCCTTTGCAAACCATCATTGAATCGGTCTGTCATCTGGTTGTGGACTAACTGATTTTCATGATTATTTACAGCAACATCTCTACAAAGGGCAGAGGCAAATCTTTTTAACTTTAATTGTTCACGTTGCACTTATCGATCAAAGTCAAAATCACCACTCAGCTGTAGATCGCGCTGAGTCTGCAAGTTCTCTCCGTGTCTGTGTGGGTTTCCTCCGGGTGCTCCGGTTTCCTCCCACAGTCCGAAAGATGTGCTGGTTAGGCGGATTGGCCATGCTAAATTCTCCGTCAGTGTACCCGAACAGGCGCCGCAGTGTGGCAACTAGGGGACTTTCACAGGAACTTAATTACAGTGTTAATGTAGCCTACTTGTGACAGTAATAAATAAACTATAAATTTTCGAGGAAAAAACTTGTGCGTCAAATTTATAGGGATCGGGACAATCAAAGAGGCAAGTCACAATTGACTGGGAAATTCTGAAAACTTATTGGCCTCAGAAAGCACAGCAGCCCATTGGTTTGCGTAGCAAAACAGCGTGTGAAAGAATCTAAAGGTGGTGGACAAAATAAAGAGAAGGATAACTCGAAGGAGTCTCTGTGGACCAATGATGAAGCAGCCTGACACTTAATTGATCTGATGCCTGCTGAGGTTGAGGTGGTACTGCATGTTGTACAAGTCAACCAAGCGTTCATATCATTGTAGCAACTTAAAGACTTGCAGCTGCCGCTTCATAAGAACAGGACATGCATAGGCAGCTGGGATCAAGTGAATGTCTTAAAGAGTATAGCGGGTGAAGGAGTAGAGTTAGGAGAGAAATCAGGAGGGCAAAAAGGGGACACGAAATTGTTTTGGCAGATAAGGCAAAGGAGAATCCAAAGAGCTTCTACAAATACATAAAGGGCAAAAGGGTAACAAGGGAGAGAGTAGGGCCTCTTAAAGATCAACAAGGTCATCTATTTGCGGATCCACAAGAGATGGGTGAGATCCTAAATAAATATTTCTCATCAGTATTTACTGTTGAGAAAAGCATGGATGTTAGGGAACTTGGGGAAATAAATAGTGATGTCTTGAGCAGAGTACATATTACAGAGAAGGAGGTGCTAGAAGTCTTAAAGCACATCAAGGTAGATAAATCCCCGGGGCCTGATGAAGTATATCCCAGGACGTTATGGGAGGCGAGGGAAGAAATTGCGGGTCCCCTAGCCGAGATATTTGAATCATCAATAGTCACGGGTGAGGTGCCTGAAGATTGGAAAGTGGCAAATGTTGTGCCTTTGTTTAAAAAGGGCTGCAGGGAAAAGCCTGGGAACTACAGGCCAGTTAGCCTCACATCTGTGGTGGGTAAATTGTTGGAAGGTATTTTGAGAGACAGGATCGACAGGCATTTAGAGACGCAAGGACTGATTAGGGACAGTCAGCATGGCTTTGTGAGTGGAAAATCATGTCTCACAAATTTGATTGAGTTTTTTGGAGGGATAACCAAGAAGGTAGATGAGGGCAGTGCAGTTGATGTTGTCTACATGGACTTTAGCAAGGCGTTTGACAAGGTACCACATGGTAGGTTGTTGCATAAAGTTAAATCTCACGGGATCCAGGGTGAGGTATCTAAATGGATACAAAATTGGCTTCTTCACAGAAGCCAGAGGGTGATTGTCGAGAGTTGTTTTTCAAGCTGGAGGCCTGTGACCAGCGGTGTGCCTCAGGGATCAGTGCTGGGCCCACTGTTATTTGTCATTTATATTAATGATTTGGATGAGAATATAGGGGGCATGGTTAGTAAGTTTACAGATGACACCAAGATTGGTGGCATAGCGGACAGTGAAGAAAGTTATCTCCAATTGCAACAGGATCTTGATCAATTGGGCCAGTAGGCTGACGAATGGCAGATGGAGTTTAATTTAGACAAATGCGAAGTGATGCATTTTGGTAGATTGAACCAGGGCAGGACTTACTCAGTTAATGGTAGGGCGTTGGGGAGAGTTACAGAACAAAGAGATCTCGGGGTACATGTTCATAGCTCCTTGAAAGTGGAGCCACAGAGTGGTGAAGAAGGCATTCGGTATGCTTGGTTTCATCGGTCAGAACATTGAATACAGGAGTTGGAACATCTTGCTGAAGTTGTACATGGCATTGATTGGTAAGGCCACACTTGGAATACTGTGTGCAATTCTGGTCACCCTATTATACAAAGGATGGAAACAGTATGGAAACAGGCCCTTTGGCCCAACTTGCCCATGTCGTCCTTTTTTTTAAAACCACTAAACTAATCCCAATTGCCTGCATTTGGCCCATATCCCTCTATATCCATCATACCCATGTAACTATCTAAATGCTTTTTAAAAGACAAAATTGTACCCGCCTCTACTACTACCTCTGGCAGCTTGTTCCAGACACTCACCACCCTCTGTGTGAAATAATTGCTCCTCTGGACACTTTTGTATCTCTCCCGTCTCACCTTAAACCTATGCCCTCCAGTTTTAGACTCCCCTACCTTTGGGAAAAGATATTGACTATCTAGCTAATCTATGCCCTCATTATTTTATAGACTTCTATGAGATCACCCCTCAGCCTCTTACGCTACAGAGAAAAACGTCCCAGTCTATTCAGCCTCTCCTTATAACTCAATCCATCAAGTCCCGGTAGCATCCCAGTAAATCTTTTCTGCACTCTTTCTAGTTTAATAATATCCTTTCTATAACAGGGTGACCAGAATTGCACTCAGTATTCCAAGTGTGGCCTTACCAATGTCTTGTACAACTTCAACAAGACGTCCCAACTCCTGTATTCAATGTTATGACCGATGAAACCAAGCATGCCGAATGCCTTCTTCACCATTCTGTCCACCTGTGACTCCACTTTCAAGGAGCTATGAACATGTACCCCAAGATCTCTTTGTTCTGTAACTCTCCCCAACGCCCTACCATTAACTGAGTAAGTCCTGCCCTGGTTCAATCTACCAAAATGCATCACCTCGCATTTGTCTAAATTAAACTCCATCTGCCATTCGTCAGCCCACTGGCCCAATTGATCAAGATCCCGTTGCAATCCTAGATAACCTTTTTCGCTGTCCACTATGCCACAAATCGTGGGGTCATCTGCAAA
Source organism: Mustelus asterias (assembly GCF_964213995.1). Taxonomy (NCBI): domain Eukaryota; kingdom Metazoa; phylum Chordata; class Chondrichthyes; order Carcharhiniformes; family Triakidae; genus Mustelus; species Mustelus asterias. Next base: position 18,590,940 of record NC_135803.1, on the reverse strand, counting down.
CTTACTAACCATGCTCACTATATTCTCATCCAAATCATTAATGTAAATGACAAATAACAGTGGACCCAGCACTGATCCCTGAGGCACACCGCTGGTCACAGGCCTCCAGTTTGAAAAACAACGCTCTACAATCACCCTCTGTCTTCTGTCAAGAAGCCAATTTTGTATCCATTTAGATACCTCACCCTGGATCGCGTGAAATTTAACCTTATGCAACAACCTACCATGTGGTACCTTGTCAAACGCTAAAGTCCATGTAGACAACATCAACTGCACTGCCCTTATCTACCTTTTTGGTTATCCCTTCAAAAAACTCAATCAAATTTGTGAGACATGATTTTCCACTCACAAAGCCATGCTGACTGTCCCTAATCAGTCCTTGAGTCTCTAAAGGCCTGTCGATCCTGTCTCCCAAAATACCTTCCAACAATTTACCCACCACAGATGTGAGGCTAACTGGCCTGCAGTTCCCAAGCTTTTCCCTGCAGCCCTTTTTAAACAAAGGCACAACATTTGCCACTCTCCAATCTTCAGGCACCTCACCCGTGACTATCGATGATTCAAATATCTTGGCTCGGGGACCCACAATTTACCCCCTAGCCTCCCTCAATGTCCTGGGATACACTTCATCAGGCCCCGGGGATTTATCTACCTTGATGCGCTTTCAGACTTCCAGCACCTCCTTCTCTGTAATATGTACACTCCTCAAGACATCACTATTTATTTCCCCAAGTTCCCTAACATCCATGCAAGGGAATGCACCTGATCCATGCTAGGGAATGCACCCAATCAACTCTTTCAATCATCTTAAACATCTCAACGAGATCGCCTCCTGATCTTCTACACTCAAAGGAATGCAAGTCTAGTCTATGGAAGCCAAACCCTATTGACCACACACATGTTAAATTCGCTCCATTGTACCTTAATCCCAATCGCAGAAGAGCATCCCCTACCACACATGCAATGACATTTATTCATGCCAACCATCCAATGTGCCCTCTAATTTTGCCAATTCAGAGGGCTTGGAGGTGCCCAAGCAGAATGCTGCATAATCAGTGTGGTCACACCAGCCTGCGGATCATCATGGGGGCTGGGATGGGCGAGGCTCGTAAAATCCTGTCCGAGGCCAATGGAGAATTCCGTTCTGCAAGCCTCGGCTGCCCCGGGTGTGCTGGTAAAATTCCAGGCAGTCACTCAAGGCTGGAATTGAACTTGGGTCCCTGGCACTGTGAGGTAGCAGTGCTAATCACTGTGCCACCGTGCTGCCCTATATCCATCTGCAAACTCGGTGTATCTTCTCCACAATGTACTTTGCACCTATATTTGTGTCGTCTGCAAATTTAGCTACCATGCCTTCTCTCATCTCAGTCATTGATGTAATTAGTAAAAGGTCGTGATCCCAGAACAGACCCCTGCGGACTCCACTTGTCACATCCTGCCAATCAGAAAAAGACCCATTTATGCAACACCTTGAGCTTTCAGTTTTTGCAATAATCCTTGGTGTGGAATCAAATGCCATCTGGAAATCCAAGTGCAGAGCATCTACAGGCTCCTCTCTAAAGCACGTTACTCCTTCAAAGAACTCTAGTAAATTGGTTAAATATGATTTCCCTTTCGTAAAACCATGCTGACTTTTCCCAACTATCTTGAGATTGTCTAAGTGCCCAAAGTACCTCTTTAATGATTGATTCTAACACTTTCCCCACGACAGACATCAAACTACCTGGTCTTTAGTTTCCTGCTTTTTGCCTCCAACCCTTCTTGAATAGGGGAGTTGTATCTGCTACTTTGCAAGATAGGATAGATGGATTGATAGGACCTTTCCAGAATTTATTTTGGAAAATTGACACTGACTCATCTAATACTTCATTAGCCACGTCTTCTAAGACCCTGGGATGAAGTCCATCAAGACCTGAAGACTTATCAGCCCACAGCTTCTTCAGTTTGATCAGAACTGCTTCCCTTGTAATTGTGATTTCACCAAGTTCCTCTCTCCCCTCCACTTCATGAATAATAGCTATTACTGGAATGTTTCTTATATCCTCGGGAGTGAATACAGAAGCAAAATCTCTCTTCATTCCATTAGCCATTCCTTTCTTCTCTACTATTAACTCACAATTCTCACTCTCCAAAGGACGAACACTCACTTTATTTACTCTTTTCCTGTTTAAGAATCTGCACAAATTCTTACTATCCATTTTTACATCTCTAGTTCGCTTCCTCTTGTGCTTTAATTTCTTTCTTCTGGTTAACCTTTTAGTCATTCTCTGCCATTCTTTATATTCTGACCAATCAACTGACCTGTTACTTATTTTTGCACAGTTACATGTTTTTTTCCTTAAGTTTGATGCTTGACTTAACTGCTTTAGTTCATGGATGATGGCTCATCCCTTCAGAATTTTTCTTTACCCAAGGTATATATTTATTCAGAGTATTCTGCAATATCCCCATGACTATCTGCCACTGCTTCTCTCTGAGCTATCCTATAGCCTAGTATCACAGTTCACTTCACCTATCTCAGCTTACATCCCCGCATGGTTGCCCTTATTTAAGTTTAAAATGCTTAAATAACCTTGGCTACAAACAGTTCAGGCCCCCTTTTTAAAGAGTGCCCCAATCCAAAAAAAAACAAACCCCCACAGATACAGAACCCTCCCCCCGCCATGTACATGCAACCACCCCCGCCCAAGGACACAGACCCTCTTTCCCTATGAACAAAGGAGCCCCTCACCCCTCAGGGAATTCCCCTCCCACCAACAGGGCACCATCCCATCCCTTGGTCACAGGAACCCACTATCCCCCACTTCCAGGGAACCCCATCCCCACTCCGAATCTTCCCAATGGAAACCCCCCGGCAGCACCCAAGAGAAGATCCCCCTTCATGCCGAGGGACAATATCAGCAGGCAGTGTCATGAGTCAGTGTCATGAGTCAGTGCCAGGGGACAGTGCGTGGGCACTGCCGGGGTACTACCTGGGCATGGCCCTCTCCTCCTGCGGGCCGTGCTTGGTGGGCTCTGTTCACCAGTTTCCCATTTTACAAAACCTGCTGTAACCACCGCACTGATGGCAGGGGGCTGGCTCCCTTACGTGGGGGAATGATACAGCAGGAAGGCTCGCTAAGTAGATCATCGAATCACAGAAGCCTTACAGTACAGAAGGAGGCCATTTGGCCCATCGAGTCTGTACTGACCGCAATCCCACCTGGGCCCTATTCCCGTAACCCCACACATTTACCTGCGAACGCCCCTGACACTAAGGGGCAATTTAGCATGGACAATCAACCTAACCCGCACATCTTTGGACTGTGGGAGGAAACTGGAGCTCGGGGAGTTTAAAGTAAAGTAAAAGTCAAAGTTTATTTATTAGTCACAAGTAGGCTTACATTAACACTGCAATGAAGTTACTGTGAAATTCCCCTAGCCGCTACACTCCGGCACTAGTTTGGGTCAATGCACCTAACCAAAACGCTCAAACTCCACACAGACGGTGACCCGGGGTCGGAATTGAACCTGGGCCCCTGGCACTGTGAGACAGCAGTGCTAACCACTGTGCCACCATGCCGGCCTGATGTAATGTAAATGTAGATGTAAATACATGCTAATTACTTCCCGAACTTTCCGGTGGGAATCTCACCATTCATTGGTGGAGGTGGGGACAGCTCAGTGTGAAATCCCGCCAGTTTAAAAGCTGATTTGGGGACTCCCGCTGGATTCCCCACCCCCTTCGCTCTTCCTGCCTGCTGAAAACGGGGGAGGAAAATACCCCTCGACATTTATAAATCGATGCCCTGTTTCCACATTTCAACACCACACCAGCGAACTGTTGGTCATTACCGATTGTCATGTTGCTTCATGTTCCACCTTTCACAACCTTGGAAGAGCAAATGACTTCTCAGAAATAAGTATAAAAGTGTTTTTGAGAATGCTATAATATCTTGGGAAATATACTGCTGTAACACTGAAGCAAGATTTCACAAAAATCTTACTGTTCAGTGAAAATAGGGAATCACGCCTTGGCTCAGGAACCAATCCCCAATTTGTAATATTGCTCCTATGGGAAAACTGGTTCTGACTTACGACGCTTCAACTTACAATGCGGTTTTTGGAAAGTAATTGTGTTGTAAGTCCAAGGAATGTGTGTAATGGCTTTCACGCACATAGGAGCATTTATCTCCATAAAACAGAGGGTGGAATTTTACCGGCACGTCCACCCGAGGTCCGTACCGTCCTGCCCGAAGCCAATGGAGAACGCTGTTCTCCGAGCCTCGCCTGGCCCCGGAATCAGGGCAGGCGTGCCATCAAAATTCTGGCCAGAGTGTGCCATCTTATAACATGTTCAGCAATGTTTGAAGTTCTCAAGATTTTCTAAGACACCCTGGTTTTAGTGTGGGAAGTTCTGCCTCTCCTGATAACTTGATTGCCTTAGGATTTGTCCAGATTTCGGGTGTGTGGTTCGCATTCTGCAGTCATTCTGCACTCTTTATTCTTCAGCAAGCCCAGCCAATCAGTTTTTGTATTCAAACCGACCTAGCCAAAGTCTTAAGATTGAATCTTTGACCTGCAAAGTATTAAGAGGATAGAATTGATTTTTTGGCAAAATTTAGATCTGAATTATTGCTTATTTCTTAATCTAGATGGAATTCTAAAGTTGTAGTCCAGAAATGTAGTCCGGAAATCCAGACAGTCATTAGCACTGCTGTCTCACAGCGCCAGGGTCCCAGGTTCAATTCCGGTCTTGGGCCACTGTCTGTGTGGAGTTTGCATGTTCTCCCCGTGTCTGCGTGGGTTTCCTCCGGGTGATCCGCTTTCCTCCCACAGTCCAAAGATGTACGGGTTAGGTTGATTAGCCATGCTAAATTGACCCTAGCGTCAGGGGGATGAGCAGGGTGAATGTGTGAGGTTACGGAAATGGGGCCTGGTTGGGATGGTGGTCGGTACAGACTCGATGGGCCAAATGGCCTCCTTCTGTACTGTAGGATTCTATGATTCTATGATGATTCTATGAAATTACTGCTTGTGGTCTTGATATGTTCCTATGACATTCCTGTGTCCGTTACTTTAACAGAAGCATCAATCTGCTTATTTTAAATGCCTCCATTAAAATAGCAGGCAAATGAATGCCATGTAATTGTATTAAGTGTTCACTTGCTAATATCACGAACAGTAATTCCTTAGTTTGCATCCGCTGATATTTAATGGACACATTTCACTTGATAAACTAAAACTGTGCTATCAGCATACATGTGAATTCGGCTGGCTGCACACAGACAGAAAGCCATTAATATAGACAAGAAAAGTAAAAGGTCCCAGTATTGAGCCCTGGGGATACACACATCCACATCCAATGGCCTCGACATTGTCTGATATATAGACACCAATTGAAATCGGTCCATTAAGTAAGGCTTGAATTGGCGAAGTATCGCAACTGTTAAAATTTAACTTGGCTAGTTTATTGAGAAGAATGGCACGATTTCTAGATCCTGAGAAAGGAAACCCGTAACACGATTTGATTTAGAATGTCACATGGCCTTTTTAAGGCAGAGAAATGTGTTCTATAAACTGTCCTGCAGCGGGTTCGGGCAGTATGTTACAAAGGTCTCGATGAAACATTTCATTGGAATGAAATCACAAATATTCAGACACATTGCCCGACAGTGGCTGTTACCCTTCACAAAACCTGTAAATTGCCTGGAAATTACAGACCTGCATTCATTGATGGGATATGGGCATCGCTGACTGGGCCAGTATTTATTGCCCATCCCTAACTACCCTCCATTTCAGACGGCATTTGAGAGTTAACCGCATTGCTGTGTCTCTGGAGTCACATGTAGGCCAGATCAGATAAGGACGGCAGATTTCCTTCCCTAAAGGACATTAGTGAATAAGATGGGTTTTTATGACAATCGATTCATGGTCATCATTAGACATTTTATTTCCAGATTTTTATTGAATTCAAATATCACCATCTGCCATGGTGGGATTTGAACCCGCATCCCCAGATCTTGCCCGGACAATACCACTACTCCACCGCCTCCCCATGAAACTTGGAGGAGAGGAGATTATGCCTTGTAAGCACTGGATACTTCCGCTCAACAAGCAATTCACAAGTTTGAGCATTTAACTTTCTCTGAGTGAAGTCAATCTTGATCTGACTAATTAGTAGTAACTGTTTGCTCTTTGTCATCTTTTTACTTTCTGGCATATTTTCAGCATGGAAAACTATTGTCAGGAGATGCCATGATTTTCTGCCCACTCAAAATTCAATTTGTTTTGCAGTCCTTTTTCTCCAATATGTTATTTATGATTATTGAAACCTGCTTGTGCTTTGCATAGGACCCTCAAGTTGGCTGTTTTCTCCTATTTTATGTTGCTGTCTCCAATTTCCATCCCTTGCAAAGTCCTGATGTACTGTTAGCAATGACATAAGACCATTTAGACAATAAAATATTAGGCCATTTGGCCCGTCGAGTCTGCTTCACTAATCGATCATGGTTGATGAGTTTCTCAATCTCATTCTCCTGTTTTTTCCCCATAACCTGTGATTCCCTTACCAATCAAGAACCTATCTCTCTCTGTCTTAAATACACTCAATGACCCGACCTCCACAGATTCACCTTCTTCTGGCGGAAGAAATTCCTCCTCCGATCAGGTGCTGCGGTGTGGCGACTAGGGGATTTTCACAGTAACTTCAAGCCTACTTGTGACACTAATAATTAAATAAATCGTCATCTCAGTTCTAAAGGTCGTTACTCTGAGGCTGTGCCCTTGGGTCCTAGTCTCTCCTACTAATTGATTTTGTTGCAACAAGAGCAGCAATGAGAATGATTCAGACACGTTACCCAACAGTGCATTGGACACTGATTCATAGAATCCCTACAGTGCAGAAAGAGGCCATTCAACCCATTGAGCCGACACTGACAACAATCCCACCCAGCCCCTTTCTCTGTCACCACATGTACTTACGCTGTTAATCCTCTTAACCTACAGATCTTGGGCACTAAGGGACAATTTAGTATGGTCAATCAACCTAAACTGCACACCTTTAGACTGTGGGAGGAAACCGGAGCTGCCGGAGGCAACCCACGCAGACACAGGGAGGATGTGCAAAGTCCACACAGACAGTCACCCGAGGCCAGAATTGAACCCGGGTCCCTGGTGCTGTGAAGCAGCAGGGCTAGCCACTGTGCCACCATGCCACCCCTACCATTCAATGGTAGTGTTCAAAAAAGAATTGGGTAAATACTTGAAAGTTAAAAAATTCCAGGGATATGGGGAAAGAGCCAGGAAGTGAGACTAACTGGATGGCTCTTCAAAAGAACCAGGTCAGACTGGATGGGATGAATCTCCTATTCTTCCATCTTTTGATGAAATGGGTCTCCTACCATGCTGTAGAATGCTATTATTAAATTGACTCATATTTAAAGAACCTTTTAAGTTAGAAACATATTATAAACTGCCTCAGGGAGTGGTGAGGAATAAAAAGGTTGCAACTTGTAGGTAGTGGTTAAAATAAAGGTGCAAACATTTTTTTAAAAATTGAATCATTGAATCCCTCGAGTGCAGAAGGAGGCCATTTGGCCCATCAAGCCTGCATCAACAACAATCCCACCCAGGCCCCATCCCCATAACACCCCCCCATATTTAACATGCTAATCCCCCTTACACTCATCTCTTGATATTGCTGACTACCTGTCCCAGCACCCTCCCCTCACACTCATCTCTAGATATTGATGACTACCTGTCCCAGCATCCTCCCCCCATACTCATCTCTAGATATTGCTGACTACCTGTACCAGGCTCCCTGTCTCGCCCTTTCCTCCAGGTGTTGCTGACTACGTGGTCCGCAGCCCTCCTCTTGCCCGTTCCTCTCACTTGGGCATTTGACGTTTCGACTGAACAGCATAAAAAGGATCATCAGTCCAAACTGAGCAGCCACTCAATTTGTATGCCACAACCACATTGTAAAAATATTTAATGTATGCTCATAAAGTATGATGCAGACCAATTTCTAGATATCCTTATGTACTGGTTAGCTTAATTGGCCAAGGTAAAATTCTCCCTCAGTGTACCCAACCAGGCGCCAGAGTGTGACGACTCGGGGATTTTCACAGTGACTTCATGCAGTGTTAATGTAAGCCTATTTATGACACTAATAAATAAACTTTAAACTTTTTCCAGCATCAGAATCACACAGTTGAGCCAAAATAGTTAACAGGTCAGAAAGCTTTTCACTTAATGAAACACTGAGTACTAGTAATCATAAGGGCCTGAGAGTGGAAGGTGGTGGGGGATTGGGGAGAAGTCTTTGTCTGCAGAATTGGAAGGAATGCTTGCCCTCAGTTGAGGAGTCTAAGGACATACACTTTTAGAATGCATTCTTCAAGGGAACAATGATCAGGAACACAAATCACATCATCACAATGTGCAAATGGGTCTCTGCATAAAGTTGAAATGATAGATAAATAGGAAGACTGCACTATATGCATCTGCAACACAATGTAAAAAGTTTGTCATGATGTGTAGGAAACTGTGCAGAATGTAACAGTACAGGAGATATCCATGGAGCAACATATCAAGGAAGGATTCCAAGGACATTCACAACTCCTAGAAGAAAGTTCCAAGGACGGGGTAACTTCTGTGAACAAAGAACAAAGAACAAAGAAAATTACAGCACAGGAACAGGCCCTTCGGCCCTTCAAACCTGCATTGACCATGCTGCCCGTTTGAACTAAAAACCCCCACCCTTCCAGGTACCATATCCCTCTATTCCCATCTTATTCATGTATTTGTCCAGACACCCCTTAAAAGTCACTATCGTATGTGTTTCCACTACCTCCCCCGGCAGCGAGTTCCAATCACCCACCGCCCTCTGTGAACAAAACTTGCCTCGTACATATCCTTTAAACCTTGCCCCTCGCACCCTAAGCCTATGCCCCCTAGTAATTGACTCTTCCACCCTGAGAAAAAGCTTCTGACTATCCACTGTGACGGCAGTTTCTATTGCCTCTGCAGGTGCTCTAACGCAACACTTTTCCAGGACATTCATGACTGAATGAGGATGATTGGGTCCATTGTCACATTGACCTGTAACACCTTGAGCCTGTGCCCAGCATCAGTGAGTGTATCACATGGAATAGTCACAGATGTCACCATCTCTTTTGAGAGTGGCAATGATCTAGGCACCCTATAATGCCAGCATATGACAGGGCTTCACACATAAGATTGACATGCCTTAACATAGCAAGAGAAAGAAAATCTGAAATGGAGCACAGAGCAATAGCTGCTTCACGGAAAAGAGAATCATCAAATCCCTCAAGTTAAAGTTTATTTATTAGTGTCACAAGTAAGGCTTACATTAACACTGCAATGAAGTTATTGTGAAATTCCCCTACTCACCACACTCCGGTGCCTGTTCGGCTCAATGCACCCTAACCAGCACGTCTTTCAGAATGTGTGAGGAAACCGGAGCACCCAGAGGAAACCCACGCAGACACGGGGAGAATGTGCAAACTCCACAAAGACAGTGACCCAAGCCGGGAATCGAGCCCGGGTCCTAACCACTGTGCTACCGTGCCGCCCCTACTCAGACTCCAATGGAGAAGGTTCCAGCCATCCATCTCCCAGAGGCCAGCATTTAAAGGTAAGCAGTGAGAAACTTCAGTTAGAAAGATTCTAGGCTTATGGATAGAAGTTATTATACCTGGTCTTTGAAACTGGCAGCATGTGGGAAAATCTAATGGAACATAGAATTGGTTTGACTGCATAGGTTTCAGGGTTCATTTTTCTAGATGTATTTGACTGGAGGCCTAAGATAATGAAATATGAAAGTGTGAGATCTGACAAACTGAAGGAAAGTAAAATGTTTTTGAGAGCTCTGTTCTTCACGAGGGAGCTGGACTGTGGGATTGACCAGTCAGGAGCAAAGACTTTTCTCACTGAAATGAATGGCCAATACGATGCTGGCTCTTGCCTCTGACTGCATGAAGACAGATATCATATTGCTCCTGCTCTCATTCCTGTGTAACTTTATCCAACTGTGTAAATATAAGAGGTCGCCCATTTAAGATGGAGGCGAGGCAATATATTTTCTCTCCGAGGGTTGTGAGTTTTTGGAACTCTCTTCCTGAAAAGGTGGTGGAAGCAGAGGCTGGAATTTTCCAGCTGTTCCGGCTGGCAGGATCTTCTGGTGCTGTGGGCGGCACACCCCTCTCCCCCACGGGTTTCCTGGTGTATTGCGGGGGTCCAGTCAATGGGATTCAGTGGCGATGCCAGAAGATCCCACCACTGGTGGATGGTACACCACCTCCCACTGTGAGAAACAGGTAACAAGGAGACCAGAAAATCCCACCCAGAGTCTTCGAGTATTTTTAAGCCAGAGGTGGATACGTTCCTGGTAAGTAAAGAGGGCGATAGATTATCGGGAGTAGGCAGACTGCAGATTTGAGACAATTATTAAATAAGCCATGATCTTATTAAATGTTAGAGGGGCTGAATGGCCTGCTCCTGCTCCTGAAGACTTAAGGTCATCTTCCTCTCCATCCTTACATTCTTTATCTTCAGGATGTAGTAATCCTTTCTCACCAGGCTGCATTACAGGATTCCTCCAAATGTGTCCAGGTACCTAAAATAAGATTCTAGTTTTCTCTTTTACTTCTGTTGTCCCAGGGCCTCTTATTGTTGTTCTCTCGCACTACCTGCAGATGATATTTCTGAGTCATTAGCCATGACTCGGGTACAAAAATTGCCCATATGAAGCAAGATCTGGACAACATTCAGGCTGTTACATGGTAAGTAACTTTTATGATACAAATGCCAGGCAAGCAACATCTCCAACAAGAGACAACCTGACCATCCACCCCTTGAGATTCATTTGCTGAAATGTCCACATCCTGGTGGGTTTCCATTGAACAGAAGTTTAACTGGGTCAGCCATATAAATACAGTGGCTGCAAGAGCAGGTCAGAAACTGGCAACTCTGCAATGAGTAACTCACCTCCTGATTCCCCAAATCCTGTTACCATCTAAAAAGCACAAGTCAAGAATGTGATGGAATACGCTCCACTTGAATGGGTAAGTGCCGCTCCGACAATACTCAAGAAGCTCAACATTATCCATGACAAAGCAGCCTGCTTGATCGACACCCCATCCCCCACCTTAAACATTTGTTCCTCCACCACTGATGCAAAGTGGCAGCAGTGCGTACCACATACAAGATGCACTGCAGCGACTTGCCAAACATCTCCCAACAGCACCTTCCAAACCCACAACCTCTACCATCTAGGAAGACAAAGGCAGGAGGCACATGGGAACATCACAACCTGCAATTTCCCCTCTAAATCATACAATTTTGTGAGTTGGGACTTTATTTTCTGGCTCCCCCCTCCCGTCGCTGTATATTTTCCGCCGTTGGCTGGTGGTGGGATTTTCCAGTCCCGCTGATGTCTACGGCATTCTGGGTGGTTTGCCCATTCCACAACTGAGGAACCCACCAAGTGGAGGGGGAGGGGGGGGGGGACATAGAAGATCCCGCTGGAGGGAAGAGCCAAACATTCCTGCCCTGAGACTGCTTTGCTGAAGGAATCTACCATAAAGTCAAGATCGAGAAAAGGGAAGTAATTCTGTGATCTTTGCAAACACCAGACACTGGAGGGACAGTGCGGATGGAATTGTGCGAATGGTCTAATACAGATACCGGCGTTCAGGTTTGTGGGATTCAGGAATGAAAATTGTACCCTTGCCTACAAGCCAGGACTTGAATATTTACTGCTCTAAAGGGGTGGTGGCTTTCTTAATTTTCACAATGTGAGCACAAAACACTGAAACCAATACTGAATGAGGAAGCATTCCAAATGATGAACGAGGAATATTAAATGAAGTAAGACTGCTTGCTAGGATTCCACTTCTGATCTATTCTATTTTTAAGAAACAAGAAGTAATTTGATGCAGTTGTACACATGACTGATTTCTCTTTTCAATAATTAATAAGCAGCCTGGAATGATTCATTTGTAAATAGTGCTAATTTTACATCTTCCTAAGTTCAGGCAGGATCGTGCCTTTGTCATTGTCAGTTATTAAACATCAAGTACATTTGATGATGTCTGTGATTTTTGACTGGACTCCACCATCCATTAAGGTACTAATGTTTTTTTGAGAGTATCGTTATAATATTGGCTGCATCTCCCAATCTGTAATGACTTTAATCATGCAACTGAGGTGGGCCTGTTAGAGTATGAACTCTCTGACTAAGGGCCAAATTGATGGGCCAATCAGGGAGCCTCTCAGTTTGTACTTATCCAGGAGTGTCAGTTCCTCTGGCACTCCTGGTGTAGACTGTGAACTGAAAGCAGTCTGTATGCTGTTGTCAGACTTGTAAATAAAGGGATTTTGGTGAAGGGGCTTCTGCTTCCGAGGACTTATTACACAGTCTAAGCAGAAAGGTTGAAGTTTTTTGTCCACATGGGCGACTTTTGCGTGTATGTCCTTGAGGGGGTGAAATCTGGTGTCCTTACCTGGTCTGGCTTATATGTGATTCCTGATTGGGGAAGCGGTGGCGCAGTGGTATTGTCACTGGACAAGTAATCCAGAGACCCAGGTTCGAATCCCACTGTGGCAATTGGTGAAATTTGAATCTGGAAAAATCTGGAAGTAGAAGTCTAATGATAACCATGAAACCATTGTCAATTGTCGTAACAACCCATCTGGTTTACTAACGTCCTTTCAGGACTGAATCTGCCATCCTTTCCTAGCCTGGTCTACATGTGACTCCAGATCCACAGCTCCACAGCAATGTGGTTGACCCTTAAATCCCCTCTGAAATGGCCTAACAAGGGCAATTAAGGATGGACAATAAATGCTAGCCTAGCCAGTGCAGTAAGAGTTTTAACAGCACCAGGTTAAAGTCCAACAGGTTTATTTGGTAGCAAATGCCATTCGCTTTCGGAGCGCTGCTCCTTCATCAGATGGAGATATCCAATCCATCTGATGAAGGAGCAGCACTCCGAAAGTGAATGGCATTTGCTACCAAATAAACCTGTTGGACTTTAACCTGGTGTTGTTAAAACTCTTACTGTATTTACCCCAGTCCAACGCCAGCATGTCCACATCATGACTACCATAGCCAGTGCAGCCCAGATCCCTTGAATGAAAAAAATATCACGTGATATTTGGAGTCGCAGTTAAGGGTGATTTCCCTATTAAATGCTTCCAGTGAGTACATTTCGGAGAATGTAGGCCATTGACTCTTATAGCCAAAATCTTGATTTACTGACCTTTCATTCAAATGGATAGAAAATCTATGCCAAATAAACAATAGCATCACGATCGGGGACTCACTTTAGGAACGATTTTTGCTAGGAATTCCCAATTTGGTAATTGAATCTGTAAATCTAATTCCCACATATTTTGTCTGCTGGAGCTAACAAGTCTCGGTGTTCCAAATTAGGAATTATCCACCATTGAGGTAGCAACAATAAGGATATCCATTTCCAAGCCACTTAATTCAAACAGAACAAACCACCTAGGGGGTGGCACGGTGGCACAGTGGTTTGCACTGCTGCCTCCCAGCACCAGGGACCAGGTTTGATTCCCGGCTTGGGTCACTGTCTGTATGGGGTTTGCACGTTATCCCCATGTCTGCATGGGTTTCCTCCGGGTGCTGCACTTTCCTCCCATAGTCTGAAAAACGTGCTCGTTAGGCACATTAGCCATGCTAAATTCCCCCTCATTGACCCAAACAGGCGCCGGAGTGTGGCAACCAGGGAATTTTCACAGTAACTTCATTGCAATGTTAATGTAAACCTACTTGTGACTAATAAATAAACTTTAAACTTTAGTTTAATATGTTATCAGAACGGCTGTCTTTAAAGATTATGTTATATACATATAAGTCTTGGAATTACAGAACAATATTTGTGTCTATGTATGTATGCATGTATCTATATGTCTGTCTGTGGGATTTTCACAGTAACTTCACTGCAGTGTTAATGTAAGCCTACTTGTGACACTAATAAATAAAGTTTAAACTTTAACCTTTATACTATCTACCTATCTATCTATGTTTGTGCATGTATAAATATTATATACATAATATTTAACATATTTATATACACACACACATATATATATATACAAAGATAGATAAATATAAATACATTGATATTAGCTGAAATTCTCCCATGTTGTACGCCACACCACTGCTGCCAGTGAGAATGGAGAATTTGTCGCTCAGCCAAATCTACATTTACAGCAGTGGGACAGGAGAATCCCAGCCTCAGGCGAGCTTGGAGAATCCGGCCCATTAAGTGTCACTTTGCAAATGTAGTGCTGATCTATCGCTTCTTATAAGTTGTGATGCGCGATTAATTCACTCGGGAGGCTAGGACGTACCCGGGAATAAAGGCTTTTATTCACAATAAAAATAGAGCATACTGCTTAACAATACTATCCCAGACTAAGGGCCACTAGGAAGTATCAGTGACCTTTATACTCCTGTAAGAAGGCGGAGCCAAACGGAGTGTACCACAGAACAATGCTAACAGGTGGAACACCCCAACCCTAACCCCAACAGTAACAAGAGTAACATATGTACAAGTACCCATAGTGGTAACCATCTATGGTTCACCACAAGTTGTAAGGCTGAGATAGCGATACTTGCAGTAAAATGTACACTCCAGCGCTTTTTCATTCACCAGACATCATAAACTCAGCATAAATCAGTGTCAGAAACAATGCATCTGAATATACTCACTTGAAAGATTAAAAACATTGCTCCGCATTTCCGAAGTTTGGAACAAATTACACCTGGATTATGAAAGCATGGCCATTTACTGCTGTACAGTCAGACACTTATGTTTTCAAATCATCATATGTAATCGCCAGAGAACACAATACAGCATGGTTTTCACGAAGCTGCTTGTTACTTTTTATGTGGGTGAAAACAAGAGAAAACAAAAGGATGCATCACATAACAAAATTAATTCTTAAGTAAAGTATACTTTGGTAACTTTGAAAGAGCCATGGTGCAAGATTCCAATTGAGAGAATGTTGCCGAAAGTAGATCATCAGTCTGAATTGAAAGCTAAGAACCTGTCTCTATAGGGATGGCTGATTAACTGCAAATATGTGGAAATGATTTCCAAGCCTCCTTTGTCACAGCTTTGATATCAACTCTATTGGCAAAAAAAGTTTTTATGTTTTTTTCCCCATTAATCTGAGCTGTCAGGATTAAAAGAATTGTGGTTTATGTTGTGCATATGTTTGCAGCATCTGTGTGAACCCACCATCCACCTTCGAGCAAAAATGAGCTTGGAATACAGCAAAATGAAATTTTTAAAAGTGAGGACTCATAGATTCCCTACAGTGCAGAAGGAGGCATTGAGTCTGCACCGACTCTCCAACAGAGCATCTCACCAAGGCCCTAAACCCGTAACCCCACGTATTAACCCGCTAATCCCCGTAACCTACACATCTTGGGACACTGAGGGACAATTTAGCATGGCCAGTCAACCTAATCTGTGCATTTTTGAAGTGTGGGAGGAAACTGGAGCGCCCGGAGGAAATCCACGCAGACACGGGGAGAATGTGCAAACTTCACACAGACAGTCACCCCAGGCTGGAATTGAACCCGGGTCCCTGGCGCTGTGAGGCAGCAGTGCTAACCATCAGAGAAGTGTTTTTAAAAATTATGTCTGAACTGTTCAAAGACATAGGAGTATTTTATCTATTACTTAGAGGATTAAATCAAAGCATTTACTTAGTTAAATGTCAGTGTTTTTTGGGCTCTGAAAGATAAGGTTGCTTTTCAAGATTTGTAATTAAAAGTTCGTCAGCATTTGGATTTCCTGCAACTTCATTGAACCGACAGGAACTTGGAAAATTCAATCCTTGAGGATTATCGTGAGCAATAAAGCAAACACGCAATACAAACATTTGTTTAAATGGGGATATTTCCCGAAGCTCCAATTCATGGGAGGCGCGGTGGCACAGTGGTTGGCACTGCTGCCTCACAGCATCAGAGACCTAGATTCGATTCCCGGCTTGGGTCACTGCCTGTGTGGAGTTTGCACATTCTCCCCATGTCTGCATGGGTTTCCTCCGGGTGCTCCAGTTTCCTCCCACAGTCCAAAGGTGTGCGGGTTAGGTTGATTGGACATGCTAAATTGCCCCTTAGTGTCAGGGGACTAGCTAGGGTGAACAGGTGGGCCTACAGGGATAGGGCCTGGCTGGGATTGTGGTCAGTGCAGATTCAATGGGCTGAGTGGCCTCCTTCTGCAATGTAGGGATTCTATGATCCTAGTGGGGCATGGGATCAGTGAGTTTCCCTTAATCTTTGCCAAAACATCTTCTATTCCTTTTTTGATATTAACTAACTATATTTTCATTAGTTACACTGCAGGTTAATCATAAAGCCATACAGTGCAGAAAAGGCCATTCTGCCCATCGAGTCTGCACTGACAATAACTACCACTAAAGGCGCACTTATCCCATTTTCCTACACTTGTGCCCATTCTTGAATGTTATGATATTTCAACTGCTCATCCAAATATTTTGCAAAGGTTGTAAGGTTTCTGGCCTCCACTATCTTTCCAGGCAGCGCATTCCAGATTCCCACCACACTCTGAGTGAAAAAACATTTTCTCAAATCCCCTCAGGCTCTCCTGCCCCTTACCTGAGAACCATGTCCCCATGTGATTGACCCCTCAACCCAGTGGACTAGGCCACGAGCTGAATACAGTAACATACGAACTAAGAGTGGGGTGGATCATACGGCCCGTTGGGGCCGCTCAGCCATTCAATCAGATCATGGCTGATCTTTGGCTTCAACTCCATGTGTACCTGATTCCCTGAGAGATCAAGAATTGTAAATGACTGCCCCTTAACCTGAGAATGTGCCCTCATGTTCTAGATTCTTCAGTCACGATAAACAGTGTCCACCCTGTCAAACCCCTTCAGAACTTTGTACGTTTCAACAAAGTCACCTCTTACTTTTCTAAACTCCAAGAATATTGACCCAATTTACTCAACCTGTCATCATAGGACACCATATCATCCCAGGGGCCAATGTAGTGAACCTTTGCTCTCCTGCCTCTGATGCAAATGTTTCCTTAACTGTGGCAAACCCCATCTCTGCAATTTCTGACTCCAGTCCGCATTTGGTGGTTGACTCCTCAGTCTAAACTTTCACCCATTTCATCGGGTGAACACGCATATAGAACCGCACAAAGAATTGCAGCCCCATTCCCAGTTGACTCCCATCTGCTGTCATGAATAAACATTTCAATTCACAGGACCCCCATAGCATTTTAATGATTTACTGAGCAAGGTGAGTGTCACAAGCATCTGAGTAAAATCTTGCAGTGAAGAATAAGAGGCCGTCAATGTAAATCCAAAATCAGGAGTAGCAAAGAAAGCATAGACTCTGTTGTGTTAGGCTCCATCTCAAAATAGTGCCAAGCCTATATACTTCCCTCCGCCCATCCAAAACACACCTTCAGCTGAAGCTCCCCTCTGAGTAAGCCACTTAATTCAACAAACCGTTGCTAATTCAATGTGAAGACCCATCATTGGGTAATTGGATTAGATCTGGAGAGAAAAAAAAATTGCAGGGCTTCAGCAAAAAGGAGGATGGCTGGGACTAGCTGAGTTGACCTTATAGGGTGAGGTGGCACATTGATGACAGGCCGAATGGCCTGGGTTCTGTGCTTGTAGCCATTCCATGATTACATTCTCATGTAACAAGAGATGGACAATAAATGCAGCTTTGCCAGCGTTATCCATATTCCAAGAACAAATAAAAATAACTTGTATTTATATGATGCCCTTAACATCGGAAAGAAAAATTAAGGGTTCTGCTAGCCTTTGACTTGGTGAGACCAAAAAGGATAAAGCCAGCAAGTACTGTGTGCAACAATGCCACCTGAATACTGAATGGGTAATTTCCCAAAGGGTGAAAATTTGGGGCATGTCTTTCAACCCACACTCACCAAGTTCCTGCCAGCGCTAGTTAATTCCCAATGGCATATTGACTAAAATTCTCATGCCAATCAGAATTTTTAGAAGCAAATAAATATGGGTGGCACGGTGGCACAGTGGTTAGCACTGCTGCCTCACACCGCCAGGGACACGGGTTTGATTCCTGGCTTGGGTCACTGTCTGTGCAGAGTCTGCACGTTCTCTCCGTGTCTGCGTGGGTTTCATCTGGGTGCTCTGGTTTCCTCCCACAGTCTGAAAGATGTGCTGGGTAGATGCATTGGTCCTGCTTAATTCTCCCTCAGTGTACCTGAACAGGCACTGGAGCGTGGCGACTAGGGGAATTTCACAGTAAATGCATTGCAGCGTTAATGTAAGCCTACTTATGACACTAATAAATAAACTTAAACTTTAATGGAATGAACTTCTGCTCATGCAGGGGACGGAGTAATGCTGTACAAAAACACTAATTGCTTGTAAGCCAGAATCGTGTGCAATTATGACATGCGTTGTTGATCTGAGAAATACAATGCGAGATAGAATGAGGCAAATATAAATTAGATACTCGAAGATTGCATCGTCTGATCCAACTTGGACCAACTCTCGTCCTCATTCGTCCCGAAACCGTAAGATCCCGCCCAGGGTCAATGAACCTTCCCATGCTCTGCCCTTCGCCCGCTCCGATTCCTATGGTGAGCGGGCCAGTAAAATTCCGGCCTATGTGTCTTGTGTAATTTTTTTAAATAGATAAGGTATGGCGAGTAGACTTAGCTGAATGGACCTGCTATTGGCATATAATAAATCCAGTCCCAGGAACTCGATGGGCCAGTGTTACACCACATTATTACTTAATGCATCCCTGCTGTTAGAGATTGATTAATGGCTGCATTTCTCAAGCACTTACAGGGTTATGATACTGGCAATAGTGATCAGTGCATGTATTTTTAATGTTGTTTGTTTAGAGGGAATGATTGTTCGCTTGCCAGAGGATTGTTCCAATTCAGAGTCTTCCACCTTAGTGAGAAGTTGACATGAATAAAATAGTCAGTTTGTCCTTACTAAATAATTCATCATTTTTCTTTAGCTTTTCATTAATACAAATTAAAAGACATTAAAGTGTCACAATAATTCAAGTTAACCGAGCTGCAGAAAAGCCTGCCAGACACGAGGTCAGCTTGTTGTCGTTTTGGTGTATTCTGGAATAGTTCATTCCACCTGTTCAACTTCTCCTCTTGTCTCAGAGAGGGGCCAGCTCATCCTGAGCTACAGGTACACAGGTGGTCAAGATGGCACAGTGGCACAGTGGTTAGCACCGCTGCCTCACAGCGTCAGGGTCCCGGGTTCGATTTCCGGCTTGGGTCACTGTCTGTGCGGAGTCCTCACGTTCTCCCCACGTCTGTGTGGGTTTCCTCCGGGTGCTCCGGTTTCCTCCCACAGTCCGAAAGACGTGCAGTTTAGGTGGATTGGCCATGTTAAATTCTCCCTCAGTGTACCCAAACAGGTGCTAGAGTGTGGTGACTGGGAGATTTTCGCAGTAACTTCATTGCAGTGTTAATGGAAGTCTACTTGTGACACTAATAAATAAACGTTAAAAATGCCCATGTTCATGAGGCTAAACAGCCAGCATCTGCTGGATGTTCAATAGTGAATAATGTTGAAGTGGCAAGACAAGGCAGTTTAAGGATGTTCTGGAAGGTTGAAAACTCTACCAGCAAGTAAGGAATGTTCCAGGAGGGGGCGGAGCAGGGGTAAGATGAACAGGATGCTAGAGTTGGATCTTTGAGCATCAATGTGATGGAAAATCCCACGTGCCTGTCACTTAATAACAAGAACAATTAAAATTCTAAGGTAGTTCACTGTGAGGAAACCTCCAGATGATTAAAACACTTGTCTGCCATTTGTGGATTAATCATCTCTCAATATTCATAATTACCTCAGTGAGAAGTTACTCACATTGTGTCAGAAATGAAGCTAACATGGAACATGTAAATTTAAAGATATATCAGTCTGCTTAGTTAATACAACTCTCCGGCAAGTGTTCTAAGGCATCTCCCACTCTGCTGTGGGAAAGTAATGTGTTTTCTCAACACTCTGGGTGTTGTTCTTGCTTCTTGTTTATGCAATTCATTCTGCATGCGATGACACCACTACTGTCAGCAGCAAGCTCTCCTAACCAAAAAGTTAAAAAAAATAGATGCACATAGGCCAGAATTTTACCACCCTGCCTGCCATAGGAATTGGTGTGAGCAAGGGGCGGCACGGTAGCACAATGGTTAGCACTGCTGCTTCACAACTCCAGGGACCTGGGTTCGATTCCCGGCTTGGGTCACTGTCTGTGTGGAGTTTTCACATTCTCCTCGTGTCTGTGTGAGTTTCCTCCTACAGTCCAAAGATGTGCAGGTTAGGTTGATTGGCCATGCTAAAATTGCCCCTTAGTGTCTCGGGATGCATGGATTAGTGGGTAAAATATGTAGGGATATGGGAGTAGGGTCTGGGTGGGATTGTGGTCGGTGCAGACTAGATGGGCAGAATGGCCTCTTTCTGTACTGTAGGGTTTCTATGATTTCTATGAATAGAAAGGTCCGTTGACCTCAGGTGGAGTTTTACGGTTTTGGGACCAGCGAGGCCATAAAATACCGTTCCCCAGTGTTTGTTTAACAATGGAAAAAGAATGAGTTGATTCATGTAGAACCTTTTATGATCTCCGGATCTTCCAAAGTGCTATTCAGCCAAATGAAAAGCTTTAAACTGTGGTCACTGTTATTATTAAGAAACGTGGCAGACAATAGGTTTCCACAATGTGATCATGACCAGACAATCAGTTTTTCAGTAATATTAATTAAGCGATCTATATTAGCCAGTGAAGGTAAAGCCATCATAGTTCCAGATGACCATATGCACTGACTGGTGGTGATTTAACTTGAGAATCACCACACCTCAGGCAAAGGGCAAGGTTGAGAAGGCAGAGCTTTCATGAATAATCTCAACTGGTATGGGAATTGAACCAACGCTGTTAGTATTACTCAGTATCTCTGGCCAGCTGTCCAGTCAATTGAGCGAAAGCGACACCTATAATGCTAGCCAGTGCACTCGGGATAACTCCTCTGGCTGTTCCACAAAACAGTGGCACAGTGGTTACCTGTGGTTCGATTCCACCCTTGAAAGAATGTCTGTGTGGAGTTTGCACCTTCCACCTGTGTCTGCGTGGGTTTCCTCCAAAGATGCGTAGGTTAGATGGATTGGCCATGATCAATGCACAGGGTGATGGGGTTAGGACGGGGATTGGGCCCAGGTAGGGTGCTCTTTCGGAAGTTCAGTGCAGACTCAATGGGCCGAATGGCCTCTTCTGCACGGTAGGGATTCTGCTATGGAATCTTTTGCATCCACCTGAGAAGAGAACAGCTACTTTTATTAAGAACCACAAATCTTCAGAAATCTGAGAAAGCCTGGGTGAACAGAGCTGGTGCTGCAGTGGTTGCATCCCCATCGCTGGGCCAGAAGCTCTGGGTTCAAGTCCCACTTTGGGCCAGGGAAGTTGTGTTCATGATGTGACAAAATTGGTTGATTACCAGTCTACAAATCCTTCCAATGTGCCTGATGATGATGGCAGTTCCCTGCTCAGCCAAACTGCAGAAGGTAACACTGCAGTGTTAGTAAACCACTGCAGTGCTTTGCCAGGCACAAGAATGGACCAATCCAATAGAAGTCCATGGTTGCCAATACCTTCTTAGGACATGATGCCTGAAGCAGGAAGATGAACAGAAGGTAGAAGCTGTCAACTGATTATCAATTTTTTCCCAGAATACACTGAATAAATGAGATGTGCTAAAAATGATGCTGCTATTATATTACTAGCTATAATCGTAGAATTGCTACAGTGCAGCCATTTGGCCCATCTAGACTGCAGCAACAACAATCCCACCCAGGCCCTATCCCTGTAACCCCACAAATGTACCCAAGCTCTACCCCTGTGACCCCCACGTATTTACCCCTGACACTAAGGGGGGGAATTTTCCTGTCCCATTGCAAAGGTCCGCTGACCTCAGGCCAGGTTTTACGGCCTCGCTCACCAGAAAAACTGGAAAATCCCGCCCATAGAATTTAGCACAGCCAATCAACCTAACCTGCACATCTTTGAACTGTGGGAGGAAACCGGAGCACCCGGAGGAAACCCACGCAGACCCGGGGAGAACGTGCAAATCCACACAGACACCCAAGGCTGGAATTGGACCCGGGTCCCTGGCACTGTGAGGCAGCAATGCTAACCACTGTGCCACCGCGCCACTCTGTATTGTTCAGCCTACAGTTTTAGAGTTACTTCTGCACTGAAGTGAAGTACTTCTGAATGTGTTGCAAGATAAAAGTCAGAGTAAGATGTAGTCGAGTGATCTGCACCCTAAACAAACACATTAATCTAAGATACGAGGTCCCCCTAGACTGCTTGAAATTTGGACTTGTTCGAGTATAACCACAGTTCTCAGATGAGATGCTGTTTCATGTTCAGTACCTTTAAGTTATGAAACACATTCCAGTAAGAGTTATGTCATTTGTAGTCCTAAAGATTTTATAAAAACCAGCAAAACCACCTGAACATTTTAGGAATTTGTTCTCCAATGTTAAATAAGAAATGTAAGCTCCTGACTGACCCCCATCTCTCAACATTAAAAGTTAATAGCTCAAGAAGCAAGCACAAGAGTTAGGCTCGATGTAAACTGAAGTTGCCAGCATACTGTGATTTGCATTTGAACTTTGTAGACACTTGTCTGAGACCAGTACCTGGATGTTATTCTTTTATCATACTCTGATGCTAATTTTGCCTGATGATATTTTTGCCCCGTGGAATTAAATACTAATGGATGCATTTAAAACTGATTCCGTTGGAAGAAATGCATATTCTTGGAACTACTCCATAAAACGTAGATTGACAAAAGTTATTGGGGATGTTTAATTACTCAATTATTGTCGGGCAATTGTAACCTACACCCACTAACTTGCAAGACGTTCTAAAAATCTGCACTTCCCAATTCTCGATTAGAAGCGAAGAACCATCTAATCGAATACCCGAGCACTTGGTTGTTGATTGCAGGTTACCAGCCAGCAACACTATTGAATAGTTCGAAGCCAAAGAGAAAATTGGAAAAGTCTGAGGGCTTTGGCCGTGGAATGAAATGGCATACTAAAGCATAGTCGTCCACTTGTGCAAATAAGAAAGGTTCACATGAACTCAAAACAAGTCTTTTTTTAAATTCACCCTTATGAACAAAATGCTTACAGCATACAATATGTCCCCAGGTTGATTAGCAGCCAGGATTGTGGTTGTGACCCACAAGTGTAGAAGGATCAAGAGATTCCTGAGCATCAGTACCGAGTCGCATCCAGGGTGCAATCATTTATATTAGGTTCCTGGAATGAAAAGGACAAACTGAGCTTTCCACTAACTTGTGCTGGAAAATGTGCCCTTGTGGCACATTTAGTGAGCAGATGTTGGGCTTAACTCAACTCAGACAACTCCAGCTGGTGGTGGCTCGGGGTGAAACTGTTGCTTTTCATTATGTTCCTTTATTCTATGTCCTCTCTTTC
Organism: Mustelus asterias; assembly: GCF_964213995.1. Classification (NCBI taxonomy): domain Eukaryota; kingdom Metazoa; phylum Chordata; class Chondrichthyes; order Carcharhiniformes; family Triakidae; genus Mustelus; species Mustelus asterias. The sequence continues at coordinate 18,567,393 of NC_135803.1, read as the reverse complement.
CATTCTCAACCTTACCTGTTTCCTGCCATTATTTGGGGGGTAATTGAAACCCTGGGGGGAATTTTCCCACCCCACCCACCGCGGGAATCGTCGTGGGCGAAGAGCGGACCACACAAAAATCCGTTGACCTCGGGAGACTTTTTCTGGTTTTGGGGTGAGCACGGCCGGAAAATCCCGCCCCCCACCGTGTCTGATTGAGGGGCATGGCATTGGGAAGGGGGAGGGGGCACCGCAGGAGGTCACCTCTCTTCCATTTCTTGTGATTCCCCTCCCCCGCACCTTTTCGGGGTGGCCTGATAGCACAGTGGTTAGCACTGCCGCTTCATAGCGCCAAATTCTCAGCTTGGGTCACTGTGGAGTTTGCATGTTCTCCCCATGTCTGTGTGGGTTTCCTCCAGGTGCTCCGGTTTCCTCCCACAGTCTGAAAGACGTGCTGGTTAGGTGGATTGACCCGAACAGGCACCGGACTGTGGCAACTAGGGGAATTTCACAGTAACTTCATTGCAGTGTTAATGTAAGCCTTACTTGTGACTAATAAATAAACTTTACTTCACTTTACTTTTCAGTGACCCAGAATCACAGAATTGTTACAATGCAGGACGAGGCCATTTGGCCCATTGTATCCGCATCGGCTCTCCAAATGAGCATAACTTAGTGCCATTCCCCTGCCTTTTCCCTGTATCCCCGCACATTATTTCTATTCAAATAATCATTTATTATCCATTTGAATGCCTCAATTGAACCTGCCTTCACCACACTTCCTGGCAGTGTGTTCCAAACCGACACTCATTGTGTGAAATCAGAATTGTACACAATATTCCAGCTGAGATCTAACTAGTATCTTATTTAATTTCAGCATAACCTCCTTGCTCTTGTACTCTATGCCCCTATTAATAAAACCCAAGATACTGCATGCTTTATTAACTACACTCTCCATATGTCCTGCCACCTTCAATGATCAATGCACATTTTCACCTGGGTGCCTCGGCCCCAGCATCCCCTGAAGAATTTTACCCTTGATCTAATATTGCTCTTCCATTCTCTTCCTGTCAGGATGCATCAGCTCAACATCTCCACTCTGAACTTCATCTTGATTTGATTTGCTTTGATTTATTGTTGTCACATGTATTCGTATACAGTGAAAAGTATTGTACCTTGCTTGCTGTACAGACAAAGCATACCGTTCATAGAGAAAGAAAGGAGAGGGTGCAGAATGTAGTCTTACAGTCATTGCTAGGCTAGAGAAAGATCAACTTAATGCAAGGTAGATTCATTGAAAAGTCTGATGGCAGCAGGGAAGAAGCTGTTCTTGAGTCGGTTGTTACGTGTCCTCAGAATTTTTTTATCTTTTTCCCGATGGAAGAAGGTGGAAGAGAGAATGTCCGGGGTGCGTGGGGTCGCTAATTATGCTGGCTGCTTTTCCAAGGCAGTGAGAAGTATAGACAGTGTCAATGGATGGGAGGCTGCTTTGAGTGATGGACTTGGTTTCGTTTATGACCCTTTGTAGTTTATTGCGATCTTGGACAGAGCAGGAGCCATACCAAGCTGTGATACAACCGGAAAGAATGCTTTCTATGCTGAATCTGTAGAAGTTGGTGAGAGTTGCAGCAGACATGCCAAATTTCCTTCGTCTCCTGAGAAAGTAGAGGCATTGGTGGGCTTTCTTAATTATAGCGTCCATATGGAGGGACCAGGACATGTTGTTTGTGATCTGCACACCGAAAAACCTGAAGCTCTTGACCATCTTCTACTTCATCCTCATTGATGTAGACAGGGGCATGCCCACCACCACAGTTCCTGAAGTCAATGACTAACTCTTTAGTTTTGTTGAGACTGAGGGAGAGATTATTACCATCGCACCAGTTCATCAGATTCTCTATTTGTTTCCTGTACTATGTCTCATCATTGTTTGAGATCTGACCAATAACGGTGGCGTCATCAGCAAACATGAAAATCGAGTTGGAGAGGAATTTGGCCATACAGCCAGAGGTGTATAAGGAGTATAGTAAGGGGCTGAGGATACAGCCTTGCGGAGAACCGGTGTTGAGGCTGATCATGGAGGAGGTGTTGTTACCTATCCTTACTGACTGTGGTCTGTGGGTTCCGAAGTCTAGGATCCAGTGCAGAGGGTGGAGCCGAGCCCCAAGCCATAAAGTTTGGAGATGAGTTTCATAGGAATAATGGTGTTGAAGGCTGAAGTGTAGTTTATAAATAGGAGTCTGATATAGGTGTCTTTCTTATCTAGGTGTTCCAGGGTTGAGTGAAGGGCCAGGGAGATGGCGTCTGCTGTGGACCTGTTGCGGCATTAGGCAAACTGTAGTGAATCCAGGCAGTCTGGGAGGCTGGAATTGATTTGTGCCATGACTTACCTTTCAAAGCACTTAATGATGGATGTCAGAGCCACCGGGTGATGGTCATTAAAGCATCCTGCCTGGCTTTTCTTTGGTACCAGGATGATGGTCATCTTCTTGAAGCAGATAGGGACCTCAAATTGGTGTAAAGAGAAGCTGAAGATGTCTGCGAATACCCCTACCAGCTGATCCACACAGGATCTGAGTGCTCGTCCAGGTACCCCATCCGGGCCAGCCACTTTCCATGGGTTGACTTTTGAGAAGGCTGCTCTGTCATCAGCAATAGTGACCTCGGATACAGGTTCGTCTGAGGCTTCTGGGATGGAGGGCGTGCTCTCACTGACCTCTTGCTCAAAATGGGTATAGAATGTGTTGAACTCTTCGGGGAAGGATGCATTGGAGCTGGTGATTTTACCTGCCTTCATCTTATAAGCTGTTATGTCTTGCAGACCTTGCCATAGTTGGCAGGAGTCCATGTGGCTGGCCTAGGATTCTAGCTGGGTCTGGTACTGTCTTTTGGCATCTTTGATGGATCTCCGTGCATCATATCTGGCTTTCTTGTATAGGTCAGGGTCGCCTGACTTGAACGCCTCAGACCTGGACTTTGGCAAGCAATGGATATCCCTGTTCATCCATGGTTTCCAGTTGGTAAACGCGCGGATTTGCTTCTTTGGCACACAGTCTTCTGCAAACTTACTAATGAAAGTCAGTTACTGTAGTGGTGTACTCGTTCAGGCTGGTTGCAGAGTTTTTAAATACTGACCAGTCCATTGCCTTTAAGCAGTCCCGTAGGAGATTATCCGGTTCCTCAGACCAACATTGCACAACTTTCTTTGACGGATTCTCCCATTTCAGTTTTTGCTAGTAAGCTAGGAGCAGGAGTACAGTATTGTACTCTGATTTACCAAAGTGTGGGTGGGCGATGGGGAAGTAGGCATTTTGATATTTGTGTCGCAGTGGTCTAGGATGTTTGGGCCTCTGATGGAATAGGAGATGTGTTGGTGGTACATTGGTAGAACGCTCCTGAGCTTGGCCTGATTGAAGTCCCCGGCCACGATGGACAAGGCCTCGGAATGTTTTGTCTCAAGACTATTTGTGGTGCTGTATATTTCTTCTAGCGCGGTCTTCATGTCCGCGTGGAGTGGGATGTAAACTGTTGTCAGGATAACAGAGATGAACTCTCACGGAAGGCAATAGGAAGTACTCCGGTGGAAGGTACTTCATCTGCCACCAATCTGTCCGCTCCACCAACCTTTCCATGTCCTTTTAAAATTCTATGTTGTCCATTTCACAGTTTACATTTCTCCCAAGTTTTGTATCACCCGCAAACTTTAGAATTGTCCTCCGCACACCAATATCTATCTCGATGATTAATATATAATAGATATAAAAAAGCAAGGGTCCCAATACAGACGCTTGGGGAACACCACTGCAAACCTTCCTTCAGATCAAAATATATAAATTGACCATTACACTCTGCTTCCTATTCAGCTAATTTTGTATCTGCATTCCCAATATCCCTTTTATTCCACGAGCTATAACTTTTCTTATAAGTCTGTTGTGTGGCACTGTATCGAATGCCTTCTGAGTGTCCATGTCCATGAGACTAGATTGTTCAGTATGTTGATGGCTGAGATAGACAGATTCTTAATCAGCAAGGGAATCAAGGGTTATGGGGATAAGGTGGGAAAGTAGAATTGAGGATTATCGTATCAGTCATGATTTCATTGAATGATGGAGCAGCCTCAGGGGCCGATTGGCCTGTTTCTGCTCTGACATCTTATGATCTAGGAAAGACTGGAAGATTATTGCCAGTGCCTCTGCAATTTCCATTCACATTCCCTTCAATAGTCTCAGATGGATCTTATCCGGCCCCAGTGCCTTGTCCAATTTAAGTCTATTCAAGTCTTTCTCCTTATTGAATTTGAACCCTTCTAGGGACAGAATTTCATAGAATCCCTACCGTGCAGAAGGAGGCCATTGGAGACCACAATCCCAACCAGCCCCTATCCCCATAACCCCATGCATTTACTCTCGCTAGTCCCCCTGACACTAAGGAGCAATTTAGCATGGCCCGCACATCTTTGGACTGTGGGAGGAAACCGGGGCACCCGGAGGAAACCCATGCAGATACGTGGAGAATGTGCAAACTCCACACAGACAGTGACCCAAGTCGGGAATCGAAGCCGGGTCCCTGGCACTGTGAGGCAGCAATGCTAACCACTGTGTCATCGTGATGCCCTTTGTCTGCCATCATAAACTGGGTAGCATCTACTTCCTTAGTACATATTGATGAAAACTATTCATTTAATACTTCAGCCATGCCCTCAGCATCCATGTGTGAATTCCCTTTAGGAACCTAATTAGCCCTACTACTCCTTTTTGCCACCATTTTACTCTTTATATGCCTATAGAAGACTGTAGGGTTCCCCTTTATATCTTTTCTTATAATCCCTCTTCACTTCATGAATGTGCCTTTTCACCTCCCTCTGAACCTTTTGTATTACTCTGTACTTTCTACTTGACATCTGTCATGATCACAATTTTTCCTACTTATCTTAATTTCCATCTCCTTTTACATCCAGGGAACACTGGATGCTGAACTTTCCCTTTTTAGGAAAAATACTTTGACTGTGTCTGGACCATTTTCGTTTTGAAGGAAGCCCATTGTTCAGCTACAGTTTTTCCCGCCAACCTTTGATTCCAGTCTAACCGGCACAGATCCGTTCTTGTCCCATTGAAGTCGGCTCTCCCCTAATTAATTATTCGTACTCTGGGTTGCCTCTTAATCTTTTCTATCATCATCGTAAACCTTAGGATACAATGATCACTGTCTCCTAAATGTCCCCACACTGACAATTGGCCCACCTAATTTCCACGAACCAGGTCTAACTGTGCATCCTCTGTTGGACTGGACACAATGATGTGGAGATGCCGGCGTTGGACTGGGGTAAACACAGTAAGAAGTTTAACAACACCAGGTTAAAGTCTAACAGGTTTATTTGGTAGCAAAAGCCACACAAGCTTTCGGAGCTGCAAGCCCCTTCTTCAGGTGAGTGGGAATTCTGTTCACAAACAGAGCATATAAAGACAGTAGGCCACCTACTGATGTAAATTGAGTTTGTGTCTTTATATGCTCTGTTTGTGAACAGAATTCCCACTCACCTGAAGAAGGGGCTTGCAGCTCCGAAAGCTTGTGTGGCTTTTGCTACCAAATAAACCTGTTGGACTTTAACCTGGTGTTGTTAAACTTCGGACTGGACACATACAGCTGTAGTAAACTGATCACAATCTAGAAATTTTTGTCCATCTCGCCTTTAAACATTGACATTGTCCCAGTCCACATTCCAGTAATTCAAGCCCACATCGAAACTACTCGCTCATGTTTGCATCTGTCTGTAATTTCCGTGCAGATTTGTTCCACTTCTTTCTCACCAGTTTGCGGTCTACAGACTACACTGAGCAATGGTTCTGCACCCTTTTTGTCCCTCAGCTCGAGCCAGATTGATTCTGTCCTTTAACCCTCTGGGACATCCTTTCTCTACAACACCAAAATGTTCTCCTTAACCTATACCACCTATACCTCTGTGCAAAAACAGAGGCCGTCAGGGATTTACACTATTGAGGCAGTGGCCTAATTCCCGCTGAGGTTGACCTCAGACTGGGATGGGGGTCACTGTGCATGCACCGATCTCTCAGTATACTGGGAAATCGATTAACATGCACCTCCGCCACCCCCTACGCACCGCCCCCCCCCCAGGTCACCGGCCTCCCGATTGTCGGCCCTGACCTCCTCTCCCCCCACCCTTGGATGTCGCCAGTTCCCCCCACGCCCCCTCCCCACGCACCCCGGTCACCGGCCCAGGCCTCTGAGTGTTGGCCCCACCACCAGCCCGCAACCCCGTTGCAAAATTCTCCCCTTCCTTCCCCTCTTACCTCCCCCCAACCCCCAGTCTGATTTTGCCCCTAACTGGCCCTGCCCCATGAGGCCCCCCGCTTTGGCACTGCCTGGTGCCAGCTGGACATTCCACCCACGAGATCAGAGACACTAGTGAGCTCGGATGATTGCATCCCGGGCTCGCTAAAGAGATGCAAATCATGGTTTGCATGTTGTAATCAAATGTAATGTAATCGAATGTAATCAAATCGAGGCTCATAACGTTGAAACAAATGGCCCAGGAACATTGTGACTGTTTGGATGCCTGTCGCGATTCCCAGTTTTGGCCCCTACTGACATTTCCCAGCCTGCTATGCTAATTGACCAGTGCAGTGGGCCAGGAAAATCGTGCCCCATATTTCCACAACATAATCTGTGGTAAATGCAAAGTGTTGCAATGATAGGGTTGAGGGTTGAGTGCGGGGGGATGAGGAGGTGGGTACGATGCTCTTTTGAAGAGTCGGTGAAGACTCGACGGGCCGAATGGCCACCTTCTGCACTGTAGGGTTTTTATGGTAATGATCCAATCACATGACACTTTTGAAGGAAGGTGGTTCAAAGCACTTTGTCCCTATCTTTAACTCATGCGCTGGGCTCCATTATCTGTTACAAATGAGGATTATCATGGAGATTTTTCCTCCACTTAGTTCTTTAATTGACAGGGCTACAGAGTTTTGACCTGACCCATTGGTGGTGGGTTCGCCAAGGTTTATCCATAGCATGCTGACAGTGATCTTTCAACTTTGATGGACAAACAAGCACAAGAATGTTGCAAAGTAATATATTGAGAAATACGGAAATCTAGTGCCTCTTAGATTCCGAAACAGTTCCATGAGGAACTCGCTGCAAACATTGACTCCATCCCATGAAACCCCTGTCCTAACCTCTGCAAGGCATTGAAAATGAGCCAAAGGAAAACTGCGTACTCATTGCACAAAGGATGTTTTATTCGCAAATGCTTAAGGACACAATAATTCCAAATGGTTGAGGCCAAAACGTTGTCTAATTTCAAGAAGAAATTAGATATAGCGCTTGGGGCTAAAGGGATCAAGGGATAGGGGGGAGAAGGGGCATCAGGATATTGAATTCGATGATCAGCCACGATGAAAATGAATGGTGGAGCAGGCTCGAAGGGCCGAATGGCCTACTCCTGCTTCTGGTTTCTATGTTTCTAATAAATCAGTTCAGGAGTATACTACATGGCCTGACTAGCCTGTTCCACCATTCAATACAAGCTTGGCTAATCCTAGGCTTCAACTCCCCAGGTCCCCTGATTCCCTGAGAGACCAAATATCTGTCTATCTCAGCCTTAAATGTATTCAACAATGAAGCATCCTCAATCCTCTGGGGTAGAGAATTCCAAAGATTCACAACACTTTGAGAGGAAATGTAAAGAACATGCTAGTAAGTAAACAAAAACAGAAAGGCCCCTGGGATCCCCTATGCAAAATCTAATTTGAAACCTTGGCCTCTCATGAGATGCGCAGCAAACATTGAAAGAAATAAGAGTCTGTGTGTTTGAAAACACAGTTCTAAAATAAAATGAATTGCAGGAAGATTAACATGAGATTTTTTGATGTCTCAGTAATATTTTAATATTCTTCCCCCTGAATATTTTCGATAGTTCTCCCTGCCATATGTCAATGAGTCTGCTTCCAGACCTGTTTAATTTGGAGCTACAAGATACAGAAGAGGAAGTTCCTATCTTGAATGTTCCTCCTTCCTCACGGGTTAAGTGGCTAGTGCATATGGGGGAATTAACCACTTGAATTCATTGATTCCATGTTGCAGAATGGTGTAGAACCAATGCACTGCATCACTAAATCACACTGGCAGCAAATTTGTAAAGGGGCCTCTAAATTCAAGCTCATAATTAATTTTTTTAAATCTTCCTGCCTTTGAAGAATCTATGCCTGGCATTGTTCTGATACTTAGGCCACTGCTCCTTCCCAGTAAATAATGAGCAAGCCACAGGCTGTGGTTGAGTCTTTGATCCCTGTATGTTTTTAAAAAAAAACTTGCCTAAAATCAGCGGGTAAATAGCATGTGAATCAGTATTTGTTCATAGTTAGGGTGCTTCAGCTGCGACCTACGTCAGAATTAGTTAAATTCACCATACATATTTTATTAATAACGAAGGTGACCAGTGCAGGAGACCGCCAACGCCAGATACAACTGTGACGCTCGTGGTTCAAAATGGAAAAGGCCCAATTGCATGTAAGTGAGAGACGGCGAGGGGTTGGTGAGGAAAAACAATAATGAAGGCCGACCAATGTTCTCTGAGTCCAAGTCGGTTTGAGACCGATGCAGATTGGGAAGAGAAATGAGCAGAGGACCCTGCCACCTGTGTCCTTCTTGTGATCAGGTAGCTTTTCAATTCTATTTGGAGGCTTTGGAGGGGAATAACACCAGCTTCCCAAGCCTAATCTTGGAACTGAGTCAGGTGTTCCTGACTCTTAGCATTGCAGATGTGTTTGTCACCATAATGTCCTAATTAACATTTATTTAAATACCGTCAACTATATTAATTTCCAGTGGGAGACTTTGCGCTTCCCTGCCCAAATCCTAATCCCATTTTCCCCAATTTCTGGAGTTAGTGTTGCAGGTGATCTTTCCCTCTGCACCCACACCCCATCCACAACACCTAATGTACCCCGCACATGTGAAGTATTCATCACACAAAAAAAATCAGCCTTTCCAGAAAAAAGACAAACCACTTACTTTAATCGCCAACCAGAACTCTGATAATCCTCTCTCCAAACATTTTCAGAAACTCTCCCCCTCAGCCTCTCTATCTCCATGTGTGTGGCCCTGGGGATGGGGATTTCATCGGGCTTTTTTGGGTTTCATGTTCTTAATTATGGTCGATGCGCACTCCAAATGTTTGGAGATACACCGCATCAACTCCACCGCATCCCATGCAACCATTGAGAAACTACAACAAAGTTTCTGCATGCACGGGGTACCTGAAGTCCTGATAATGGCACTGCCTTTACAAGCACTGAGTTTCAGGCCTTCATGCTTTCCAATGGAATCAAGCACATTAAGACAGCACCCTATCACCCATCATTGAACGGGTTGGCGTGAAGAAGCAACCTTGCAGCATCCATACAGACCAAACCACTACAATTTTTATTCAACTACAGGACTACCCTTCAGACAATGACAGCAATTGTCAATGGGATGGAGGCTTTGGACAAGTTTAAGCCAATTGATCCCAAACGTGGCAGGGAGGGTGGCATCCTAACAAGAGAACCAGAAGAAGAGCTATGATTCTGGAAGAACATAAAAAACATTCAAAACCAGCGATCCAGTCCACGTGAGGAACTTTGGGGACAGCCTCAGTTGGGTCCCCAGGATCAGAAGGGGTCGTATAAAGTCCAAGTGCAGGGCCAAATTGTCAGGAAGCATTTGGCCCATCTCGGGAGTAGGGAGCCTGTGCGAGTGCAGGCCTCATTACCAGCCATGGGGGACAATCACTGCCAGCATCAAGGTATGACTAGAAGTTGACTCAATGCCTGGGTGATGAGGACAAGGAATCCGAGATGGGAGCAGAAGAGACCGACATCCACACTGAAGTGAGACCCCAGGAAGAACAGTGCCGGTGGCTTTATGGTGCTCCCTTTAGAAGCGAAAGTCTCCAATCTGCTTCACACCCCCTGATCTGATCCTGCCTCCAATCGACCCCAGGTTGATCACTAAGCGGTGGAAAAATCTCTCCCTCCCCACCCATGGTGGGGGTGTTGGGGAAGAAACAGACTTGAGTGGGGAAGGCTATTATGATGGCTACAAGGTTTCATCAGCAGATCTTCCTATGAGCCTCGTAGAATATGAGCTCCACTATTAGACAAGTTGTGGCTTCCACTAAAGCCAGCAGGACTGGTGCCTATCCTACAGTTGCTGAGCGGCACTTTGAGCAGGTTGTAAGTTAAAGGGTGATGGTGGCAGGAGATTGGTAAGATTATTGCAACAACCTTTTGTCTCAATTGGTTTCTGCCGGTGTTTATGCTCCAGACAAGCTGCCACCCAGTCTACTTCATCTCACACTATCGGCAAATCCTCTGCTCCTTTGCTCTTCATGTAGATTCTTAAATGTATTTGGATGTTAAATTTTGTTATTGATCCAACATCTACTGGTTTTCCCTCGCTTTCCTCTTAAAATGAAAACGTATGGATGAAAAAGCAAGTGGGAGCTCAGTTCAGAATTTCAGGACGTCCTGAGGTTCTTTACAGCAAAATGGAGAGCCACAAAATCCAACTCCATCAAGCTGGTAGCTTCTAAACTGGTGCCCTTTCCATGTGCGTGTACTGCCTGGGTTTAGTTTAGGAGTGGAAAGCAGGCCTTCCGATCACACACTGTGAGTATATCTGCAGAGATGTCAGATTATAATGTCAATTAGTGTGTAATGCTGATTTGATGCCAACGGTGCCATTTTCAACTTTGCTGCTCCAGCTAACACCATCCTTCAGAGACCCTCCCTGAAACATCCATTCCTAAAAAGCCCTCCTGAAATATCCCCTCCAGAAACAGCCCCCCAGAAACACCCCCCCAGAAACAACCCCCCACAAACACCCCCCCAGAAACAACCCCCCACAAACACCCCCCCAGAAACACCCCCCCAGAAACACCCACCCTGAAAGACCCCCCCTGAGACAACTGCCCAGAAACACCCACCCTGAAACATCCAACCCCAAAAAACCCTCCTGAAACAACCCCCATGAAACAACCCCCCCAGAAAAACCCCCCAGAAACACCCTCCCCAGAAACACCCTCCCAGAAACATCCAACCTGAAAAAACCCTCCTGAAACACCCTCCCCAGAAACAGCTCCCCCCCAGAAAACTCCCCCCAGAAACACCCCCCCAGAAACAACCCCCCAGAAACACCCTCCCAGCAACATCAAACCCGAAAAAACCTTCCCTGAAACACCATCCTTGAGACACCCACCCTGAAAATCCCCCACCTAAAATCCCACTCTGAAAATCCCCCCAAAACACCCTCCCAGAAACACCTTCCCAGAAACACCTCCCCACAAACACCCCCCAGAAACACCCCCAGAAACACCCTCCCAGAAACACTCTCCCCGAAACACCCTCCCTAAACCACCCTCCCAGAAACACCCTCCCAGAAACAACTCCACAGAAACACCCTCCAGAAACACCCCCAGAAACACCCTCCCTGAAATATCTCCCAGAAACACCCTCCCAGAAACACCCTCCCAGAAACAGCCCCCCAGAAACACTTTCTCTGAAACACCCCTCAGAAACACCCCCCCCCCGAGAAACACTCCCCTGAAACACACCCCCCCCCAAGAAACAACCCCCAGAAGCACCCTCTCAGAAACACCCTGTCTTGAATTTGTGTGTCAGCAGCAGGAAGGGCCCCACACGAGCACCTATTTAAAGTAATCATCAACCATTCTAATGTGCAAGTTAAGAGAAGTACATGTGAGACTTGCAGCAGTGCTAAGTGTGTTAAGGTGAACAGAGGTTACGAATTTAAGACATGAGTTGTGCTGGAGAATTGGTAGGTGAGTTAAGAGGATAAGCAAATTAAACTAATGGTTCATTTGTACGGAAATGGCATGTGAAGATGCATTGGTTGACCTTGATCAGATGAAGTCATTAAAACGTCCTCCTGCACAGCATCCAGGTCCTCAGAATCACACTGATTGCATTGATAGCGATGGCTATCTGCTCTCCCCGCCAGCTCGGTGTATGTTTGAGGTCTCCTGGCACGATTGTGGGTAAAGGATTCTCTCGGATAATGACGAGATAATCCGTTTTCCCCTGCTGACGATTGAGGGATACGTATTGGCCAGAAGACAGCACCTCACAGCACCAGGGACCCAGGTTCGATTCCTGGCTTGGGTCATTGTCTGTGTGGAGTCTGAACATTCTCCCTGTATCTGTGTGGGTTTCATCTAGTTTCCTCCCACAGTCCAAAGATTAGGTGGATTGGCCATGCTAAATTCTCCCTCAACATACCCAAACAGGTGTCCGAGTGTGGCGACTTGGGGATTTTCACAGTAAGTTCATTTCAGTGTGAATGTAAGCCTACTTGTGACTAATAAATAAATTTTAACTTTCGGGCGGCACGGTAGCACAGTGGTCAGCACTGCTGCTTCACAGCTCCAGGGACCTGGGTTCGATTCCCGGCTTGGGTCACTGTCTGTGTGGAGTTTGCACATTCTCCTTGTGTCTGCGTGGGTTTCCTCTGGGTGCTCCGGTTTCCTCCCACAGTCCAAAGATGTGCGGGTTAGGTTGATTGGCCATGCTAACATTGCCCCTTAGTGTCCTGAGATGTGTAACTTAGAGGGATTAGTGGGTAAATATGTAGGGATATGGGGGTAGGGCCTGAGTGGGATTGTGGTCGGTGCAGACCCGATGGGCCAAATGGCCTCTTTCTGCACTGTAGGGTATCTATCTATGAAGACTGGGAATAACTCCTCTGCTATTCTACCAAAGAGTACCGTGGGATTTTGAGCAACCACCAGTGAGGGCCTATAGGGCCTCAGTTTAACATTTTACCCAAAAGGACATTGCCTCTAAAAGGGCAGTACGCCCTCACTGAGAACCCAACATAGATTTACATACATAAGCCTATGAAGTGGGACTTAAACCCACAACATTCTAACCCTTTGATAAGAGTGCTTCCAACTGAGCTAGCTACTGTTGCCAGCCATTTATTCATTTAATTAATTTATTTATTAGTGTCACAAGTTACTGGGGAGATGATGGCCTAGTGGTTTTATTGCTGGACTATTAATCCAGAAACTCAGCTAATGTTCTGGGGACCCGGGTTCGAATCCCACTATGGCAGCTACTGGAATTTGAATTCAATAAAAAATATCTGGAATTAAGAATCTACTGATGACCGTGAAACAATTGCCGATTGTCGGAAAAACCCATCTAGTTCATTAATGTCCTTTAGGGAAGGAAATCTGCCATCCTTACCTGGTCTGGTCGACACGTGACTCCAGATCCCTCTGGCAACTCGGGATGGACAATAAATGCTGACCAGCCAGCGACGCCCATGTCCTCTGAATGAATAAAAAAAAGTAGGCTTATATTAACACTGCATTGAAGTTACTGTGAAAATCCCCTAGTCGCCACACTCTGGTGCCTGTTCGGCTATGTTACAAACAGCAATGGTCCCAGTGCTGGTCCCTGAGGAACGCAACATGTCAGAGCCCTCCTTTCAGAAACGCACCCTTCCACTGCTACCCTCTGTCTTCTATGACTGAGTAAGAAGTTTAACAACACCAGGTTAAAGTCCAACAGGTTTATTTGGTAGCAGAAGCCACACAAGCTTTCGGAGCTCTAAGCTCCTTCTTCAGGTGAGTGGGAGTTCTGTTCACAAACAGAGCATATAAAGACACAAACTCAATTTACATGAATAATGGTTGGAATGCGAATACTTACAACTAATCAAGTCTTTAAGAAACAAAACAATGTGAGTACCTTACGTCAGTATTCACCAAAGAGAAGGACTTGGTGGATGATGAGTCTGGGAAAGGGTGTGTCGATAGTTTGAGTCATGTTGAGATCAAAAAGGAGGAGGTATTGGGGTTCTTGAAAAACATTAAGGTCGACAAGTCCCCAGGGCCTGATGGGATATACCCCAGAATACTGAGAGAGGCAAGGGAGGAAATTGCTGGGGCCTTGAGAGCCTTGAGAACTCACATTGTTTTGTTTCTTAAAGACTTGATTAGTTGTAAGTATTCGCATTCCAACCATTATTCATGTAAATTGAGTTTGTGTCTTTATATGCTCTGTTTGTGAACAGAATTCCCACTCACCTGAAGAAGGGGCTTAGAGCTCCGAAAGCTTGTGTGGCTTTTGCTACCAAATAAACCTGTTGGACTTTAACCTGGTGTTGTTAAACTTCTTACTGTGTTTACCCCAGTCCAACGTCGGCATCTCCACATCATGACTTCTATGACTGAGCCAGTTCTGTATCCTTCTTGCCAGCTCACCTCTGATCCCGTGCAACTTCACCTTCTGCACGAGTCTGCCACAAGTGATCTTGTCAAAAGCCTTACAGAAGTCCATGTGGACAACATCCACTGCTCGACCCTCACCAATCATCTTTGTCACTTCCTTGAAAAACTCGATCAAGTTAGTGAGACACGACCTCCTCTTCACAAAACCATGTTGCCTCTCGCTAATACATCCACTTATTTCTAAGTGGGAGTAAATCCTGTCTCGAAGAATCCTCTCCAATAATTTCCCTACCACTGACATAAGGCTCACCGGCCTGTAGTTACCTGGATTATTCTTGCTACCCTTCTTAAACAAAGGAACAACACTGGCTATTCTCCAATCTTCTGAGACCTCCCCTGTCACCAGTGAGGATACAAAGATTTCTCTCAAGGCCCCAGCAATTTCCTCCCTTGCCTCTCTCAGTATTCTGGGGTATATCCCATCAGGCCCTGGGGACTTGTTGACCTTAATGTTTTTCAAGAACCCCAATACCTCCTCCTTTTTGATCTCAACATGACTCAAACTATCGACACACCCTTCCCCAGACTCATCATCCACCAAGTCCTTCTCTTTGGTGAATACTGACGTAAGGTACTCATTTAATACTTTGCCCATTTCCTCTGGCTCCACGCATAGATTCCCTCCCCTGTCCTTGAGTGGGCCAATCCTCTCTCTAGCTACCCTCTTGCTCTTTAAATATGTATAAAAAGCCTTGGGATTTTCCTTAATCCTGCTGGCCAATGACTTTTCGTGACCCCTTTCGGCCCTCCTTACTCCTTGCTTAAGTGTCTTTCTACTTTCCTTGTATCCCACACTCGCTTCGTGTGTTCCTAGCCTCCTAGCCTTGACTAATGCTTCCCTTTTCTCTTTGACTAGGCTCAAAATATCTCTCGTTATCCAAGGTTCCTGAAACTTGCCATACTTATCCTTTATCCTTGCAGGAATGTGCCAGTCCTGAATTCCTATCAACTTTCACTAGAAAGGTTCCCACATGTCAGATGTTGATTTGCCCTCAAACATCTGCCCCCATAGCTGGTGGAGGCGGGGGGGCGGACCATGACCTCGGGCTGGATTTTCCGGTTTCGGGGCAAGCATGGCCGTAACATCCTGCCTGTTGATTCCATTCTCTCTCCACAGATGCTGTCAGACTTGCTGAGTTACTCTAGCATTTTCTGTTTTCACTTCAGATTCCAACATCTGCAGTATTTTGCCTTGAGTTTATATATAATATCAGACCAATTTCCGCAGGACTGGTGTGAATTTGTTCCTTGCAGGCAGTAAAATACCTTCATGCATTGCCTCCATTTCTCTCTGGTTCACACCTCCACTGCAGGTTGAGTGTGTACGTTCCACCTGGTCCTTTGCGCTCCATTCCCTATGTCACCATTGCAACTAATCTTTACAGATTATTTTGTTGCTCTGGATTTTGAACCTGAAGATATTACCTTTCAAAAGGACCGGTAGAAGTCATCCACAAGATGGTAAAATCCTGAAGCTCGTCTTGCAAGCAAACTCTAGCAAGTAATGTGCCATATGTTCTTGTTACGTATTTAATTAGAGGAGTACAGCTGATCCTAGCAGGGCCAGACTGCAATGTCTTCCTCCACACCCCTACACCTAGGATTGCTATCTAAAATGTCAGGAGTGACTGGCTGATTTTTGCAAGAATTAATGTATTAATCTGCATAAACTTAACACTTAAATCAACAAGATTTTACTCACAAAAATGTGTCCTGACGTTGCTAAATCAGGGGAAATCTTCCTCATTTTCACAGTGTAATGAACAGAGGGAAGCTTCCCTGCATATGGGTGGCACTTATTTCATGTATTACATGCATTTATATTGCAGTCAAAGTTATCGTGGCTGCACCTCTCTGCTTTTGGGATGAATGCAATAGACAGAGGACTTTCCAGAGAGATTTTGCTTCATTGCTTTTTCAAATTGATGGGTTTTAATTATTTATTCTTTCGCAGGATGTGGATGTGGACATCGCTGGCTAAGCCAACAGAGAATCATAGAATCCTACAGTACCAAAAGAGGCCATTTGGCCCATCGAGTCTGCACTGACCACAATCCCACCCAGGCCTTATCCCCATAACCCCATGTTTTACCCTAGCTGGTCCCCCTGACACTAAGGGGAAATTTACCATGGCCAATCCACCTAACCTGCACATCTTTGGACTGTGGGAGGAAACCGGAGCACCTGGAGGAAACCCACGCAGACACGGGGAGAATGTGCAAACTCCACACAGACAGTGACCCAAGCCAGGAATCGAACCCAGGTCCCTGGTACTGTGAGGCAGCAGTGCTAACCACTGTGCTACCGTGCCACCCTTATTGCACGTCTATTGCCCATCCCTAATTGAACTGAGAAGATGGTGGTGAGCTGCTGTCTTTGACTCCACTGAAGTCCATGTGGTGTAGGTATATCCACAGCGCTGTTAGGAAGGAAGTTCCAGGACTTTGACAGGGAAGGAACGGCGAATAGTTTGCTGCAAGTATCTCTTTCCATTTACCTCATATTCATGATGGATGGTGATGGAACACGTTTCCAAAAAGCAGGCTTCACTATAATTATTATTAATCTTATTTTATCCACCTTCGGATTCATCAATTAATAGATCAGATATTGACGAATAGTGAAAATCATCTTTGAGAAAAACAGACTCCTGTGCCTTACAATGCATTACCATTGGTCACCATGAATGTAAATGCTCAGAAAATTGTGCGCATGCACTCTCAAATTTATGATGTCTGCTTCCAGTGGATGAGGATCTCTGCCTAAAGTACAAGGCCAGGAATTTACCTTCCTGATTTAAACCACGTCACCCTTTCACTTTTCTGCCAAGAGATGTCTGGGCCAATTCACCATCCCTGGCTCCCATCTCAGAGCTATTTTCAAAGGGCTACAGGTTGACAAGAGAAAGTAACCCTGGAAGGTCAATTCCTCATTTCAGTTCATCTCCCCACTAGGAGCACAGGATTGGTAAACTTACCCACTTATTTTACCTTGCTGCCATCCAGCAGCACAACATTGTGCCAGCCTAAATCCAAGCCTTTGGGCACCCACAATTTGCCAGTTCTGTTTAACTGAGGCCCGGGTCCCAAAGTGACGGACAACTTATTTTCTGTCATGAATTCCCGCTAAAAGCTAAAATCCACCCCAACATGCTAGATATAGATATGTCACTAGAGAGCAATGCCTTCTGTTCTTCAGTCTGACAGTCTACTATTAATCTGAAAATCTCAGGGAATGCCACAGCATGGAAGGAGGCCAGTTATCTCATCATGCCTGTGCCAGCTCAAATCAGGGTGGCGCGGTGACACAATGGTTAGCAATGCTGCCTTACAGCACCAGGAACTGAGGTTCAATTCCGGCCCCGGGTCACTGTCCGTGTGGAGTCTGCACATTCCCCCCATGTCTGTGTGGGATTCCTCTGGGTGCTCCGGTTTCCTCCCACACTCCAAAGATGTGTGGGTTAAGTTGATTGGCCATGTTAAATTGGCCCTAAGTGTAAGGGGAATTGGCAAGGTTAATACTTGGGGTTACGGGGATAGGGCATGGGTGGGATTGTTGTTGATGCAGGCCTGATGGGCCAAGCGGCCTCCTTCTGCACCGTAAGGATTCTATAATTCTATCCACTCCCCTGCTCTTTCCCCATAGCCCTGCTAACCTTTCTTTTTAATGTTTATATCCAATTTCCTTTTCAAAGTTACAATCGAGTCCACTTTCATTGTCCCTTCGGGCAATGCAGTTCAGGCCATAATAACTTGCTGTTTGAGGAAAGGTCTCCTTGTCTCCGCCAACGGGGGTGAAATTGGTCTTGGTCATTAGCTTCAAACAGTTGAGAACTGAACGGCAGCCTTTTAAAAAATTCATTCGTGGGACATGGACGTTGTTGGTTGGCCAGGATTTATTGTAAGAAGTCTCACAACATCAGGTTAAAATCCAACAGGTTTATTTGGTAGCACAAGCCACAAGCTTTCAGAGCGCTGCTCCTTCATCAGGTGAGTGGGCGTTCTGTTCACAAACAGGGCATATAAAGACACAAACTCAATTTACAAAATCATTATGAAGGAGCAACGCTCTGAAAGCTTGTGGCTTGTGCTACCAAATAAACTGTTGGACTTTAACCTGGTGTTGTGAGACTTCTTACGGTGCTTACTCCAGTCCAATGCCAGCATCTCCACATCAGGATTTATTGCCCATCCCTAGTTGCCCGAGGGCAGTTGAGAGTCAGCTACATTACTGTGGCTCTGGAGTCATATGTAAGCCAGACCAGATAAGGACGGCAGATTTCCTTCCGTAAAGGACATTAGTAAACCAAATGGGTTTTTCCAACAATCGGCAATGATTTCATGGTCATCAGTTGATTCTTAATTCCAGATATTTTTTTCATTGAATTCAAATTCCACCATCTGCTGTGGTGGGTCCCCAGAACATTAGCTGAGTTTCAGGATTAATAGTCCAACGGCAATACCACTAGGCTGTCGCCTGACTTGTTTTACATCCTGCACCTAATTTTCTTCTCTCTGGTTTTGTGAAAGTGGGCCTGAGTAAAATTGGATGATCAGCCCTTCAGATACTCTTGCCTAAATGTTTGTGCTGAAATTAGTGAAGGCAAGAATTTCACTCCAAGGTCTGCATTTCTGCTGAGTTGGGATGACTCGGGAGCCCTTAATAAATGATGGGTAGACCCAATTCCAGGATTGCTGACCCCATTCCTGGCTGTCTGTGTTTTGGGAATGCCTTTAAACGATGCTGGCTGGTTCCTGTCAAAAGTCTGGCACTCCCGGCCATGCTGTCTCCACCATGGAGAGAGGCATGTCCAACACCGCCACAGCTTTCATGGAGTTGGACCTGGTTTTTAAAGAGTCATGCAACATGTCACCTCAGATCAGTCGTGAAGCCTAGTGAACATGAGGCGACTTTGTCAAAGGGGAGTTCAAAAGTTCCTCTTCATGCCTGCAATGCCAGTCTTTGCCTTTCCAACCATCCCACGGACCCTCCTGTCCCCATGCCAACCTCTTCCCTTCCATCCACCTTCATGGGCTGTCATCACCCCAATGGCAAGCTGTGGCATTTCCATGCCCATTGAGCCACTAGACACTGTCTAGAACCAATGCACCTTGAAGTGATAGTAGGATGTGCAAAATGGTTTGAAAACAATAATTCATTCATAACTTTCTCCTTTGTTGAAATGAAACATTTCACCATAAGTGAATATAAGTGTCAATCATCCAGACCCTTTAATGAATCAATAACATGAATCACAAAACTTTGAAACCAGTTAAGTGCGTGTAGACGAACATTGTGCAATTGACAGCAGAGATCAGGCAGCCTGAGCTGTCAATCAAATAATGTTTTATCTGGGGTGCAGTTGTTTCAACACATATAATGGATATCTAGGCCACAGCTGAGCCTCATTATGTATGCTTGGCTGAGAGCCCAAACAACCATTCGAGTACTAAAACACCTGAACCTCAGAGTGGAGAGTGTGGGGGTATGAGGGATGAGAGCTGGAGGGCCTTTGTGTTTGTATTTTAATTGGGACAGAGCCCCATGGCACCAAACTGGGCATTTTAACCAGCCCACCTCAGCAGCTGGCAGCCCATGTGATTGCCTCCAAACTTCTTCCCAGGTCAGCTGGCCCAACTCTATCCTAAACGCAGCCCCCTACGCTCCCCCTCCCCCCACCCTGCCCCCCTTGAATGAATGTCGCACCTTTATGGGCTCTTTCAATTTAATATTCAGTAAAAAGAACAATTGAATAGAAGCAAGAAAATACCTATCAAAGGCACTTTAAAATAATTATCCTTTTCAAATCCCTTTGTAACCTACTGCTCTCCATCTCTGTGATGCCCTCCAGCTCTACAAAGACAAGGCTGAAGCATTTGATAAAACACTGTTTTCAAAGTGTAATTGTGGGCAGGAAGAGCAGAGGGCAATCTGCCAGCTTTTCCCACTAATTTGCCAGCTTTTCCTGTTCCCATCCCGATTGGTGTGCGCCCATTGGTGAGCCCCCTGAGGGCTCCGTTTGCAGGTCCCCGATGTGACGTCACATCGGCGGCAGGGGAAAAATCACGTGGGGGGAAGGCTAATACTGTGGGGAAGCCCACTAATGATATTTAAATGTATGGTAATAGGGTTTGCAACCTTGCATGGCGGGAACCCCATTACGTCATTGGCACGGAGGCAGGGACAATCGAGCAGGAAAGCCATTTTGGGAATCTCCCTCCATTCTCCGCCAATGCTGCCATTCCCACCTGCCAAAAACATGGGTGGAAAATCTCCCCCCCTCCCCCTGCACAGCTGTGATTGTGTACATTCCTATGTCTGATCATTCAGCTCAGCATTCTCTGCTGATTTGATTGTATCGTTACACATTCTAATTGCTTTGTTGATAATTGGACCAGACTTAGGTTTCCAAATAACTGGCCGGTAGAGTTTTAATTTGTTGTTTGAATTCTTGATGACTTGAGTGGCGAAACCTGTATCGAGCCCAGGCTATTCTGGAAATTTCCACTGAGGAATGGGAAATGGCTACTGTTGATGTGAAAAAAATTCACATTTTTCTTGGAAACACCTCCAATGATTTGTTTTGAAACCCTTGCCCAATGCAGATTGGCTTGGAATCATGGACACCAGTCAGATAGAGATCACTTTGCTTATAGCCTGTGACCCTACTTCCAGCATGTTCTAGCCTGATCAAGATGGAGATAGACAACCGTTTCAAGAATTATTTGTATCTTCCGTCACTTCAGATTGAAATTATGCACAAGGGAATGGGAAAGGTTGTCTATGTGGCTGTTTCCAAAGTTCAAAAGAAAAGCCACATCTACACTCTCACTCATACCACACGCTGTACCAGATACCAGTCTAGTTCCACATGGAGTTTGCCCACTTAGTCTGTGGTGGAGACTTTAAAGTAAGTAGTCTCACAACATCAGGTTAAAGTCCAACAGGTTTATTTGGTAGCAGGAGCTTTTGGAGTGTTGCCCCTTCATCATTCACCTGATGAAGGGGCAACACTCCAAAAGCTTGTGCTACCAAATAAACCCGTTGGACTTTAACCTGATGTTGTGAGACTACTTACTGTGCCTAGCCCAGTCCAACGCCAGCAATTCCACATCAAGACTTTGAAGGAAATTGGAGATCTAACTGATGCAAACACTTAATGAATTTGCATCTGATAACTTTTCTGATTACTTAAGCAAAGGCCTTTACCTATGGGTTAATATCTCCATTAAAATAGTGGCAAAATTGAGTGCAAGTTGCATCTGTACGCTAATATTACAATAATTTCCAGAGCCAATTGATTTCTGTTGCAGGATGTTACACACACATACATATCCCACTATCACCCCACTCCAGCTAACTGTGAGCAACATACAGTAGGTAGTGGGGCCAGAAACTGACCCGTGCCAGTGGTGTCAAATGGGCCTGTAGCCAATCAACAGCACCCTTCACACTGCCACTGATTATCTCTTCTTGTTTAAAGTTTAAGTTTATTTATTGGTGTCACAAGTTGGCTTACATTAACACTGCAATGAAGTTACTGTGAAAATCCCCGAGTGGCCACAATCCGGCGTCTGTTTGGGTACACTGAATACAAATGCACCTAACCTAATGTTGCTTTATCTTCAATGGAAATCAAGGTTGGACACTGTGTAAAGCATTATTCTCTATTGTCATTGACCAGTTTTATCTCCTGGACTCCAGCAGGATGCTTTTGTCTGTGTTGCGAGAGTTGGGAACTTGCTCCCTCGAAAGTAATTTATTCCTCAAATCTGTCAAAATTGACGAAACTTGCTGCTGCCAAGCTCATGATTAGCAGTTGACCAAAACCGTCAATATTTATTCCAGTTAATAATTCGGTGAGCTCAATGTGACAACGTTTAATGGACAATATGATTTCAACATGTTGGAGAATAACAACCATTAGTTGTGCAAACCTCATTGCTCATAAGGATTTGTTTTTTAAATCAAGCGTCTTCTGTGATCTGCCTACAGAAATGTGCCTTCTTTACGCTCTTCAAAGTGGTTTGCCTGTAGGATTGCTGCAATCTGAAATTCAAATTGACTAGAGTACAGCTATGAGTGATTATCTTTGAGGCACTTCATAAAATTAGCTTGAAGCTTCAGACTGGGAACACAACTATAGGGTTATAGTGCACCTATCCCCAGGAGTAGGAATTACTACCTCTTTTTAAAAATCAGCTCATAGTTTTATTATGTTACCAAATCATACTATAGTGTAATCACCGAAAAAAAAAATTTTTTTTTTAAAAAATCGTTCTCTTTTTCTCTTTCAAACGCTTGTGGCTGTCAATTATAATCACAGGAGAAAATGTAAGATCTGTCTAGTTCCAAGAGCCGGGCTTTCTGATGACTTTTATAAAGAAAATCAGCTAAATTTAAAATGCATCAGAGGAGCTCCAGGGGTGAACACTGACATCCAGATGATCCATTTTTTCATCTCTCAGAGGGGTGAAAATCATCGATTTGCTCTTTATAAACTAAGAATCAAATAGGCACATGGTTCTTTCTCCCTACACTTATGTTATGCTCTTTTTTGCCTTTGATATAGAGTTTTGAAATCCGATCCCTTTGATAAATCATTTTCTTTCTATCTATTTATGTACTTCTGGTAATAATCATACTTCCTGGGTATCTTCATAATAAATATCCTATGAACGATCAAATGTTTAACTAGCTTAATGTACATTTCTGCTCCTTTTCTGTTTTAAGTTACCTTTTTGGGTTTTTTCTTTCGGGGACAGAGGGAGCACTATGTGATTCTACGATGCTAATCTTGCAGCAGCCTTAGCCTATAAGCCTCTCATACTGTTGATTACATCATTAAGCATAATCAAAAACATTTCTCTGGGATGATTTGAGCTTTATAGCAGGGATTGATTCTTTTGATCTCCATGCCATCGTTTTACGAGAGGACGCTCCTCATTTGCACTACAAATGCTTGTAAAAAATGAAATTGGTGTGCTTTCCTCAGCCACATGTCGAAACCAAATGATTCAATTCAGCTGTTCGCCAGTCAACCCGCATCTAAAGGAAATCTGCGCTTGTTAAATCATATGCTGAAAGAAGGTTCACTTTTTTTTAAAGAAAGTATTTGAAATCTATGGTTTCTACTTGCTCTACCTTCATCTTCTTGAAGGGTGCGAATTCTCTGTACTAGCTATGGCATTAAATTTCCCTGTATGATTTCCATGCAGATGCGGCAGACATTAACTGCATCGAATTATTCCAGTTGTGAAGACTTTAGAACAACCACACGTGTGAACAAACGGGTACTGCGTGCAACAAATCATGCCATTCTGTGATTAATTCAAAGGCTGGAGGCTTAAACCACAATCATACAGAAATTAAAAATAAATTTGCCTCCAGCTTCCTTTGCTCCAGTCCCGAAGACCATGGACCTCGCTGGGGAAACGGTTCCAAAAAGAGAGCACGAGTTAGGATAAGTGGGTCCAGCAGGCCAGCCAGTTATTGGAGGCGGAGGTGGGGGGGGGGGGGGGGGGGGTGCCGAGGCGGGGGGGCTTCATAATTAAATCCAACATTGTCCTTACTTGCACTTTCCAGCAGGATTGCCATCTGGAGTGCCAGTGCTGCCCCTCTCACGCAACCCCCGGTGACTATTCAAGGGTACTGAGGCCAATTCTGGGGTAACATTACTCTTAATAAGTCCTCCAGATACTGAAAATTGTATGTGGGAAGGATTTGAATGTTTCCTTTATTTGCGAAAGGCCCATGTATTTTTTTTTGCTCATCATAGCCTTGATATTGCTGGTGATGTGATATTCATGGATTGACCGTAGGTAACCCAAAGTCTGGCAGTTATAAAATCTGCCACTTTGCACACTATTTTGTTCTTTTTAGCCCATGGGCTAGAATGTGGGCTGTATCTCCATAAGGCTTGGCAACAAATGAAAAGGGAGAAGTGCTATTTTCATTAATTTGCCTTCAACCACAATTGGAAGGCATTGAAACAGCTGAACAAATAGCAAGAAGGCTGGAACAGATGTCTATTGAGTGGAACGGCTGTCGAATTGGGCATTATTGAGTGAGAAGAAACAGGTTAACTTCAAGGAACTCCTCTGCGGAGAGTCTCAGGAAGAGGCATCTAGCACTTCTGACCACTCCTTCCTTCCCCCAGGTGCATAGGGCGTAGATGACCTTGGCAGCTGCTCAAGTACAAGAAGGCAGCTCAACGATCCGCTTCTCAAGCATGAGTTTATGGATGAGCAGAAAATGCCAGCCTCACCAGCGACGCCCACGTCCTGTGAAAGAATGCAAAGGGAGAGTCAGGCAGCCACCTGGGTCGTGAACAAGACTGACTCATATTTGCAATCAACACCTTGAAAAAGCCCAGGGCCCATCAGAATTCCAGCAAGTTGTCAGTGAAACTCTGCAGTCACCCAGCGAGCATTATCCCTTCACATGGGAACAACTTCGAAAAAGGGGGGGAGAAAATGACTTGCATTTTGCAGGGCTCAAAGCAACTTGCCACCAATGAAGTACAAAGAACAATACAGCTCTTTGGCCCAGCAAACCTGCACCGACACATTACGCCTTTCTGAACTAAAGACGTTTTGTCGCTATGTGGCCCATATTCCTCTATTCCCTGTCTATTCATGTATCTGTCAAGATGCCTCTTAAAAGTTGCTCTTGTATCTGCTTCTCCCACCTCCTCTGGCAGCGCATTCCAGGCACTTACCACCCTCTGTGTAAAAAATCTGCCTCTCACATCTCCTTTAAACTTTCCCACTTTTACCTTAAACCTACCTTCCCTAGTAATTGACATTTCTACCCTGGGAATAGGGCTACAACTGTCCATTCTATCCATACTTTTCATAATTTTGTCAACTTCTATCAGGTAGCCCCTCAGCCTCTGATGTACTTTGAAAGGACTAATATTATAATGTGGGAAACACAACAACCAGTTTGATGTTTGGAGGCAGCTCACCACCACCTTTCCCAAGGGCAATTAGGGATGGGCAATAAATACCAGCCGAGCAGGCAGTGCTCACATCCCATCAACAATGATTTTTTAAAAATGCACTGCAAACATCACTGCAGTAATGACCAAATAATCTGGGGGGTTTTTCTGAAGTTGATTGTGGGATAACGGGGGCGATTCTCCCATCCCGCTGCGCTAATTTTTAAACTAAAATACAGGAAAATTCCACCCTACATATTGAAAACGTTATCCTTATTGTCATTTTTTTTCATGAACTATTCTGATGAACAAATATGACGGCTGCTACAAGTCACCTGATCACAGGGTTGGTCCTTTTTTTGGGAGCTATCCCCAGGAGTTTCAAGAACAAAATAATTATTTTCCAAGTTTCCGAAATTTCACTTGTACAAACTCCTTGTAATTAATAAAAGCAGAGGAAGTTCAAACAAACTGCCCTGGCCCCATTCTGAATTATTGCAAAAGGGAAGGATGGAAACATTGCTATTGCGTAAGAGATGCAAATAACCACTTTGCCTCTCCCCTAAAGAGGAACAATAGAATCCTAGCCAGGAGCACAAAAAAAATTGTTGAGCTATTTTATTAACTAATAATAAACCATGTCACAGCTCAACTCCCACCCACTCCTTAAGCCCACTCCCATCCACCAAAAGCCTCCGGCTTTTTGGACAGTTTAACATTGCAGCTCTGGCCTCAAAGTGAGTTGACTGTCTTAACATCAAACTGGTGAACCAAGAAGCAGGTTCCCCCAGGCTCAACACTCCTTGCCCATCTAGCCTGGCTCTGCTGGAAGATTTCATATCATTTCCTACAGATACGACTCAATCTTTACATACTAACTCCACCTTGAGGGATCAGCAACAATTGAAAATGGAATGCCACAACTCCCCAGCTGAACTTGAAAGCGTCCGTGAAAGGATTCCTCACTGGGCTCTGACCTTTGACTCTGGCATTCACGTGAACTCACATTTATTTTTCTGTGGTCATTGTAAACCTGCTTTTCTCTTCTGCTGCCTCCACCACCAGCAAGATGGAACAGTGGTTAATACTGCTGCCTGACAGCATGAGGGACTCAGATTCGATTCCCAGTTTGGGTCACTGTCTGAGTAGAGTCTGCACTTTCTCCCCGTGTCCACGTGGGTTTCCTCCGGGTGCTTCAATAGTCCAAAAGACATGCTGGTTAAGTGCATTGGCCATACCTAAATTCTCCCTCAACGTACACAAACAGGTGTTGGAGTGTGGCGACTAGGGGATTTTCACTGTAACTTCATTGCAATGTTAATATAAGCCTACTTGTGACACTAATAAATAAACTTCAAACCACCCATTTCTGTGTGTGTGGACATTGCTAACACTCCATTTTCTGTGTTTTGAATGTGTGAAATAAACTACCCTTCTGAGTTAATCTGAACACGGGTTTGCTATGGACTATTGGTAAAGCACGATCACAAAGAAACAAAGGGTTTGGGGAAACATGCCACTGCTTATTCTTTACAATCTAATCTAATACACCTTCTGCTGATGGAGTGGTGGTAGGGGGAAATCAGAGCAGTTAGATTGTCTCTCTCCTGTCTGTAACATCAGTCACATTGTACACAGTAGAGGAAAGAACTGCACCAAGTTTGCTGGGTTGAGGATATATTTGTCATTCGTTGTAATGTAGCAAAAGGCCATCAGAAGAGTGCAATCGGTGATTATCTGAAGAATTGAGCAGAAAAGTGTAAGACAAGATGATTTGAGCACAGTTATTTTGCAGAAATAGATTGGTTCAGATACATCTCTCGTTGGAAGATATTTTGAATTAGAAATTGATGAGTTCACATTTCTTTTCCTTTATTGCTGCTGCCACTATTACTTCCACATTGGCATTTTAATCTTCTTGCACTGTCAAAGCTTTGCATCCCTTGTCACTGATTGGTATGTTTGGCGTTTTTAGGTGTGTAGTTCTGGTGTAACCGGAAAACCTCAAGTGCTTGGTGGGTGGGACTGGGTATAAGGAGTGGGTGGGTGCTGAACTGCAAACTGCTCTGATTGGTCCAAACATGTGAATCATTGCTCCAAAAGCCCAGCAATGTCTTCAATGATATTTATAGTTATCGCATGAGATTCATTGGGCAGGATTTTCCGGCCTTCATGCCGGCCAATGGTGGACCACCTCTGCCGCCATGAAACATGCAGAGCGTTGCACAGAAAATCCCGCCCATCGCATGTAAACCATTTCTGGCTGTAGTTGGCACATTGGAACACAGATTCAGGAGTAGGCCATTGAGCTCCCCAAACTTCTTCCATCCTCATGTGATGATGGCTGATCTGTGGTCTAACTCAATGTGCCCACCTTTGCCTCATATCCCTTGGTTGACAAACATCTATCAACTGCAGATTTTGGGTGGCACAGTAGCACAGTGGTTAGCACTGCTGCTTCACACCGCCAGGGACCCTGGTTCGATTCCCAGCTTGGGCGACTGTCTGTATGGAGTTTGCACATTCTCCCTGTGTCTGCATGGGTTTCCTCTGGGTGCTCTGGTTTCCTCCCATATTCTGAAAGGTACATTGATCTGAACAGGCGCCGGAGTGTGGCGACTAGGGGAATTTCACAGTAACTTCATTGCAGTGTTAATGTAAGCCTTATTTGTGATAATAAATAAACTTTACTTCACTTTTACTTATTTAAAATTATGATTTGATCTAACATCAATTGCCATTTGCAGAAGAAAATTCCAAACTCCTACCACCCTTTGTGGATGGAAATAGTTCCTACTTTTACTCCTAACTCTAATTTTAGACTATGGCCTCTGAGTCGTATGCTCCCCAATGAGTAGAAATAGTTTCTGTCTCTCTATCCTGTGTGCTCCCCCCCATACTTTGGAAACTTCGATCAACTCGCCACTTAACCTGCTCAATTCCAAGGAATGGAATTCTAGTTTGTGTAATTTCTCTTGATAATCAAACCATTGGAATCCAGGTATTATTCTGGTAAACCTGCATTATATATTCCCTAAGATGTGGTGCCCATAACTGCTCACAGCCCTCTGATATGATCTAAGCAAGGCTTTGTATAGCTAAAGCATGAGTTCCACCCTCATTTATTTTAGTCTTTTAATAGAAAGGCCAGCATTCCACAAGTCTTTTTAACTATTTTCTGTACCTGTTTGTGGCATATTAATGATCGCTATACCCAACCGCACCAAGTCTCTTTGGAGTTCCACTGGCCCTAGGCTTTCATCAAATAATCCCTTCCATCCTTTTTAGATCCAAAATCCTCACAGTTGTTTATATTGAAATCCATTTGTAACAGTTTTGCACAATCTATTAATATCTCTTTGTAGTGTTATGCTTCCATCTACACTACTTACAATCATGCGTATCTTTATATCACCAGCAGTTTTGTATAGCTGGCTTTCTATCCCATCATCTAAGTCATGAATAAATATGATGAGTAGTTGAGGCCTCAACATAGAACTCTGTAGGACACCAGTAGTCTCAGTCAGCCAATCCGAATGTCCGCTCATTATTCAGCCAATTTCCTAACCAGGTCAATCATTTGTCTTCAATTCCATCGGTTTCAATGTTAGCTAACAGTTTCTCATGAGATAGGTTATCAAAAGCTTTTTGCTTGTCCATATAAATAACATCCATAGACTTGTCCAATAATTAATTTATAGGATTACTGGCTTATCCCTGCAATCGCTCTTCCATTCTTCAGGTAAGGGCCAAACAGAAGTTTGCCATTCAAATAGTTATAGTCAGAGATACAACAACATATATTTATATAGCACCCTTCATGTAATAATGTCATGCTCTGACCAAGACTGTAAGAAACTACAAAGGGTTGTGAACATAGCCCAGTTGTCACGCAAACCAGCCTCCCATCCATTGACTCCATCTACACTTCCCGCTACCTCAGAAAAGCAGTCAGCATAGTCAGGGACCCTGAGCACCCCCTATGTATTCTATGAGCGGTGTGAAAATCTAACACGCCATCTCTCGCTCACAACTCACACTCAGAGAAAATATGGTGAAAGAGATCAGTGCACTTTTACAAGTTATAAACAAAGGAATAGTTCATAAGTCATGTGATTGTGACATCTTGGTGCAGGCCTGGTGAAGAGGAGGGTCTTTTCCTCTCTTGAAGTGTAGCTGGGTGTATTCAATAACCAAAATTGTATGCCAAAGCCATTGTAGGTTTTGCTTGAAGACTCAAGAACAGCTTCTTCCCTGCTACCATCAGACTTTTGAATGGACTTATCACATATTAAGCTGATCTTTCTTCTTACCCTAATCTGCATCTGCAACACTATATTATGCACCCTCTCCTTTCCTCCTCCACTATGTACTCCATGAACGGTATGCTTTGTCTGTATAGCTCGCAAGAAACAATGTTTTTTACTGAATCCCAATACATGTGACAATAATAAATCAATTCAAAAAAAGAGGTGGATTCTAACAGATCACCAAGTGAGTTGCTTGCAGTCTTATTACTAAGAGGTCAGTTTTCTGCACTTGTGGACTTGTTGCAGTCTCCAGTCTTATGGAATAGTTGCTGCTGCCTCTGCTGCAGCTGCTTCTTGACTTGTTGTTTGCAGAATGATTGGTTTCTCATGTTGCTTAGAATAAGTAAGATTGGTTAGCTGAAGACAGTTTTGATCAGGTGAGAATGGATAGCGGTCATTCACGCATATTCACAATCACCTGCTTTCTTTCTCCACAGCTCCCTCTTTGCTACAGTTTGAGTTCAGAGACAACAGATCTGGGAATCCATGGATTATGTTAGGAAATGGGGGGTAAGTGAACAGTGCTCTGCAGTCCCAACATTAGTGGCCATTATCACACATTTGGGCCGGGATCCTCCCCAAAAAATTCTAACTGCCGAATTCACGGTGTAACTCCCGCCGTAATTTTTTGCAGGATTTTCAAAATGAATCTCCCACACTCTGTGCACTGCAAATTGCTTCAGGGAGATTCACGCTGAAAATCCAGGGGCGGTGGGGAGGGGGGGGGGGGGGGGGGGGGGGGGGTGCCGAGAGGCCGCAGCATACGCTGAGCGGGCCATTGTGCATGCCAATGATCTGTCAGGGCCGATCGTTGGCCAGCCGCGCAACCCTGCATTGCTGCCCCTCCGACACCCCCAACCCCCCGATCGTTGGTCTCCCGGATGTTTCCCGATGTCTCGTCCCCCAGCAGTCCCAATCAGCCCACCCTCCCCCGACAGTCCCAAAACCCCCTCCCCACATAGCCTCAACGCCCACCCCTGGCAGCCCCCCCACGCTGATGGCCGATCCGAATCACCCCCTTCCCTATCTCTATCAATGCTCCCAGTGAAGAGTGGTAGCGAGACCCCCCACCCCCAACAATCAACCCTCCTCATTGGCCTCACCCCCAATAGGCTCTGCCCCCTGTGGCCATGCCCCCTTGGCACTGCCTGATTCCCGGGACCCCAGAACATTCGTTGAGTTTTTGGAGGAATAGTGTAGCGATAATACCACTAGGCCATCACCTCCCATCAGCTGGAAGGGTAAGAACAGCTGGCACACGGGAAACATTACAATCTGCAAGTTCCCCTCCAAGTCACCTACCACGCTGACTTGGAAAAATATCTCCAATTGTTCACAGTTTCTGGGGCAAAACTCTGGAACTCTCTCGTTAACAGCACAGTGTACCTGCACCACATTGACTGCAGCAATTCAAGAAGATGGCTCATCCTCGCCTTCTCAATGACTATTAGAGATGGGGCAATAAATGCTGGCTTTGCCAGCAACATCCACACCCCTTGAATGAATAAAACAAAATTGGCACGTCAAAATACTATGCGACTTGGCAAACAACTTGCAGGTGACAGCGATGCTTCTATAAAGAGTCTAAAAGGCGACAGAGCTGGAAGGTGTTGTTTTAGGAAACACTGTGATATCTTAACAGCTGATTGATCTGCTCTCTGCACTCCTTCGATAAAAGAGTTTGTATCCAAATTTGTGGGGTCAACATTTGGGAAGGGATTAGAGGGATGTGGGCCAAACGTGAGCAATTGGGACTAGCTGGGAGGGCACCATGGTCAGCATAGACCTGTCGGGCCGAAGAGCCTGTTTCCGTGCTGTGTCATTCTACGAATCTATGGGCGGGATTTTCCGGCCGTGCTCACCCCTAGATCGGAAAATTCCATCCGAGGTTAACGGACCTTTGGATGGTCTGCCCCCACTCACTACGGTCCCCGTGGCGGGCGGGACGGAAAAATTCTGCCCTACGATTCTATTTATATTTCATACCACTTTGCCCACATGAGCTGCAGTACAACCATCCCAATTTTTAAAATTGAAGTTGAAAGGTGTACAAATGGGGCAATGGAATTCTGTACAGCCTGCTGTACAGTTCTACAAACAAGCTATCAGAGTCAAGCCATTGTCTGCAATGTATTGGGACAAATAAGAAAATCGCATCAGGAATTTCTCAAGCCAAAGCCTGTTTCTTTTTACAATAATCTTCGCAAATTATACACTGTAAATGATGAAATTCTGCATTTGGCTTGACATCACATCAAAGGCAACACTGTAAAGCAATTTACATATTGCACGATTTCAAATACAGTTGGATCCTAATAAACACATAACTCGTTTGCCAAAAAAATTATATTATGCTTGGATGAGTATCATGCCTGGATCAGTATATCTATAAACTGAAGAGAGAATTAAGCCAGCCAGTAAATATTTGTACTCCAACCAATTTAATTATCAATCTGAACAAAAACAACTACAAACACCTCACAAAAAGACTTATGCAATTTTTACATCAAAGTAATGGGACTTTTAAAATGTGTCTCTGTGTTAAATTCAGCGGGATTTCACTACGTTCGATGCGCCCAGATAACACTTGAAGCTTGCAGCAGGATTTTGCATTTCAACACTCTGCTTGCATTAGTATAATAGGGGAGAATTTGGAAAATTGGAATCACATGCCTGGACCTGGTGTATATATATATATATGCTTGCAGTCTACTGTATGGACACCAAAAAGTGCAAATAATAGAATCCCTACAGTGCAGAAGGAGGCCATTTGGCCCATCAAGCCTGCACCAACAACAGTCCCACACAGGCACTGTCCCATGTATTTACCCTGATAATCCCCCTGACACGAACAGGCACTTTAGCATGGCCAAACTGCACATCTTTGGAGTGTGGGAGGAAACCGGAGCACCCAGAGGAAACCCACGCAGACACGGGGAGAATGTGCAAACTCCACACAGACAGTCACCCGAGGCTGGAGTTCAACCTGGGTACTTGGCGCTGTGAGACAGCAGTGCTAACCACTGTGCCACCCCATAAGAGCAAATAAAATATTTTTTTGAAATGTAGTCACTGGTGTAATCTAGTTCTGTGTGTGTGCACACGTTTGTTAATAGACAACGTTCAAAATATTCTGATTAAGAACATGAGACTTTTTGAAATGTGTGTATCAAATAAATGCATATCAGAAGCCTATTGTAAACTAATTAACAAAGAGACTGTATTTTAAAATCCATTTGTCAGCAAAACCGTGTTGCTTTGAAAATCTTCGCTACATTACCAGGTCCAATAATTTAAACCATTAACAAAAGCTCTCCATAAAGGAGAGGGCTGATCACGCTTTTATGCATTTTCAGTAATTTCCCAGTATGTTAATGCATCCATTTACACAACAGCTAAGTAAGTGCATTATTACAAATAATCAATGCATCCGCTTATAGGAAGCAAGACAATCCTCCTCGGCTCTCTTTAGAGGATTTGGGATGCCCTTGATTCTGACATCGGATTAAAAGCAGCAAGGCTATCCAATCTCACTGACATGATTGTGATTTGCGATTATCATTAAATATTTCAATTGAACATGATAATGCACCACATCCACCAGCACAAACCCCCCTCCCCCGTTCCCCCCCCACTCCCCAGACCCTGCCCCAACAATAGCACACTGAATCTCCACAGCATCGGGCAGGAGAGGAAAGATTGCAAAATGCAATGATTTCCACACAAAAAAAATGTTGACAGCCCACTAAAAAAAAACACATAAAAGGTGTTGCTTTAAAAAGAATGAGAACTCCAGTCAGGTTGGGGGTTGGAGGCAGGGGGAGAGATATCCTCTTGTGATAATGCAGAGCAAAATTGGAAGGTTGGTTATGAAGAAAGCATTTGCAGTTCTGTTTCAAAAAAGGAGATAGTCTCTCAATGTTTTTCCTTCATTTTCTTATCAAGGGGAGTGCCAAAAATATACAATGTGTGGATAAATCATTCACCAAACTAAAGATGGAAGCCTACCCTAGCTGGCAACTGTGGGCAATGCTTCAGAAAATACTGTGATAATTTTATGAATCTGCATTCCCTGTGGACCTTCAGCCACTACGTTTACCGTGACAGAGTATCGGGCAGCATGCAACCGCCAATTTTCAAAAGCTTTGGAGGAGTGCAATGTTATAAAATGACCCTTAAAAGTCACTATCATATCTGCTTCCACTACCTCCTTCGGCAGCAAGTTCCAGGCACTCACCACCCTCTGCGTAAAAAACTTGCTTCGTATATCTCCTTTAAACCTTGCTCTCGCACCTTGGACCTATGCCCCCGAGTAATTGACTTTTCCACCCTGGGAAAAAGCTTCCACCCTGGGAATAAAGCATATGTTGATGGAGAGTTTGTGACCACTGGGGGAAGCCAGTTGCGGAGTCAAGAGCACTCAGTCCGTAAATAGTGAATATGCTGAAACTTCACAATTAGATACTTTATGTTATAGACGTGCTTTAACTGCAATGACTTGTCATAGGGCACTGTCCTGAAAAGATAAGTTAACATTTTTCAAGTATTGAGATGCATTGCAGTACTTTTCCTATTGGGAAAAGGTGTGTTTATGCATTTCAATCTGAAAAGAAAACTCTGCTTGTCACCTCCAGTGTAATTATCTAAAGTGATTTCAATGTCTGGAGCCCTTTTAAATTAAAAAAAAACTTTCAGCAACTTTCACAAAGAGATCACCTTTTTTCAATTGCAATAGACTCCATTATTTATATTCCCGATGGTTTGTCATTACAGCGAAGCCCATAATGAATGCTTCGCTGAGTTTCAAAAACCACTAATCTCAACTGATTGAGATTTTTAAGAAGTTATTAAAGGATTACCTCTCTTTTATGTGGTATGGAAACATTTTTTAAAATAAATTCGAAAAGTGCAGGTGCTGGAAATTTAAAATAAAAATTGAAAATGCTGGAAACAAAAAATTCTAAAGAAGATCCATATTGGACTCAAAACGCATGGTGGAATTCTCCCATGTGGGGACTAAGTCCTGTGGTGAGGGTAGAGATGTGGAGTGTTTCCCTCTGTGGTGGCCAGTGAGAAAAAATGCCAAATCTTCCTGCCCTGACCTCATTAATTATGCCACCGGATGTTTTGCACCATATTCCATAGCAGGGCAGGCTTGATGGTGTGTAGGCCACCATCCTATATGGGTACCATGTTGAAAAAGCATTCAACATCACTGACCCACAATTGAGGAAAGAAAATGGACCTCCTGAAAATGATGACGGATCTCCAGGAACATTCTGAGGCTGGAATATGGGTCACCTCCAGGACACCGAATCTGGAAGGTCCACCTGTAGATGCTGTGCCCACCAACTGCTGTGGTTTTCCAGGGCCCAATGTCACTGGCAGCCTCCGTCCTGCACTCTGGAGGTAGCCCCAGGCATTGTTTAGGTGAGTCCAGATATCTGCATACCACATTGCTCCAGATGTCATCATAGAAACCATAGGAACCCTACAGTGCAGAAGGAGGCCATTCAGCCCATTGAGTCTGCATCGACCACTATCCCACCGAACCCCTATCCCCGACTCCCCACTTATTTACTCTGCTAATCCCCCTGACACTTAGTATGGCCAATCAACCTAACCCGCACATCTTTGGAGTGTTGGAGGAAACTGGAGCAGCCAGCAGAAACCCACGCAGCCACGAGGAGAATCTGCAAACTCCACACCGACAGTGACCCAAGCTGTGAATCAAACCCGGGTCCCTGGCGCTGTGAGGCAGCAGTGCTAACCACTGTGCCACCATGCTGCCAATGCAAAACACCACTGGTGCGGTGGAGAATCGGGCATGGGTGGTCGGACTTTCATCTGCATTCCATTAGCTGAAAGAAAATGAGTTTCAGCCTTCCTCCAGCAGGCCTCCTGATCCGCCATGGTGGGCACCAATAGGAGATCCTGCTGTGAATTGATACTGGCGTAAAACCAACTTTTGGGCCTCTCACCAAATTCTCCCCCTGCCTCGCCTGCCATCGAACATGTTAAGAAGTCTCACAACACCAGGTTAAAGTCCAACAGGTGTATTTGGTAGCAAATACCATAAGCTTTCAGAACGCTGCTCCTTCGTCAGATGGAGTGGAAATGTGCTCTCAAACAGTGCACAGAGACGTCATCGTAGTACTTTAATAGTACTTTAACCTGGTGTTGTGAGACTTCTTACTGTGTTCACCCCAGTCCAACGCCGGCATCTCCACATCGAACATGTTAGCAGGGTCTTAGGGAATTCTGCCTGCTAATTCTGTTTTTTTTCTGCATAGATGCTGCCAGATCAACTGAGATTTTCCAGCATTTTCCATGCTTGTTTTCATGACAGATTGACAACTTGAGGGGAGTTGGGGATTTTATGAATGAGATTTATTTTTGTCATAAAGTGTGTTGAATGACAGCTCTTCAAACTCCATTTCAAAGACGCCTGAGGTCTAGACATATTGGATACTGGAGGAGTAGCTATGGAAAATACCAGGGCAGGCATGGAGGGGGTGATGGGGACAGAGCAATGGCAGAGAACAGAGTTCAGCGACAGCCCACAATTTTAGTGTAGAGTTGGCAGAATGACTACCACTCCTTCGGGCTCAAAAATAAAGTAGATAAAAATGTCAAAACGTATCTTTTGAACGTCAGTCTCCAGTGCACTCAAAGAACAAAGAACAAAGAAAATTACAGCACAAGAACAGATCCTTTGGCCTTCCAAGCCTGCACCGACCATACTGCCCAACTTAACTAAAACACCCTACCCTTCCGGGGACTATATCCCTCCATTCCCATCCTATGCATGTATTTGTCCAGATGCCCCTTAAAACTCACTATCGTATCTGCTTCCACTGCCTCCCCCGGCAGCGGGTTCCAGGCACCCACCATCCTCTGTGTAAAAAACTTGCCTCGTGCATCTCCTTTAAACCTTGCCCCTCGCGCCTTAAACCTGTGCCCCCTAGTAATTGACTTTTCCATCCTGGGAAAAAGCTTCTGACTATCCACTCTGTCCATGACTCTCATAATCTTGTACACTTCTATCAGGTCGCCCCTCAACCTCCATCGTTCCAGTGAGAACAAACCAAGTTTCTCCAACCTCTCCTCATAGCTAATGCCCTCCATACCAGGCAACATCCTGGTAGATCTTTTCTGTACCTTCTCCAAAGCCTCCACATCCTTCTGGTAGTGTGGCGACCAGAATTGAACACTATATTCCAAGTGTGGCCTAACTAAGGTTCTATAAAGCTGCAACATGACTTGCCAATTTTTAAACTCAATGCCCTGGCCGATGAAGGCAGGCATGCCGTATGCCTTCTTGACTACCTTCTCCATCTGCATTGCTGCTTTCAGTGACCTGTGTACCTGTACACCCAGATCCCTTTGCCTATCAATACACTTAAGGGTTCTGCCATTTACTGTATATTGCCTACCTGTATTAGACCTTCCAAAATGCACCCTTTAAGAATCATTAGTTTGTCTGATCAATGCCTGAAGGAAGCTGTAGGCCAGTTGTGCAAAAATGCCTGAAATAAGCATTAGGGTCAGAATTTGTAGGCCCTTCCTGGCAGCGGGATCTTCTGGTCAATGGACATTTGAATTACTCGCTGCAAGGGAAATCTGCCACAGTGGAGTTGGATGATCCCAGCCTCGGTCTCTGACTTGAATTTGCAATATGCTTAACATAGCCCAGTTATAGAATTGTAGAATGGCTACAAGCACAAAAGAAGGCCATGTGACCCTCTCATCTGTGTTGAACCACTAATGGAGCAATTCATCTGGTGCCACTCCCCTGCCTTTTCCCCATAGTCCTGACATTTTTTTTTTCCTTTTCGTATAATTATCCAATTTCCTTTTGAGAGCTTTGAATAATCCAGCCTACAGATGTCTGTGCGGAGTCTTCACGTTCTCCCTGTGTCTGCGTGTGTTTCCTCCGGGTGCTCCGGTTTCCTTCCACAGTCCGAAAGATGTGCTGGTTAGGTTGCATTGGCCATGTTAAATTCTCCCTTAGTGTACCCGAGCAGGCGCCAGAGTGTGATGACTAGGGGATTTTCACAGTAACTTCATTGCAGTGTTAATGTAAGCCTACTTGTGACACGAATAAATAAACTTTAAACTTGCAAAAAACTTAAAGTTCTTCATCCATGGAATTATCCACAGTAATCTTTCTGCACCCTCTCAAATGTCTCCTACATCCTTCCAAAAGTATGTTGCCCAGAATGGGACATAATACACGGTTGAACCTGAACCAGTATTTTATACAGGTTTACCTTAAGTTCTTTGATATGCCCCTATTGATAAAGCCCAGGATGCCACAGGCTTTATTAGCCTCTTTCTCAAACTGTCCTGCCATCTTTAGTAATTTCTGCACATATGCACCCAGATTCAGGGCAGCACGGTGGCACAGTGGTTAGCACTGCCGCCTCACAGTGCCAGGGACGTGAATTAGATTTCTGGCTTGGGTCACTGTCTGTGCGGAGTCTGCATGTTCTCCTTGTGTCTGTGTGGGTTTTCTGCCACAGCCCGAAAGATGTGCTGGTTAGGTTGCATTGGCCATGCTAAATTCTCCCTCAGTGTACCTGAACAGACACCAGAATGTGGCGACTAGGGGATTTTCACAGTAACTTCATTGCCGTGTCACTTGTAACACTAATAAATAACTTTTAAAATCCCATTGCTCCTGCTTCTACTTTAGAATTGTACCCTTTATTTCATATTGTCTCTCTGCTTTTTTCCTACTAAAATTAATTTTTTCACCCGCTTCTGCATTAAATTTTATCTGCCACTTCTCCACCAATCTGTCTGTGTTTTAAGTGCTTTTTTGTGGAGTCTGGACCACTAACAAATATGTTGTGCAGTTCAATGTTGGCACAAAATAAGCACGTCATGTTTGGATGCTAAAGTTCCTGAGTTACATCTGTAAGATAGCTCTCCTCATCCACCTCCTTACCTCCACAGCCCCTCCTGCTCATCCTTCCTGGGAGGTGAACAAATCATAGAACCATGAGTGGGATTCTCCAGCCACGCTCGCCCCAAAACCAGAGAATCCCGCCCAAGGTCAATGGACCTTTGTGTGGTCTCCATCCTCCCCCCTCTCACCGCCCCTTACGATTGCCGTGGAGGGCAGAACGGGAGAATTCCCCCATATATTTCTGCATTCCTTCTCAGCACAAGATCCAATGTACGTGCTTCAGCATTGGGGAATTAAACTCTGAGATATAAGGCCAGGATAATAAATATTGCTTGCAGATTATGGCTTCAATTTCAGTATGAAATTCGCGAAATTCATCCAATATAATCTTGCCTTTAATACAGAAAATATAGACGTTGAGAGTACAAAGCATTGCATCCAGGTACCAAATAGCCTTAACAATAAAAAAAACATAATAGGGCTTGGTTATCGGTGAATTTGGATAAAATTGTGACATTCAGCAAAAACCAACAAGGTTTGCCTTACTTGGTTTATATCCTTTAAGAATTCCTTTGATTTTTGTGTTGGGCAGTGATGTCTTTTCTTCTCTTTTTTATGTGTGTATTTAAAAACAGCCTTTAAAACCTTGGTGAAAATAGCAGATGGAGCTAATGAATTTTGTGAAGCTTAATTGAACAGGAGCAAAGCTTATAATGACCACTGAAGTGAGAGCTTGGTCACAGTGGTGCTTTTCTTCTTGAAAAAAAAAATCTGGTTGGCACATTGGAGGCATTTTTTGCATTCCATATGTTCTTACTGGTACTTAAGCACTGTGACTGATTGTTAGGGGACAGGTTTCACTGAGCATGCTTCCTCAATACGGCCCTCAAAGAACATTCTCCATCAAAGATTTGGACCAGCGCAAGGTTAGTTTGTGTTCTTCATCATGGTCTGTAGATGCAGCTGTTAGGTTTTGTCATCTGAATTTGTACTAAGGCTGCGCCACCCATACTGAAGAAAGGAAAGCAGAATGCTCCTGGGAGAGTTGGTGTTGCACAACTTGATTGTGGTGTTAATGCAGACTGAAAATATAACACAAAAGGTCAGCTCGGTAGAGGTTTTCAAACACTCTCCCA
This sequence comes from Mustelus asterias, assembly GCF_964213995.1. Lineage (NCBI taxonomy): Eukaryota > Metazoa > Chordata > Chondrichthyes > Carcharhiniformes > Triakidae > Mustelus > Mustelus asterias. The sequence continues at coordinate 18,527,798 of NC_135803.1, read as the reverse complement.
CTACAGAATACGTCGTGTTCAAAATCACAAAAGGTTTTGACAGTGCAAATAATTGAGATTCAAGATGGCACCGGAGCGTGGCGACTTCTTGGGAGCTGTCCCCAGCATAGCATCTAATGCTATCTTTTACTCTCGTTCTTAATTCTCTTAAACTCTCTAACGATATTCTATATATATTAAGCTGATCTTTCTCTCCACCCGAGCTATGACTGTAACATTATGGCCGGAATTTTACCGGCATGTCAACCCCGATTCGGGGAGCGGGCGAGGCTCGGAGAACGGTATTCTCCTTTGGCATCGGGCGGGATCGTATGAACCTCGGGCGGACGTGCTGGTAAAATTCCGCCCTATATTCTGCGCCCTCTCCTTTCCTTCTCCCCTATATATTCAATGAACGGTGTGCTTTGTCTGTATGGCACGCAAAAAACAATACTTTTCACTGTATCCCATTACATGTGACAATAAAAAATCAAATCAAATCAAGGAGAGACTATATCCACTTGCAGAGGAGTCAGAGCGAGAGAGGAGGTGAGGAACATGTTTACTATGCAGCAACTATGATCTGGAATGCCCTGCATGGTAAAGTTAATGTCGCCATAGTCCTGGATGATTCTTTGAGGCGGAGAGCTGACTGGTGGTGATTTAATCTGAGAATCACCACACGTCAGGTGAAGGGCAAGGTTGAGAAGGCAGGGTCTTTATTAATGACATCAGCCAGTACGGGATTTGAACCCATGCCGTTGGCATCGCTTTTCGTCATGAACCAGCCACCTAGCCAACTGAGCTAACTGACTGCCCCATGTGCTGCATGAAATGGTGGTGAAAGCAGATTCAATAATAATTTTCAAAGAGAATTAGATATATTTTTGAACATCGTTGGGTTATGGGAAAGTGAAATGGTATAATTGGATAACTCTATCAAAGAGCCAGCGTTTCTTTTTTATTCATTGCATTATGGGACGTAAGCGTCACTGGCTGGGCCTGCAATTATTGCCCGTCCCTAACTGCCCTCCATTTCAGAGGACATTTAAGAGTCAACTACATTGCAGTGGATCTGGAATCATGTGTCGGCCAAACCGGGTGAGGACAGCAGGTTTCCTCCCTTAAACGTCATTAATGAACCAGACGGGTTTTTTGACAATCAACAATGGTTTTATGGTCACCATAAAATTGCCTTTATAGGACGGGGCATAGAGTATAAAAGTTGGGGTCTGATGTTGCAGTTGTATAGAACGTTGGTTCGGCCGCATTTGGAATACTGAGCCCAGTTCTGGTCGCCACACTACCAGAAGGATGTGGAGGCTTTAGAGAGAGTGCAGAGGAGGTTTACCAGGATGTTGCCTGGTATGGAAGGGCTTAGTTATGAGGAGAGATTGGGTAAACTGGGGTTGTTCTCACTGGAAAGACGGAGGATGAGGGGTGACCTAATAGAGGTGTATAAAATTATGAAAGGCATAGATAGGGTGAACGGTGGGAAGCTTTTTCCCAGGTCGGTGGTGGCGTTCACGAGGTGTCATAGATTTAAGGTGACGGTGGGGGGAGGTTTAACACGGATATCAGAAGGACGTATTTTACACAGAGGGTGGTGGGGGCCTGGAATGCACTGCCGGGCAAGGTGGTGGAGGCGAACACACTGGGAACGTTTAAGACTTATCTAGATAGCCACATGAACAGAGGGATACAAAAGAATGGTCTAGTTTGGACCAGGGAGTGGCGTGGGCTTGGAGGGCCGAAGGGCCTGTTCCTGTGCTGTATTGTTCTTTGTTCTTTGTTTGTTCTTTGTTCCCACAAATACAACTCCCCAGCTCTCAACTTCACATCCCTGCCTGTTTTGTCCCACCTCATCTCTGAAGCCTTTCGAGCTACACCACTGCTTTTCTGTACATTTGCTCCTTTCATCTCACGACAGGTTAGTAAGTTGCTGCTATTCTCGCACCCTCTCTCCCCACTTTAAAAGACCGCAGCCTATCTTTTTGTCACTTACGAAATCTCCCATCAGTGTTGGACATCCTTGGAACATTTTGCCACTCAAGACGTTAAATAAACACAAACGGTGTCCCTGCTGTTAATTTTATGAAGGTCTACGCTTTGAAGGTGGTTTGGAATAATTTTAAGAGTGTAAACAGGTTCACTGTGAGGTCACTACCATTAGACTTGCACGATCGAATTGAAATTTCACCATCTGCGGTGGTGGGATTCAAACCCAGGTCCCCTAATCTTGCCCTGGATCTCTGGATTGCTAGTCTAATGACAATACCACTGTGCCACTACCTCCCCTCAATATGCACAATGGATCAAGTGGCATTCTTCTGCGCTGTAAGATTCCACGATTACATGGTTTTACTTCAAATACACCCTGAAGTGTGGCCTTCCATCAAGTAATGACTGATATTTTAAAAAGAATTTGCATCTCAATTACTTGCACTTAACAAGACGTCAATCTTACTTAACTGCCAGCTCCCCTCTTTGGACATCATAGAATCATCATAGAATCATAGAATCCTACAGTGCAGAAGGAGTCCATTTGGCCCATCGAGTCTGCACCGACCACAATCCCACCCAGGCCTTATTCCCATAACCCCACATATTTACACTGCTAATCTCCCTGACACATGGCCAATTCACCTGTTCTGCACATCTTTGGCCTCATTTGTTACACTCAACCTTCCTTTTCACAGCAATTATTTCATGGCAATGGTCAAGATTGCAGCAGTCCCAAAAATACCTGGGCTGCCATTCCAGTAATGAATGCGAGCATGTCATCAACTGCAGGTTTCCACTGCTGAACCCCTTGGAGATGGTGGATCTATGGGATCTGCCAACATTTTGGATACACACAGTGGATGCCCATTTCCCTGTGGACTGGGAAGTCTAATGGCTGTCGCCATCTGAGGAGACTAACTTGTCCACTTCCAGAAAGCTCATATAGCGTCCCCTTGCGAAAATGGTGGGACGTGCAGGTAGAAAATGCCTGCATTGAAATGTTGCTACTGAAGTTCCAAGGCGGTCTCACTTAAGTTTGTCTGTTTTCTTGTCAGTATCCTACCCAATTTAGTCAGTATTGTGGAAGAAAAACCTGTCATTAGTGGATCACTCTCTGCCTAGTGTCATGTGAGTGTACCTTTAAGAAAGTGTTTTTTTTTAAATCATGCAGCTTACAGCTTCAGCGATGTCATTGGGGATGGAGCTAAGCTGTGGCAGTCAGGTGATGGGGGTTCTTCCTTTGGGCTTTTAGTTTTGTCTTGGGAAGCAGTTTAGCAGCAAGCCAAGAAACAGTCTCTTTCTGTCCCTGTTCTTATCTTAAAGAAGCTGTGTTTGGGGAAACAGATTTGATTACAACCTCTTCTGAGTTTCTTCACAAGGGATTTTCAGCATTCAATCCAGGAGGTGGGATTCCTGTAACAAGTGGGCATTAAGCTCGTGAATATAGCCCAGTCCCATCACGCAAACCAGTCTCCCATCCATTGACTCTGTCTACACTTCCCGCTGCCTCGGCAAAGCATAATTAAGGACCCCACGCACGCCAGACATTCTCTCTTCGACCTTCTTTCGTTGGGAAAAAGATACAAAAGTCTGAGGTCACGTACCAACCAACTCAAGAACAGCTTCTTCCCTGCTGCTGTCAGGCTTTTGAATGGACTTATCTCGCATTAAGTTGATCTTTCTCTACACCCTTGCAATGACTGTAACACTACATTCTGCACTCTCTCGTTTCCTTCTCTCTGAATGGTATGCTTTGTCTGTATAGCGCACAAGAAATAATACTTTTCACTGTATGTTAATACATGTGACAATAAATCAAATCAAATCAAAATCAAATTAACGTATGCTGTATTGTGCTTATTTGGAGGGTTTTGAGTATTGGATGTTGGCTTTGGTTGGAACACAATGGAGATATTTCCTTAAGAGTTACACATTATTGTTGTTGTTGTGTGTCTTGTTTGTAATAGTTAAAAGTTCTTGATAAGTGTCTTACTATACATGACAACAATATTCTTAATGATACTTTGTTTTTGATAAAAGCTCCTCGTGGGTCAGTTGATTCACACCTGGAGTGAAACCTCCCACGCTCATCCTAACCAAATTCAACGTAAAACGTTACAGGTCAGACGAGCTTCATACAACACCTTGAAGTATCCAACCTGACTTGTAACATTAATGACAGGAAATCTTGAACCATGTGTGCCCCCTGAATGCTTTCCCTTTAACGTTAGATCAGAGTAAATGGATTCATTGCTTATCCCTTAACATTAACAATAATATTTAAAATAATTTTTTAAATTTGCTATCCTGTGATTGACAGTTATACTGGAGAGAGTGTTAAACTCAAAGTGCTGAGGCTATCTCCGGGAGAAGGTCTTAGATAGGCTGATGTAAAAACAGAAAGCACTGGGAATACTCCATAGACTGACAGCATCTCCAAAGAGAGGAACAGAGTTGACGGGTGAAATTTTATGGACACGTTGTAATTGAGGGGTGGGGGTTCGTAAAATGCCGCGACTCAATCAAAACTTTATTAACTTCAGAAGTAATGGAAAAGAACAGCGGCAAGAGGGAGTTGTAAAGTTCCGCCCCACACTTCGAATCGAACTTCTTCAGAACAGAGTCAGATTTAACTCGAAGCATATAACTCCTCTTCTCTTTCCACAGACACTGCCCGATCTGCAGAGTATTTCCAGCATTTTTGTTTTTATTTCAAGTTTTCAGCCTCCGCAGTATTTTGCTTTTGTTTTCTATGGGCTGTGAGGTTAATCTTGTCAGACTGTCAATCTGACTCATGATCAAAGTTGGCACTTTCTGTTTCGAGATCCACCTGAGACTGTTTCACATCAAGCATAACCGCACCTGGCAAAATGGTCGCTTTCCTCTTTTATCTCAGAAAGGTGATGATAGTTAACACCTAACCTAAAAATAATGATGGCAATTTGATGCAACGGCATCAATGGAAATAAAAACAAGGCATTAATCATCGTAACAATGCTTCATTTATCAGAATAATTCAGACATAAATTCCTAGAATTGTTTGTAAGACATTTATCCTGGAACAGTAGAGCCACAGTGAAGAATGGTCCTAGGTCAGGGCTGATATAACTGTGGCCAGGACTGGCAGCAGTGCCCTTTGAGAGGGTGATGAACTAAACTGCATGTGTCATCAAAAATTTCAAAACCGAGATTGATGAATCTGCTCCGGAATCAAAATGTTGGCTCTATTCTCTCTCCACAGATGCTATCAGACCCGCTGAGATTTTACAGCATTTTCTGTTTTTGTTTCAGATTCCAGCATCCGCAGTATCTTGCATTTATCTTGATGAATCGTTGTTAGACAAGTGCATAAAGGGTTACATGGGTGGGAGTTAAGATACAGATCAACCATGATCAGACTGAATGGTGGAACAGGTTTGAAGGACTGAATGGTTAACTACCACTACTGTGGGCATTGGATTGGGTAAAAACAGGATCAAGCTCAGCTTCATAGAAACATAGAATTAGGAGCAGGATAAGGCCATTCGGCAGTATGAGTCTGCTCCACCATTTATAGTATGGCTCTTGCTCTGCCCAAGACTGCAAGGAACTACAAAAGGTCGTGAATCCATCCCAATTCATCACGCAAACCAGCCTCCCATCCATTGACTCTGTCTACACTTCCCGCTGCCTCGGCAAAGCAGTCAGCATAATTAAGGACCCCACGCACCCCGGACATTCTCTCTTCCACCTTCTTCCGTCGGGAAAAAGATACAAAAGTCTGAGGTCACGTACCAACCGACTCAAGAACAGCTTCTTCCCTGCACCAACCGACTCAAGAACAGCTTCTTCCCTGCTGCTGTCAGACTTCTGAATGGACCTACCTTGCATTAAGTTGATCTTTCTCTACACCCTAGCTATGACTGTAACGCTACATTCTGCACTCCCTCCTTTCCTTCTCTATGAATGGTATGCTTTGTCCGTATAGCATGCAAGAAACAATACTTTTCACTGTATCTTAATACATGTGACAATAATAAATCAAATCAAATCCTTTTGATCATGGCTGATTGTTGAATTCAATATCCTGATACCTCCTTCCCCCCCCCCATATCCCTTGTTCCCTTTAGCTCCAAGAGCTGTATCCAATTCCTTCCTGAAATCACACACCATTTTGGTCTCAACTACATTCAGTGGTAGTGAATTTCACACATTCACTACCTCCTCACCTAAGTTCTAAAAGGTTTGCCCCTATCTTCAAACTATAACCCGTAGTTCTGGATCCCCCCAACCACTGGGAATATTCTTCCTGAATCTACCCTGTCTAACCCTGTTAGAATTTTATAAGTTTCTATGAGATCCCCTCTCACCCTTCTAAACTCCAGTAAATGTAATCCTAACCATCTTCGTCTCTCCTCACAGACCTGCCATCCCAGGAATCAGCTTGATAAAACTTTGCTGTACTCCCTCGAGAGCAAGGACATCCTTCCTCAGATAAGGACACCGAAACTGCACACAATACTCCAGGTGTGGCCTCACCAACACTCCATACAATTGCAGCAAAACATCCCTATCCCAACACTCAAATCCTCTTGCTGTGAAGGCCAACATACAATTTGCCTTCTTTACTGCCTGATGCATCTGCAGGCTTACTTTCAGCGACTGATGCATGAGGACACCAAGTTCTCGCTGAGGATCCACCTCTCTCAATTTAACCCATTCTAATAATAATGTCTTCCTACTATTGCTACCAAAATAGATAGCCTCACATTGATACTGGCCATCAAGGCTATTGCATGAAGAGTAGATGACTCGGCAAGGAGGTCAAAGGTGCCTATGAAACTATATTTTACGACCAATCAAAACATTCAGGCAAAGAACAAAAGGGAAGAAAGATTCCTGACACACAAAATCAATTTAGTCCTTCTTATGTTGCAAGTGATGGAGAATGTTTGGTCAATTACAAGTTGGAACAGGATGATGAACAAAGAAAATTACAGCATTGGTACAGGCCTTTCAGCCCTCCAAGCCTGCACCGACCTTGCTGCCTGTGTGAACTAAAAACCCCAATCCTTCCCCTATTCCTATTCTATTCATGCATTTGTCCAGACGCCCCTTAAAGGTTATTATTGTATCTGCTTCCACTACCTCCCTCGGCAACGGGTTCCAGTCACCCACCATCCTCTGTGTAAAAAACTTGCCTCGTACATCTCCTTTAAACCTTGCCCCTCGCAACTTAAATTTATGCCCCCTTGTAATTGACTCTTCCACCAAGGATAAAGCTTCTGCCTATCCACTCTGTCCAGGCCCCTCATAATCTTGTAGACTTCTATCAGGTTTCCCCTCAACCTCCTTCACTCCAGTGAGAACAATCCAAGTTTCTCCAACCTCTCCTCATAGCTAATGCCCTCCATACCAGGCAACATCCTGGTAAATCTTTTCTGTACCCTCTCCAAAGCCTCCACATCCTTCTGGTAGTGTGGCGACCAGAATTGAACACCATATTCCAAGTGCGGCCTAACCAAGGTTCTATAAAGCCACAATGTGCTAAAAAAAAATCAAAGAAAAATATTTGATTAATAACACCTCTGGTGGACTGCTTCTCACACATAACAAGGGTTAGCCTCAAGTGAAGCATGGTATTGTTCATGGTGCAGTGACACACTAATCAGCAAGATTGTTTTCATGTGGAAGTCATTACTTGCATTTAGTTCTGCTACACTGAAGCCCAATTGTTTCAAAAGAATAGTTTCAAAAGAATTAATCCAAGAAACAAAAATCACACCAATACCTTTCAAAGACTGCTGTCATTAGAAACAAAACTTTCGGTGAACAAATGTCGCCACAGTACCAAAGGCCGCTCTCCCCTTTGAGAGAGAGCTGACTGGTGGTGATTTAACCTAAAGATCACCACATCTCAGGCGAGGGGCAAGGTTGAGAAGGCGGGGCCTTCATGCATAACCTCAGCTGAAACGGGGATCGAACCTGCTCTGTTGGCTTCACTCCGCATCATGAACTATCAGCCAATTGAGCTAACTGACCTCCTACTGTAGGTGATATTCATACAGGAAAACATTCTTGTAGTGTTGCATAGTAAGCAGGAGAGGAAAACCAAGTTAATTTGTATTTTCCCTATTCCGAGGAATTGATGCCATCATTATCCCTTCCATGGCCAATACAGCTTTATATTCCTATCTGTATTGAAATTCCCAAGCACTTTTACAGAATAATCTTCAAACAAGATTTGACACCAAGCCACACAATGAGATATAGGGATAAAGGCAAAATACTGCAGGTGCTGGAATCTGGAACAAAAATAGAAAATGCTGGAAAATCTCAACAGGACTGACAGCATCTGTGGAGAGAGAATAGAGCCAATGTTTAGAGTCTGGATGACCCTTCATCAGAGCATATTCAGGATCGATTTTATATTCTTTCATGGGATGTGGGCGTCACTGGCTAGCCCAGCAATTATTGCTCATCCCTTAAGTGACCTTGAGAAGGTGGTGGTGAGCTGCCTTCATAAACCGCTACAGTTCACAGCACTGTTAGGAAGGGAGTTCCAGGTTTTTGACCCAGCGGCAGTCAAGGAACAAGGATATATTTCCAAGTCAGCGTGGTGAGTGGCTTGGAGGATAACTGGTGGTGTTCCATGTGTCTTTTGCCCTTGTCCTTCTAGATGGAAGGGATCGTGGGTTTGAAAGGTGCTGTTGAATGATCCTTGAACCATAGAACACTACAGTGCAGAAAGAGGCCATTCGGCCCATTGAGTCTGTACCAACAACAATCCCACCCAGGCCCTATCCCCATATCCACCTGCTAATCCCTCTAACCCTCATATTTACCCGCTATTCCCTCTAATCTACGCATTTCAGGACACTAAGGGGCAATTTAGCTTGGCCAATCAACCTAACCTGCACATCTTTGGACTGTGGGAGGAAACCGGAGCACCCGGAGGAAACCCACGCAGAGACGGGGAGAATGTGCAAACTCTGCACAGACAGTGACCCGAGCCGGGAATCGAACCCAAGTCGCTGGAGCTGTGAAGCAGCAGTGCTAACCACTATGCTTCCGTGCCGCCCCACCACTATGCTACCATGCCGCCCCTTGGTGAGTTGCTGCAATGCATCTTGTAGATGTTAAATGGTAGAGATTGCTGCTATTGTGTGGCAGTGACGGAGGGAGTGGATGTTTGCAGATGTGGTGCCAATCAAGCAGGCTGCTTTGTCCTGGGTGGTCTTGAGCTTCTTGAGTGCTGTTGGAGCTGCACTCAGAGGGGTTTACAGCATGGAAACAGGCCCTTCGGCCCAACTTGTCCATTCCGAGGCAAGTGGAGCATATTCCATCACACACCTGATTTATGCCATGTAGATGGTGGGCAGGCTTTAGGGAGTCAGGAAGTGAGTTCCTCGCCACAGGATTCCTAGCCTTTGATCTGATCTGGTAGCCATAGTATTGATGAGGCTATTCCAGTTCAATCCGCAGGATGTTTGTTGATAGTGGGAGATTCAGTGATGGTAATGCCATTGAACGTCAAGGAACGTTGATTGGATCCTCTGTTGTTGGAGATGGTCTGGCACTTGGTGGTGTGAATGTTACTTGGCAGTTACCAGCCCAAGGCTGATATTGTCCTGGCTATTGATGCATATGGAAATTGACTTTTTCAGTATCTGAGGAGTCACGAATGGTGCTGAACATTGCACGTCAACGAACATCCCCACATCTGACGTTAAATGGAAGAAAGGTCATTGATGAAGTAGTTGAAGGTGGTTGTGCGTCGGACACTATCCTGAAGAATTCCTGCAGTGATGTCCTGGGGCTAAGATGATTGACCTCCAACAACCACAATGGTCTTGATTTGTGATAGGTGTGACTCCAACCAGTGGAAGGTTTTCCTCTTGGAGTATTGTGTGCAGTTTTGGTATCCTCATTTAATGAAGGATGTCCTTGCTATTGAGGGAATACAGCAAAGGTTTACCAGGCTGATTCCTGAGATGGCAGGACTGTCATATGAGGAGAGACAAAGTGATTTAGGATTATATTCGTTGGAGTTTAAAAGAGTGAGAGGGAATCTCATAGAAACTTATAAAATTCTAACATTCAGAAAGAATGTTCCCAACGGTAGGGGGTCCAGAAGTAGGTTGTCATAGTTTGAGGATTGATGTGAGGAGAAATTTCTTCACCCAGAGAGTGATGAATCTGTGGATTTTCAGCAGCTGTTAAACTGAGACAGCAAAATCATAGAATCCCGAGAGTGCAGCACAAGGCCATTCGGCCCATTGAATTGGCACTGACTCTCCGAAAGAGCATCTTACCCAGGCCCTATCCTCGTAACCCTACGTATTTACCCCCCTAACCTACACACTTTTGGACAATAAGTTAGCCTGGCCAATTAACCTAAACTGCACATCTTTGGACTGTGGGAGGAAACCGGAGCACCCGGAGGAAACCCACGCAGATACGGAGAGGAGGTGCAAACTCCACACAGTCACACAAGAGCGGAATTGAACTCAGGTCCCTGGCGCTGTGAGGCAGGTCTGCTAAACATTGTGCAATATGACCCAAATCTTAAAGCATTCATCCTCTTATATCACTTATGATCATTTCTAGCTCTTAGTCTTTTAATCAATTTTATTTTCTGCATAGATTCTGATGTTTCAGCATCTTTGTTGTGGTTGTTGAATGAAATGACAGTTTATTTTAGTATTAAATCTGTGTAATGATTTAGAATGAATTTTGCCTGCACTGTCTTTGCTAAAATTATTTGCTGTGTCGCACTTGTGCTTTTTAATAAACTTTGGTGCCAGTTCAAAAATTCAAAGACCATCAATTTTCATGATTCAGAGCTTTTTTTTGTTGTAATTTCAATTTTCTCCTGTTCTTTGCACCTTTGGAGGTGCTGATTGCCACTGGAGCCCGGTTACATGGGCAGCTGGCTGTTCTGTGGTTACAGCACCTAGTACTTTCCACTTGTGAAACAGCACACTGAGTGTTGGCATTCAACACAGCCAATTCTGTTCTCACCTGATAGCCAGATTTGCTCACTTTCCAGCAGGGGTCACTGGATAGCAATCAGGAGAGGGGGAGTCGAGTTGGTTCCTCTCTTCCCTACACGAGGGAGGCAATCATGTCAAATCTTATCATCTTTGCTTCCATTCCAATTAGTATCAGCTAACTTAGCACACACAGCCATGGATTAACCCCTGATCAGTATTGCTTAGTACAATGCCAAGTCGCTCATCAAGCATCAGAGGGAGCTTTTATATCGATGATCAAAAACACCTTTTACATTTTTTATTGTGTGTTCTGCTTCTCACTTTAGGCTCTGCCTCTCTAAGTGACACACCATTCCCTGAGTGAAAAAGAACTGATTCTCAAAGCACTGACAACTACCTGATGCACAACAGCTACTGAAGCGTAAAAGAATCTTTCAAGTTGACATATCTCCATAGCTTCAGGGAAGCATGATACTCCTATTCATTTCTTCTCCTAACACTTGTCCCAGGCAGGCTGGCTGAGATAACAAATTCACAGCCAAAAAGACTGCGACATTCATCCACATCATTCTCTTTGAGTCACCATGAGACTGACCTTTATTTAGTTTTCAGTAAGTTTAAAGTCTATTTATTACAAGAGGCAGATAGACAAATTTCTAATGAAATAAAGGGAAAGAGGGATATGAGAAAGTGGATTTTAGACCCGGGAGAGTTCAGCTGTGATTTGATTGAATGGCAGAGCAGGCTCGAAGGGTTGAACTTGCCTCCCTCTGCTTTTAATTCCTATCAGTGTCACAGGTAGGCTTACATTAACATTGTCATGAAGCTACTGTGAAAATCCCCCAGTCGCCACACTCTGGCACCTGTTTGGGTACATTAAGGGAGAACTTAGCATGGCCAATGCACCTAGCCAGCATGTCTTTCAGAGTGTGAGAGGAAATGGGGGAAATGCACGCAGAGAACATGTAGACTCCGCACAGTCAGTAACCCAAGCTGGGAATTGAACCCGGGTCACTGGTGCTGTGAGGCAGCAGTGCTAAGCACTGTGCCACAGTGTTTCCACTTGAGCCATGCATGCAATTAGAAACATAGAAAATAGGAGCAGGAGTAGGCCATTCGGCCCACTGAGCCTGCTTTCCATTCAATGTGGTTATGACTGACCCTCTATCTCAATGCCATGCTCTCATTCTCTCTCCCAAAAACCCGTGACGCCTCTGATGTCTAGAAATTTCTTTCTTAAAAACATTCAGTGATTTGACCTCCACATCTTTATATGGTAGAGGATTCTGAAGGTTCACCACGCTTTGAGTGAAGAAATTTCTTCTCACCTCGGTCCGAAATGGCCTACCCCATAACCTGTGACCCCTTGTTCTAGATCCTGAGCCGTGGGAAACATCATCCCTGCATCCAATTTATCCCACCCTGTCAGACTTCTTTATGTTTCAATGAGATCCTCTCCCACTCTTCTAAACTCCAGCGAATACAGGCCTCATCCACTCAATGTCTCCTCATATAACCCTGCTGTCCCAGGAATCAGTCTGGTGAACCTTTTCTGCACTCCCTCTATGGCAAGTACATAACTTCATTGGTCAGGAAACCAAACCTTGGGCGGCATGGTGGCACAGTGGTTAGCACTGCTTACTCACAGCGCCAGGGATCCAGGTTCAATTCCAGGCCTTGGGTGAATGTCTGTGTAGGTTTCCTCTGGGTGCTCTGGCTTCCTCCCATGCTCCAAAGAGTGCAGGTTGATTGGCCATGCTAAATTGCCCCTTTGTATCAGGGGGATTTGCAGGGTAAATACATGGGGTTACAGGGATACAGCCTGAGTGGGATTGTTGTCAGTGCAGGCTCAATGTGCAGTGCAGGCCGAAGGGCCTCCTTCTGCACTGTAGGGATTCTATGATTCTATGAAAATTGTACACAATACTCCAGGTGTCATGCCACCAAGGCTCTGCACAACTGCAGTAGGACATCCTTGCTCCCTTACTCAAATTCGCTTACAATGAAGGCCAACATACCATTTACCTTCTTAACTGCTTGCTGTACCTGCATGCTTGCTTTCAATGACTGGTGTACCAGGATGTCCAGGTCCTTTTGCACATCAACAATTCCCAATCTATTAAATGATACTCTGCCTTTCTGTTTTTCCTACTGAAGTGGATAACTTCACAATTATCCATGTTATACTGCATCTGCCACGTATTTATCCATTCAATCAACTTGCCTAAATTGCCTTGAAGCCTCTTCACTTACACCTCACCACTCACAATCCCACCTAGCTTTGTGTCGTCAGCCAACTTGGAAATTATAGTAACCCAGCCGCTGGTTCTGGCAAAGGCAGTATGTACTGGTGTTGGCCTCCAGCCGAGGTAAATTGAGGGGTGGGAGTGCTGCTGGTTACGCAATGAAAATCTGCTTGAAATCAAAGGATAAATGGAGAATCTACTCGCAGGGTTTTGTGGTTAAGGACTGGGGAGGTAAGGTAGCATGGTGTGTGAGTGAGGGACTGGTTGTAATGGAGTTAGATGCTGGCTGTGATGCATCAGAGAGAAAATGCTTAATGTGAAACTGAAGAAGTTTGTGGGAGTTGATGGAACAGATGTTGCCAAATCTTCAGTAGTAAATGCCACTGGGGCTCAATGACAATATTTATTTGGTGGCCTCACCAGCAGAAGCTGGTTTCCCTCCAAGTCAATAGTGAGAAGAATGAATGGGATCAGATTTGTCTCAAAATACAGAGCTTTTTAAACGTTCCTTGTGGGGTTCAGAGAAGTAGAAATGTAGAAAATAGTAATTCTTTTTCCTCTATCCATTGATACTACCTGAGCATTTAAAGTTTATTTATTAGTCACAAGTAGGTTTACATTAACACTGCAATGAAGTTACTGTGAAATACCCCTCATTGCCACACTCCAGCACCTGTTTGGGTCAATCTGCCGAACCAGCACATCTTTCGGACTGTGGGAGGAAACCAGAGCACCCGGAGGAAACCCACGCGGACACGGGGAGAACATGCAGACTCCACACAGACAGTGACCCAAGCCAGGAATCGAACCCGGGTCCCTGGCACTGTGAGGCAGCAGTGCTAACCAATGTGCCACCATGCCGTTTCCAGCATTTCTTTTTTGTTTCTGTTTTCATTCTACATCACAAGACTGGATTACAGAAGGAGACAGAAGAGCCTTCTGCACTGTATTATTGTAAGAAGTTTTTTTTTCTCTAGATGGGATTTGCATGAATTAACTTTGGAACTTACATGAAAAAGGTGGAGGGAGGTTTAAGAAACAATTTTGTAAAATTATGATAATAACACTCATGGCAACTCAGCTGTGGTTGTAGTTTACGGAATGTTTTGACATGAAGCTAAACCCTGGCTTGCTGTAATTGGAATATTCTTTCTTTCCTGACTGGATATTTGCCTAATAGTGTGTGGTCATTTGTATAGTTAACTGCACATTAGTGTCAAGTCAGATCTAAAATATTTTCATTAAACTAATAATTTATGATAAACAGATTTTTGTTTACCAGGCGAAAATAGACTTCAATTTCCCTTAAAACTGAAGCTTATTTTCCACTTCAATTAAATATTTAAATATTTAATACTTCCCCACTGAGGTGGGAATTCGGATTGCTTAATAAAAATTAATTATCCCTCTGGCATAGAGCTTCTTCTTAAAATTATAATGAATAATCCTTTGAAATTCATTACATCTAAAGTACACATATTTAATTGCACTCAATGACACATATACCCCCAAACTCAAAAACCACCCCCCCCCAAACAGGAACATATTACTCCCTCCCAGAGATAGGCACACATAAATATTCCTCTGACTGCAAATTATTAACTGCACAAAAAATTATTACAGGTGTACACATCCCCTGCCCCTACACACCAGCACACAATCATAGGTACACAAGATCAGTTGTCCAAATGTACACATACGTGCACATACAGTAATCCATGGATATAATTAAGCAAAGTCACAACACACGCTGGCTCACATTTTTTTTCCTATTTATTTGTGGAATATGGGCATCACTGGCTGGCCAGCATTTTTTGCCCATCCCTTGTTGCCCTTGTTCAGAGGGCTGGTGAGAGTCAACTACATTGCTCTGGAGTCCACATGTAGGCCACACCAGGTGAGGATGGCAGATTTCCTTCTCTCAAGGGCATTAGTGAACCAGATAGGTTTTTCCAGCAATCGACAGTGGTTTCATGGTCATCAGTAGATTCTTAATTCCAGATATTTTTTAATTGAATTCAAATTCCACCATCTGCCATGCCGTGATTCGAACCCGGGTCCCCAGAACATTAGCTGAGTTTCTGGATTAATTGTCTATTGATAATAGCACCAGTCATCGCTTCAGCAAGTGCACAAAAACGCACGAATCGGCGCACCCCTGAATCTCCCCATCAAAAAATTAGCAGTTCGGAATGGGAGAATCGCCCCCTAAGGGGGCAATTTAGCATGGCCAATCCACCCAACCTGCACATCTTTGAACTGTGGAAGGAAACCGGGACACCCAGAGAAGGTCCATGCAGACACGGGGAGAAGGTGCAAACTCCACACAGACAGTGACCCAAAGCCGGAATCAAACCCGGATCCCTGGTGCTGTGAGGCAGCAGTGCTAACCACTGTGCCATTGTCCCGCCCATTTTACCAGTAAAGGTAGGCTTGCGGTAGACAATAGTAGAGAACCCATTAGTGAATTTTACAACTTACACATGGAGGAAAGGGAGCAGTTAAACTGCTGCACTACAATGGCAATGCTAAACATGGGATGGGGGAGCAGTTAGACTGCTGCACTACACTGGCAATGCTGAGCTTCGGCTGGGGGGGGGGGGGGGGCAGTTAGACTGCTGCACCACACTGGCAAGGATGAGCATGAGATGGGGGAAGCATTCAGAGTGCAAGGAAGTTCTTACCTGCAGCATTCTCAACAAATACACCATCAAGTTCAGACTAAACTAACATTTGCTATTTATTAATGGTAATAATAATTATACAGATGCAAATTAAACTGTAATAATTTCTTAACTTTCACCAAAGCTGTTTCTAAAAGGACTTAATTTTCAAGGATACTTAAAAATTCATTTTGGGATATGGGCTTCGCTGGCTCGGTCAACATTTATTGTCCATCCTTAAATGCCCTTCAGAAGGTGGTGGTGAGTTGTCTTCTCGAACCATTGTAATCGCAGAAGACTGCTGTTAGGGAGGGAGTTTAAGCATTTTGATCCAGCAACTGTGAAGAAACAGTGATATATTTCCAAGTCATGAGGGTGAGTGGCTTGGAGGGAAATCTCCCCAGGGTGATGTTCCCCAATACCAGCTGCACTTGTCCTTCAAGATGGTAGTGGTCATGGGTTTGGAAGGTACTGTCTACGGAGCGTTGGTGGTCCCTGCAGTGCATCTTGTAGATGGTACACATGGCTGTCACTGTTCAGTGGTGGTGGAGGGATTGAATGTTTATGGAAGGGGTAGCAATCAAGTCAGCTGCTCTGTCCTGGATGATGTCGAGCTTCCTGAGTGTTGTTGGAGCACTCATCCAGGCAAGTGGAGAATACTCCTGACTTGTGCCTTGTATATGGTAGATGACTTTGGGGGAGTCAGGAGGTAAGTTACTTACCACAGGATTGACCTGTTATTGTGGCCACAGTATTTCTATGGTGACCTCAGTTCAGTTTATGATGGTTTATGTAAATGCCTGTCATTGTACCCATGGCATTTGCATCATTACTCTGATGTGAAAATATATTTGACTTGAGTGAACTGAATGTCTGGATAACCTGCTGAATTCATCCCCGACTCAGCGACAGCTAATTATAGTCCTGTCAATGAAACCAGATCAATTTCATAAAGAATCTGGAACATGGCACCATTTAATGAGCAGTGGTTCACACCTGGACAAGACTTCCCATACCCAATTAATGCATTGACAACTTGCAGTCAGATCGTCCTTGAGAATATCATCCTTGGCATCCTAGCTGATGTACTAATCAAAACATCTGGGCTTTGTCCCATAGTCCAAATGTTATTAAAGATTATGGCTGTAAAATTCCTTGGGCTGGGAGAATGGAGTGGTAAGTCTTCTGACAGTACAGTAATGGCAGAATTTCATGTGGATCTAGAGTTTCACAGTGTTCCGCTCATTTTGGATATTATCTGGAATAAGAACATAAGAACATAAGAAATAGGAGCAGGAGTAGGCCATCTAGCCCCTCGAGCCTGTCCCGTCATTCAATAAGGTCATGGCTGATCTGAAGTGGATCAGTTCCACTTACCCGCCTGATCCCTATAACCCCTAATTCCCTTACCGATCAGGAATCCATCTATCCGTGATTTAAACATATTCAACAAGGTAGTCTCCACCACTTCAGTGGGCAGAGAATTCCAGAGATTCACCACCCTCTGAGAGAAGAAGTTCCTCCTCAACTCTGTCCTAAACTGACCCCCCTTTATTTTGAGGCTGTGCCCTCTAGTTCTAGTTTCCTTTCTAAGTGGAAAGAATCTCTCCATCTCTACCCTATCCAGCCCCTTCATTATCTTATAGGTCTCTATAAGATCCCCCCTTAGCCTTCTAAATTCCAACGAATACAAACCCAATCTGCTCAGTCTCTCCTCATAATCAACACTCCTCATCTCTGGTATCAACCTGGTGAACCTTCTCTGCACTCCCTCCAAGGCCAATATATCCTTCCGCAAATAAGGGGACCAATTCTGCACACAGTATTCCAGCTGCGGCCTCACCAATGCCCTGTACAGATGCAGCAAGACATCTCTGCTTTTACATTCTATCTCCCTTGCGATGTAGGCCAACATCCCATTTGCCTTCTTGATCACCTGTTGCACCTGCAGACTGGGTTTTTGCGTCTCATGCACAAGGACCCCCAGGTCCCTCTGCACAGCAGCATGTTGTAATTTCTTTCCATTTAGATAATAATCCAATTTGCTATTATTTCTTCCAAAGTGAATAACCTCACATTTGTTAACATTATACTCCATCTGCCAGTTCCTCGCCCACTCACTCAGCATGTCCAAATCTCTCTGCAGACTTTCTACGCCCTCCACATGATTCACTTTTCCACTTATCTTTGTGTCGTCTGCAAACTTTGTTACCCTACACTCAGTCCCCTCCTCCAGATCGTCTATATAAATGGTAAATAGTTCAGGCCCCAGTACCGATCCCTGCAGCACGCCACTAGTTACCATCCGCCAACCAGAAAAGCACCCATTTATTCCGACTCTCTGCTTCCTGTCGGATAGCCAATCCCCAATCCACGCTAACACCCTACCCCCAACTCCGTGTGACCCAATCTTCTTCAGCAACCTTTTGTGAGGCACCTTATCAAACGCCTTTTGGAAATCCAAAAACACCGCATCCACCGGTTCCCCTCCGTCAACCGCATTAGTCACATCTTCATAAAAATCCAACAAGTTCGTCAAGCACGACTTTCCCCTCATGAATCCATGCTGCGTCTGCTTAATTGAACCATTCTTATCCAGATGGCCTGCTATTTCTTCTTTAATGATGGATTTCAGCATTTTCCCAACTACAGACGTTAAGCTAACCGGCCTGTAGTTACCCACCTTTTGTCTATTTCCTCTTTTAAACAGCGGCGTAACATTAGCCGTTTTCCAATCCGCCAGCACTACCCCAGAATCCAACGAATTTTGATAAATAACCACTAACGCATCCGCTATTACCTCTGACATTTCTTTCAGTACCCTGGGATGCATTCCATCCGGGCCCGATGACTTGTCCACCTTCAGTCCCGTTAGTCTACCAAGCACTGCCTCCCTGGTAACATTAATTGTATTGAGTACCTCTCCTCCTACCAACCCTCTATCGTTAATATTCGGTAAACTATTCGTGTCTTCCACCATGAAGACCGACACAAAAAACGTATTTAAAGTTTCAGCCATTTCCTCATTTCCCACGATTAAATCCCCCCTCTCGTCCTCCAAGGGTCCAACATTCGAATCTTAACACTTCCTGTGTGGTTGCATCATAGAATCCCTACAGTTCAGAAGGAGGCCATGTGGCCCATCGAGCCTGCACCAACAACAATCCCATCCAGCCCCTAACCCCGTTACCTTACATATTTATCCTACTAACTCCCCAACACTCAGGGTCAATTTAGCATGGCCAACCAACCTAACCCAACCCACACATTTTTGGATCATGTACCAGCTTATAAAAAAGGGAAGTTATCTCAACAAATAAGGGAACATATCCTCTGTCCTTTTTCTCTCATTTATACGAGTTGGACGCATGAGATGCCAGTTGAACCCGAGCTAGAAACCATTGTCGATTGTTGCAGAAAGCCTATTTGTTTCATTAACGTCCTATCGGGAAGGAAACCTACCGTCCTTACCTGGTCTGGCCTACATTGACTTCAGACCCACATCAATGTGGCTGACTCTTAATGCCACTCAGTTCAAGGGGAATTAAGGATGGGCAACAAATGCCGGCCTTGTGAGAGACACCCACATGCAGTGAAAGAATTTTTAAAAATCCTTTATGCAGCAAAATATCTGATTTATTGATTGTCATCAAAAATATAAATTTTTGCCAAACCGAGGAAAGAACTATAGAAACTAAAATAAATCTCAGCCCTGACATTGTTTTAATTAGTTTGCAAAGGACAACAGAAGAAGGGGAAAGGCACAGTTTAATTATAATTTATAGTATAAATTTCCAGCTGTCTGCCAAGGCTTAAAATAGGTGTGGTGCATTTGCATTTATATAAAAAAAAACACTTGCATAATGTTGATAAAGAATGAATGAATTGAGATTTTGAAATAAAGTTTATACACTGGGCCAACATTAGCATTGGATTGCCACTGCTGTCCAATTACTTCCAATCCGCTTCCAATGGCTTCAGGCCTGAACTTCCAACTCAAGTTGGGTAAGTTGGGTAAGTTCAAGGCAAGGAGAAGTTAAGTGTGTGAGATAAGTGGATAGGATTAAGGGATTGGGGATGGGAGGGATTGTAGGTCCAGCGGTGAGCTTGGTGGGTGGGAGGACCTTGTGGGCTTGTTGTTGGGGGCAGGGGCGGTCAGGTTGGTTCAGGTCAAGTGTGGGGGAGGTGGTCAGTGTCAGCTCAGATCAGGAATTTTGCTGATTGTGTAAGGTTGGGTCGAGTCAGTGGAGGGATCAGTGTGGGTTGGGATGGGTGGAGGGGCAGGTTGGGGCATGGGGGAGGTAGGGCCTTGGGCAGGTGTGGGGCATTTCCATCGAGGTTGGAATGTTAGTGGCTACAGTGGGGAAGTAATTAGTCTGGAGATGCGTGAGGAGAGGCGTGTGGGGATGGGGAGGTTGGGGGGGGTGCGCGGGTTCAAGGTGTATGGTCTGGGCCTTTACAATAGCTATCCAAAAGTTGGAACTTAATTCTACTAACATTTCCTGAGTAACTCTGAGTGTAAACCTATTGAAACCATCTGAAGTTTGCAGTTTACATTGCATTTTCAATGGTTCCCAGCACAGGGCAATTGCCAAGAGGAAGTTTGCACGTCTGGACAATTGCCATGAAAACCCTTACTTGTAAAGTTCTGAGAGGTGTTCCCGAGTGTATCTTTGGAATACCCCCCATATCCGACACTGGGAGCTCAGAGGTTATGGCCCATTGTTGTTGAATTTGGTAGAAAACACAATACAAATTGAACTGATAACCTGGAGAAATGTCAGCACTGCAATTTGCAATTCAATGTTCAACATTTGGCTTTGTGGTTTATGTCAAGAACCTCTCAACTTTATAATCAGTTCCCCATATAATTGATGGGCATTCAAGACGTCAGCCTTGCCTCAGTGATTCTAATTTTTCTCTGATTCAGGAAAGTGCTGGTTTAAGTCCAGGAAGACTTGACCACATAATCTAAGTTGGCTCTTCATTGCAACCCTGAGAAATGTAGCATTGTAATTAGCAACTCCAAGAAGATCGCGCATATCGACACAGACATCAAATGTAGCATTGTCAGAGGTGTTGGGTGGAATTTTGACAGAGATTGAAGAGAGCTACAGCTGGGACCATAAGCGAGTGCCAACCCTGAGCCTTTGGGAACAGGACCGCGGGGTGGCATCTTGTCACTGGTGATGGATTAACAACCCTTCACCGGGGCTCCATTGAGAATGGCAAACAATGTCCTGCAGCTTCCAACTCAACCAAAGGTCCCACAGCTGGATAGCCTCAACAGTGCCACCACTAGCAATGGCCAGGACAGAGGCAGCAAGATGAAAGAGGGAGTGTCTCTATGATGAACCACCCTCAAGTGCCAATGTAATGACTCAGGAAGCTCAACTGGAAAAGAACATAGTTTATTACAGAATGCAAAGTAAAACCACTACCATGGTGCACACAGTCCCAGCCTGGGACTACCATTCAGCAGGCCCAGTCCTGAGCCTGCCTTATAAAAGGCTCAGGTAATGAGTTCCAGCTGGGCAGGTCACTGCCTGTTACCAGGGGAACTCAATCTCAATGAGTCTTACAGGGAGATCAATCAGTGATTCCCCATGGACCTGGGGAGGTTATCACAGCCCAGGTAAGTTTCTTTCACAAAGCTGAGGCCAGGAAGGGAGTCCACAGTGATTGATGGTGGGATTGGGAAGATCATGACAGGTATGCTCCAGTGGTGGCAATCTAGCTGTAGGACCATGAAGCTTTCTTTAAGGAGAGGAACCCGCTGAGAGGCCACGAGGCTTCACCTGGCTCTCCGTCCACTTTTTTCTATTTGTTCACAGGATGTGAGCATTGCTACTAGGCCAGCATTAATTACCCAGTCCTAATTGCCCTTGAGAAGGTGATGATGAGCTGCCTTCTTAAACTGCTGCAGTTCATGTGCTGTAGGTACACCCACAATGCTGTTAGGGATGGAGCTCCAGGACTTTGACACAGCAACAGTGAAAGAACAGCAAGAAAGTTCCAAGTCAGGATAGTGTGTGGTTAGGAGGAGAACCTGAGGTGCTGGTGTTCCCATGCACCTGCTGCCTTTGGCCATCTTGGTGGTAGAAGTTGGAAGTGGGGCCTCATGGAGAGGTGATGGCTTAGTGATATTATTGCTTGACTATTAATCCGAAAACTCAGTCAATTTTTTAGGGACCCGCATTCAAATCACAGCAGCTGGTGGAATTTGAATTCAATAAAAAATACCTGGAATTAAGAATCTATTGATGACCATGAAACAATTGTCGATTGTCAGGAAAACCCACCTGGTTCACTAATGTTTTTGGGGAAGGAAATCTGCCATCCTTTTCTGGTCTGGCCTACATGTGACTCCAAAGCCACAGCAATGTGGCTAACTCTCAGCTGTCCTCCAAAGGTGATGCACTATCATTTATTCACAGAGAACAGGAGCACACCCTTGTAACTGACCTGGTCTAGACTGAGGCAAGGAGGAGGGACCATCACCTTTATACCACACTCTGGGTGGAAAGGGAGGGGTCTCAGGTGGAAAGGGTGGAGTCTCGGGCCAGGTGCAGCATGGGTGTGTCCAGGCACATACATGTAGTAACAGTGGTTCACCACAAAGGGCAATTAAGGATGGGCAATAAATGCGACACCCGTGTCCCACGAAGGAATAAGAAAAAGGTTTGGAAGGACATGTCAAAGGAGCCTTGGTGAGTTACTGCAGTGCTTCTTATAGACAGTGCACACTTCTGCCACTGCACATTGGTGATGGAGGGAGTGAATGTTGAAGGTGGCAGATGGGGTGTGAATCAAATGAGCTACTTTGTACTGGATAGTTTTGAGCTTCTTGAGTGCTGTTGGAGCAGCACTCATCCAGTCAAATGAAGAATATTCCATCACACTCCTGACTTGTGCCTTGTAGAATGTGGACAGGCTTTGGGGGAGTCAGAAGGTGAGTTAACTCTGTGGCGTGAGTTTCCTTTATCTCTGTCCTACTTCTTGTTGGATCTCTGTCTACTCTCTCCAATACCTTTTTGCCACTAGTACAACAAGCATCAATAACATGATGTGGGCAAGAAGGCAAGCATGACTAAGTTTGAATGTTTGTCTTTAATTGGTATTTTATAAGCTGGGTTTTTAAGTTAACATACGTAAATCAAATTTAATCCCAGGAGGAATTTGAAGATCATCGGCAGAAATGCATTAATGTACCATTAATACTAATGCACCAAATTACTTTAATGTAGATTTAGTGCATCTCTCAGCTCTAACAAAAAGAGTAATTGTCCTCCCCCTTTGTGTTCATTAAAAGAAATGACTTCCTTGCATAAATGTTATTATTCCTGTGATTATGCAATAAAGTAAAATTTAAAAATTCTAATTTGAATATAATAGTTATTGAACAACAGATTCCTGAGAATGATAAAACTGCAATTCAATCAGGAGTTTCAGATCAAATTATAAATGGCAAAACTTGCTCTCTGAAGTCACCTGAACCCCAGGGACTGAGGCTCAGCATTAGGTACCTCCTACATAATGACATCTATAACTTTTATATAACTTTGAAACAGGCAACTTTTAAACTGCATGTTGAGAGCGTTGACTTCATTTGTTTTGGTTCTTGGGCACATTGTGGAAAATATATCCAATAGATTTTTCCTCATCTCTGCAAGGAGATCATGTATGTCAATCAGTGCATTGCAAACACCAAGGGTGGAATTCTCCCACCTGAGACTAGGTCCATGTCAGAGGTGGGAATGGGGATCATTTCTCGCTGCAGAGGCTAGTGGGAAAAGATGACAAATCTCCCAGCCTCATTAATTAGCCAACTGGGTCTTTTGCGCCACATTCCTTGGCAGCAAGCCTGATGGCGCCTCGTCTGCTGTCCGATCTGGATACCATATTGAAAAGGTGCCCAACATCACTGACCCACTATTGAAGAAAGAAGGTGGACCTTCTGAGAAAGAAGATTGATCTCCAGGAACATTCTGAGGCTGGAAGATGGACCTCCTCCAGAACGCTGAATCACCTGTAGATGCCACCCCACCTTTCCACTGTTATGGTGTTCCGGGACCCAGGGCTGCTGGTGGCCTTCATCCTGAACTCTGGAGATAGCCGCGCCACATAGTTCCAGATGTGTTCTGGACCAGCGTGTTTTCCCGTTGGCGAGGTGGAGAATCGGGCATGGGTGGGAGGTTCTGGTCAGACCTTCCTGTGCATCCCATTAGTGGGATGCAAATCAATTTCACACTAGCCTCCAATGGGTTTCCCAATCTGTCATGACGGTAACCAGCTGAAGATCCAGCAGGAATTTCACACCAGCGAACAACTGGTTTTGGGCCTACCACCGAAATCTCCCACCCCTCCCCATCCCACCATTGAGCCAACCTGCAGGGGCATGGGAGAATTCCGCCACAAGTGAGTGTTCAGGTTAAACAGTCTGAGAGGAAAGGGAGGATTATTGAGCTTTCCCAGCCTGCGTCCTAAGGACCTGCTCTGAAAAGCTGATCAAAATCAAAACAGTTCACATGATTGATTCGTGAGATGAGAGGGTTATCCTCTGAGGAAAGATTCAACAGGTTGGGCCTGTATTCATTGGAGTTTAGAAAAATGAGAGGCAAACTTATTGAAAAGTATAAGATCCTGGGTGGGATGTTTCTCCTTGTGGGAGAGACTAGAAGTAGGGGACACGGCTTACGAATGAAGAGTCTCCAATTTAAGATGGAGAAGAGGAGACATTTTGTACTCCCAGAGGGTTTTGAGTCTTTAAAATGTTCTTCCCCAGAGAGAAGTGGAAGCAGGGTCATTGAATATTTTTAAGGCGAGTTAGATTCTTGATTGACAAGAGAGTCAAAGGGTATAATGGACAGGCAGGGAAGTGGATTTGAGGCCACAATCAGATCAGTCATGATCTTACTGAATGGCAGAGTAGGCTCGAGGAGCCGAATGGTCTGCTCCTTTTCCAAATTTGCATGTTTGCATTTCTAAAGTTGAGGGAAGAATGTGGGGCGTTGAAAGATAGTTCACACTCCGGGAGAGTTTTAACTGCCGACTTGTCCAACTTCAACAACAAGCAAAGTTGATTTCGACCCGAATGAAAGTAAGAAGAAACAAACTTGCGTCGAGTCTTTCACAATTCTGTAACATCGTCACTGTTGCTTTGTGTCATGTGTGGTCGGTATCTCCCATCCACAATAAAACAGGACAAATCCAACCCAGCCAATTACCACCCCCATCAGTCTACTCTTGATCATCAGTAAAGTGATGGAAAGGAGTCACCGATGATCATGGACTGGATCCCCAACCTCTTGCTACGATACGATTAGGGACCAATTATGTGTTGTTTAAAGTTTGAGATTCCAGACATTGGTAAGATTATAAATCCACAAGATTACATGCGTTTTGAAGAAACAAAAATAAACTTTGCTACAGAAGGTCAGAAAGATAAAACAATTTAGAACATCTAACTCGAATGTTGAGGGTAATATGAGGTACATGTTAAGTAACAGACACACTGGACCCTATTTTCCCATTTTGATTCTAAGTGCTTGACAGACTTGAATCTGGGAGTGTTTCGGATCCGACGTTTAGACCCATTCTGAGGTGCCCCCATACGCACTCTGCCTCAAAAAATATCAGCGAGCCCGAATCACGCTGCACAAGCTTGTGGGAGGGGCTTAAGGCGCCTGAAATCCTGCAGCTCCGATTGGCGCCTCCAAATGCGTATGCGCAGAAAGAAAAATGAGGGAAGGCTGCTCTGCGTCCATATCCCTCCCGGGCCGGATAAAGCCTCCCCCTGGCCCCCACAGAGATTTCCCCAACCCCACAACATTACTGACCCCCTTATCCCCCCACCCCCCCCCCCCCCCCGCCACCCAGACCGATCACGGGCCCCTCCCCCCATTCCCCTTCACTGATCTCAGGTGGAGTGGCAGCAGACCCACCTTCCCCACCCCCGACTGATCTCAAGCAGAGAGCCATCGGACGCTCGACACTTACCTTCTCACTAACTGAAGCGTCCAAATCGGACTGCTATGGAGCATGTCTGTTTCGCGCCGATTCTGGATGGGTGATCGCAGTGGTAAAGGGGGACATGTCGGTAAGGTTGAGTGTGCAGCCCATGAGGTCAATTTAAATGCATGCAAATGCACTTAAATGGCCGTTGCGCCCATTTCAGGTGCGGTCCCGATCGCGGCCATTTTCGGGCCTTGGTAAAGGGGGAACTGGCATGGATCACGCTACTCGCCTCACACCCGACTTTACCAAGTTTTTGTGCCCGAAAATGGGCGCAACGCGATGATAAAATCGGGCCCACTGTGGCTGGACACACCACACTACACAATAAATGTGACTGTGACGTAAGTGTACCTTTAAGAATTTTTCTAAATCATGTTCTCTGTTGCTCACATCCTTACCTGATGTAATTGTTGCCGAGCTGCCTACGAGGAGTCTTTTTATCCCTCTTTCAGTAGTTTAAATGGGGGTTGTTTATTTTTACTTTGGGAATTAGTTTTATGACCCTGCATTGTCAGGGGGCAGAATGTTTGTAGACCAGGTGACAGGAACTCTTTGACTATCAGTTCTGAGCTGCAGGGTTTGGGTTTTAGAAGGGACATCAAACTGGAAAGAAGTGTCTCTCTCTCTCTCTCTCCCTAGTTTTGGGAGATTCTACCGGTTAGCTGAAAGCCTTCCTGGAGTGGAAAATCTGCAGTTGGTGGCTTGATGAGAGTCACTCTCTGGTATTCTGGGAAGCTGTTCTGACTTTGAACTGTTCTACGTGTATCAGGAGTACTGCAGCATTCATCCAAAGGACTCTGTTCCAGTATCACGTGAGCATTAGTCTCTGCTGTGTTAAAGTTGTGGAAGGGTTTTGTCTAAAGGAAGTTGTTGTTCAATTGGAACATCTTAGATATATTTGTTAAGGGTTATACATTATTGTAGTTGTTTTGTTTTTGTTTGTAATTGATAAAAGTTAATTCTAATTTTCCTTCCATACATGTTAACTATGTTCTTAAGTAAACTTTGTTTGATAAAAGCTCCCTTGTGGGTCATTTGAATCATACCTGAGGTGAACCATATCGTGCTTATTCCTAGCCAAATTCAAGCTGCAAAATCTCTGATCCAGGCGGGCTTCACAAAGCACTGTGGAGTTTCTGACCTGAACCATAACAGTGACCAAGACAGTTTCCATGTATTTATCAACAACCCACCCAGATTCAGTAAACAGTGACCGGGATTTCCCTCCCACGACGGGTTTTCTCGTGGTGGATGTGTCAAGCCAATGGCTGCTGACGGGATCTTCCGATCTATGGGTGAGGGGTCTTTGGTGGAACCAGAGGATCCAGCCAGTGGGAGGGGCTGAAAAATCATGCCCTGTCTCTACCATAAGGGACTCCAGTCTTCACCTTTGAAGATCTAGTCTTGGAATTCTCTCCAGAAGTCACTTCAGCTCAGATGCCTGCAATGGCAGTCCACCTCACACACCATCCTGACTTGGAACTATATTGATGTGCCTTCAGTGTAGCTGGGTCAAAATGCTGAAGTTCCTCCCTAATATCACTATGGGTGTATCATCAACACCATATGGACTGCAGCAGTTTATGGGACGGTTCACCACCACTATCTCAATGACAATTAGGGTCGATGCCCAGCTTCCATGAATTAATAAAAAGAACAGTAAATGATAAGTTTGCCAGTGTCAGTCATATCCCCAGGGTTAATGACAAGCTCTTCCTCAAGGTGACACAATGACTTTCAACAAATTGCATTCCCCTGACCATGAAGTTTGAAGTTTTAAAGTTTATTTATTAGTGTCACAAGGAGGCTTGCATTAACACTGCAATGAAGTTACTGTGAAAATCCTCCAGTCGGCACACTCCGGCACCCATTTGGGAACACTAAGGGAGGATTTAGCATGGCCAGTGCACCTACCCAGCATGTCTTTTGGACTGTGGGAGGAAACCGGAGCACCCGAAGGAAACCCGCACAGACACGGGGAGAACATGTAGACTCCGCACAGACAGTGACCCAAGGTCAGGAATCGAACCCGGGTCCCTGGCGCTGTGAGGCAGCAGTGCCACCGTGCTGCACATGTGAATTAGAAAATCTGAAAAGAATCTGTTAAATAAATGAGAAATGATTGGTGCTGCTCTTTCAAAGAACAGGTTTGGATTATTGCAACTGCGACATTGAAATACCTGGCCACAGCATCAAGAGAATACTTGGGCCCCTTCAAAGGGATCTCTTGTCTGAAGCCGCCAGAGAACCACTTTCTTTTTATACATCAAATGGAAATATAGAGAAGCCTTTCAAAGTTGATGGAAAAATCTGTACAATTCAGGAAGCACTGTAAGTGCTGTAAGCTGCAGGGCAATGGACTGGGTGCGGGAAGATGGGATTTGAACGGGCATTGGGTGTCTTTGGGCTGGCAGGGACAAGGTGGGCCAAATGGCCTTCTTCTATGTTGTACCTTCTTGTAGTAGAAGATGAAGTGCTGTTTCGACGCATTGGTCATGTTAAATTCTCCCTCAGTGTACCTGAACGGGCGCCGGAGTGTGGCGACTAGTTGTGTGCTCCAAACAAGGAACAGCATTTGATGGGCAGGATTCTCCAATCTCGTTTGCTCCGCTATGGCTGCCAGCGTGTGACATGAGTGTACCTTTAAGAGTTTGTTTTTAAATCATGTTCTCTGTAGCTCTCAGCTTTCATTGTGGCACTGGGTTGTCCACTTGGAGCCCTTTTATTGCTCCTTCGGTGTTTTGAATGGGGTTTGCTTATTTTTACTTTGGGAATTAGTTTCAAGACCCTGCATTGTCAGGAGGAAGAATGTTTGCAGGTCAGGTGACAGGAATTCTTTCAGTTTCAGTTCTGAGCTGCAGGTTTTAGTTTAGAAGGGAGTGGACATCAGACTGAAAACAATCCCTCTCTCCTTGGTTTTGGGAAACTCTACTGTTCAGCTGAAAGCCTTCCTGGACTAGAAAGTCTGCTGTCGGTGGCTTGATGGGAGAGTCTCCCTCGTGTTCTGCGAAGCTGTTCTGACTTCAAACTGTTCTGAGTGTTTCAAGGGAACTGCAGAATTCATCCAAAGGACTCAGTTCCTGTATCACGTGAGCATTAGTGTTTGCTGTTTTAAACTTGTGAAAAGGGTTTATTTATGGGACTGGTTTGATTGGGGCAGTTCCTATCTTCATTAAGGGTTATACTATATCATGATGTTTTTTTTTGTTTGTAATTGATAAAAAGTTATTGCTAATTTTCTTTCCATATGTGTTAAGTATATCCTTAAATAAACTTTGTTTGAGAAAAGCTCCCTAGTGGGTCATTTGAATCATACCTGAAGTGAACCATATCAAGGTTATCCTAGCCAAATTCAAGATGTAAAACTTATGATCCAGGTAGGCTTCATAAAACACTGTGGAGATCCTTACCTGAACCATAACACAGCAAGAGCACTCAGCCAAATCTCCATTCACTGCAGCAGGACTGGAGAATCACAGCCACGGGCAAGGTCGGAGAATTCTGGCCATTCTGTTACTTCAGTGGGTTGACCAACTGTTGCGGAAAACTGTGCTTATTCCAAGATGGGAAGTGGGATGCCTTTAGTGGCAAAGCAGGAAGTGACTTTAAGAAACACATGGGAACAGATCACACACCCACATGCGGTGTAGCCTAGGGAGGAATCTCAAAATGCCAGGAACCATTGAACCAGTGATAAAAGAGTTCACTCAGCCCATTGCCCCTGTACAGTCATTTCGGTAGAGCTACCCCACAAGTCACCGCTCCAGCCCTTCTGCATTCCCCAACCAATTCTTTCCATTCAAGCAGTAATCCGATTCCTTTGTGAAACTTATTATTGAATCTGCTTCCACCACACAGTCTGAAAGGCATGCTGGTTAGGTGCATTGGCCATACTAAATTCTCCCTCAGTGTACCCTGAACAGGCGTCTGAATGTGGCGACTAGGGGATTTTTACAGTAACTTCGTTGCAGTGTTAATATAAGCCTACTTGTGGCACTAATAAATAAACTTAAACTTAAAGCTTAAATGCCCTTCCAGATTGTGCATTCCAGATCACAAACTGTGATGTAAAGAAAATAGAGAAAATAAATTAAACTTCATACAAACAACCAAACATACATTATACTAACTGTAGCATCACTTGATATTCGGCTTAAAATAAAGCATAACATAAGTAAATATCTCTCCCTACAGAACACCCATTACTGTGGAATCCGATTGTGCTGATTACCACTATTAGTGATCATGTGGATACAAGAATCAAATCCTGTTTGCCAAAGCCACTTAGATTAAGCCTATATGTTTGGCATTAGCTGTATTACTGGGCTTGTTTTGTAAAGAAAGTAGTAATCCTTGTGTTTTTTTGTGTTTGAGCAATGCATCTACTGCGGTCCACCCAGTCAACTATTCAAACTAGGGACATCAGTGCGGAACCTGCCCGATGCAACATGTGTCTTGTTACAAAGAACCAGTACATTTCAATAAGACTCAGTAAAAAGGGTTCATACGAAAGAATTCCTAACGTTTTGACTCCAACTAGATGCGAGTCCTTGCTCTTGGCCATTCTCTTTTAAGTAAGTTAAGTTAAGTTTATTTATTGGTCACAAGTCAGCTTACATTAACACAGCAATGAAGTTATGGCAAAAATCCTCCACTTCGGCGCCTGTTCTCAGCTGCTATCTTCAGGTTTGGTGGTCATCTGATTTTAGTATTTGCTGGACATCTATTCAACTCATTTGCCATACTCAGCTTCCATACAATTAGGAAATTATGGTTGTGTATTCACATTTGTTCATGTTGGAACAAGGTCACTTTCAGAGTCCAAGCACGTGACAAATTGATGATGTCATTGGCTGTTTTCACAGTCTATCCTCATAGCCAGTAGAGTAAACACCTTTCTAATAAGGCTGTTGTTTGTACCTTCATGGTCTGCAAATCTATCTTTTAAAAATACCACAAAGTAAACTGGCGACGAGGTCGGAATCATGCTGGCAGATTCCCAGAGAAATAAAAAAAGTACAGTGAAATTGTCAATCCATGCTGCAGACATCTGAAAGGGATTGAGAAGATAAAAACATCACTACACCAAAGCTGGCGATGGAGGGATGCCAAATATCGGTAGCAGCCATCGAAGGAATCGAAATTCAAACAAAATCTCAGAGAAAGTAACATTGTAAAGAAGTATTAGTGTGGAACTATACCATCAGTGAGAAGTGGATACCTGCCATTGTATTAGCGCGGACAGGACCGGTCTCCTACACCATTCTATCTCGGGATGATGTAGTATGCGGAAGACATGCTGATTAACTTTTAGCAACTAGAACAACTTTGACAGAGGCAAGAGGAGGGGGTTTTATAGCTCCCCCGGGGTATGTTTCTTGCTGTGGGAGGTGCCACGCCATTGACAGGGGGCAGGTCTTCTAGTCCCGCCGCTGTCAGTGGGATTTCCCTTTGACTGCTCCTCATGCTGCCAAGAAACCCGCGGCGAGGGACTGCTGTTGGTGGGACCGGAAGATCCCGCCATTGTGAACAGTCGGAAAATTCCGGCCAGAGTCAACCAAGAGTGTGCAACAAACTGTGCCAAGTGACGATGTGGCCATTACTGAGATCCTGACAATATCGGAAACAAATGGCAAAGTCAGTATCCCAGCTGAGGACACTTTAACACAGAACAAACCTCCGAACCCTACATTGACACCGGTTGAGACAACTATGGATAAGGTCCAAACACAATCAAAAACTTAAGAGGTTGCACTCAACATGAAAGATAGACATCTGAGGTTCACTAACAACTACGCAGGAATCGATATCCTCTGAAGATGTCCAAAGATGTGCGGGTTAGGTGGATTGGCCGTGATAACTTTCCCCTTAGTGTCAGGGGGACTAGCTAGGGTAAATGCATGGGGTTATGGGGATCGGGCATGGGTGGGATTATGTTTGGTGCAGACTTGATGGGCCGAATGGCCTTCTTCTGCACTGTAGGATTCTATGATTCTATGAAGCGCCTAACTGATGCCATATCCTTTCTCTTGCAGACTGACCATCGGAACAGCCCAGACTATCCTCGTACCCCTGGACCCACCGGGCTCAAGCAGGTCAGAGGGGGACTTTTTCAACCCCACCATTTAAGAGGCATCACAGCTGTCACCTGTACCCAGCACCAGTGCGGATAGCCACACCTCAGTGGGTACAATAAGTAGGCAGGCTTCTGGCTTACTCACTGGTGAGCACCTCACAGCTGAAGATCCACAGCAGGCAAAGGCAGGAACCTCCCAGGGAACCAGCACTCGGAGGGATGCCGGAGCCCAGGACTCTGCTGAGCCCCTTGCCAATGACGGAACCCTGGGCTTGGTCGTCCCACAGCTGCTGGAGCAGCAAAGGCAGAGTCATGAGTATCAGGAAGGGATAACAACAGCTCTCTTTGTAGTCCATCCCCCAAGGGACGCCTGCAAATGTCATCTCAGATAACAGGGTGTGGCAGTCAGCAGGTCACCTCAAGCTCAGCTGTGGTTTCTGGGGACACACCTAGATGTAGTGGGAGCATCAGAAAAATTAAGAAACCATCAGTGCTTAGTGGGCATGGGTGAAGATACACACTAGTGTAGGTAGGTCACAATTTTGTTTTGAATGTTTGGTTATAAATTTCACTTTGTCACCCACAGAGACTCCACCCTGCCTGTTCATGGCACCAAGCTTGGGGTAACAACTGCGCTCACCTGGCACTTCATCCCTGTGGGTGTGAGAATGGCAGTGCCATGTCCCTGCTACCCTCTGGCTAGCCGCCACTAAGGAAGGACATTCCCTCAGCTGTGATTCGGATAGAAACCCAGGAAGGGGGACACGGGAAACGCTGCCTACATGCCAGCCTTCACAAACCCTTTAAAGTATAGGGCGCCCCAACACAAAGGAAGGTTAGGTCTGCAATTGACACCTCTGGATCCCATTCCCTTAATTGGCGATTCTGGAAGCCCCACTCTCAGGCCCATGTTGAACTTATCTGTGTCCTCCCCAGTACCCCCTGAGCAGTGAACACCATGGAGGGTGCTGGTTGTCTGAGTGCTGACCTCCAAAATTCCTCTCTGAGGTGAAGGCGCCATTTTCACTCCCAAGTGAGCTGTTGAAAATGGCGCTGAAGTTGGCGGGGGGGAGGTCCTGCATAGAGTGCTCGTTAATGACATGCTAATGTATTAAAACAAGCTTTCTGTGGTCTCGCGACGTATTTCACGCTGCTCCACTGGCGCGGGCCGGTAAGATCGGAACTCGGAAACTCACTGGCGTGAATTGCACCTCCTAGATGTTGAAAATCGCTCCCGTTGTTAGAAGATCCAAAGTGGATCTTCTGTGAGCTGCTCAGATGCACTTTCCAAAAAACTGAAACGGGGGTAGCATCAACAATGTCTGCACCGTGAACTTTTACCTCATCCAGAACTCAGCTAACTCTTTCCCAACCCACACCAAGTCCCGTTCAACCATCACCCCTGTGCAGGGTGACACACAGTGACTCTCAGCCTAACAACACCTCACTCCCATCCTCCTTCTCAAATCTCTCTATCACCTTCACCCGTCAGAGCATTTTAATGGAAAGACAGCAAGAAAAAAAGTGAAGCGCCTTCAAAAGAAGATTGTTGTAATTATAATTTTAAAATGAGGGTGTTTAATGTATTTAGTTATTTTAAAATATCAGAAAGATAGGCATTCAATTTACTTTATATAATTGCAAATTTTTAAAAAATGAAAATCAACCAGTATAGTGTGTTTAATATATCAAATCAGTACAGTCTGTGATGATCTATAATCTTGATTTCTGTTCATTTTTGCATATAGAACCATAGAATCCTACAGTGCAGAAGGAGGCCATTTAAGTTTAGAGTTTATTTATTAGTGTCACAAGTAGGCTTACATTAACACTGCAATGAAGTTACTGTGAAAATCCCCCAGTCGTCACACTCCGGTGCCTGTTTGGGTACACTGAGGGAGAATTTAGCATGGCCAATGCATCTAACCAGCATGTCTTTCAGACTGTGGTAGGAAACTGGAGCACCCGGAGGAAACCCATGCAGACACGGGGATAACATGCAGACTCCATACAGACAGTGGCCCAAGTCGGGAATTGAACCCGTATCCCTGGCACTGTGAGGCAGAGTGCTAACCACTGTGCCACTGTGGCCCATTTAGCCCACCGAGTCTGCCCTGACCACAATCCCACCCAGACCCTATCCTCGTAATCCCATGTAGTTACCCTAGCTAATCCCCCTGACATTAAGGGGCAATTTAGCATGGCCAATCAACCTAACTTGCACATCTTTGGACTATGGGAGGAAACCAGAGCACCCAGAAGAAACCCACGCAGACACGAGGAGAACGTGTAAACTCTACACAGTCACCCATCGCTGGAATTGAACCAGGACCCCTGGTGCTGTGAGGTAGCAATGTTAACCACTGTGCCACCGTGCCGCTTAAGATATGGATCTTTAAGACTTTGTAGATCTGATTAATTGCTGTATCACACCTCGAGTATAAAAGATTCCCCTCGGTGATAAGGCTGTTACAAATTAGGACACATTTACAGGCTCCGAACCTATTGTTCTAATGAGATGTCAGGTCATAAAGGTCAGTGCCACCTTGACAGATAAGGACCCTTAACAGGAGAAATCTGTATTGTGTGGTAATTGTGTTCAGTGGAAAGGAGAGTGTAGGCTCAAAATCACTCCAATGGCTATTTATGACTTTTGCCCTCTCGTAACACTTCCATTCTTCATACTAATTATGGAATAGAATATGTAGCACCGAACTGGCCATTCTGCCCAACTAGTCAACATTGGTCTTTAAAGACTTATGTTCCAATGCTCATTGCAAAAAACGCATTGTGGTAAAAGATCATTTGGAAAATTGATAGTCTCTAAAATAATACTTGGTAATGAACTGACGAGTCATGACATCACCGTTCACGCCTTGATACTAAAAGAATAGGGAAAGATGAAGATGTTTATATTGTATAGGTTTATAGTGCAATGTGTAGAATAAAGAAAGACAGAGCAGTTCATAATGTATAAACTTATACAGTAGAATAATGAAAAATTGAGAATTTATTGTGTATAGTTTATAGTATATAGTGTAGGATGAGAAAAGATGGAGAGATTTATATTGTAAATGGAACACTTCATAATGTATAAATTGTGAGTGTCGAATAAGGAAAAATGGAGAGGTTTATAGAGTGAATGTTCATATTGTATAGGAATATTGTGCAGAGGTTTATAGTGTACAGTGCAGAATAAGGAAGTAGGGAGAGATTTCTAGTGTTTAGGTTGATACATTATAAGTTTATCAAGCACAGGTGTATATGTTTATGTATATACTGTTGTAGGCTGCAAAGAGACATAGATAGGATGCAAAGCTGGGCTGAAAAATGGCAAATGGAGTTTAACCCTGATAAATGTGAGGTGATTCATTTTGGTAGGACAAATTTAAATGTGGATTACAGGGTCAAAGGTAGGGTTCTGAAGACTGTGGAGGAACAGAGAGATCTTGGGGTCCATATCCACAGATCTCTAAAGGTTGCCAGTCAAGTGGATAGAGCTGTGAAGAAGGCCTATAGTGTGTTAGCTTTTATTAACAGGGGGTTGGAGTTTAAGAGCCGTGGGGTTATGCTGCAAATGTACAGGACCTTGGTGAGACCACATTTGGAATATTGTGTGCAGTTCTGGTCACCTCACTATAAGAAGGATGTGGAAGCGCTGGAAAGAGTGCAGAGGAGATTTACCAGGATGCTGCCTGGTTTGGAGGGTAGGTCATATGAGGAAAGGTTGAGGGAGCTAGGGCTGTTCTCTCTGGAGCGGAGGAGGCTGAGGGGAGACTTAATAGAGGTGTATAAAATGATGAAGGGGATAGATAGAGTGAACGTTCAAAGACTATTTCCTCGGGTGGATGGAGCTATTCCAAGGGGGCATAACCATAGGGTTCGTGGTGGGAGATACAGGACGGATATCAGAGGTAGGTTCTTTACGCAGAGAGTGGTTGGGGTGTGGAATGGACTGCCTGCAGTGATAGTGGAGTCAGACACTTTAGAAACATTTAAGCGGTTATTGGATAGGCACATGGAGCACACCAGGATGATAGGGAGTGGGATAGCTTGATCTTGGTTTCAGATAAAGCTCGGCACAACATCGTGGGCCGAAGGGCCTGTTCTGTGCTGTACTGTTCTATGTTCTATGTTCTATTGTGTCTATATTTTTAGTGTATAATGCAGAATAAGGAAAGATGGGAAGGTTAATAGTGTAGAGTGTAGAGGAAGGAAAGCTGGAAAGGCTTATAGTGCATAGTGTAGAAGAAGGAAAGAAGGAGCTGTTCACAATGTGTAGATTTTAAGTGTAGAATGAAGAAAAATTGAGAGGTTTCTATTGTATAGGTTTATAATACTCTGTAGGATGAAGAAAGATGCAGCAGGTCATAATGTATAGATTTCTAGTGCAGAATAAGGAAAGATGTTCACAATGTGTAGATTTATCGTGTAGAATAGGGAGAAATTGAGAGGTTTATATTGTGTAGGTTTATAGTACTGAGTGTAGAATAAGGAAAGATGGAGCACTTCATAATGTATAGACTTATAGTGTAGAATAAGGAAAAATGGTGAGGTTTATAGTGTTGCTGACAGATGGTAGCATACGGGTGATGTAGATCTCCAATTCCACTGCCGACAGCCATGTGTTCAAAGACGGTATGTGTGACAGTGTGGAAAACACTGTGAACAGTCCCTGCAGCTTCTTGCTCTTCCTCCATGTATGACCTGGTACTCATTCTCCCCACCTCAGAAGTACAAAGGGCTCAGTAAATCCTGTTGGAATTCATACCCTAAGCCAACTGACCGACAGTCTGCAACATCAATAACTTGCCTCTTTAATGTAGGAAAATGGCCCATGGTGCTTCACATGAGCATTTGATACTCAAACAGGGATGAGTACTTCCTCTGCGTGCTTGGTGTAGCTAAATTCTAAACTCAATCCCTACAAATGTTTTCAAGGGTTTTTGTATGCCTAATGCATAAAGAACATCCTGAATTCAGTCAGCTGATATTCAAGGAATTAATTTTAAAGGAATTAATTTTTTTTAAATTAGCAAGAAAAATTAAAGGCATATTGTGAAAGATTCACCACTCGAAACATTTACAAGATGGTCTTTGAGAGAAATTTTGGATCCAGTTGTTCAAAGATCATCATTTTTTGTATAATCTTTTAATTTAATAGCAATCTCTTTAGAATCCACTTTGTAAAGTGAATTTTAACTTGGCTTCTTAAATCACATAAGTAAGAGGCTTCACACAGCAATGCCACACTCCTTTCTCCCACCCTTGGGTTCTCCATCATACTTTGCCATTTTTTGATACTCTCATCATAAATTTAACAATCAACAGCAAAGTCTTTCAAGAGATTCTTGGTAACAGTAAAATGACAGTATATTTTTTGGGGAATTAGCCTTGTATCGGCTATTCCCTCTTTCACTGAACACAATTACCAGACATTACAGACTTGTTTTGTTAAGGGTCCTCACCTGTCAAGGTAGCACCGACCTTCCTGACCTGACATCTCATTAGAACTGTAGGCTCGGAGCCTGTAAGTGTGTCCTAATTTGTAGCAGCCTTACCTCTGAGGAGTTTACACCTTATACCCAAGGTGTGATACAGTCGTTAATTAGATCTATGAAATCTGAACGATCCATATGTATGATTAACAGAAATCAAGATTATAGATTATCACAGACTATACTGATTTGATACATTAAACACACTATACTGGTTGATTTTCATTTTTCTTAAATCTGCAATTGTATAAAGTAAATTGAATGCCTGTTTCTTGATGCTTTAAAGTAACTAAATATATTAAATAGCATCATTTTAAAATTATAATTACAATAATCTTTTTTTCAATGCGCTTCACTTTTTTCTTGCTGTCTTTAATTAAACTGCTCTGATGGTTCAAGGTGATAGAGATTTGAGAAGGAGGATGGGAATTAGGTGTTTTTAGGCTGGGGAGTCAGTGTGTGGCTTTTACAGCACAGAAGGAGGCCATTCGGCGCATTGTGTCTGCACCGGCTCCCAAAAGAGCTTCCCAGCTCATCCCATTCTCCAGCCCTTTCTCCGTAGCCCTCTGAATTAATCACTTTCAGATATGTATCCAGCTCTCTTCTGAAATCTTCGATGGAATTTGCCTCCACCTCTCCTCCAGGGTGGCGCATTCCGGATGCCAACAACTCTCTGAGTAAAGAAGTTTCCCCTCATTTCACTCCCAGCTCCCTTGCTGATCACCTTGAAATGGTGACACCCTAATGAAGTGAAAGTAAGGTCAGCAAGTGACCCCCCGCTAATCCCACGACCCAAAATGGTGATTCTCGGACCTGCATTCCCAACCCCGAGTCAAACTTATCTTTGCCTCTGAACAGGGGTGATGGTTAAACGAGACTTGTTGTGAGTTGGGATATAGGCAGCTGAATTCTGGATGAGGTAAAAGTTCACAGTGCAGACTTTGTTGATGCTACCCTTGTTTCAGTTTTTGGAATGTGCATTTGAGCAGCTCACAGAAGGTCCACTTTGGATCTTCGAACAATGGGGGTGATTTTGAGCCCGCACTCTCTGTCTGCAGGAATGGCAGCTTGCACTCAAAGTCAGACGAGTGCGATTTGCACCGGTGAGTTTCCGAGTTCCGATCTTACCGGCTCCTCACCAGTGGACTAGTGTGAAACACGCTGTGGGGCCACCGAAAGCTCATTTGAATACATTAGCATGACATTAGCAAGCACTGTCTCCGGGACATTCCTCCTCCCCCCCCCCGCCCCCGGATATTCAGTGGATGCCAACGTGGCATTGCGCCAGCGCCATTTACAACAGGTTCAGCTGACGTGAACTGGTCTTCTTCACGTCAGGGGGGATTTTGGAGTTAGCTCTCTAACAACCAGCACTTTCTGCAGTGTACATTGTCCAGGGGCAATGAAGAGGACTCGAGAAGAAAATATATGTTTGACTTGGGCTGAGAATGCGGGTCCGAGAATCACCATTTTGGGTCGTGGGGTCACTTGCAGGCTTTATTCACATTTCATTAGGGGTCACCATTTCAAGGTGGTCACAAGAGAGCTGGGAGTGAAATGAGGAGAAACTTCTTTAGTCAGAGAGTTATTGTGGTTTGGAATGTGCTACCCGGGAGAGAGGTGAAGGCAAATTCCATCGGATGTTTCAAAAGAGAGCTGGATACATATCTGAAAGTGATGAATTTAGAGAGCCACGGAGAAAGGGCTGGAGAATGGGACTAGCTGGGTAGCTCTTTCGTGAGCTGGTGCAGACACTATGGGCTGAATGGCCACCTTCTGTGCTGTAAAGTTTTAAGATTGCATTTGTGAAGAGTAACTATGTGGCGTGAGTGGACAAGAGCAATGTGCTGAGGGCCAGTGTGAGTGTTGGCTGTTCTGCTGGAGATGTAAGGTTCCTCCATGCAGAGAAACAAGTGGAGCTACAAGGCGTGTTGACCTAAGTCATGTTGTGCAAGGGAAGTTGGAGTGTGGGGTATGATACAGGAAATGTTGTACCACTCACCTCTCCTGAAGTTGTCGATCATCTTGTTGCTCTGTCTCCAGGTTGGAGGGAGAACATTCCTGCTGCTGACTTCCTCTGCCATGTTCAACCATGCCTGTTTGGTTAGAAAGGTTGACCCTTTCCCCTGTTCTTGGACGTGATTTCCTAACTGCAGCCCCTCAGATCCTGCAAGGACATTACCTCCAAGTAAAAGTGAAAGACCTGAGGAGCCACCTTCCCAGGTATCCACTCCTGTGGCCTTTGGAGCCTGAAAGGTCCAAGCACTGGTGAGCTGTCTGAAAATTTCCCTGGTTCCTTTAGTCAGAATTCTTTCCTTTGACTGATGGATATTTGATCCTGCACTTTCTTCCTAATTGGTCAGGGAGCCCAGATGATAATTGGTTTGCTTTCGTAAGGATTTAAAAAAAAATTAATTTGTGGGACATGGGCGTCGCTGGCTGGCCAACGTTTATTGCCCATCCCTAGTTGCCCGAGAGCAATTGCGAGTCAACCACATTGCTGTGGCTCTGGAGTCACATGTAGGCCAGACCAAGTAATTTCCTTCCCTAAAGGACATTAGCGAACCAAATGGGTTTTTCTGAAAATCAGCAATGGTTTCATGGTCACCAGTAGATTCTTAATTCCAGATATTGTTAATTGAATTCAAATTCCACCATCTGCTGTGGCGGGATTAGAACCTGGGTCCCTAGAACATTAACTGAGTTTCTGGATTAATAGTCTAACGATAATACCACTTGGCCATCGCTTCCCCTAATGGTGTTGAGAGAGTCTGGATCCGGGCGGCATGGTGGCACAGTGGTTAGCACTGCTGCCTCACAACGCCAGGGTCCCAGGCTTGGGTCACTGTCTGTGTGGAGCTTGCACATTCTCCCCGTGTCCGCGTGGGTTTCGTCCGGGTGCTCCGGTTTCATGTACTGTAGGGATTCTATGATTCTATGGTCCAAAGCCAAAAATGGTGCTGCTGTACCAGCAGGGACTAAGGTGGTAAGATTCTTCCCAACCTTTCAGAACAGTGGCCTCTCATCGGAACTGGTGAAACTGTTTTTCTGCTGCCAGTTGTTGTTAGATCAGCACTTTCTGTTCTTATTTCAGATTTGCAACATCTGCAGTATATAGCCATTACAATCTTGTTGATTTGTGAATTAAGCTACCTTCATAGAAAAACATAATCCCTGCATTGCCATTTGGCCCATTGAGTCTGCACCGACAACAATCCCCCCCCGTCCTATCCCCGTAACCCCATGTATTTACCCTGCTAATTCTCCTGACTTTAAGGACAATTTAGCATGGCCACTGAACCTAACCAGCGCATCTGTGAACTGTCGGAGGAAACCGGGGCACCCGGAGGAAACCCACGCAGACACGGGGAAAACATCCGCACAGTCACCTGGGGCAGGAATTGAACCCGGGTCCCTGGCGTTGTGAGGCAGCAGTGCTAACCACTGTGCTGTCGAAGGGTTCCAATAATTCATTTATTTTATGAATAATAACTCAACACTTCAATTCGAAGTGTTAATAACTCAGCACTTCAATTCGAACAATTAATGACAAATCTTCTTTCTGATTTTAAGAGGTTCAATAATGTGTCCACTTCATCTTAACCTCGCACCTTGCTCTCAATATTCCTGATCTATTTTACTTACCAGCACAAAGTGTCTCCTGGCACTGATATATCTGTAAAAATGCAGCCTATTTGATAATATAAATAGCTTCTTGTTTGAATTTGGGGCCATTCTTTGGGACATTTGATTTCGGAGCAGCAATGAGCCAGATGGCTAGTGGAATGTTCTCACCAGTGATGTGAATAAGGAGTCAGATCTCTGCCAGAAGTTATCAAGAAACATTCTACCAGGACAGTGTTGCTATTTTGAGCAACACACACACATTTGCTTATTAATTAGTAGCTTAATCTGCCTTTCTCCAGAGATCTGGAATTTGGCAGATCATTTTTGTTTAGTTACAGTTCCAAAATAAATCTCTTATTTTCAATGAGGTAAGCAGCATTTAATTAAACATGGCCAAAAATATACGAAGGACTCCGACCAAGGTAAACTGCCCACCAATATTCCAGTAATCCACATTCTCCAATGAAAAGTCTTTTCAAAGAATACAAAAAAACCCACACTTAACTTGCTTCAGAGCCCATGGTTGAAATTATGGAACAGTATATTTGCAAACCCGTTGAGATGCAGGAAAAATTTTAAAGAATATTTACTCGAATTGTACAGGGGCTGAGGAGGGAACTCAGTTATAGAAAGTAAGATGTGCATTTATATAGCACCTTTCATGACATCAGAATGTCCCAAAGCACTTCAAAGCCAATGAAGTACTTTTGAAGTGATGTCACAGTTGTAATGTAGGAAACTACAAAGGGTTGTGAACAAAGACCAGTGCATCATGCAAACCAGCCTCCCATCCATTGACTCCATCTGCACTTCCCACTGTGTTGGAAAAGCAGCCAGCAAAATAAAAGATCCTACACACTCCAGACATTCTCTCTTCCACCTTTTACCACGGGGAAAAAGATACACAAGTCTGAGATCACATACCAACAGACACAAGAACAGCTTCTTCCCTGCTACCATCAGATTTTTGAATGGGCCTACCATATAATAAGTTGATCTTTCTCGACACTCGAGCAATGACTGCAAAATTACATTCTACGCTCTCGCATTTCCTTCTCGCCTGTGTACTCTATGAATGGTATGCTTTGTCTGTATAGCGCACAAGAAACAATATTGTTCACTGTACACCAATACATGTGACAATAATAAATCAAATCAAAACAAGGAGAATGACCAGGTAATCTGTTTTTTTTATCACTTTGATGGTGGGATAAATATTGACCAGCTCACCCAGAGTAACTCCCCTGCCCTTCTTCAAAAATAGTGCCATGGGATCTCTTACATTCACCTGCTGGAGGCACCTCAGTTTAACATATCATTTGAAAGAATGCACTTCTAACAATGCATTATTGCTTCAGCATTATCAATACATTGTTGTGCTCAAATGGGATTTGAACCCATAGCATTCTAGTTCAGAGGCAAGATTGGAGAAGATGAGATTGTTCTCCTCAGGGCAGAAGATTAAGGTGTTCATCGTCTTGAAGGATTTTGATAAAGTAAATAGGAGGATCAATAACCATATTTAAGCGGATTTTGAAGTATCTGGTACCTAAAGGGTTAACATGAGCCTAAGTATAGTATTGCCTGCAGGATGTTGTAAGAAGACACATGACCGAGAGCGGGGACCAGTCTAGAGATGAGTAGCAATGTGTAAGGTGAGGTGTCCCCCCCATATCTACTATATGGGCAGCACGATGGCACACTGCTTAGGCCTGCCGCCCCACAGCGCCAGGGATCCCGGTTTGATTCCTGGCTTGGGTCACTCTCTGTGTGGAGTCTGCACGTTCTCCCTCTGTCTGCGTGGGTTTACTCCGGGTGCTCCAGTTTCCTCCCACAGTCCAAAAGATGAGCTGGTTAGATGCATTGGCCATGCTAAATTCACCCATGCACCCGAACAGGCGCCAGAGTGTGGCAACTAGGGGATTTTCACAGTAACTTCATTGCAGTGTTAATGTAAGCCTACTTGTGACACCATTAAATAAATTTTAAACTAAATATGCACATAGCTGAGTATTGTTTGTAAAGGCTTCCTTGCAACTTATACAAGAGTCTTTCATGGTGTCCAAGCAGTATCCTTCAAGAGTAACAACAGCAGAATATATCATGGTACCAGCAGTCCATAGAACCAGAGGAGAGCTGAAGAGAAGTGTATAAGCAGTGAGCTGTTATGATCTGGAATGCATTTCTTGGAAGCAGTTTCAGTAACATCTTCAGAGGGACTTGGATGGCAGGTTTGACAATAAAAATATTGGATAGTTATGGAGATAGAGCAGAGCATTGGGTTAATTGTAGCTCTTAAGAGTCAGCACAGGCATAATGATTTGAAAAGCCACTATCCGCACTTTATGATTCTAGGATGTCAGAAAGGAGGTTACTCCTGAAGAAGTGAGCATGCTTCAGAACATGAGGAGCAATTTTATGAAGAATGGAAGGAAAAAATGTTGACGTTAGTTGTGTTAATGTAAGACAAATTTCCAGGATCTGATGGGATGCATCTTACAATCTGGAATGAGGTAACAGAGAAAATTGCAGAGAAATGATATTTTAGTTTTATATTGAGTTCAGATGTGTTCCTTTGAAAAATATAGTCCAGGTGCTTAATATCTGTATCAGGAAAAATATGAAAGTTAGAATAAAATATGAAATATCC
Organism: Mustelus asterias; assembly: GCF_964213995.1. NCBI lineage: Eukaryota > Metazoa > Chordata > Chondrichthyes > Carcharhiniformes > Triakidae > Mustelus > Mustelus asterias. Next base: position 18,484,063 of record NC_135803.1, on the reverse strand, counting down.
ACATAAAGAGATCAAGGGCAAATCGTTAAAAGTAGTCATCATGAGTTTGACAAGGGATGGTCACACTTGGCAAATGTTAGAATTCCCTAAGGGAGTAACAGACTTGGCAGGAATGCAATAGATGTTGTGTACATGGATGTTCATACAATCCCTACAGTGCAGAAGGAGGCCATTCGAGTCTGCACCGACAACAATCCCACCCAGTCCCTAACCCCGTAACCCCACATATTTACCCCGCTAATCCCTCTAACCTACTCATCTCAAGACACTAAGTGGCAATTTAGCATGGCCAATGCACCTGACCCACACATCTTTGGACTGTGGGAGGGAAACCGGAGCACCCGGAGGAAACCCACGCAGACACGGGGAGAACGTTCAAACTCCACACAGACAGTGACCCAAGCCGGGAATTGAACCTGGGTCCCTGGAGCTGTGAGGCAGCAGTGCTAACCATTGTGTCACCGTGCCGCCCGTGTCAGGAAAGGCTTTGGAAAAACATGCTCAGAAGATTATTAGGAATGATTAAGAGGTGTAGAATGAAGGTGAGGATGATAAAATGTATTGAAGATTGGTATGTGTGGAGAGAACACAGTGTAGGAGTTAAGGGTAGTGTATCTGAGTGGTTGGAAGAGGGCAGTGGTGTCCCACAAGGTTCAGTTCTGAGGCCACTTCCAATCACTCTGCACATCTAAGGTTTGAATTAGGGTCTAGATGGAGAACTGTCAGAATTTGGTGATATCAAAATAGGAGATATTGTTAATTCTTTAGAAGACCACTGAAAGTTGCAAAAAAAGATATTAACAAATTAGAGATGAACTAAAAATAAATAGCAGATGGAACTCAATACCAGTATGTGTGAGGTGCTACATTTTGATGAAAAACATCGAGCGGTAATTATTCAGAATAGAAATAGATTCAATGTTTAGAGGAGTAGAGGGATTTCAGAGTATAGGTTTTTAGGATATTAAAGATGGCTTTTCGGGTTGATACGGCTGTGGAAATGCTAATGGAACTCTCAGTTTTATGACAAGATAATAGCTTTGATTTTGCTGTTGTAATGATGACGAAACTGTTACCATTTGCCAACATTACTCTGTGATGCTGACAGCACCTTCTGGCATCTGTACAAGCACAGCTAAACGTGGAAATCCAGAAGTTACTACAAGCGATTCCCTTCCCCTCTGCAGGGTGCGTCACTGAAACCCTCACAGATCTAGACCGGAATTCTCTGGTCGCGCACGCCCCTCTATCGCTGCCAGTGAGAACAGAGAATTTGCCATTCAGCTTTCACAGCAGCAAGACTGGATAATTCCAGCCATGAGCAAGGTTGAACAATTCCGACCCTAGTCCGAGATTATGTCGATTTCCTCCGGGTGCTCTGGTTTCCTTTCACAGTCCGAAAGGCATGCAGATTAGGTACATTGGCCATGCTAAATTCTCCCCCAGTGTATCTGAATGGTGCCGGAGTGTGGTGACTAGGAGATTTTCATAGTAACTTCATTGCAGTGTTAATGTAAGCCTACTTGTGATACTAATAAATAAATTAATTTAATTAAAACTAAGATAAAAGCAAAATACTGTGGATGCTGGAATCTGAAACAAAAACAGAAAATGCTGGAAAATCTCAGCAGGTCTGACAGCTTCTGTGGGGAGAGAATAGAGCCAACGTTTCGAGTCTAGATGACCATTCATCAGAACTGGCGAAGTTCTGATGAAGGGTCATCTAGACTCAAAACATTGGCTCTATTCTCTCTTGTCGAACTGCATTATGGTATGGTATGGCAGTTGCTCCATTTCTGACCAGAAAGCTCTGCAGTGGGTAGTCAAAACTGCCCAGTACATCATCAGCACCCAGCTACCCAGCTATATAAATGATTTGGAGGAAAATGTAACTGGTTTGATAAGTGAGTTTGCGGACGACACAAAGGTTGGTGGATTTGCGGATAGCGATGAGGAACATCAGAGGATACAGCAGGATATAGATCGGTTGGAGACTTGGGCGGAGAGATGGCAGATGGAGTTTAATCCGAACAAATGTGAGGTAACGCATTTTGGAAGGTCGAATACAGATAGGAAATATACAGTAAATGGCAGAACCCTTAAGAGTATTAATAGGCAAAGGGATCTGGGTGTACAGGTAAACAGGTCACTGAAAGTGGCAATGCAGGTGGAGAAGGTAGTCAAAAAAGCATACGGCATGCTTGCCTTCATTGGCCGGGGCATTGAGTTTACAAATTGGCAAGTCACGTTGCAGCTTTATAGAACCTTAGTTAGGCCGCACTTGGAATATAGTGTTCAATTCTGGTCACCACACTACCAGAAGGATGTGGAGGCTTTGGAGAGGGTACAGAAACGATTTACCAGGATGTTGCCTGGTATGGAGGGCATTAGCTATGAGGAGAGATTGGAGAAACTTGATTTGTTCTCACTGGAACGATGGAGGTTGAGGGGTGACCTGATAGAAATCTACAAGATTATGAGAGTCATGGACAGAGTGGATAGTCAGAAGCTTTTTCCCAGGGTGGAAGAGTCAATTACTATGGAGCACAGGTTTAAGGTGCGAGGGACAAGGTTTAAAGGAGTTGTACGAGGCAAATGTTTTACACAGAGAGTAGTGGGTGCCTGGAACGCGTTGCCGGGGGAGATAGTAGAAGCAGATACAACAGTGACTTTTAAGGGGCATCTTGACAAATACATGAATAGGATGGGAATAGAGGGATATGGTCCCGGAAGGGTAGGGGGTTTTAGTTCAGTCAGGCAGCATGGTCAGTGCAGGCTTGGAGGGCCAAAGGGCCTGTTGCTTCGCTGTAATTTTCTTTGTTCTTTTGCTCTTTGTACCAGCCATCCAGATCATTTATCACAAACGCTATCTGCGGAGATCTCTCAGCATTACTAGAGATCCCACCCATCCCAGCCACGGGTTGTTTGCCCCCCTGCCACCTGGGAGGTGCTACAGATGCATGTGAGCCCAGACTGCAGGTTCAGGAACAGCTTCTTCCCCAGAGCTGTTACCCAGCTGAACTCCGTCCTTTAACACATCCCCAGGCGATGGGTATTGTGCAATATGCATGTATACACTTAATGACTGTTGGCACTATTTTATAATGACTACTTGCATTGGCTTTTTTTCTTTGCATCTTGGGAGCTGCAAGCTCACTTTTCGTTGTATTTGTATTTGTGCACTATACAATGACAATAAAGTTGAATTGAATTGAATTAAATTGAATAAACCTCCGTGTGGCGTGTTTCTCGGAGAGAGAGGGGTCCATCGTTGCCTGATGGCAGGATCTTCTGCTATTTCCCATTGAATCCACCCTGTACTGATAGGAAGGGGCGTGGGGAGTGTGTTATCGGCAGGACCAGAATTCCTGCCGGTGTAAACAGCCAGGAAGTTCCAGCCCTAACCTTTAGAATTCACCGAGGTGCTGAAAAGTTCCCTTTTCATGCTATGATATTGCTGTTAAACTCCCACCCTGACCAGTGCAGTTATGCCTTGTTAATGAGGTTCAACTAGGTCTCAATGACAAACTGAAACAAACCATAGGGTTAAAGAGAATCCTAAGGCGTTCTATAGGTATGTCAAGAACAGAAGGTTGGTTAGGGCAAGTTTAGGGCCAGTTATAGATGGCAGAGGGAAGTTATGTGTGGAACCGGAGGAGATTGGTGAAGCATTGAACCAATATTTCTCTTCGGTGTTCACGCAAGGGGACATGAATATAGCTGAGGAGGACACTGGGTTGCAAGGGAGTAGAATAGACAGTATTACAGTTGATAAGGAGGATGTGCAGGATATTCTGGAGGGTCTGAAAATAGATAAATCCCCTGGTCCGGATGGGATTTATCCAAGGATTCTCTGGGAGGCAAGAGAAGTGATTGCAGAGCCTCTGGCTCTGATCTTCAGGTCGTCGTTGGCCTCTGGTATAGTACCAGAAGATTGGAGGTTAGCGAATGTTGTCCCATTGTTTAAGAAGGGGAACAGAGACTTCCCCGGGAATTATAGACCGGTGAGTCTCACTTCTGTTGTCGGCAAGATGTTGGAAAAAATTATAAGGGATAGGATTTATAGTTATTTGGAGAGTAATGAATTGATAGGTGATAGTCAGCATGGTTTTGTGGCAGGTAGGTCGTGCCTTACTAACCTTATTGAGTTTTTTGAGAAAGTGACCAAGGAGGTGGATGGGGGCAAGGCAGTGGACGTGGTATATATGGATTTTAGTAAGGCGTTTGATAAGGTTCACCATGGTAGGCTTCTGCAGAAAATGCAGATGTATGGGATTGGGGGTGATCTAGGAAATTGGATCAGGAATTGGCTAGCGGATAGGAAACAGAGGGTGGTGGTTGATAGTAAATATTCATCATGGAGTGCGGTTACAAGTGGTGTACCTCAGGGATCTGTTTTGGGGCCACTGCTGTTTGTAATATTTATTAATGATCTGGATGAGGGTATAGTTGGGTGGATTAGCAAATTTGCTGATGACACCAAAGTCGGTGGTGTGGTAGACAGTGAGGAAGGGTGTCGTAGTCTGCAGGAAGACTTAGACAGGTTGCAAAGTTGGGCCGAGAGGTGGCGGATGGAGTTTAATGCGGAGAAGTGTGAGGTAATTCACTTTGGTAGGAATAACAGATGTGCTGAGTATAGGGCTAACGGGAGGACTTTGAATAGTGTGGAGGAGCAGAGGGATCTAGGTGTATGTGTGCATAGATCCCTGAAAGTTGGGAATCAAGTAGATAAGGTTGTTAAGAAGGCATATGGTGTCTTGGCGTTTATTGGTAGGGGGATTGAATTTAGGAGTCGTAGCGTTATGTTGCAACTGTACACAACTCTGGTGCGGCCGCACTTGGAGTACTGTGTGCAGTTCTGGTCCCCACATTACAGGAAGGATGTGGAGGCTTTGGAGAGGGTGCAGAGGAGGTTTACCAGGATGTTGCCTGGTATGGAGGGGAGATCCTATGAGGAGAGGCTGAGGGATTTGGGATTGTTTTCGCTGGAAAGGCGGCGGCTAAGAGGGGATCTTATTGAAACATATAAGATGATTAGAGGTTTAGATAGAGTGGATAGTGATAGCCTTTTTCCTCTGATGGAGAAATCCAGCACGAGGGGGCATGGCTTTAAATTGAGGGGGGGTAGTTATAGAACCGATGTCAGGGGTAGGTTCTTTACCCAGAGGGTGGTGAGGGATTGGAATGCCCTGCCAGCATCAGTAGTAAATGCGCCTAGTTTGGGGGCGTTTAAGAGATCCGTAGATAGGTTCATGGACGAAAAGAAATTGGTTTAGGTTGGAGGGTCACAGTTTTTTTTTTTTTTTAACTGGTCGGTGCAACATCGTGGGCCGAAGGGCCTGTTCTGCGCTGTATTGTTCTATGTTCTATGTTCTATGAATCGTAACTACTGCTGCACAACCTCTCCGGTTTGGAAAATTAATTTGTGCAATGTCAATTTTTTTCCTTTGATGATAAAAAATTTATAGCTTTTTAAAGTAAAATTATTTATTTAAATTTTGCTTATGACATTGAATGTAATGTGCATGTCCCAATCTTTATTTCACTCTCTGTCAGCGCATTTTATTTGCTGGCATTCCGCCTATGAGAATCCTTCAATGCGAATGGCTATTTATCCTGAATGATGCCGGACACCTGGAGCTTTCTTTGGTTCTGAAAGGATAGGGCAAAGTAGTTAGAAGTCTTTAGATATAAGTGGATGGTCCCTCCTTTCACACGACCACCCCTTCCAACCCTGCCCCGGTACTGAGTCACACATGTTAATTAGTTGAATGCACAAATTGTCCAATTCAATCGAAGTCAGTTTTGGGATATACAAAGTATGCACGACCCAACTTACATTATGGGAATATCGAGGGCAATGGGACATGACATTCAATGGCATTATCATTAATGAATCCATCACACCCAACGTCCTCAAGGTTAGAGTGATCAGAAAATTAACTGGACCATTTAGATAAATACTGTGGCTACGGGAACAGATCAGAAGCTGGGTATACTGTGGTGAGTAACTCACTCACTAATTCCCCAAAGCCGGTCCACCATCCGCAAGACACAAGTCAGGAGTGTGATTGAATATTCTCCACTTGTCCGGATGAGTGCAGCTCCAACAACACTCTAGAAGCTCCACACCATTCAGGAGAAAGCAGCCCTGCTTGACTGGCACCCCACCCGCCATCTTAAACATGCGGGGGTGGGGTGGATGGGCGATCGATCGATCCGTTGGGGGGGGGGGGGGGGGGGGAAGGGGTGTGCAATTAATCGGGGGAGAGCCATCTGACGGTAGGGGGGATTGGCCACGGAGCCACGCAATAGTGGTGCAAGGGCGAAGACTATTAGCCGCAAAGTCCAGTGGCAGCTGGGAGAAGATACCTGACAGATTTCTGTGTTCTGTGCTGTTGTACAGGACAGAGAGATTTGAGCATGCGCAATGGTACCCTCTGCTGCAATCTGCTGGCTTTCAGTGAGCTTAGGCCCCACCCCCACCCCCTGCTGGCTTTACCTCTAAGTGAGGTAAAGTTCGATTTTTAACTCATCCAAAAATATAGTACAATTCTCTCCCGTTTTCGCACTTGTTCGGCACTTCGAATATATATTGGGGGTGATCTTACCACAAAAATTCTAAATTATATAAATAAACACCCACCATACAATTAATTTTTAATTCAATCACAACATCGACAGTTCTAAGAAAAGTTCGGGTACGCTGAGGGAGGAATTTAGCATGGCCGAAGCACCTAACCAGCACGTCTTTCTGACTGTGGGAGGAAACCGGAGCACCAGAGGAACCCCACGCAGACACGGGGAGAACGTGCAGACTCTGCACAGACAGTGACCCAAGCCAGGAATCGAACCTAGGTCCTTAGCACTGTGAGGCAGCAGTGCTAACCACTGTGCCACCATGCCACCCCTCCATGTGTGATGCCTTATCCTGAGGCTGCTGTGTTTAAGGATGCGTTTAGCAGGGCATGGATCTTGCCTTCTGTCCTTGAATTATATATGGCTATTAGACTTATTCCATTATACCACTTGTGTCCCTTGCTTTCTGTTTCTGTTACTTGGCTGTCCAGTTTAGATGACATGAAGCAAGTGGCTTCAAACAACTTTGCATTTGGAAATTTCCTGTTTTTTTTTTCTTTCCTGACTCCTAACAATTTGCATTTTATTGATTTGTTTTTAAATGTCAGTGTTAACTCTAACTTTTGTAGGAATAATCAACACCTCTTTTGCAACAGAGTACTTCACAGTACGGTCCATGTATGCTGAGAGTGCAAGGGCTGAGGTGGTATTCACAAACTGTTGCATTGTTTCCACTCCTCAGGGTCCAATGTCGTAATTTAAAGTCATTAATCATTTTGCTTTAAAATGGCAGCAATGCCCAGCACCCTGTGGTCCACTGCTTTTTATCTCTCCATAGCCTGACAGGCTGTTACCAATCCTTACCCTTTGTTCTCTTGAGTTGGGAAGGCCCTACAAGTCACTTACTACTGAATGAATCTGGACTGTGAGATAAGCAAGATGTGGCAATTGATCAGGTCAAGCACCTTATTGACACATGCTAATGATGTCAGCAAATCATAAACATCACATTTCCGAACTATCTAATTTGATTGAGCAGTAGGGCCAATTAGGAACCAAAAGAGATCTCTTATGCAGTGGGTTTAGCTTTTGGAATACAAGGGGAAAATTTTTTAGGATGGCGGAAACTCATCTGAAGAGTCGGCAGGGAACATATCTTCACCGACTCGGAAGGATCCACTGCCACTTTACCCTTGGCAGTCGGTGGGAGTTCTGCACCATTCTCGGGAGGAAGACATGCCTTGGAGAGATGCCCGCCAATCACAGTAACAGTGCTGCAGTGTCCGGATGAAGAACTTTACCAGGAGACCTGAGACCACGAGCAGCATTTTCCGGTCGCACTCACCCCAAAGCCGGAAAATCTCGCCTGAGGTGCACGGACCTTCGCATGGTCTGTGTCCCGCCCGCCACGGGAAAATTCCACCCCAAGTCCGGAAACAAGAGGAAAAGGTGTCAGGTCTCCCAGAGCGGGGATGGTGGGGAAGACCTGGGGAGGTTGTAAGGAGGGTGTGAACGGTGTTCCGGGGAAGGCTTGGGGAGAAGGGAATATCTAGAGGTAACCAGGCCTTCAGGGGTTGGTGCCCCCAGTCAGAAGGGGTCTACTGATAAAGGCGCTTCTCCCCCTTCCTCCCCCGGATTTAACTTGGATTATTTCCAGCCTTTCCCCATGGATCTTGAGTCATCCTGCCAGCTTAAAAATTGAGGCTGGGTGGGAAATAGGCCTTAAGGTGCCATTTATTGACCATTTAGGGCTTCAATTGGGGCAAGACCTATCTGAAGCCTTGCCTACCCCAGTGTAAAATTGTTGTGAGATTGGGGCCAGTGGGAGCCCGGAGCGAACCCTGTCTGTGCAATTTCTCACTCCTCCCTCCACCTTGCGTAAAAACTCTCTTGGAGGGGGGCATGAAATTCTGGCCAAGGGAAAGTAGCAACACAGAGATGAAATTGGTTGAATGACAGGAGACAGGATTGATGGTTAGTGAATCCTTTTTTGGCTGGGGGAAAGTCTGTGGTGAAGTTTCCCAGGCATCAGTGTTGGGACTCTTCCTGATCTATGTAAATTGCCTAGATCATGGTGTGCGGGGCACAATTTCAAAATTTGTGGATGATACAAAACTTGAAATATTGTGATAGTGTAGGAATAGAAAAGGGCACAGACAAGTTGGTGGAATAGTCGGACAAGTGATAGATAAAATTCAATGTGGAGAAATGTGAAGTGATTAATTTTGGTGGGAAGAAAATAGAGAGACAATATCAAATAAAGCATACAACTCCGAAGGGAGCGCAGGTGCAGCAGGCAGTAATGAAGGCAAATGGTACGTTGGCCTTCACAGCGAGAGGATTCGAGTACAGGAGCAGGGATGTCTTACTGTAATTATAAGGGCCTTGGTGAGGCCACACCTGGAATAGTGTGTGGCAATTTTGGTCTCCTTATCTGAGGAAGGATTTTCCTACTATGGAGGGACAGCAGAGAAGGTTTACCAGACTGATTCCCGCGATGGTGGGACTGACGTATGAGGAGAGATTGTGTCGGTGAGGATTATATTAGCTGGAATTCAGAAGAATGAGAGAAGTTGCTTAGAAATCTATAAAATTCTATGAGCACAAGACATGGTAGATGCAGGAAGGATATTCCCAGTGACAGTGGATTCCAGACTAGGGGTCATAGTCTAAGGATAAGGGGTAAACCTTTCAGGACTGAGATTAGGAGAAATGTCTTCACCCAGAGAGTGGTAAGCCTCTGGAATTCACTACCACTGAAAGCAGTTGAGGCCAAATGAAGGAATTGGATATAGCTGTCATAGAGTCATAGAGGTTTACAGCATGGAAACAGACCCTTCGGCCCAACTTGTCCATGCCGCCCTTATTTTTTAAACTCCTAAGCTAATCCCAATTGCCCGCATTTTGCCCATATCCCTCTATACCCATCGTACCCATGTAACTATCTAAATGCTTTTTAAAAGACAAAATTGTACCCGTCTCTACTACTATCTCTGGCTGTTTGCTCCAGACACTCACCACCCTCTGTGTGAAAAAATTGCCCCTCTGGACACTTTTGTATCTCTCCCGTCTCACCTTAAACCTATGCCCTCTAGTTTTAGACTCCCCTACCTTTGGGAAAAGATAATGACTGTCTATCTGATCTATGCCCCTCATTATTTTATAGACCTCTACAAGATCACCTCTCAGCCTCGTACGCTCCAGAGAAAAAAGTCCCAGTCTATCCAACGTCTTTTTATAAACTCAATCCCTCAACCCCTGGTGGCATCCTAGTAAATCTTTTCTGCACTCTTTCTAGTTTAATAATATCCTTTCTATAATAGGGTGTCCAGAATTGCACACAGTATTCCAAGTGTGGCCTTACCAATGTCGTGTACAACTTCAACAAGACATTCCAACTCCTGTATTCAATGTTCTGAAACCAAGCATGCCAAATGCCTTCTTCACCACTCTGTCCACCTGTTGTGGCAAAAGGGATCAAAAGGACAGGGTGGGGGAAAGGTGGGATCAAGCTATTGAGTTGGATGATCAGACATGATCATATGGAATGGTGGAGTAGTTTTGAAGGGCCAAATGGCCCACTCCTGCTACTACTTTCTATATTTCTATATTTCTATGGCCTGGGCGTTTATGTAAGTCATTGAAGGTGGCAGGACAGGTTGCGTGTGGCTAATAATGCATACAGTAATCTAAAGTGTATTAATGGTGGCATCGAGTACAAGTGCAAGGGAGTTATGTTGAATTGTCATTCCCTCTTTTTATAATTTTTAAAAACCGATTAAAATATCATTAAACACTGTGCCAATCAAAGCATTCACAACAATTTTGATCAGTATTAACAGCAAGGGTAAGAACAAAACTGAATTTAATGTCTCCTTATGTGATTGAGTCACAATAGGAACCTCATCCTGGTCCCTCTCCGCAATGCATATCTTTTAGATCACATTCACAACACACACATACATATGGTTTTGTGCAGGCAAAGATTCCCCAAGCTGTGAGAACCTTTATCATGTCTGTTGTGTCTTTAGGTGCAGTTACATCACCAGACATCATTAGTGCACAGCAGATTTGCTTTACTGCAGGACTAACCCTGTCCACTGTGAACACAGCGTCTGCCTTGACTGCAGAACAAAGCAGAGTGAGCCTCCTTCCCCCCTAGACTCAGCCAACACTTCCCATTTGGGTCAGATTTTCTAACACCAATAACTGACATTAAATTGCTATTATTGCAGTTCCTGCAGTTCCACTGTATATGAAGCAAAATCAGCTTTGGAAATTTTGCCAAAAAATTTGATTTGATTTGATTGTTTGATTTATTATTATCACATATATTAGCATACAGTGAAAAGTATTGTTTTTTGCATGCTATACAAAGCATACCATTCATAGAGAAGGAAATGAGAGAGTGCAGAATGTAGTGTTACAGTCATAGCTCGGATGTAGAGAAAGATCAACTTAATGCAAGGTAGGTACATTCAAAAGTCTGATGGCAGCAGGGAAGAGGCTGTTCTTGAGTCGGTTGGTACGTGCTTTTGTATCTTTTTCCCGATGGAAGAAGGTGGAAGAGAGAATGTCCGGGTTGCGTGGGGTCCTTAATTATGCTGCCTGCTTTGCCAAGGCAGCGGGAAGTGTAGACAGAGTCGATGGATGGGAGGCTGGTTTGCGTGATGGATTGGGCTACATTCACGACCTTTTGTAGTTCCTTGCCGTCTTGGACAGAGCAGGAGCCATACCAAGCTGTGATACAACCAGAAAGAATGTTTTCTATGGTGCATCTGTAAAAGTTGGTGAGAGTCATAGCTGACATGCCAAAAATGAGCATTGCATCACTTCACACATACGATATTTAAGGTGTGCAACTGACCTTTGATGCATCGATGGTAGAAACAATGGAAAGTGTAAATAAGTAACAACGGGACATTATCTTCCCTCCTTTCGACATTGCTTCACAATCTAGAATTTGGGTGTCTTTTGTATTACACAATGGCAACATTTTTCAACAAAAATTCTTTGGGTGCATACTAGGTGTGCCAGAAGACCAAAAAAAATGTTCTGAAGTAAGTGTAGAATAGTACATATGGAAATATCATCCTCATATTGATGGTGAAACCACAAACATCTTGTGAATCATCTTTGTGGTTTTGCTATGAGTGCAAATCAGAAGAGTTCATAATGACTAAGTTTATAACATTGCTACACGCTGTGAACAGCACAATTCTTCCTCCCTGGTGTCAAACTGATGCTGCAGTTCAGGTGTAAGTATTCAGAAATGTTAGTATTCTAAACAAGAATGCATATTAATGCCATTCAAAATCTTACAATGTCCTGAGCACGTCACATCCAGTGTAATAATAATTGTTGTAATATCTGGACGTATGGTAATCAATATCTAGACCGGAAGACCTCACCAACAATGAAAAGGACAGGGACTTGGGCTTGATTCCAGCCTCGGGTGACTGTCTGTGTAGAATTTATACGTTCACCCTGTGTCTGCGTGGATTTCCTCTGGGTGCTCCAGTTTCCTCCCACAGTCCAAAGATATGTAGGTTAGATGATTGGCCATGCAAAGTTTCCCCTTAGTGTTCAAAGATGTGTAGATTAGGTATATGAACCATGGTAAATGGGCAGGGTTACAGGGAGAGGGGGAAGGTGGGCATGCGGTAAGATGGTCCAAATGGCCTCCTTCTGCACTGCAGAGATTCTATAAAATAAATGACCAGATGATTTATGTTTTTTGGCAGTTAATTTTGGTAACAGTCCACCCACTGGTCAGGCAGCATTTGAGAGTGAGTAGCAGAGTTGCCATCACCACTAATGCTGACTCCTCTTCCTGAACACCTTCCCATGGAAGCACAGGAAATGCAACATTTGCCATATGTTCTCTTCCCACTGTCCACAGGCCCAGATACTCTTTTTTCGGATCATGCAGCAATTTACCTGCAACTCATTCAAGTGATACACTATATTTATCATCACCATGCAGTCTGCTCTACACTTTGGAGACCAAACACAGATTTGCTGCACACCTCCATTCAGTCTGTAAGTGTGACCCCCGATTTCCTGCCCTTTGTTATTTTAATTCTCCACCCCAGTCTCATGCTGACTTTCCATTCTCCACACAGTTCCAATGAAGCTCAGTGCAAGCTCGAGAAACAGCAGCTCATCTTTGAATTTAGAAGAAGCAACTGGCCTGAACTTTGAGATCGACAACGTCAGATTACAGTCACTATTTTCACATACAGCAGGCACTGACAAAGGTTCTGCCATTGCCATTTACACCAACTCTGGTTCCATCATTTTATTCACTGCCACTTTGTACATGGTCCCTTTCTCTCTTTTCTTCTCCCCTACCATCCCCCTCCCACTTTCCCAGGTTCAGTAATTGCTTACAAACTCAAAACATTTCTATCTCCGCAGATGCTGCCTGACGTGCCGACTGTTTTCTGTATCTTTGTACATCAGCAGTGTTTTGCTTTTGATCTATTTTTCTGATGTTGACTGAAGGGTAAATATTGGCCGGAGCACCAGAGGAACGCCACTGTTCTTCACTGAATAGTGCCATAGGATTGTCCCTGTCCAAAATACCTTGGTCAAGAGTGCAGAATATCAGCAAGAACCTTCAGATAGTCAACCTCTCATTATTCTCTTTTTCACAAACCTGTGAAGTCCCAGAGGAGCACATTTCAAGTAAAGGTCTACAGAAAGGCAGTGTGCAAATATATATTTCCATATTTCATAACTTCCTTCCAGAAGCATTAAACAGCCGTGAAGACAAGTTTCAAAAATTAAAAAATGACATTGTTTGTTTTAATCTGTGAATTCGTTCAAGTAAGATTGAATAATCGAGCTGCCCATGTTTTGGACAATAAATTAATCATAATGCTTAATTTCTACTTCTGCTGGGTGCATTTTGTAATTTATCCTTCTCAATCAGGCAAAATTCCAACATTCCCACTGCCAATGTGAGTGGCCATATGGCTATTGCCCTTTTATCATTCTTCTGGCAGTAGTCTGTCACTTTCTCCTCTCACGTAAATCATGTCTGGTGGACAATCGTATCCGAACATCCGTGGCAGAAATATGCATCAAAGGACATGACATTTTACTGAAAGCTCAGGTTTCTGTCAAGACTAATCCACCTGGACCCGGGGTTGAGATCTGTTTTTATATATTAAACCACATTTGCTCTGTCAGCTGATGGTGATACTGTCTGTATCCCTACGCCCCCCCCCTCCTCCCCCCGCCCCCAAATACAGAAAAGCATATTACAGATTCTCTTTGGCATTATTTATATTTATAAAATGGTGTTTCCTGAATGTATTTCGTTCATTGTTTTGAACTGTACTAATCGGGTGTCAGGGAAAAAAAAGGAAGTGCATTATTTTATGACTGATTTCAATGCATTATTGTTGAAGAAAATGCAGATTCAGAGGGAAAGATATACATGTTTTAAAATCTGCGCACTAGCCAGCTGTCCTTTGACAGGACAAAACTATTACAGCCCTGCTTCACAATCTAAGCTGATGGAAAATAAATTGGAAGACTGAAGCCTCTAAAGTAACTGGCAATGTAATAGTGTCAGCATGATTGCTGGAAGTGATGCCTCTATCCTTCCTAGCGAGCATCTTAACAGCAAGAATATCTTGTCACTCACACGATTCAAGGCCAGACGAATCAAAGCTTTCATAAAGTACACTTAGTGACAAGCGGATTGAAAGAAAACACTGTTTCTTAAATTTCTTCCATCTTCTGGCAATGAAGCATTATCCTCCTCTCCTAACCCACAATTAAAAGATGCACGGATAACAACCGGGCTTCTCTGATGCCACTCCTCAGCCCTCTCTTTCCAGAGTCACCAATGTGACACAACATGTTGTCCCCCAGTTCCCCCTCCCTGCCCCCAACACCCCACCCATCAGACAATGACATGCCTCCATGATGATCAAACTGAGACAGAGAATCCATTGTCTGGACAACCACAGAGTCAAGAACCCATGTTCTGCCATGATATGGTGTAGCGCGCTGGGCAAACCCATCCAATGCCACGCAGGCTGCCCTGTGAATGCCAATGTAACTCCAAATGGGCTGGCCACGCACACAAAGAACATTTCATTCTGCACTTGATTCCTTAATTACAGATTTGAACATCTTCAGCCTCATTAATTGGTAGAAAAGGGAATAGCTCTTTGATTGGCAGATCATTCTTGCGCTGTACAGTCTGTACAACTTGGCACTGTGCCTGGACAACCAGGATGTTTGTTTCTGCTCCATGACTTCACTAAATTTAGCCTCAGCCAGGGTTATAAGTGTCTTGTTTTATTATGGGAAGTGGGGAATGTTTACAATATGTAAAAGAACAAAATGCAATCAAAATTTACTATGCTCACATTCTGTTGTATCAGGAATTACTTTACACCATGTCTATTAAATCAGTTTGATTCATATTAATAGTGATAATGTGTTCCCGACAGTAGTGTTTTGCAGTCTATGTCTGAGCCTGTGAATGCCTGAGTTCTAGGAGGCTAGAAGTTTGGGGATTAGAACCCAATTCTTTTTGCTCCAGGGGGGGAAATTAAAACCCTGAGAGTGAATAATGTGTTCACGTAGCAATGCTTTAGGCAGCATGATGCGGTTTAGTTCGGGCAGATAGCATCACGGGTTGTTAGCTGTGTGGTTCACCCGAGTTTCCTCATTGATGCCATCGACAAATGGCACATGGGTAAAGGCCCATAGCCCTCCCTGCCCTCTGGGTAATTTTACATCGTCTGTGTAGTGCCACTAAACAGCGTAATACAAAGTGAGATTTCACCCCCTGAATGTTTTTGTGTTGTGACGTCCTTGTACATGAGGGAATGGGGCAGGGAAAGCTTTGAGTTTTGCTTTTCGTTTAAAATACTTATCTGAAAGTGATCATTTTATAAGGCAGTTATTTAACTTCACTGAGCAATTCTGATAACGCAATTCAAACGATTGGTACAAGTGATTTGCTCTTTGCAGTATTGTAATGATGCACGCTTACGGACTTTGTCAGAAACACAAAGGGTACTTCTTAATCAGGAAAAACTGTACAGAGGCCAGTAGCACTCCCATCTGTCCTAGAGCAGCTGGCCCCAGTCCTTACAGGTCTTCTACACGTCTTCTAGATGCCTTCTGTCCAAGAGAGGACTCCACCCCTGGGGTGATTACCCACTCTTGGTCCCACGTGACCCTCAAGCCGCATGACCCTCTTCTGCTGTGCTTCCCTGAAAGGGACAATCAGCACAACCCTCCCCCTTTAATTCCTTTATACTAACCCTATAAGTTACTCAGTTCCAAACTCAAACTAAACTTTATACATATGAGCTGGACAATTAGAAATTGATTCTTTGAGGGGTTTTTCTGTTTCTTGTTGAGCGATGCAACTCTGTAGTCTGAGATGCTTCCACTGGTTCAACATTAACGGGAACTGCAATAATGGATACCTCTTCTGGGACAGGCAGTTCATTACTACTTGCTTTCACAAAGACATCAGTTAGGTCTAGGAGAGGTCGATCAGGTACTTCACTGCTCACAGGTTTGAAAACATTTCTTGAGGGCAACACTGACTGCTGGAGTGTCTCTCTCTATTCCTCAAGTGATCCATATATTTATGAACAATCCATTCCTCCATGTGTACTGGGCATGACGGGAGTCCAGTCACAGAGACAATAAATCCAGGGATCTAACTTGATCCACCGGCGAAGCTTCATATTATGGCACCATGTCATAATATGTACTTAATATAGGTTTTTTATTGTTGCAGTGATGATGACTCATTGAATAAGGCTTTGAAGCTTGTGTATCCAAACATAAACACTTTTACTGGTCGGCTTTAACTGTGCACAGTTCCAAACATGGTCTTGAATGGAACTCTTCCACACAGGCTTGTTGCTTGCCAAGTTCTGTCCTAGACTATTCTCTGACCATGTGACTGCATACTTCACTTTGTGGGTTGTGCCATTTACAGATAAACCCTTTTTAGCTTCACTGTCGGTTGAGTCTGTCTCTGATGAAGTGTTGATTTATTTCTATTCTGCAATTCTTTCATTGCCCTTCACTTGGTCATTTAGTGTATTTTTGTGCTCTTCTTCTGGGATCTTTCAGTGCCCTCTTTCTGGGGTCTTCCAGTACCCTCTTTCAGTGTCTTCTTCGGGGTCTTTCACTTCCTTTCTTGGGTCTTTTAGTGCTCTCCTTCTGGGATGTTTCATTGCCTCCCCTGAGGTCTTTGATGCCTCTTTCTTCAGGTCTTTATTGCTTATGGATCTTTTGTGAGAGTTGCTCTCTTTGGGACTTCTCCAAATTCCCTGTCCATTGCTGTTTTTACCTTCTTGTTGCTGGTTTAAATGTATTACCACTCGAAATGCATTACCTCTTTGTAATGTCCTAACTGTGTTAGGGGTTGTGGGTTTTAAACTAAATGAAAAGACTTGATTTGCACACGTAGATCCAGACTAACAACAGATCTATTTCATTTCTATGAAATCTATTGAAGGAGGACAGACTGAAACTAAAAGCATCAGTCTGTGCAACACCCTAATAACATCACAATCAAATCATGTGAATGGCTCTTAAAGAAATCAGACAACTACTGAAATATATCAACTCTTTAAACACATTCCTGCCTTAAGATTGTAACTTTTTAAAAACTTACCTGTTATCTGTCGGTTCTCTCTCTGAGTTTCCCATGCTTTTGAAGTTTTGGGTATGAACCTGCTGCTCTTCTCTTGAACCATTTTAAAACTTTTAAAACTTCACTTCGTTTTACTAATGGAAACCTCTCAGCAATCCCTGCAATTTCTTTTTTCTTCTTCTGGCCATTTGGAGAGTCCATTTTCCCCCTGTTTTTTGATGTGCCCATTTTTGTCGATTTCACTGGAGACCGGATCCAAGAAGCTATTTTTGAAAACTTTCTTACTTTTCTTTTAAACAGCTGAAGGCCTTCTCCCCTTTATAAAACTTCAGAACCTCATAGTCTGCAATCCTTCAGTGCAGGGACTGCTACCTAGACATCCCCCCTCCCTCGGGCAGGCTCAGCTCAGATCGGAAGCCCAGCAATCTCAGCCTTTTCATTCACCCATACTTCTGGGACAGGTCCTACAGCTCCTTGGGGCATTGTTCCCTTTTCAGCCATAACGCTGCTCTGTGTTCCCTTTGCTTTCTCTCTTAAAAAAAAATCTGCAGCAACTGCCTCTTCTTTCTTAAGTTCCATTTTCCCTCAAACACAAAATCACAGCCCTTGCTTCTGAGAGCTATTTCCTCTTCATTTTTATTCTATATATTTCTAAACTCTTGATTGTACCAGCCAATCCACGTTCATTCCACATCCACACCTCATGGTCTGGCAATATCTCAACATCTCACTTGGTCTTTTTGTCCAAAGACTGGCATTCAGGTGAGTCAAAGCAAATTACTACAGATGCTGGAATGTGAAACCAAAAGAGAAAATGCTGGAAAATCTCAGCAAGTCTGGCAACATCTGTAAGGAGAGAAAAGAGCTGATGTTTCGAGTCCAGACGACCCTTTGACAAAGCTTTGACAAAGGGTCACCTGGACTCGAAATGTCAGCTCTTTTCTCTCCTTACAGATGCTGCCAGACCTGCTGAGATTTTCCAGCATTTTCTCATCCGGGTGAGTATTATTTTCCTTCAGACATCGATTAAAACAGGATACTCACAGGTGCCAGGCCACAGGCAGTGTTCTCATAATCCATCCCATCCTCATTGCCAGTGTAATAACGCACGCTCACAGTCTTCACCAGGAACACAAAGGGTATTTGTTAACAAGGAAAATCTGTACAGAGGTTAGCACCCTACCCGCCAGTTGCCCAAGAGCAACCCACCAGCTGCCCCATTCCCTACATGTCTCCCATTTGTCTTCGAGATGCTTTCTGCCCGAGAGAGCTCCACCCCGTGGGGTGATTACCCACTCCCAGTCCTAACTGATCCCTCAAGCCAGATGACCCTCTCCTGCTGTGTTGCCCTTAAAGGGACAATCACTAGAATTACAACAAACATATATATATATATTATGTTCAGAATACTGACATATTCAGTTACTTAGCTTGCTGCATTTAGATTGTAATCAGTACAGTGAACATGCCTTATAAACTATTGGAGCCATGTATAATATGAGTATGTGTCTTACTCAGCACTTTACCACGAACAAAGCATGCAGAGAAACTTCAGCATTGTGTGCAACATGCACCTTATGTATTTCAGTTCGTGTGTGTGTCTGGACAATTTACTGTATTGCAGCATGGACAGTACACAAAAGTTACCTTTCATAATGTAGTATCTATAAACGTATATCTTTGGTGTAGCGGATATGAGTTGACATGTTGGTGTATGGCATTGACACCTTGGTGCAATTTAGCCTTAGATTCTGCTGTTATTACAATTTGTAGCTATATGTTTTATTGCACACAAGCTGGGTTACTTCCCATGTAGATTGCATGCACATGAGGCTTCTAGTGTAGTAAGAAGTCTCACAACACCAGGTTAAAGTCCAACAGGTTTATTTGGTAGCACAAGCCACAAGCCACAAGCTTTCGGAGTGCTGCCCCTTCATCAGGTGAGTGGGAGTTCTGTTCACAAACAGGGCGTATAAAGACACAAACTCAATTTACAAAATAATGGTTGGAATGCAAGGTTGATCTGAGCGGGTTTGTGATCTGTAGTCCTTTTGGTATCTTGTCTGCTTTCTTGCATCTTTGTAGAAACTTGATGCTTGTGTCGATATGTGCGATCTTCTTGGCGATCCTCTCCACTTGGAGCCGGCAGTTTGCAGTGTCGATGGTAGACATGATGTGGAAATGCTGGCGTTGGACTAGCGTAAGCACAGTAAGAAGTGTCACAACACCAGGTTAAAGTCCAACAGGTTTATTTGGTAGCACAAGCCACAAGCCACAAGCTTTCGGAGCGCTGACCCTTCATCAGGTGAGTGGGAGTTCTGTTCACAAACAGGGCTTATAAAGACACAAACTTCCATAATGGCTTCTAGTATAAACAGAAGTCAAAACCGGGACTATCCATGGTGTAACCAGATGACTCACAGAAGGCATTTTCTAGTGCCACATTTTATCAAGAGTCTGCCTTTGATTAAAATGGAAGTAGAAACCACTGTGGGAGGCACTTGTCCATTTGGAAAAGTGTGGTGAGCTGGGGTGTTTTGTCCAAGAGTAATTTAAATGGAATAGAAACTTAAGGAAGATCAGAATCTTATCATTAAAAAAAAAATCATTTTTGAGGTGGAAATTTGCAAATGAGCACTTTAAAATCGTTACTGAGATTGAAATTTCTGTTTGTCTCTTTGCTGTTTGTCTCTTTTGTTGTACCGAAAAAAAACAGTAACAAACACTGGAATTCTAAAATTAGAACAGAACACACCACAAATCAGAGAATCTTTACAGTGTGGAAGAGGCCATTCAGCCCATGGAGTCTGCAACGACTCTCTGACAGAGTATTTTACCCAGGCCCCTTCTCCTGCCCTATAATCCCACACATTCACCATAGCTAATCCCATCTAACCGACACACCTTGGGACACCAAGGGGCAATTTAGCATGGCCAATCCACCTAACCTGCACATCTTTGGGTTGCAGGAGGAAACCCACACAGCCACAGAGGGGAAAACATGCAAAACTTGACACAGACAGTCACCCAATGTCAGAATTGAACCCCGGTCCCCGGAGCTGAGAGGCAGCAGTGCTAACCACTGTGCCACCATGCCACACCTGCAAGGAGAAGGAGAACTTAAGGTATTAGCTACATCCCATCCATCAGAACTAAATGCTAACAAATAAGGTGAGTGGGAGTTCTGTTCACAAACAGGGCTTATAAAGACACAAACTCCCATAATGGCTTCTCGTATAAACAGAATTCAAAACCGGGACTATCCATGGTGTAACCAGATGACTCACAGAAGGCATTTTCTAGTGCCACATTTTATCAAGAGTCTGCCTTTGATTAAAATGGAAGTAGAAACCACTGTGGGAGACACTTGTCCATTTGGAAAAGTGTGGTGAGCTGGGCTGTTTTGTCCAAGAGTAATTTAAATGGAATAGAAACTTAAGGAAGATCAGAATCTTCTCATTTAAAAAAAATAATTTTTGCGCGGCACGGTAGCACAGTGGTTAGCATTGCTGCTTCACAGCTCCAGGGTCCCGGGTTCGATTCCTGGCTCGGGTCACTGTCTGTGTGGAGTTTGCACATTCTCCTTGTGTCTGCGTGGGTTTCCTCTGGGTGCTCCGGTCTCCTCCCACAGTCCAAAGATGTGCGGGTTAGGTTGATTGGCCAGGTTAAAAATTGTCCCTTAGAGTCCTGAGATGCGTAGGTTAGAGGGATTAGCGGGTAAATGTGTGGGGGTAGGGCCTGGGTGGGATTGTGGTCAGTGCCGACTCGATGGGCCGAATGGCCTCCTTCTGCACTGTAGGGATTCTATGATTCTATGAAATAAGCAAGTATAAAATACCCTGGTTATATGCACATACATAGGCAGGGTTAGGAATTTATTTAATCTTCTATGATTGAGGTTTTTGCTTTATTTTGTAAATGCATGTCTAGTGGATTTGTATTTTAACTAGAAATAATGGAATTATTCAAGTTGCTCATTCAGAGGGTGTTTTAGGGTTTAATGTGTTGGGGCACAATTTCGCTGCTGGTGCTCTTTCACTTGTACTCAAATGTGCAATTCATTCCTGATGCGCGATATAACTCACGAGGCTAGAGATGCTCGAGGAAATAAAGGCTTTTATTAACTACTACAATAGAGCTACCATATATAATACACGATCCCAGACTGAGGGGTCCCAGACAGAGCAGTGACCTTTATACCTCTCCCAGGAGGCGGAGCCCGACTGGGATGTACCATAATAACTATAATACAGGTAGAACAGCTCAACCCTAACCCCAACAGTAACATGTAGAACAACCCAACCCTAACCCCAACAGCAACATATATACAGACTCATAGTACTGGCCAGACCCTGGCTCAGTACTACCTGGTGGGAACCAACAATGGTTCACCACAATTCCTGTTGACTTATTTTGGTGGTGCTTGTGAAACTAGATGGCCTGGACGGTCTTGAGATAGAAAATGTGACAATGGAGCTCAGAAAGATTAGTTACAGATGTTTTAAATGGAAATCTCTCATTTCTGGGGTCCTGCTCACAGTTATCATTTATATTGAGACAGTGTTTGTGAGTGATGATCTAGAAAGATCTTGTTCTTCCCTTAGCAACATGTCGAGGGAGTCACATTTGAAAGGATTCACAAAAGGCTATCTGTCTACCTGAGGACAAACATGGTTATTGTGGGGGGTTTTTTCTCTATATTTGCAACTGAAATGCATTGGGCTGGATTTAATAGAAGTGGTAGGGGAGGGTTCTCGTCCCCTGTCAGCAGAGCTGGCCAAAGCCTTATTTCACTTATTTTAAGCAAGGTCTGGTGTGCATCATGTGCCACTCAGTCATTTAGCTGGAGAGTGGCAGGCCTTCCACAGCATGAAGGACCCTGGGATGCAGTGGCTACTGCTGGTTCGACATTCTCCCCCACCCCCCCCCAACCCGCCACCCCCCACGCGCACCCCCCCCCTTCCCCCACCGCCCCCTTCACCCCCCCGAGGCCAGGATCATCATGAATTCAGGTCACAGGAATGGAGTCGCAGGTTCGAGATTGTAGGTGGGGGTGTCAGTAGGAGAAATTGGCTCCCCGATGCTACGTCCCTCGATCAGGCAGCAAGTGCCTTTGAGCAAGGAATTCCCCCGGAAACCTGCACGCAACCTGCATTGGTTTGCTTGTCATTCCCCGCCCCCCCCCCCCCCTCCTCCCCCCACCCCACCCAACCCCAATAGTATTCCAGGAGTGGTCTCACCAAAGCCCTGAAAATTTGTGGCAAGATTTCTTCATTCCTGCACTCAAATTGCCTTCCTGATTGCTTGCTGTACGTGCATGATACATTTTATATAATGCAAACAGAAATATAAGAGGCATTGCCTAATCATGCACTTGTCCATGTTTAAATAGACAAGTCTTACATCATAATGTACTGATAATCGCGACCTATCCGATTACTCACAATAGAATACACATAGAAACATAGAGGCAGGAGTCGGCCATTCGGCCCTTTGAGCCTGCTTCGTCATTCATTTTGATCGTGGCTGATCATCAAATTCAATATCCTGATCCCCCCTTCCTCCCATATGCCTTGATCCTTTAGCCCCAAGAGCTATATCTAATTTCTGCTTGAAATCAGACAACATTTTGGCTTCAACTACATTCAGTGGTAGTGAATTCCACACATTCACCTCCCTCTGGGTGAAGAAATTTCTCCTCACCTCAGTTCTAAAAGGTTTACCCCTTATCTTCAAACTAGTTCTGGACTCCCCCACCATCGGGAACATTCTTTCTGAATCTACCCTGTCTAAGCCTGTTAGAATTTTATAAGTTTCTATGAGAACCCCTCTCACTCTTCTAAACTCGAGTGAATATAATCCTAACCGACTTAGTCTCTCCTCATTTGACAGACCCGCCATCCCAGGAATCAGCCTGGTACTCCCAGGTACTTTGTTGTGCTCCCTCTGGAGCAAGGACATCCTTCCTCAGATAAGGACACCAAAACTGCAAACAATACTCCAGGTGTGGCCTCACCAACGCCCTGTACAATTGCAGCAAATAAAACATATGCTGAAGCCAATGGTTGAGATAACGTCACTGACTGAGCTATGAAAGTACCCATTGCTATCCTGCGGTCACTGAGTGCGCTGGCACATGGTGGGGGTGGGGTGGATTGGGAGTGGAGAGGATGGTTAGCGGCATAAAATCGGGTGTATGACAGGGGGCATTGCACTTACTGCCTACCTGCTTCTGGTGGTATTTTACCATGTGGGGCAGGTATTGGGATAGCAACCACCCAACCTGCTTGTGCCAATTGAGGCCCTTAAGTGGTCAATTAATGGTATCTTGAGATTCTCTTCTTACCACCATTGGCATTTTCATAGCGGTGTGGGATACCCACACCATGTGGCAAAGCCAGCACTGCGAGGGCTCCCTGCTATTCAAGGACACTGTGCTCAACTGAGCCCCCCATCCAAATGGTTATTACTGACTCCCCCCCCCCCCCCCCCCCACCTTGCTCTCACGCCACCTACTTCCCGATCATTTCCCCCCACTCCACCATGGTCTCAAAGACCCTTGCTAGGACTCGCTTGACAGGCCCCAGTAAAGCCATCCCATTACGTTTGAATGTGGCTCCATGTTGCTTCTCGTGGTGGACTGGCTGCAGTCCCAGCAATGGCCACCACTCCCAGTGGTGCTGCTGCGACTTGACAGCTGCCAACAATCCGATTGACCACAGTTCTCGGAGGTGGGACATCTTCCCAGATGGCAGTGAAAGCCACGACCTTCGCCACTTAACAGGCTGACAGTCACAAAATCAAAACATGGCTTCCCAGCCAGGGTGGAGAGTCCCACTACCTCAGCAAATAATTGCAGCCTGCATTAATCTTTGAAACATACAGAGATTTTCCAGCATTTATTTAAATTTATTTATTAATGTCACAAGTAGGCTGACATTAACACTGCAATGAAGTTACTGTGAAAATCCCCGAGTCACCACACCCCAGCGCCTGTTCAGGCACACCGAGGGAGAATTTAGCACAGTCAATGCGCCTAACCAGCACGCCTTTCAGACTGTGGAAGGAAACCAGAGCAGCAGAGGAAACCCACGCAGACACGAGGAGAACGTGCAAGCTCCACACAGACAGTGACCCATGCTGGGAATACGAACCTGGGTCCCTGGCGCTGTGAGGCAACAGTGCTAACCACCGTGCCACCATGCAGTGTTGGTTTTAATCGATGTTTTTGGATGGTAACAGGGTTCAACTAACAGCAATTGAATCATCGGACCTGAATTTCAATGTCATAGATATAAAAATATAAGCAGTATTAGGTTTGATCTTATTGCACATCATGGGGGGGAAAATAAGATCCTGTAAATATTATATGCATCACAGATTAAAGGAGGGTGGAATTTTCAGATTTACAGTCCCATCATGGCAGGAGGGTGTGGGGGGGCGGTGGCGGCAAGGATAGGAATGTAAGATGCGGCGAGCCATTCAAAAGTCCATTGATTTAGGCGGGAGTGAATAATCCCGTCAGCGAGAGTGACCGTGAAATTCTGTCCATCGTTCTTATCCCAACAGAAATAGCAAGCTGACAAACTGGAAGAGCAACATCAACAACTTCCCACTTCCATCCCTGCCCAAAGATGTGATAGTCTCAGCTGGGGACGGCAATATCTTCTTAAGGTATTTGCATTACAAAATGCCTTTCTAGTTATTGCAGTAAAGCATTTATTCTGAGGTCTCACAAAGCAGTGTTCAAATCAATGTTATTGTTGAAGCAGAACTGCAGTAAAGTGATTTCAAAATAATCGGCACAATATTAGTCCAGCGTTCGTAAGATTAAAGAAGAAGTTATAAGGGAGTAAATTCTTTCATTGTAAAGTACTTATTTCTACATGTGTCTTTGTGCTTTGTATTGGAGTCACTAATGCTGTGTTTGCACTAGCAGCTTGGTGCCAGACTGCCATAAAGGGTCAGATTTTCAGCCAAACCATATTTGCCTACTTAAACTATCGAACGGCATAGTAAATTGGCTGTCCCCAAGTTTCTCCAGTCAACTCTTTTAAATAATTATCCAATGCTACCTGTACAGCTCTGGCCATGTCCAAGCAGCTAGGCTAACATAGAAAATAGGAGGCTATTCAACCCTTTAAGACTACTCCGCCATTCATTATGATCATGGGGGAAAGTGATAGCCTGGTGGTATTATCGTTAATCCAGAAACTCAGCTAATGTTCTGGGGACCCAGGTTCGAATCCCGCCATGGTGGATGGTGTAATTTGAATTCATTAAAAAATAAATCTGGAATTAAGAATCTACTGATGATCATGAAAACATTATCGATTGACGGAAAAGCCCATCTGGTTCACTAATGTTCTTTAGGGAAGGAAATCTGCCGTCCTTACCCGGTCTGGCCTACGTGTGACTCCAGAGCCACAGCAATGTGGTTGACTCTCACCTGCCCTCTGAAATGGCCTAGCAAGCCACTCAGTTTAAGGGCAACTATGGATGGGCAATAAATATTGGCCAGCCAGTGATGCCCACGTCCCACGAATGAATAACAAATACAATCCAACTCAATATCCTGATCCCACCTTCCCCCCATAATCCCCTCTGCCCCGAGTGCTGACAGCTTCTTGAAACAGGGGTGGGGTTTTACGGCCTTGCTTGTCCCAAAACCCCCAAATCCTGCCCAAGATAAACGGACCTTCCCATGCTTCCCGCAACCCCTGGACCTCTGGTGGGTTCATAACCAACTACAATTTGCATGTTGAGATAACTGAGTGCCTATGAAGACCTTTTTGTTACACCATCTGGAATTTTCCAGTAGGCGGGTTCCACATTGAGGCCGAAACACGATTAGTGAGAGAAGGCAGCCTCCAAGTGTGAGACAAGGGTAGAGAGGGAGGAGCAATTCATCCAACGAGGGACAAACTCCCCCCACCCCACACTCTGCATGCCCATTATGTTCCAGCTGTGGTTGTTGGCCATGGGGTTCATGGGTTACCTCTCCTCGAGCAAGGACTGTCTTCTGTAAAGTTTAAAGTTTATTTATTAGTGTCACAAGTAGGCTTACATTAACACTGCAATGAAGTTACTGTGAAAATCCCTTCGTCGCCACACTCCGGCACCTGTTCGGGTACACTGAGGGAGAATTTAGCATGGCCAATGCACCTAACCAGCATGTCTTTTGGACTGTGGGAGGAAACTGGAACACCCGGAGGAAACCCACGCAGACACGGGGAGAACGTGCAGACTCCGCACAGACAGTGACCCAAGCTGGGAATCGAACCCGGGTCCCTCGTGCTGTGAGGCAGCAATGCTAACCAGTGTGCCACTGTGCCGCATCATAAAGGCAGATGCAAAGTATTAATTTGCTACCTTAACCATCCCCCTGCGCAAATCACCTTTGATCCTTAATTTGCCTATTCCTCCTTTTACCACCCTTTGACCATTTATTTGCCTACGGATTTTGGGATTCCCTTTTATGTTGGCTGCCAGCCTCTTTTCACACTCCGTCTTTACTTCGGATCTTTTATATTCAGCCTGGTTCTTGATGATGTTTTCTATCTGACATCTTGTCACAAGCACACTTTTTCTTCTTCATCTTAATTTCAATCTCATTTGTCATCCAGGAGGTTCTGGCATTGTTTGTCCTACCTTTCCTTTTCGAGGGAATATATTTTGACTATGTCTAATCTATCTATCTTTTGAAGGTAGCCCATAATTCAGCTCTCAATTCTTCCCACCAACCTTTGATTCAGACAGTGACCCAAGCCGGGAATCGAACCCGGATCCCTGGCACTTTGAGGCAGCAGTGCTAACCACTGTGCCACCACAAATGTAGCCATTTGTAAATCACATCTTTCCTCCACGTTTTCAGAGTGCACCTCCATTTTCTCTATTTCTGCCCTATCAAACCCTTTCATGAACATAAAGCCCGCAATCAGTTCACCCCTCTTTTCATCGGGGTAAAAAAAAAGGCCCGGATTCAAATTGACTCGATTATCACCAGGTTGCGCATCTATCACACTGCACTGCAATGTGCCCTGTCCTCACATTCAAATATAAAACATTAAACTTAATAACAAAAACAGCTTCTCAGGTTAACATGAATAAAACAGGTGTGAAAGACAATATATCACAATACCAAAATACGCTGTATGAATCTCATTGTCTGTGATATTGAAGAGGGCAAAAAAATGTCCCGCAATTTTTCATGACTAATGAAAAAGTGCTAGAAAAATCATCGCTTGGTCTTGGCGGGAGGAAGAAACACATTAGTGGCTCAAACCAGCTGCCAAATTAAGCCCTTGATTGCCTCCCTTCTCATGATAGAAACAGAAGGTGCGATTGGTGATTAGAGGAGCTGTGCCCCTGATGAACAGATGTTAATAACAAAGAACATCTTAATTTTGCTAAATAGCCAAGTACAAGAGACCGGCTTTTCAGGCCGGTCTGATCATATTTATCTCGGCTAATCTTTTTTGATACATATTACACCCCCCCCCCCCCCCCCCCCCCCCACCGAACAGCCGCCGCCTCCCCCCAACCCCCCTGCCCCCACCGTCCCCCCCCCCCCGTCCCCCACCGCCCCCAAGACGCGAAACAAGACTGCTTTCCTTTTATTTCCATAGATTTTGAAAGCACGGGCGTAACTTAAAGTAAGGCGTACATTTTAATCCAGATGATTTGATGTGTGCTGTCGATCCTCGGGGGACAGCTGAATAAGCAAAGCATTAAATTAAACGTGTGTGAAACTTTACGGAACCCGTGTGGATAGATAATGGCGAAAGGCGCAGCGCGAGACTCGCACAACTTCCAGATTCTAGTTGCCCGACCGGTAACGACCATTAACCCGCCCGCAGATGAGAAGTATCAAATCGGTCCTGAAAGACGCCGGCCAGAAGTGGCGGGGCGACCAATCTAACTCTCCAGCAGGCAGGCAGGCAACATTAATTCTCATCCTTAAAACGTGTAGAGTTTGTGTTTCAGGAGAACAGCTGTGCCTAGAAATCATACACTGCAGGAGGGCCACTTCACCAATAAGATAACGACACAATCACCAAAAATTAAGCATAACTGAACATTTTAATTTGCTGTCTGATGTAAATTGTGCTTTTTTTTTGTGCATTACTTTTGTAATCCAAGCAGCAAATTGCTCAAAATTATTTGCACGTAGGGGTGTAAAATTTGGAAGTGCATCGCTTGAGCATGGTCATGTGAAACTATGACTCATGCTTGACTAGCCATCTCTTACATTAAACAGTATTTCTGTTTTAATTCCTCGAACCCGTGGTGCTTTCTTATGAATTGTCTTCAATAATGTAGTTTGGCTGGTGGTTCACGATGATACCATCACTATGTGCACTTGCTATTCTCATCTTTATTTCTGCTTAATATACTAATGTGTTTAAATTTGAAGGACATCGGTGAAGGAACAGGGACCAAAGGTTAAAGGACATGGGTGAGGGGTCAGGGACCAAAGGTTAAAGGACATCGGTGAAGGAACAGGGACCAAAGGTTAAAGGACATGGGTGAGGGGTCAGGGACCAAAGGTTAAATCGGCACTATATTTTTGGGAAATTCTTATGGGGTGATACAAATATACTTCTCATGACTCTTAAACAAGAGCAGCATCAGGGTCATGAACATAGGAACATAGGAATAAAGAGCAGATGTAGGCAACACAACCCTTCGAACCTGCTCCGCCATTCAATCAGATCACGGCTGATTTCTTCCTGGTCTAAAATCCACCTCCCCACCTGTTCCCCATATCCCTTCAACTCTTTTTTAAAATCAGAAATATATTTATCTCTTTTTTGAAACCATTTAATGATTCCGACTCCACCGCGCTATGGGACAGCGAGTTCGACAAGTTTACCACCCTCTGCGAGAAGTAGTTCCTCCTCATCTCAGTTTTAAATCTACCGCCTCTCAACCTCTACCTGTGACCCCTTGTTTGAGATTGTCCCACAAGGGAAAACATTAACTTTATCAATCCTTTTACTATTTAACATGCCTCGACCAGATCCTGTCTCAACCTTCTAAACTCCAGTCAGTGTCAGCCCAAACTGTTTAACCTCTCCTCTCCTCCTTCATCCTGAAGTAGTAGTGTCCAAGCTTGCCAGGATCCCTGAACAGACTCAGTGAAAAAGACACTTTACGTTGATATCAGTTGATCCTTGGTCATTTTGTCAAAGATTATTTTTAATTCCCTATTCCGAAACAATCCTCTCATGATTGTGTGTACATTTGACTTCAGACGAAGTTGGTGATATCTCAAACCATTGTCTAGTAAAACATAAGCCATTTTAAACCTCCAGGTAGGCTCCAGAATTGTGTTCTTCATATGATAATACAGTTAGCAGATATAAAGTGTTGTCCATGGTAAATAATCATATCATGCACATGTCCAGATGTCACCCAAACTATCAGAGGAAAACCCCTCTTCCTTCTCAATTAAACTACATTACAATTATGAAAGCCAGGAACCAGGAATCATTTTACCCTCCTTTCATTCGAGCAGGGATACCTTCTACTTGCCTAAGGTGATACATTCACATCATAAATAACTGCTCACAGTTCAAAGTGAAGGACACAAACACACTCACATTTTTAAAACAAGGACGGCGATATTTTGCATCCTTTTCACTGTATCGTCATCATCACATAGATGTTCCAACCTTGTATACCCCATTCTGTACTTTGTTCTTGCTTCAATCACCGTCTCAACTACAAAATATGAAATAGGAATTAAAAGAATTGAAATATCTATCGTAAAATCTCAACATAAGAAAGGTTCAAAATTTGATTATAAAACTACAAATCACAGGAGATGGATAGGTGGGGAAAGAAATTAATTCCCACCACACATACACATATAGACACAAGAGGATGCCTGCCAGGGTCATCTCAGACAAGAGGGCATAGAGGTCAGTAGGCCACCTCAACCTCAGCTGTGGATCTTGGGGATACACCTAGACATAGTTGGGAGGGTCAGGAACATTCAGAAACTGTAGGCATTTAGTGGGCATGGATGAATATAGGCACTAATGTTTTCAATGTTTGGCAATAAATTTCAATTTAACTTCAGTTCATTCACCCACAGAGCCTCCACCCTGTCCATGCCACCAAGCTTAGTGGAACCACTGCCTCATCCCTGTACAGTGGAGCTTTATCCCTCCCATTCTCCTTGGAGGTGCGAGCACCAGGTTCACACTTCTGTAGGGCTGTTGTAAATGGTGCCGGTGTGACGTCACGGCAGGGCCTGCTGAATATCCGGTGAGGTGGGGAAGGGGGGAGGCGATTCCGGAGAAAGTGCTCGCTAATGACACACACACCAATGTATTAAAATGAGCTTTCTGCAGTCCCATAGATGCTTCACACCACTCCACTGGTGAGGGGCCGCGAAGATCGGATCTCAGGAACTCACTGGCGCGAATCGTGCTTTCTGGATTTTGAGCATGTGCTGCCATCTTGCAGACGGAGAGTACGGGGTCAAAATCGCCCACACATTATTCACCAAGGATAGAGCCATTTTGCACTTTCAAATGACAATCCTCGCACTATGGGCAATCATTTGAAAGCAGCCCATTGCCCTGTCAATTTCTGCACATGTAGCCCATGGGACAGCATCACAGCACATGAGTGTTTCCTAATCTCTCTTTAGTTCTTTGCAAACATTGACTTTTTAAGGAAAGAAGACAGAGGTCTCAGTCACTTGGTAGCACAAAATTTGAACACTGAGGAAATAAGAGACATGCTGCTGAAGCTTTATACTTTGCACCCAACAGGACAAATGCAAGAATGCTCGGTTTCAAACGATCACAACAATTTATACTGCCAAACAGGTAGGTCGTATATCCCAATGATTGGCAGCTCAAACCAAACTCCATGTTGCTCTGGCTATTTGTAACAGGCAGCATACTCAACCAACCCACAGCAAAACATCTACTGTTGGATGTGATTCCACAATTGGGCAGCACTTTCTGAACAATCCTGATTGCACTAAAAACTATACCAGCAACCAATTTAAGATCAGGATCATAATCTGGCTGATTTACGAATGCTAGATGCAACATAGATTCATACACAGAGACAAAACAAAAGGAATACATTCAAGCCGAGCACCTCTTTTGAATTAACCAAGAACTTGGGGAGCCTATCGTACCCTATTACTAATCCATCAGCCAATCAGAGCCAAAATGCAAACCAATCAGTCACCCTTTTCTCCTGCAGTACAAATTGTTGTGAAGGTTTGAAATTTGGCATTCTTGCCTTTGTCCTGATGAGTGCAAGATGAAAGGTTTCAGCAACATGTGGCTCTCTTTTCAGCAATGTTCAAGGGAGAGCTCCTTCACCCTTCAATAAGAAATATTGATGAGTAGATTTGAATGATTTAAATACATTTAAAAACTTCATTCAAAAGCACTTTTCTTTAATTCATCAAAGAAAATCTGATTACATACAAGAACTGTTCCCATATGAGACATAGATTCAGAGAAAAAGAGGATCTAGACAACTTGGAGAGAATTCTTTTCACAGAAAATTGAGCTTCTGTGTGCATTGTTTTTGCTTTTTGCCCCAATCAACATATTTTGGATAATTATTGCAAAATTACTCAGTCCAAAAAACAGAAAATACAGAAGCCATCCCAAGCTGTGATGTAATCAGAAAGAATGCTTGCTCTGGTGCATCTGTAAAAGTTGGTGGGAGTCGTAGCTGACATGCCAAATTTCCTTAGTCTTCTGAGAAGACTGTGTTCTCAGCCCTCTACTATACTCCTTACACACCGATGACTGTGTGGCCAAATTCCCCTCCAATTCGATTTTCAAGTTTGCTGATGACACCACCGCAGTGGGTCACATCTCAAACAATGATGATGCAGAGTACATGAAACAGATAGAGAATCTGGTGAACTGGTGCGGCAACAATAATCTCTCCTTCAATGTCAATGATTGTCATCGACTTAAAGAAGCATAAAGGAGAACATGCCCCTGTCTACATCAATGGGGACGAAGTAGAAAGGGTCGAGAGCTTCAAATTTTTAGATGTCCAGATCACCAACAACCTGGCCTCGTACCCCCACGCCGACACTATAGTTCAGAAAGTTCACCAACGCCTCTACTTTCTCAAAAGACTAAGCAAGTTTGGCATGTCAGCTACGACTCTCACCAACATTTACAGATGCACCATGGAAAGCATTCTTTCTGGTTATATCACAGTTTGGTGTGGCTCCTGTTCTGCCCAAGACTGCAAGAAACTACAAAAGGTTGTGAATGTAGCCCAATCCATCACGCAAACCAGCCTCCCATCCATTGACTCTGTCTATACTTCCTGCTGCCTTGGCAAAGCAGCCAGCATAATTAAGGACCCCACGCACACCCGACATTCTCTCTTCCACCTTCTTCCGTCTGGAAAAACATACAAAATTCTGAGGTCATGTACCAACCAACTCAAGAACAGCTTCTTCCCTGCTGCCATCAGGCTTTTGAATGGACCTACTTTGCATTAAGTTGATCTTTCTCTACACCCTAGCTATGACTGTAACACTACATTCTGCACTCTCTCATTTCCTTCTCTATGAACGGTATGCTTTGTCTGTATAGTGCGCAAGAAACAATATTTTTCACTGTATGTAATAAATCTAACCAAGCTAAATCAAATCAAAAGAAAATAGAGGTGATGGTAGGCTTTCTTTACTATAGTATCGGCATGGAGGACCAGGACAGGTTGTTGGTGATCTGGACATTGAAAAATGTGAAGCTCTCAACGCTTTCTATTTCATCCCTGTTGATGTAGATAGGGGCATGTTCTCCTCTACGCTTCCTGACGTCGATGACAATCTCCTTCATTTTGTTGATATTGAGGGAGAGATTATTGTTGCCGCACCAGTTCACCAGATTCTCTATCTCATTCCTGTACCCTGTCTCGTCATTGTTTGAGATCCGACCCACTACGGTGGTGTCGTCAGCAAACTTGAAAATCGAATTGGAGGGGAATTTGACCACACAGTCATAGGTGTATAGGGAATATAGTAGGGGGCTGAGAACACAGCCTTGTGGGGCACTAGTGTTGAGGATGATTGTGGAGGAGGCAGGGTCGCCTCTCCTTACTGATTGCAGTCTGTGGGTTAGGAAGTTCAGGATCCAGTCACAGTGGGAGGAGCCGAGCCCCAGGCCACAGAGTTTGGAGATGAGTTTCATAAGAATAATGGTGTTGAAGGCTGAGCTGTAGTCAATAAATAGGAGTCTGATACAGGTGTCTTTGTTATCTAGGTGTTCCAGGGTTGAGTGCAGGGCCAGGGAGAACCTGTTGCGGCGGTAGTCCGGGAGGCTGGAATTGATTCAAGCCCTGACTAGCCTTTCGAAGAACTTTATAATGATGGATGTCAGAACCACTGGATGCGCCCTCAGGTACGCCCTCAGCCACCCCACATGTTCCAATACTCTCTGATCCTATGCCCCCTCATATTTCCCATGCCTCTCTTGCTCTTCTTACTCCCTGGCCCCTCCATGCCCTTCTCTATTCACCAAGCCCCTTCCATGCCCCTCATGTATCCTGCATAGCGATCCACCCAGTATTATTAAGAGCAGACCTCGGAAGCCATGTCTTGAAAAAATCAACTTCAAACAAGCTAATTGGGTTCTCACTCAAACACACTTCCTACTGAATAAAACTCTCATTCATAAAACACATTGAATATATGTAGATCCCCTCAAGCAATCCATTTGGTAAGAGCAAAGCTCTTTTAGCCTTTGTGGCTCGACAGACTGACATTTTCCTCTTTGCCAAATAGAGTCATAGGGTGGAATTTTCCCATCCCGTCCACTACGGAAATCGTAGCGGGCGGGACACGGACCATACAAAGGTCTGTTGGCCATGGCAGGATTTTCTGGTCTTGCGCGAGCACTGCCAGAAAATCCTGCCCATAGAATCATAGAGATATACTGCACAGAAAAAGGCCCTTTGTCTCATCATGCCTGCATTGGTCAGAGACAAACCACCTCGCTATTCTATTCCCATTTTCCAGCACTTAGCCCATAGCCTTATATTCCATGGCATTGCAAGTGCACAAGGGCACGGTGGCACGGTGGTTAGCACTGCTGCCTCACAGCGCCAGGGACCCAGGTTTTATTCCTGGCTTGGGTCACTGTCTGTGAGGAGTCTGCACGTTCTCCCCATGTCTGCGTGGGTTTCCTCTGGGTTTTCCAGTTTCCTCCCACAGTCCGAATGACGTGCTGGTTAGGTGCATTGGCCATGCTAAATTCTCCCTCAGTGTACCCCAACAGGCACCGGAGTGTGGCAACTCGGGGATCTTCACAGTAACCTCATTGCAGTGTTAATGTAAGCCTACTTGTGACAATAATAAACTTTTTTTAAACTTAAAAATAAATACTTCTTAAATGTTATGAGAGTCTCTACCTCCAACATCCTTTCAGGCAGCGAGTTCTAGACTCCTACCACTCTTTGGGTGAAAAAGTTTTTCCTCACATTCCCTCTGAACCTTCTGCCTCTTACTGTAAATCTGTGCCCCCGGTCATTGATCCCTCCACCAAGGGGAAAAGTTTCTTCCTGTCTACTCTGTCAATGCCCCTCATAATTTTGTACATCCCTATCATGTTCCCCCCTCTGCTCGAAGGAAAAACAAGCCCAGTCTATCCAATCTCGCTTTATAACTGAAACTCTCCAGCCCAGGCAACATCCTGGTAATTCTCCTCTGCACCCTTTCCAATGCTATCACATCCCTCCTTGTTAACTTTGTTTTTATATTTGAAAACCTCCTCAAAGTTTACCTCTTTGACCAGCCTCCCATAAACACAATTCTTCCACTCTATAAAATACATTTGAAAGTTTATTATATATGAGGAGGCCATGGCCAAGTGGTATTATCGCTGGACTATCAATCCAGAAACTCAGCTTATGTTCTGAGGACCCAGGTTTGAATCCCGCCATGGAAGATGGTGCAATTTGAATTCAATCAAAAAATCTGGAATTGGGAATCTACTGATGACCATGAAACCATTGCCGATTGTTGGGAAAACCCATCTGGATCACTAATGCCCTTTACGGAAGGAAATCTGCCGTCCTTACCTGGTCCAGCCTACATGTGACTTCAGAGCCACAGCAATGTGGTTGACTCCTAAATGCACCCCATAGGCTACTAGGGATGGGCAATAAATGCTGGCCAACCAGCAACGCCCATGTCCCATGAATGAATAAAAGAAAAGTCAAAATTGTGATATAAATGAAAGATCTTACTCTCTGATTGCTAGTTATAAAAAAAACTATCGCCATTTTATTGACACTTCTGAAAATTGGAGAGTACACAGATGTTTCTGACCAGCTCTCAAGATGTAAGATTGGAGAATATTTAAAAGATTACAACAACCTGGTCTCATATTCGAGCCCTGAAATTAAAAAAAAGATTTTTTCTCTATTATTATTTTGCATCACATTTAATTTAGCTAAATGCGAGGTGATGCATTTTGATAGATTACTCATTTTCTAATTGCCATAATGGTCTTTATTACTTCCTGCTGTAAGTCGGTGGCACAGTAGTTAGTACTGCAACTTCACAGCATCAGGGATCTGGGTTCGATTCCCGGCTTGGATGACTGTGCAGAGTTTGCACATTCTCCCCGTGTCTGCGTTGGTTTCCTCCAGGTGCTCCAGTTTCCTCCCACACTCCAAAGACGTGCTGGTTAGGTGGATTGACCATGCTAAATTGCCCCTTAGTGTTAGGGGGATTAGTAGGGTAAATACGTTGGGTTGTTGGGATAGGGCCTGGGTGGGATTGTTGTTGGTGCAGGCTCGATGGGCCGAATGGTCCCCTTCTGCACTGTTGGGATTCTAAGTCTTAAACTTTTGACAGCTCTTGGCTAAATTGTCTTCACATCTACAATGGCCAATCTGTCCTATCTAGAGAAGTCAAGGTGTGACTTATGATTAGATTTAAAATTCTCAATAAGGAATGGTGTGGCCTTTAAGTGGGGAAGGGGCTGCATTCCCTTGTTTGCTGAATTGGCAAATGTGCCAAATTATGATGAAAATAAAAGCTCAAGGATGGAATTTTACACTCTGTGCACAGGTGGGAAATCTGGCATGTAGCTCTCCTGTTGCACAGCCGAGTTTTACCTTCAGATACTATGATACTCTGTGTGCACACAAAATCTGAAGGTGGTTTTTGCTGTCATGCTTCAGGGTAGGCCCTGGTAGAGCCGGTAGCATTGGATTGACAGAGATTGGGTTCCGCTGAAAAATACTTAGGCCAGCCCAAACTGATACGGGGAAACAGTGACCCCTTGGGGTAATCTGGCTTTGCATCATTACACCATGTTACCCCTCTATATGAATGTGAACAAATGAATATAATTTCTGTTCGTTGGAAATTTAAATATTATAAAATGGCCCAGTAACTAGATCAGCGACTCAAGATACCATTCACTGAAGTTAAATAAAAGGACAGAGAGAGGCTCCCGGTTAAAGTCAGAGCTGAAAGCTGCAGACTTGGTGATGTTGGCCAGCAGGAAACCAGGGATCAGAAGTAATCCTGAGACTGGTGACCTTACTGCAGCCTGTGAAGCAATAGCATTCTGCTGTTGTGGCTGGCCAACTGAGAGATTAGGCGGAGCTTGAATGCACGTGAGAGGAGAGATTGAAATCCTGGAAATGGATCCATGTTGAAGACACCTGAAAGGAAGCATCTTTGGGAGAAGATTCCAAGGTGTGACTTTGCAAGAGTGGAGTTTGGAAACACTTGTATGGAAGACAGAGTCCCAGTAGACGAGTTGGCTCACAGTCAGTGCGACAAGCACTTTGGGGGATTTGATGATAAAACAACAGAAGTTCAGTTGGGTGGAGTCTCGTAACATCAGGTGGGACATTAACACCATTTAAAGTGAAAATAGGAAGATGTGTTCCCAATTACGGAACAGATAAACATCCAACTTCATAGTTTTACAGAATATTGAAGGATGCCTCAAAACAATAATTAGCGCCTCTGACATTACTTACAGTTTTCCAGTTTAATTTAGCTCAGACTCTCTTTTCTTCTTTGACAATCCCATCCACCATTGCTCTGTTAACAGCTGAATTTGTTTGTCTATTTTTGTTACAACATGATTGCCACATGTTTTCAATCTGATTACTTAGTCCATATCTTAATTTTTTTGATGTAAGTCACACTGCAATTTGGGGTGTGCGCATGTTTCATAAATAATATATTATTATGATGATGATGATAATAATTATTACCTTTGTTTTCTTCATTGGCAAACCACAAAAATGTTAGGCGAAAGTTTCCACTCCCACCAGCAGTGGGAAGCGTGGGGGGGGGGGGGGGAGGGGGGGGTGCAGGCTTTAAATTTGGAGTAATGGAATAAGTCAGTTTTCTGATAGCAGAAAATTAGTTTGGAATTTTGTCCTCCAGCTTTGTTGGCAGGTTAAAGGCAGGTCGAGTTTCCCACTGAGCTGCCATTCATTCTGGGCCATTTGCCATTGGCAGCAGTCAGAGGCAGGGATGAAGGGAGGGATGGAGGGAGGTGGATGCCTCCAGAGCTGGTGGAGAGCAGTTAACTCACGACTCCAAACCTTCATCCGCCCAGCTGAACGGTCATGGCTGACAAGGAATCCTGCGGTTAGTCTTTCGATGATGTCTCGACAAAGGTCTCTCCATAGAGACTCAGGGATAGAGGAGGCAAGCAGAAAGGTGTCAGCCTGATGCTTCTTGCACATGGCTCTCATCACCTGGTCAAAGAGCAATGCCTACAAACGCATGCACATATGAGTGGAAGAAACACCCAACTCCGGTCCTGCAAGATATCCTTTACTTGGAAGGGATGGGTTGGGGATACCATGTCTAGATAGAGACCAGGTTAAAGGCTTAGCACTGACCTGATGGTTTTGCAATGGAAGGAAAGAAAGGAATGGAAGGAAAGAGTAGTAAGGACGTGGAATGCCCTGCCTGCAGCAGTAGTGGACTCATCAACATTAAGAGCATTCAAATGGTTATTGGATAAACATATGGATGATATTGGAATAGTGTAGATTAGAGGGGCTTTAGATTGGTTTCACTGGTCGGCGCAACATCGAGGGCCGAAGGGCCCTGTACTGCGCTGTAATGTTCTATGTTCTATAAGGGACATGCATGCTAAATTTATCACTTCAGTTCATTCACCAGCCATTGAGATGTCAATGATGCAGGCAACTATACCTTGGTAATGGCTCTCATTCAGATGAGTCACAATAGGACCCCTTGCCAGTTGGCATGGGGCCATGAGGAATATGGGCCTGAGTAGTAAGGGGCAGCGGAGCTTTTATCAACTCAAGAGATTAGCAAACATGGACCATTGCAACTGTGACCATTGGCTTGACCATGGGTGCATTGCTGGCAGTGCACTTGTCTAGTGATGTCCCAGGATGTGGTTGCTCACATAAGAGTTTCTTCAGTATGAGCTGTGGATGCAAGGACTCTGGAGGAGTAATGCAGAGCTCCCGGCCTGCAATGGGTGAGTGTATATCTGGGTGCACGTTAAATGTTACGCTAGGACGT
Organism: Mustelus asterias; assembly: GCF_964213995.1. NCBI lineage: Eukaryota > Metazoa > Chordata > Chondrichthyes > Carcharhiniformes > Triakidae > Mustelus > Mustelus asterias. The sequence goes on along the minus strand of NC_135803.1, from coordinate 18,445,286 downwards.
TGGACCCCATGAGGTAACAGTGGGTTGGGCAACTTCCTGTCCACCCTGCCAGAAAATTTGCTGAGCTCCTTGCTGATGTATAATTAATGAACTGAAAAGCAGAAGATCAAGTGTGCTCATCCGTTCCACTGCCCAGTGAAAATCATGCTGAATTCCCTGCCCACCAATGCACTTTGTCTGCAGAGCAGAAAATTCCACCCGTTACATCTGGTCATAGAGTCATAGAGGTTTACAGCATGAAAACAGGCCCTTTGGCCCAACTTGCCCTCTCCTTTTAGACTCCCCTACCTTTGGGAAAAGATGTTGACTATCTAGCTGATCTATGCCCCTCATTATTTTATAGACCTCTATAAGATCATTTCTAAGCCTCCTATACTCCAGGGGAACATGTCCCAAATATCCAGCCTCTCCTTATAACTAAAAGTGCCCTAAAGGTACAACAGGATAGCAGCAGATTTGACCATGTGGAAAAGTTATAATGTGCGAAAGATCTAGCAGTTGTCTGTAGTTGGAACAATGTTGGGGTGTAAATTACGCTAAAACTATTTGCAGGATCTAATATTGTAGACTCAGTATTTTAAAGATCTATTTATAGTAAACGACTTTTACATGACAATGCGGCAAATTAATTGCTCAATTTCATTTCCTGAATTTTCTTCAATAATCTTTACACACCTGGTAAATTTAACCTGAAATGATGCTGTTCAATATCATACAAATGGTTTGTGTATTCATATCAAATTTGTTTGTTCAGCATTTTTAATGACGCCAAACATCGGGGAGTCTTTCCCCTTAAGGTAGGGAGGTCTAAAACTAAAGGGCATAGGTTTAAGGTGAGAGTGGAGAGATACAAAAGGGTCCAGAGGGGCAATTTTTTCACACAGAGGGTGGTGAATGTCTGGAACAAGCTGCCAGAGGTCGTAGTAGAGGCGGGTACAATTTTGTCTTTTACAAAGCATTTAGACAGTTACATGGGTACGATGGGTATAGAGGGATATGGGCCAAACGCAGGCAAATGGGACTAGCTTAGTGGTAAAAACTAGGCGGCATGGATAAGTTGAGCCGAAGGGTCTGTTTCCATCTTGTAAACCTCTATGGCTCTATCTACAAGCATCTTGGAAAGATGATCAGAATTCTGAGCTATGCCACATTTTTCCCTCAAGTGTCTGCCGCTCTTTAATTTCTATCTGTGGCTTTTCAGTGGCTGCCGATGTGCCGGATATAATGCAGCCATGGTTGACACGTTTCTCGCACAAGGCCCAATTCAGGCCAGGATTTCACTCGATCCTATTCCTGCCAAAAAACAAACAACTTGCTATACATCCATTCCACAGTCAAATTCGAAAATGTATTTAATTAAAAAATAGCAAGAGAGAGAGAACAAAAAGAGAAGAGATGCTACCTCATACTGAATGCCTAAAGCTGATTTTCATACATATTTTTTCCCTGTTCACAAAAGCTTTTTTGTGGTTGATTTACTTCACAATCATATTCAAAATTTCTGGATCTGTTTCTTGACTCCTGCGGCTTTCGTGACCTTGAGGACATTGAAACGCACAGTCTGACAGAGAGCCAGGGATTTCCCCACAGTCACACGGTGGTTAGCACTGCTGCCTCATAGCACCAGGGACCCAGGTTCGATTCCCTGCTTGGGTCACTGTTTGTGCACATTGGCCCCGTGTCTGTGTGGGTTTCCTGTGAGTCCTCCAGTTTACTCCTGCAGTCAAAAGACGTCGTGCTGGTTAGATACAATGGCGATGCTAAATTCTTCTCAGTGTACCTGAACTGGTGCCGGAGTGTGGCAACTAGGGGATTTTCCCAGTAATTTCATTGCAGTGTTAATGTAAGCCTACTTGTGACAGTGATAAACTTTAAACTTTTTGTACACCCCTGAAGCAGGGTGATAGGTAAACAGGCATTAACCTATTGCTTTGACAAAGGGTCATCTGGACTCGAAATGTCAGCTCTTTTCTCTCCTTCCAGATGCTGCCAGACCTGCTGAGATTTTCCAGCATTTTCTCTTTTGATTTTATTAGGTTAACAGACGTGTTCATATGTTTTTTTTCTCAAAACAGCTGTACTTCCTGATGTGATGCAAATAGTTTCTGTGAATAACAATGGCCCACTGCATTTTCATCTTAGTCACAATACCTGTTGTGATCCAGCCCCCGAATGGACACATTGCCAGTGAATGGACTCTTCTTGCCAATGTAAATTCCATCAATGGCCCCCCTTGAAACCCAGGCCTACGTTATGATAGTAGCGGGGAAGCTTTTCCTTGCTGCCTTCATCCACAAATGCCTCCTTCTTATTCTGTAAGGTGGTGGGCAGCTTTTGGTGAGCTCTCCCAGTCTGGTTGTCTACCAACTTGTGTCTCAAGCCTGGGGAGAGAAAAAACGTGGCTGCAATGCAACTGAGGAGAGTTACTTGAAACAGCCTTCAATGTGCCGACAAAGGGATTAGTGCTGAGCCCAACAGGAGCCAGGATTGTATAAGCACAGGTATTTGCAACTGGCCAGTATGGGGATCGAACCCCCTACCTTGGAGTTATTAGCACCATGCTCTAACCAACTGAGGTATCATTCATATTTTGAGGACATGCTAGCCTCAATATTACTAATGGTGACAGCTCTTCAGCTGCACCCGTCTATTCAGATACTAGCATGATGTGTCAAACATCTCTTGCGGTCTCTCTCCAAATGGTCATGATTCCATGTAATGATGCAGTAACATAGTGCAGACAATTCAATCCTTCAAGTTAAAGTATCACAGTTCATACTGGGATACCCTTGCTTTTTTTGGAATTAGGACAATCAAGACTTCAATTGAGAGTAAGTTCTCTTCCTCCATCTCCCTCTTCACTTCCTGCTCAAGCTAATTGGGTGAGACAGAGGTTGTAGCTAGAGAGGTATCTCCAGCAAAGGGCTGCTGAATCAGGACTTTGAAGGATAATAATGAATGCAAATAATGAAACAGGGGAGACCTAAGACAAGTTACACAACTAAAGCTAGTTAAACTTTGTCATTAATAGTTGATGAGGATACAACAGCTTTAACAGTGACAGCAATAATTAGATACCAGAGAGTGTGTGCTTAATGACATAGCTCTATTTAAACCTCAATTAAAGAAGTGAAACTAATCATTTAAAGTTAATCTTTCATTAGTTTCTGCCAAGCATGCATGAAATGATTGAATAATCCATTATAATTATGGGATAATAAAAGGAAACTGATCAGTTGTTCTTTGCTAGACAGTTCTATTGAGCACACTGTCATCAATTTTTTAAGAAGTATCTCGTCAATTTTCCTTCCCCTTTAATCCAAATGTTCACACATATCGGAAGTTTCTTCACATACATTGAATTGCAGTGACTATGGAAGACTTGCATCTGTATAATGACCTTCTTGACCTCCAGGTGGTCCAAAGCATTTTATCATCAAATAGAATAGAATCCCTCAAGTGCAGAAGGAGGCTCTTTGACCCACTGGGCGGGATTTTTCAGCCTCGCTTGGGCGAGACTGGAAATTCCCTTTGAGATCAATGAAGATTTCCATTGTCGGACCCTCGCTCGCGCCGATTTCATGGCAGGCAAGGTGGTAGAGTTCCGGCCATTGAGTCTGCACCAACTCTATGACAGAGCATCTTACCAAGGCTCACCAGCTCCCCCCCCCAACCCCCCCACCCCCCACCACCCCAGTCCTATCCCCGTAACCCTGCACATTTACCCTTCTAATTCCCCTAACCTAAACATCTTTGGACACTGTCTGTGGAGTTTGCACATTCTCCTCGTGTCTGCGTGGGTTTCCTCCGGGTGCTCCGGTTTCCTCCCACAGTCCAAAGATGTGCGGGTTAGGTTGATTGGCCAGGTTAAAAAAAAAATTGCCCCTGAGATGCGTGGGATTAGCGGGTAAATATGTGGGGGTAGGGCCTGGGTGGGATTGTGGTCGGTGCAGACTCGATGGGCCGAATGGCCTCCTTCTGCACTGTAGGGTTTCTATGACTAAGGGGCAACTTAGCTTGTCTAATCCACCTAATCCGCACATTTTCAGACTGTGGGAGGAAACCGGAGCACCCAGAGGAAACGCATGCAGACATGGGGGGAATGTGCAAACTCCAGTGACCTGAGGTCGGAACTCAACCCAGGTCTTCGGCACTGTGAGGCAGCAGTGCTAACCACTGTGCTGCCCCATTCGAGCAAATAAAATAGTTTTTGAAGTATAGTCGCTGTGTAATGTAGGAAACACGACAGCAAATTTGTGCATGACAAGGTCCCACATCAGGCCATATGAAAATGACCAGATCATCTGGTTTTTTTTAGTCAAGTTAGTTGAGGAATGAACTTTGACTTGGACACAAGGGAAAACTGCCCCGCCCTTCAAAATTGTGTCACAAAAATTACATCCACCTGAGAGTGGGAACAGCCCTCAGTTTGACATTCCATCTGAAAGACGGCACCTCCAACAGTACAGCATTCCCTCCAGTACTCACAGTAGCACAAGCAAATAGGATCTCCATTTTGCATCTCATTAAAAGGACAGCAAATTTAATAATGTAGCTGCCCTTCAGTGCTGCACAGAAATGTTACCTTCATTTGCATGCTCAAATCCTGGAATCTAGAGTCACAGGATGGGATTTTTCTTCCTCGCCATGGCATGTTTGCTGACGGCAGGAGGCGACGCACTGCTCGCTAGTGATGGGATTTTATGGTCCCGCCGTTGTTAACAGGGTTTCCCGTTGAACACGCTCCTTGTTGCTGGAAACCCGCGGCAGGGACGCACCGTCAGTGGGACTGTATGGTCCCGCCGGTTTGGAGAGCAGCAAGATTTTGGCAATAGAGCCATAGGACACGATCTTCCCTGCCGTTCATGCCACGCTCCCACTGCAGCAAGATCGAAGAATTTGGCGGCCAGCCAAATCTCCGTTCACTGCAGCGGGATGGGAAAATCCCGCTGGCATGAATGGTGATAAGATTCCGGCCATAGAGTTTTGCAGCACGAAAGGAGGCCCTTCGGCCCTTGGTGACCACACCCTGTGACCAGCGGTGTGCCTCAGGGGTCAGTGCTGAGTCCACTGTTATTTGTCATTTACATTAATGATTTGGATGAAAATTTAGGAGGCATGGTTAGCAAGTTTGCAGATGACACAAAGATTGGTGGCATAGTGGACAGTGAAGAAGGTTAGTAGGATTGCAATGGGATCTTGATCAATTGGGCCAGTTGGCTGACAAATGGCAGGTGGAGTTTAATTGAGCTAAATGCGAGGTGATGCATTTTGATAGATCAAACCAGGGCAGGATTTATTCAGTTAATGGTAGGATGTTGGGGAGAGTTACAGAACAAAGAGATCGAGGGGTACATGTTCATAGCTTCATGAAAGTGGAGTCACATGTGAATAGAGTGGTGAAGAAGGCATTTGGCATGCTTGGTTTCATTCACCTTATTATAGAAAGGATATTATTAAACGAGAAAGAGTGCAGAAAAGATTTACTAAGATGCGACCAGGACTTGATGGTTTGAGTTATATGGACAGACTGGGACTTTTTTCCCTGGAGCGTCAGAGGCTTAGGAGTGATCATATAGAGGTCTATAAAATAATGAGGGGCATAGATCAGCTAGATAGTCAACATCTTTTCCCAAAGATAGGGGAGTCTAAAACTAGAGGGTATAGGTTTAAGGTGAGAGGGGAGAGATACAAAAGGGTCCAGAGGGACAATTTGTTTACAGACAGTGATGAGTGTATGGAACAAGCTGCCAGAGGTAATAGTAGAGGCGGGTACAATTTTGTCTTTTAAAAAACATTTAGACAGTTACATGGGTAAGATGGGTATGGAGGGATATGGGCCAAACATGGGAAATTGGGACTAGCTTAGTGGTTTAAAAAAAAGGGTGACAAGTTGGGCCGAAGGGCCTGTTTCCATGCTGTAAACCTCTATGACTCTATTGTGTCAGTGCCGACCATGAAGCACCAATCTATTCCAATCCCATTTTCCGACACTTGGTCCGTAGCATTGTATGCTATGGCATTTCAAATGTTCATCTAAATGCTTCTTAAATGTGAGTGCTCCCCTCTCGACTACACTTTCAGGCAATGAGTTCCAGATTCCCACCGCCTTCTGAGCAAAAAGGTTTTTCCTCAAATCCCCTCTAAATTTCCTGTCCCTTACCTTAAATCTATGCCTCCTTATCATTGACCCTTCCACTAAGGGGAACGGTTCCTTCATGTCTCCCCTGTCTGTGTCCATCTATAGCCTTCTGCCTTATATGGTTGAAAGACAACAATGGAAAGCTGACAGTACAACAATATTTCTCTCCTGAGCTTTCCCCACAGCCACCCACCCCCCCTCCCCCCCCACTACCCCCTCCCACCCCACACACACACACACACACACAGAAATTGCTTTAAAGCTAAAAGGAATATTAAAAAGCACCATTTAATATTCTAAAGAAATGAACATCTTTGTCATTTCACATGTTGCCGTATTTTGCCAGAATATTTCACCATTTAGAATTGTAGTTTTTTCCACTCAGAATCACAGCATGACAAAGTTCATTTCACATTGAGATATCACTGAAACAATGCAATGAAATGTAGCACAGGAGGAGAATTCCCATTACGCTCTGCCAAATCGTCGTTCTGTAGGAACCTAAGATTGTGTGCTATGACTGAAATACCTCTGCGAATCCAAAAGTGTGCATTGTCTTAAAACCAAAAGATGTGTGTGATGAATATACTGTAAGTATGGAGCAGATGTGGTTGACCCTCTTGTGATATGAATTTTAAACAGATTTCCATTTGCTGTATTAAGCAGTATAATAGTAAGAGGAGAGAGTTTTTTTTAAATCGCGCTTGGTACAGTAAGTACTGTATTTCAATTGCAGTGACACAAATACCCTGTTCACAAAGCTCCTAGTGATTTGTAAAAGGGAATGTTTCCTGTAATTTTTATGCAAATCGATATTCCTACAAAAAGTCAGCAATTTCTGATTCAATTGTGTGCAAATTGCAAAGCATAATCGTTGAAAATCCAAGCCTCGGCTTATCAGCATTCTCCTTCTGAACATAACACATATCAGTTATGAGTCACTTGTGCCATTATTTCAGCATTCTTGGATGGAGTGTCCTCATGTTTCAATTTCTTGCCTGTTAATTTAAAGCTCTTTCTCCACAATGAATCCAATGGCTCCTTTTCAGCGCTGCCCAGCCTTTAACAATTTAAGTTTAAGTTTTTAAGTTTATTTATTAGTGTCACAAGTAGGCCTACAGTAACACTGCAATAAAGTTACTGTGAAAATCCCCTGAGTCGCCACACTTCAGCACCTGTTAGGGTACACTGAGGAAGAATTTAGCATGGCCAATGCAACTCACCAGCACGCCTTTCGGACTGTGGGAGGAAACCGGAGCACCCGGAGGAAACCCACGCAGACACGGGGAGAACGTGCAAACTCCACACAGACAATGACCCAAGCCGGGAATCAAACCCGACTCCCTGGTGCTTTGAGGCAGCAGTGCTAACCACTGTGCCACCGTGTCACCCCAAACTGAGTCGTTAAAAGAAAAAAGAAGAACACAAGTTGATCAAAGTTAAGAATATTAAAAATAAATTGACTTAAACTTTTCATCCTTACAGCATTGCAATTTTTGGTTGCTGGAAATAACTCCTCGATCAAGTTCAGCATTTCAATAAATGCATTCTGAATTTTTGTTTAAACTGAAACTCATCGGCTGATATTTTGTAAGATGGTGTGGAAATTTCAAAGAAGTAGAGGGGTGACGAGGGGCCCCGTCGCACTGATTTGACTGAAAAAAAACAGCATGGAGCAAACAGAAGAAAAAGAAATTGAGAGAGAGTGCATGTCCCAGTGTCGTCATTGCTTCTGGGAAAATGCAAGCCACATCAAGTGATGGCACAGGTTCAAAGCCTGAACTAGGAAGGTGCATTCCTAACGGAAGCCGGCAAAGAAATCCCACTGGCTCATCAATTGACATAATATTGCTAATTTCTCATCACGGTGCAATTACAGAGGCATTCAAGGTATCTGCAGCTCTTTTCGAAGAAGCCAGATGGACGGACAATGGCTACGACACCGCAGTAATAGGACAGCTGGCACTTTATTCACAGGAATCAAAAGTGAAGAAGTTACTGGGGCCAGCAAGAGATAAAGAGTCGGAGAAATTGTCACTTGGGGGTCATCAAGTAACGAACAGTACGTTTCCAAGCGAGGCCTTTCAGTCTTACTTGGGTATTGCTTTGTGTTCTGTCAATCACTGATTCAGAAGAAGATCTGGACGACATCAGACAACATTCCTGAGCAGGACACTATTACTGTTATGGGCGATGCTATTGTGAAGGGAAATCTGTAATAACAGCAAAATTCTGGGACCCGTCAATATAAATGAATAAGACCATCCACAGAAACAACAGCATGAAGCATGAATACTGTTACAGCAGCTCCCATCTTTATAGTATAGTATAGTAGTACTCTTAGAATCATAGAACCATAGAATTCTTACAGTGCAGAAGAGGCCATTTGGCCCATCTGGCCTGCATGGTCTCTGGCAGATTATCTTACCCAGGCCCTCTCCCCGCCACATCCCTGTAACCCACACATTTAAAATGGTTAATCTATCTAACCTATACAACTTGGGACACAATGGGGCAATTTAGCATGGCCAATCCACCTAACCTGCACATCTTCATAGAATCCCGACAGTGCAGAAGGAGGCCATTCAGCCCATCGAGCCTGCACCGACAACAATCCCACCCAGGCCCTATCCCCGTAACCCCGTGTATTTACCCTGCTAATTCCCCAGATACTATGGGGCAATTTAGCACGGCCATTCAACCTAACCCGCACATCTTTGGACTGTGGGAGGAAACCGGAGCACCCGGAGGAAACCCATGCAGACACGGGGGGAGAACATGCAAACTCCACACAGAGAGTGACCCAGGCTGGGAATCGAACACAGGTCCCTGGCGCTGTCAGGCAGCGGAGCTAACCACTGTGCCACCATGCCGCCCTTCTTGAACTCTTCTTTGGAACTTTTGCACTCGAAATGTTAAGTCTATTTTTTTCTCTCCTCAGAAGCTGCCAGACATGCTGAACTTTTCCAGCTCTTTCTGTTTTTATTTCAGATCTCCAGCATCCACAGTATTTTGCTTTTATTTAAATGAATACTCGAACCTACATCTATAAATTTACCATGGGACTCAAATTGTAGCAACTTCACAAATTAATTACTAACATGGTCCTGGGATGCTGACATTGTGAGTGGACATAGCCCAGTGATCACAGTAGTACAAATAAGGTTCCAAAAGATGGTTTGAAAACATTTCAGTCACAACAATGTACAAGCACTAAAGGGCACTATGGCGGGATTCTACGGCCTCGCTTGACCCGAGACCAGAAAATCTCTCCCCAGGTCAACGGACCTTCTCATTATCCACCCCTCACCCGCTCCAATTCCCATGGCAGGTGGAGTGGTAGAATTCTGGCATGTAGCTTACAAATCGGTTTGAAATCAACCAAAACCATTTGCGGCCAGTGCTCACATTAGAAGGTATTTTCCAAAAGAAATTAGTATTGAATATTTTAGTGCTCAGAACTTCCTCCCAGCTCAACATTTGGGCCAATTTGCCATTTTCCCCTACAGCCCAGAATCTCCCAAATTTGATCATCAGCCTGTATTGGACTGATTGATTTCACCATCAGGTGGCCTTTGCATCATCCCTTGGAAACTCAGGGCTGATTTTCACCACCAAAGCAGGTTGCTTGAGTCAGGAAAATTCCCAACTTGACAGACTTGCCTCCGATTAAAGGTCCCTGTTGGAGCTAATTTTCATTCTGGAGAGGATGGAGCAGGATGGAGTGGGGCCTATCACTCAGGAAGCATATCCTAGGTGGCCGGAGGGGTGGGCAAGTACCAAGGTGGGATCAGTTAGATGGCCTGTTTTAGTTCTCTAGGATTTTGCCCCAGTTGTTTTAGGAGGTTTTAGGCCCTCTATTTATCACCCCTCACTCCCAACCACTCTATAACCCCTCCATGCCAACTCATGGCTCCCACCCACACCCATGTCCTCATGTCCCACACGCCCCCTCAAATCCCCATGCCACCTACATAGACACTCACCCAGTATCCACCATGGGTAGACCTCATGAACTGTATGAAAATGAAAAAAGAGCTTCTAAAAATCTAATACAGCTCTCACTATATAGACCTATATAGTGAAAAAACTCCCATTCATAAAAGCATCAATTCTTGATTGTTTAACCTCCCATAGAAATAAACCCCAACTCATACCCCCTAATTCTTCAATAGCCTCTTTAAGCTGTCAATTAAATTGTGACCTCAGAACTGCCTGCTGAGATAATTGTAACTTTTGAAACTCAGTCAGGCATTCATCGCAAATGGGCCTCAGGGAAATGTCACCAAAGAACTCTACTGAAACAGATTCTATATCAACTGGCCTATTAATCAAATCAATCCCACCGTGTTTTTTTTACAATCACTGACAGTTGCAGCCAATTGTTTATTAGTTTAAAGAGTGCGGATTTTAAAAAAGTTCAGATCATAACAGTTAAGCATATCTGATCCATCCTTCAAGAGTGTTTATATCTACTCCATGTATTTGCAACTCCCCCACTGTGGGCTTAGGCCCTTTACAATGACCAAAATAGGGTCCATTTAAATTTAGCAATAAGATTGTAGGGCCCTGCTGAATTTGGGATTTGTGAATCATTCTCTGCCATCTTTCCCCTTCCAGCAAAAATAGAATCTGCTGGAAATGGGGGCAGGGCTTTGCATCTAGGTCTCACCTGCCATTTTAAAATATTTATAGAATCACTCCATGAAAATTAAGCCTGCGCCTCAAGCTGGAGGTGCCGTCTCTCTTCCTTACTTGCAATCATACACTACAACTCCTTCAGTGCTGGAAAGGACTTCCTTTGGCCACTAATTGGCCAATGCTACAAAAATAGCAGGAGGGTGACTCGTCCCAACATGGTACAGAACTAGTCTTATTAAAAAAACACACAGCAAACTAATGTAAATGGTCTGTGATAAGGTGTTGTATATTTACAAAGGTCGTGGCAATCTGCAGTTTTCCCAGCATTTCCCGGCGGCATGGTAGCACAGTGGTTAGCACTGCTGCTTCACAGCTCCAGGGACCTGGGTTCGATTCCCAGCTTGGGTCACTGTCTGTTTGGAGTTTGCACATTCTCCTCATGTCTGCGTGGGTTTCCTGCGGGTGCTCCGGTTTCCTCCCACCGTCCAAAGATGTGCGGGTTAGGTTGATTGGCCATGCTAAAATTGTCCCTTAGTGTCCTGGGGATGCGTAGATTAGAGGGATTAGCGGGTAAAATATGTGGGGGTAGGGCCTGGGTGGGATTGTGGTCGGTGCAGACTCGGTGGGCCAAATGGCCTCTTTCTGTACTGTAGGGTTTCTATGATTCTATGATTCACCTGCCACAGCTTTGGTCTGTAATTAAGTTGGAACACTGGGTCCCAACTTGCAGAAAATTGCTGCTCTGTAAGGACATAGCCGTTACTCACCCAACACTCACTGTCATTGGTAGGGAGGAGAGAGAGAGATGAGGGAGTAATGGATAATGACTTCCTCTAATCAGACCTTCAGAGAAATACAGCATTTGGTAAATGTAGCTACAGCTCAGCAGACATACTTGAAACCATTGGCAATTGTGGAGCCAGTTGAGATCAGGAGGTGAGACCCAGTTGGGATCAGGGCGGCACAGTGGCACAGTGGTTAGCACTGCTGCCTCACAGCACCAGGGATCGCGGTTCGAATCTGACCTTGGGTGACTGTCTGTGCAGAGTCTGCACATTCTCCCCGTGTCTGTGTGGGTTTTCTCCGGGCGCTCCAGTTTCCTCCCACAGCCCAAAGATATGCAGGCTGGGTGGATTGGCCATGCTAAATTGATCCTTAGTGTGTAGGTTAGGTGGATTCGCTATGATGGATGTGCTGGGTTATGTGGATGGGTTATGGGGGGGTGGGCCTTGGAGGGTCAGTGCAGACTCGATGGGCTAAATGGCCTCCTTCTGCACTGTAGGGACTCTATAATTCTTTCTCTGAAAGTTTGGCCATATATCATATTTTCCAATGTTAAAGCACACCTCCAGCCTCCATTGCAGAGAGCCATGGAGAGCACCCATTTAATATCCTCAGTGAGGGGGTAAAATACCAAGTAACTCAGCTCAGCACTCCTCTCTGCCAATGTTTTCCAAAGGCTGGTGTTGCATTCTGCTCCCAGTAGGATGTTGTCTGCCAATGTATAATCCACCCCCTGACGTCATAAACATTGGCAGGATAAATGGCAGAGGTCACGGAGTGGGTATATCTCAACACTTTAATGAACTGCCTTACCCTGCACATTTCTGGATCCACTGTCTTGATGTCTTCTTTCAATGGTTCATTGGTGAGCAATGGCATGCACAGAAGGGTCATACGTCTGTAAAACAGTGTGCTCTCTGTCATCAGTGATGATCCTCTCTTCCTATCAGCTAATTTATTGACTGGGACTTTATTTATTCATTGGCACGGTGATTAGCACTGCTGCCTCACAGCGCCAGGGAGCCGGGTTCAATTCTCGGCTTGGGTCACTGTCTGTGCGGAGTCTGTGTGGGTTTCTTCCAGGTGCTCCGGTTTCCTCCCACAGTCTGAAAGACGCGTTGGTTAGGTAGATTGGCCATGCTAAAAATGCAAAATACCCGAATAGGTGCCGGAGTGAGGTGACTAGGGGATTTTCACAGTAACTTCATTGCAGTGTTAATGTGAGCCTACTTGTGACACTAATAAATAAACTAAACTTTATTTGGCAATGTTGAGGGGCAAAACATTGAACAATTTTTTCAAAAAGGAGAAGATTGGAAGGATGGCTGGAATCTTACCAGCATTCGCACTGGCAGGATTTTCCCATCCCGCTGCAGTGAACAGAGATTTGGCTGACCGCCAAATTCTCCAACTTCGCTGAAGCGGGAGCGTGGCATGAATGGCAGGTAAGATCGCGCCCATTGATGGGTTTAAAAAGAAAGATGGCACTCAAGGATACTTCATGTCATTGGAAAATCCATTTTACAAGTAGCAGGCATGTAGAACATTCCAAAACACTCTATTTGGCACTGTCACTGAAATAACATGACTTTTCATACATGCCCATTTCTGGGTGGTGAACGATTTGCTTTCTGTTGGTGCAAACCCTTACAGGGAACCAGATAAATGGCAGGTTATTGTCTAATTCCTGGAGCCAGCACTAAAGAGGTTATAGATTCTAAAATTAAATCATACCAGTTCTATTAAGCCTGCAATGTAAAATAAAACCCATTGTGATGCTGATCGATAATTTCATATTTGTTCTGAGTTTTCAACCCCAGTCACTATTGATTTGAAATATGGAGACCATCACAATTGGCAAACTGTATATTCAGAATACAATCATAATTTTCTCCCTCTCTCCCATCCAAATTTCAAGGTTGCTAAACACTACAAATGGAAAATATCTTTGGTGCAGTGTTAGCAGAGTTGAAGCTGTTGCTATGCAGTTTTTTTTTCTCTGTTGCTATGTGAAGCTACGTATGGAACCCAGCACTTAAAGTGCTTGACATTGATTCCAACAGTGTGGAATTAAACTTTGAAATTGCAACAGAAAACTCCTCAGAACTGTCAGATTTGTTTGCAGGGAAAGCTTATTCTGTCACAGAAGATAAAAATATTCATTAAAAAAAAATGGCCATGATCTGTCGAAGTTTCAGCAACATCACTTCTCTCAGCATTCTTTTTCAAATGAGGCAGGTTTTCACCAAGGTCCACAGGGTTGAACTGGCCACGTGTGAATATTTAATTATAAATGTTTAACACCCACATAAAATCAGTGCATAACTGCTGGTTAATAGTTCTCACATGAACTTTGGCAATAGGATTGCACAACCACACCATGTGGATCAATTAGAACAGTTTAATTAGATCTAGTCACACACATTTTTTTCAAAGTACATGATGAACTAAGCAAGCACAAGTGACTTAAAATTCCACTGTGTTTCTATTCCTGGAACACACCCATTTAATAAATTCAGATTAAACACTGACAGGCTCCTTAACCCATCTAAAATTAACACGCTTCCTGAAGTAGCTCATGCAGGAATTTGACACAAACTTGCTAACCGGTTGGTTAAAAATATCATGCTGTGGGGATTGAATTGTCCAATGCTTGATCTAGTCTAATGCCAATGCTGACGCACTGTCTGTGCAGAGACCGCACGTTCTCCCCGTGTCTGTGTGGGTTTTCTCCGGGTGCTCTGGTTTCCTCCCACTGTCTGAAAGACGTGCTGGTTAGGTGGATTGGTCATGCTAAATTCTCTCTCCGTGTACCCAAACAGGTGCCGGAGCATGGCGACTGGGGGATTTTCACCATAACTTCATTGCAATGTTAATGTAAGCCTACTTGTGACTAATAAATAAAACCTTATAATCAAGGGGCAGGTTTTTAACTCCTTCGGCAACATGTGGGTGAAATTCAACTTTGACGGGGACAGAGGCGGATTTACAGAACGTGGGGCCATGTTCTCACCTTCATTTCTGGTCTCCCACCCTTCCCCAGCCTCATGCCCTTCCGGACCCTGCCCACCCTTGTCCCACAGAACCTAAAGGCAGAAACCACAAACATACACAAATTGATTACTCCTTTTTAACTTGTAAAAATACGTTTGTGCACTGTTTTAATTCTTCAAAATTTTAAGATAAAATGAGATTCTGTGCGGAATTTCCTCAGAAAAATTCTAAAATCATAGAATCACAGAATTATACAGTGCAGACGAGGCCCTTCAGCCCATCGTGTCTGCAGCGACACATGAGAGACACCTGAAGTCTGAGGTTTTCTCTCCTATTTTTTCAGCAAGATAAGTGATGGTAATTTATGGCACTCTGTGCAATGCAGAGACTGTAATCTGAATCTCGCTAGCGGTGTGAGGAAAGGTGCATAAGGACTCCCATAGACCTTCCCGGGTGCGAGGCTCATTTCGCTGGCAAAACGGGGCCATCGATATGCCAAGAGGTGAGAAATCGGGCAATTTTCTGCCTCTCATTCATATTTTCCGCCCTGGTACGCTGCTCGACCAGTGCAGCAGGGCAGAAAAATCCTGCCCACTATCTTTCTGCCCAGGTTAGTCCTCTCACCTTGCCTTCAATTTTCTGCCATTTTGACTGCCATAGTAATAATGTCACTTTATGTTGCTAAAGAAATTGATTTTAATGAAGTGTCTGAAAGAGCAGGCATTTGCACAGTCAACCGCACATTTATATCAACTTCAATTCAAGCTTTTCAAAAATTGGATTCATCTTTTAGCTATGAAGCTAAAAGCTCTGCATTCTCTCTTCCACCTTCTTCCATCGGGAAAAAGGTACAGAAGTCTGAGGTCACGTACCAACCGACTCAAGTACAGTTTCTTCCCTGCTGCTGTCAGACTTTTGAATAGACTTACCTTGCATTAAGTTGATCTTTCTCTACACCCTAGCTATGACTGTAGCACTACATTCTGCATTCTCTTGTTTCCTTCTCTATGAATGGTATGTTTTGTCTGCATAGTGCACAAGAAACAATACTTTTCACTGTATACCAATCCATGTGATCATAATAAATCAAATCAAATCAAAGAAGCTGTGATTGCGGATTTCAAGCAACACTCACGCTACTCTTCTTCTGTCCATTCTGCCCCCACAAACTCACAAGCTCTCCCTCTCCATGAGCCCCCAACCCAAACCCCCTCACAAACTCTACCTCCCTCCAAAATGGAACCTCGCGCTCACACACTCTCCTCCTCTGCAAGTCTGCAACCCTGGCTAATCCTCCCTCACACATTCTCCTTCCTCGGCCCCCCCCCCCCCCCCCACAACCCCCTCCCCGCCCACCCTCATCCCCTCACGGTCTCCCCCGCCCTTCACACTCTCACAATCTTTGCAATCTGGTTAATGTGTTAATATGGAAGTAATCAGTTGCGTTGTGACTGCTGGATCAGGACACATTGCAGGGCGAACACAACTGACTTATAAATCTCACAACACCAGGTTTAAGCCCAACAGATTTATTTGGACTTACTGAGTCCAATGCCAGCATCTCCACCTTAAAAATGGCAGTGTAGCGAGGGACACACACGCAAGCCGTCCAACAAAAATAACCCCTGGAAATAAACCAAAGGCACATTCAGTAAAATTTTGGCCCCTTTACGTTGGTGGCTCACATGTTTTGCACCTGTGCTATACTTAAGAGCACAAAATTGACTCTCCCTCCACTCCCCATTAATACAAATCATATGTAGAATGAAAATCGGCTGCTAATTGGTTCAGCCAGGTTTACGTTATCTCATGGTGCCCATTCCTATCTGTAAAATGCAGCAATAGTATACAGTCTACCAGAGCGTGCAAATTCATCATATTCAATGGAATAGACCAAGCTATTTTGCTATTGTACCCTGCACAAATACTGACATGTCTCGAACTAGCCATTCCTCTTTTTCCAGGTGATACATTTACAGAGATTTTATTTGAAAAAATTTAGAGGAAGAACAGTCACGGTCCACCAAAAAAAAGCTCCCAAACCCTTCCCCTGGACCCCCCACATATGGGCGCAAGTGCAGTGAAGTGGTTAGCGTTTCTGCCTCACAGCACCAGGAACCCAGGTCGATTCCGGCCTTGGTCACGATCTATGCGGAGTTTGCACTTTCTCCCCAGTATTAAAATTAAATAAAGGTAACTACAAAGACATGAGGGAGGAGCTGGCCAGAGTTGATTGGAAAGGGAGTCTAGCAGGGAAGACAGTGGAACAGCATTAGCAGGAGTTTTTAGGGTTATTCAGGAGGCACAACAGAAATTCATCCCAAGGAGGAGGAAACATGCTCAGGGGAGAATGAGACATCCATGGCTGATGAGGGAAGTCAAGGACAGCATAAAAGCAAAAGAAAAAGCATACAAAGTGGCAAGGATTAGTGGGAAGCCAGAGGATTGGGAAGCCTTTAAAGGCAGACATAGGACAACAAAAAAGCAATAAGGGGGGAGAAGATGAAATGTGAGTGTAAGCCAGCTAGTGATATAAAAGAAGATAGGAAGAGTTTTTTCAACATATGAAAGGTAAGAGAGAGGCAAAAATAGCCATTGGACCACTGGAAAATGAGGCTGGAGGAGTAATAATAGGAATCAAAGCAATGGCAGAGGAACTGAATAGTTACTTTGCATCAGTCTTCACGGTGGAAAACACCAGTGGGATGCGAGAGCTCCAGGAGAATCAGGGGGCACAGGTGAGTGTAGTGGCCATCACTAAGGAGGAGGTTCTGGAGAAACTGAAAGGCTGAAGATGGATAAATCACCTGGACCGGATGGGCTACACCCCAGGGTTCTAAAAGAGATAGCTGAGGAAATTGTGGAGGCATTGGTGGTGATCTTTCAGGAATCACTGGAGGCGCGGGAGGGTCCCAGAGGACTGGATAGTAGCAAATGTAACACCGCTGTTTAAGAAGGGAGGGAGGCAGCAGACGGGAAATTATAGGCTGGTTAGCCTGACTTCAGTCATTGGCAAGATTTTAGAGTCCATTATTAAAGATGAGATCGCAGAGTACTTGGAAGTGCATGATAAAGCAGGACAAGTCAGCACGGCTTCGTGAAGGGGAGGTCATGTCTGACAAATCTGTTAGAGTTCTTTGAAGAGGTAACAAGGAAGTTAAATAAAGGAGAACCAGTGGACGTGATTTATTTAGATTTCCAGAAGGCCTTTGACAAGGTGCCGCATAGGAGACTGTTAAATAAGTTAAGAGCCCATGGTGTTAATGGTAAGATCCTGGCATGGATAGAGGATTGGCTGACTAGCAGAAGGCAGAGAGTGGGGATAAAGGGATCTTTTTCAGGATGGCAGTCAGTGACTAGTGGTGTGTCTCAGGGATCGGAGCTGGGACCACAACTTTTCACAATATACGTTAACGATTTGGAAGAAGGAACTGAAGGCACTGTTGCTAAGTTTGCAGACGATACAAAGATATGTAGAGGGACAGTGTAAGTTTTAGGGCAAATCCTCCATGATTAAAGAACCCAGGGATAAGGAAAATGGCCGGTTGGCTGTCAGGAACTTTACAACCACATGAATATGCAAGAGGCTGGGAATAACGAGAAGGTCGAGACAGGGATGATCTAATCAACAGGAAACAAAGGAGAAACCATGGCCAGCAGACGAAGAGTAAATAGCCCAGCAGCAAGACAATGAGAACAGAGATCATTCCATCCACGGACAACATCAAGACTCATCTCGCTGATAGGATTCCAATCAGGCTGACTCAGAGAACATTTAAAGGACATTAAAATATCGATTAAGGGCGGTCCCGACAGTTCCGGCCCTTTTTGTTCCAGTCAATCGAAACTACCAATGATCAGAAACTGTTTTGGGTGAGAGAATGACTGGTTCAGGTTTTAAAAAGGCTCAAGCAAGCTCTGGCTTCTCTCTGTCCTCTCTTTTCTCCTGTTTCTGCCTGCCTCTCGTTCGTCTCCAGCACGCAGCCCGAAGTCCACTGAGCAATTTAAATTAGGATTGTGAGTATCCTCTGGTAATTCGCGAAGTTCCTGAGATCATCATAGTGGATGAGGCTTTGGGGAAAGGGGGCGGCTTTTGCATGCACCTTTCATAGTTTAAGACACTGGTAAACTTGTGTAAAGTAAGCATTCCCATTGTGCCCATTTTAGTATTCCTTCCATAGCTATAGTCTTATAGAGCATAAGGCATTGTGTGTTGTTTTCCTGGTGTTTTGTGATCTTGACCTTGATGTTTTAACAAATATATATATATCTTTGGCTTCCATTGGAGTCCGTTTTCATCTTTTCAATTTCTCACCAACGATCTCTGACCAAGTCACAATATTAAATATCCCTTACCATAATTCCGGAGTCTAGAACTGAGGGTACTCTGGGCGCTTCGAAACCGCCCACTCAGGAAAGGCTGCCAGGTAAAGGTGGGCAGAGGCTTTCCTTTCCTCTCTCTCTCTCTCTCTCTAGTGGAGTAGGCGCAAGGTGGCTGTGAGTCCACCGGTAAGAGGGAGAGGATCACCCGGGCAGTGGTGGGGTTTGGACAATCGGTGTGCCAAGCCCAAAGTGAGCCCATTGCTTGGAGTTAAAAAGGGGATCCCGCTACAACAGGTAGTATTGAGGAAGCAGGAGGGCTGCAGAAGGACTTGGATAGGTTAGGAGAGTGGGAAAAGAAGTGGCAGATGGAATACAATGTGGAGAAGTTTGAGGTTATGCACTTTGGAAGGGAGAATGGAGGCATAGACTTTTCTAAATGGGAAAATGCTTAGGAAATCAGAAGCACAAAGGGACTTGGGAGTCCTTGTTCAAGATTCTCTTAAGGTTAACGTGCAGGTTCAGTCGGCACTTAGGAAGGCAAATCCAATGTTAACACACATGTCGAGAGGGCTAGAATACAAGAGCAGCAATGTACTGCTGAGGCTGTCTAAGACTCTGGTCAGACCCCATTTGGAGTATTCTGAGCCGTTCTGGGCCCCATACCTCAGGAAGGATGTGCTGGCCTTGGAAAGGGTCCAGAGGAGGTTCACAAGAATGATCCCTGGAATGAAGAGCTTGTCATATGAGAAGCGGTTGAGGACTCTGGGTCTGTACTCGTTGGAGTTTAGAAGGATGAGGGGGGATCTTATTAAAACTTACAGGATACTGCGAGACCTGATAGAGTGGACGTGGAGAGGATGGTTCCACTAGTTGGAAAAACTAGAACCAGCGGGCACAACCTCAGGCCAAAGGGACAATCCTTTAAAACAGAGACGACGAGGAATTTCTTCAGCCAGAGAGTGGTGAATCTGTGGAACTCTTTGCTGCAGAAGGCTGTGGAGGCCAGGTCATTGAGTGTCTTGCAGACAGAGATAGATAGGTTCTTGATTAATAAGGGGATCAGGAATTATGGGGAAAAGGCAGGAGAATGGGGATGAGAAAAATGTCAGCTATGATTGAATGGTGAAGCAGACTAAATGGGCCAAGTGGCCTAATTCTGTTCCTATATCTTATGGTCTCATGGTTTCGGTGTGGGTTTCCTCCGGGTGCTCTGAATTCCACCCACAGTTCAAAAATGTGCGTGTTCGGTTGATTGGCCATGCTACATTGACCCTAGTGTCACGGGGGTTAGCAGGGTAAGTGTGTGGGGTTACGGGGATAGGGCCTGGGTGGGATTGTGGTCGGAATAGACTCGATGGGCTGAATGGCCTCCTTTTGTATGGTAGGGATTCTATGATTCAAATGCGCCCAAGTTCTCCTATGGATCTGATCTGTAGGTCGTTCTGTTCTTCCAGAAGACAGATAAGGAAACCCACTGTGGCTGGTGTTGGTATTGGGGCAAAAGAGTAAAATAATTTACATCAATCTCCTCGAGTGATCAGCTTGAATGAGCTGAATGGAATGTTTCCGTGTTCCATGAACTGACTAACTGCTTTGGCTTGACTGTACAGCCTCGTACCAGGATCCAATATGATATAACTCCTCAATTAAATAATCTGATACATGAACCAACAGCCCACTGTACACTGAGCTATCAACTGGACTTCAGGTTAAAATGAGTAGGCCTGGAATGAAATGGGGAGTGATTAAATAAATAATAAAACACTTTGCATATACTGTTGCGTAATTCATGTAATGTCTTACGACGCATTTAATTTAGTTTTTCTTTTGATCTGGTCTTGCCACATGGAAAACTAGTTTCCAATAGTTAGTCAGGTTTATGCCGGTTGTATAATTCTGGTTGTGAAGAATATTTTAAAAATACATAAATGTGTTAGCTTATTTTTAGATAAACAATGCATGTACTCAAGGAATTAAAATACACTTTGGGTGGAATTTTCCATGAATTGTAGCGGGAGGGGATGGGCCAAGCAAAGGTCCATTAGCCTCGGGCGGGAATTTCCAACCTTGGGGCAAATGCGACTGGAAAATCCTGCCCTTTAAGTTTGATCCTGCTTAAGACGCTGATAGAAATTATACATCTGGAGGAGGTTAGCAATAATTTAATGTAACACTGTAGGAAAAGCTGCTGCTTTGCAAACTCTTGAACAGATTTGCAATAAACCAGGCATGACTGCTTGAAATATTCAAATTGCACAAGCAAAAGGAGCAATATAACCAGAATTACTTGGGCTGAATGGCCTCCTTTTGCAATGTTATGATTCTATGGTTCTAACATCTTCCATAGGTATAACAGCCAATTCGACCCTGCACATATGCACAGGTGGTACTTTTTAAGTATAGCTTTGTTAACTATTCAAAAAAGTCTTTGAAGCAAGGGCTATTGGGGGAATGTAGAACTTGAAACACACACAGATCAGCCTTGACCTTACTGAATAGCGGAGCAGATTTGAGGGGCTGAATGGCCTACTTCAGGTCCTCTTTCATAATCCACGAGAGAAAAGCTCAAGTTATTCACTCATTGTAAAAGAACATTAGATAGAATGTGAAGGCTAGAAACAGGACCTTCAATGCAAATAGTCTGTGCTGTGTTTGTATTTCACATAAGCAACCTCCCAGCCACCTTCATCTCACACTATCAGCATGGAATCATAGAATCCACACAATGATTCGGCCCATCGAATCTGCACTGATAACAATCCCACCCAGGCCCTGTCTCCATAACTCCACATATTTACCCCGCTAATCTCTCTAACCTACGCATCCCGGGACACTAAGGGGCAATTCAGCATGGCCAATCAACCTAACTCGCACAGCTTTGGACTCACGGATTGATCTACCTTCTCTCAGATGCATCTGGTTAAACCTACAGCTTGCCAGTTGACATATCATTACTGAATGGGAAAGCTTCTCACTGTTGTTCAAAGTATTGAATGTTGATGGGTAAATGTGATCAAAAAACAGTGAAAACAAGATGTAAGATTTTGGATGGAAGTCGAGACCCCACAGAAGATTTTTAATGACATAATTGTAGATCTGCAATGGCATTGTTCAAAGGACTTACTGAGATTGACTATCAACTTGTCTCCTGGATTTCAACTGACGTTGAGAAACCAAAGTGCAAATTGGAATGGTTTCTTTGATGGGCAGCCAATCCATAATGCCACTTGTATAGCTGGGCAGCAAGGTGAAAATTAGCCAACTACTTTGTAACAGTGGGAGATGTTTTATTCATAGAATCATGCAGGATAGGAGGAGGTCCTTCAGCCAGCCTTGTGTCTTTGAAAGCACTGTCCAATTTAATTGCACACCTCAGGTTTCTCCCCATATCCCTGCAAATTAGTACTTTTCATGTGCAAGCCTTTTGATATTTCCCATGCAGTTTTCTTCCACCATCCTTTCAAGTAGCGTTTTCGAGAAGTCTATGCAAAAAGGTTTCTCCTCATTTACCCTCTACTTTTTCGGTCAATGTTGACTTCTGCGTACTGAACCACAAGACCACAAGATATAGGAGCAGAATTAGGCCATTCAGCCCATCGAGTCTGCTCAGCCATGGCTGATATGATTCTCATCCCATTCTCCTACCTTCTCCCCGTAACCTTTGATCCCCTTATTGATCAAGAACCTATCTATTTCTGTCTTAAAGACACTCAATGACCTGGCCTCCACAGCCCTCTGTGGCAATGAGTTCCACAGATTCGCCACTTTCTGGCTGAAAAAATTCCTCCTCATCTCAGTTCTAAAGGAACGTCCCTTCACTCTGAGGTTGTGCCCTCGAGTTCTAGTCTCTCCCACTAGTAGAAACATCCTCTCCATGTCCACTCTATCCAGGCCTCTCAGTATTCTGTAAGTTTCAATTAAATCCCCCCTCATCCTTCTAAACTCCATCAAGTATCGACCCAGGCTCCTCAATCACTCCTCATGTGACAAACCCTTCATTCCTGGGATCATTCTTGTGAACCTCCTCTGGACCCCCTCCAAGACCAGCACATCCTTCCTTAGGTATGGGGCCCAAAACTGCTCACCATATTCCAAATGGGGCCTGACCAGAGCCATGTGCCAGTGGAAACAGTGGGCTGGCTTTTATGGCCACGCTTGTCCCAAAACTGTAAACTCCCGCCCAAGGTCAATGGACATTCCCATGCTCTGCCCGTTGCCCACTCAATTCCTGTGGCGGGTGGGTCGGTAAAATTGCAGCCAGTTTCTACCCCCCTGTTTTGTACAAACCCCTCACAATTATGAATACACTTCTTCCCTGCTGCCATCAGACTTTTGAATGGACCTACCTTATATTAAGCTGATATTTCTCCACACCCGAGGTATGGCTGTAACACTATATTCTGCACCCTCTCTTTTCCCCTTCCCCTATGTGCTCTATGAACCGTATACTTTGTCTTATAGTGCACAAGAAACAATACTTTTCACGGTCTACTAATATGTGACAATAACAAATCAAATCAAATCAAATTTTCAGGTCCTTAAGAGTTTCCTATATCTTTGAATAAGGGATCAATTATTAATCTTCTACACAATGCCCCTATTTACAAAGCCAAATATCTCATTAGTTTTCTTCATCACCTTATCAGTTTACTCTGACATCTCCCAAGATTAATAAATATGCACCACTTGGTCCTTCTCCCCTTGCATTATGCTCAAAACGTACAACTGAGATTGTATTACCACTCCGTGTTGTTTCTCCCAAAGGGCATCACTTCACATTTTCCCACATTGGGCCTGATTTTACAAAAACTTCGCACCCGTTTTCGGGCGCGAATTCGCGGTAAAGTTGGGCGTCGGGCCTATGCCGCGATCTGCACCTGATGCCGAGCAGATCGCAACTTTACCGACACCCGATTCGGGCACGGGTCTGGCGCGTGCCCGAATCGGGTGGCCCGACAATTTAAATCGACTTAATGAACCGCGCGCCCAACTCTACCGCCAAATCCCACATTACCGTCTTCTGGACCGATCCGCGTCCGCGCTGTTACCGACCTGCAAAATAAAAGTCTGAAGTCGCCGCTGCAGCCGGCGAAGAGCGGGGTCAGAGACTGCAACGGCTCTCTGACCCAGGTCATCCTCTGGTCGGGGTGGGAGGGGGGGTGGGAGGAGGAGACGGGGTGTGACATATCATCCCCTCGGGGGGGTGGGGGGGCGGTGCAGTGGGGGGGGGGGGGGGGGTGGGAGGAGAGGGGGGGTGACGTCTCATCCTCTGGGCCGGGTCGGGGAGGGAGGGGGGTAGCGTGGAGAGGGGGTGTGACGTCTCTTCCTCTGGTCGGGGGGGGTTCCGCTGCGTGTCTGCGGCCGATCCCTCCTGGCACCATCACTGGATTCCAGGCGCGGATCTATTTGACGCCCACATCCAGCACTTTGACTCAAAATGGTAAAATTCCACTCATTAAATCGCATTTGTCATCAATCTGCCCTTTTCACCAGTTTATGGCCTCCTAAATTCTTCTATCTATTTACTACGTTGGCAATTTTGTCAACTTCAAACTTATATTCATGTTCAGATCATTTATGTACAATCAGAAAATCAAAGCTCCGAATCCCTGCGGGAACAACTCTGTCGTCAGAAAAAACGTTTGTTTATCATTTGTGTTTCCTAGCCTTTAGTCCATTTTGTACACGGGTCACTACCCATTTCTTTAATCTTATGGGCAGCAAGGTGGCACAGTGATTGGCACTGTTGCCTCATATGCCAGGGAGCCAAGTTTGATTCCCAGCTTGGGTCACTGTGCAGAGTTTGCACGTTCTCCCCGTGTCTGCGTGGGTTTCCTCCAGGTGCTCCAGTTTCCTCCCACAGTCTGAGAGACGTGCTGGTTCTCCCTCAGTGTACCAGAACAGGCGCCGGAGTGTGGCAACTGGGGGATTTTCACAGTGACTTCATTGCAGTGTTAATGTAAGCCGACTTGTGACACTAATAAATAAACTTTTACACCCATGCATTTTCCTCACAGGTCTGTTATGTCATACTTTATCAAACATCCTTTGAAATTTAATACATACAACATGTACTTCACTACCTTCACTGACCCTTCAACTCATTTCCATCAGAAATGATTTGCCTTTGACAAATCTTTGCCAGCTATCCCTCATTGACCCTTGGTTCACCAATTGAATATTAATTTTAATCACTATCTCTGATAGGTTTCTTAGCATTGAATTAGACTGATTGGCCAGTAGTTACCAGGTGACTATCTGTGTGAAGTTTGCACATTCTCCCCGTGTCTGTGTGGGCTTCCTCCGGGTGCTCTGGTTTCCTCCCACACTCCAAAGACATGCAGGTTAGGTGGATTGGCCATATTAAATGTCCCTTAGTGACCCAATATGTGTAGGTGAGGGGGATTAGTGGGATAAATGTGTGGGGTTACGGGGATAGGGCAGGTGGGGTGAGGTGGGCCTGGATAGGATGCTTTGTTGGAGAGTCAGTGCAGACTTGATGGACTGAATGGCCTCCTTCTGCACTGTAGGGATTCTATCATTCTGGAGCCACATTTTAGGTTGGAAAATGCCTGTTTATCCCCCGTAACAAATACAATTTGACCTTTTCTTGTTCAACCCCTGCAGTTGAGCGCCATTCCTTTGTTTCTGACTGCACTTCCCCAAGGTCTTGCCACCTTCACTGGTATGAATACCAGTTTGTGAGTGCCACACTTGCAGAGCATTCTTGGTCTTCTTAGTCTACCTGGTGTTCACCCACTCCTTCTCCTTTTGAGGTTTCAGTAGCTGTGAGGTGATCAGTCACCTTCTGAAATGTCTTACGCACTAATTTCAATTTCCTTTCTGCAACGAAGTGATGCAGACTAGTCAGAAACTCAGAAATTCTCGGTACAAAGTCCAGGAGTCGGAGGCAGTTCCTATTTATGTGGTTTTCCAATACCGACAGGCCACAACATTAGGATCTGTAACTGATTTTCGTGCAACAATAGCCTGGAGATGAAGAAAGCTGTCCTCCAGCCTGTTGACTTCTGGTACACCATGTACCCATTGCTGTGTTCGGAAAGATGTCCCATGTGCGTGTCAAGGATGATGGCAGTCAGCTGACCTGTCTCACCGGTCCTGTTAACACACTCTCTTAAACAGGCATAGATTAATCGGATATTGTGGGGGGATCACCATGCAATTTTCAGGTTTGACTTTTCTTTTGCTGCTGCAGTGTTAGTGGATGTACAAGTCTCCAGTGTTGTTGAAGGATCTCACACAGGTTCTTCCAGTCAGAAGGGAGTGGTGCAGGACATTTGTAAAAGGGTGGATTTGAATGGCCTCTGAGCAAATAAACTTGTTTTGAGTCATGGGGAACACAGATGCAGTTCCTTTTGATGGGGCACTTTGCATTGTTCCTGAATCCGCTTTCCTCCCACAGTCTAAAGATGTGCTGGTTAGGTGGATTGGCCACGCTAAATTGCCCCTTAGGTGTCTCAAGATGTGTAGGTGAGCGGGATTAGTGGGATAACTGTGTGGCGTTATGGGGATAGGGGGAAGGGACAGGCCTGGGTAAGGTGCTCTATCAGACAGTCAGTGTAGACCTGATGGGCCGAATGGATCCTTCTGGACTATAGGGATTCTATGATTCTGGAGCCACATTTTAGGTTGAAAAATGTCTGTTTTTTTCCCCCAATAACAACTGCAATTCAATAGAGTTCAACAATTTCAGATCATAATATCAACCTCGATTCTTTGGACTGGGCCTGTAGGTAAAGATCCTGCTTTCTTGTATACAACTCCCAACGACGTGCACCTGAATTTCCTGGCCATCAGGCGCACACACTCGGTGGGCCTGGAAGCGGATGCAGAAAACGTTCCTGGCCTCAGTCGGCCCCGGAGCACAATTTCCCGCTGATTGGCCATTGAGCAGAACAAATGTTCTCTGGGAAAGGCTGAATGTTGCCGTAGAGGGCAGGGAGGCGCCATTGAGGGGATGCTAATGTGCTCCCTCGGTGGGGAGAGCCACCACAGAGCTGTGAAAAATAAATACCCTGTTAAAACTATGTCTAGGCAGCACAATCATGCACAGATGTCAATCCCCAGACACATTTGTTCACTTTACTTCAGCCCTGACAGTTTTTTTAAAGTTTAAAGTTTTTAAAAAAAGTTTATTTATTCGTCACAAGTAAGGCTTACATTAACGCTGCAATGAAGTTACTGTGAAATTCCCCAAGTCGCCATATTCCAGCACATGTTCAGGTCAATCCACCTAACCAACACAACTTTTGGACTGTGGGAGGAAACCTGAGCATCCGGAGGAAACCCACGCAGACACGGGGAGAACATGCAAACTCCACACAGACAGTGACCCAAGCCGGGAATCAAACCTGGGTCCCTGGCGCTGTGAGGCAGCAGTGCCACCCTGGATCAAGGTTAAAATCATAGAATCATAGAATCCGACAATGCAGAAGCAGGCCATTCAGCCCATCAAGTCTGCACCGACCACAATCCCACCCAGGCCCTATCCCCGCAACCCCATGCATTTACCCTGCTGATCTCCCTGACACTAAGGGGCAATTTAGCATGGCCAATCAACCTAACCTGTACATCTTTGGACTGTGGGAGGAAACCAGAGTACCCAGAGGAAACTCACGCAGACACGGGAAGAATGTGCAAACTCCACGCAGACAGTGACCCGAGGCTGGAATTGAACCTGGGTACCTGGTGCTGTGAGGCAGCAGTGCTACCATTGTGCCACCTTGCCATCCACAATGTGAAGGCCGCCTGACTAATTGGCCCATCGCCAACCAGACAGACAGGACACGTAAAATTACATTCAATTGGCCACTTAATGGGTAAGATTGCCCGTCGTAGGGTGTGCCTCCCTCTCTGGCATGAGCCCATCGACTGAAATATTGCACAGGTGCACGATAACATCAGGATGTATACCCAATGTCTGCTCCCGCGATTTCAGGCATTTCTGAGGTGGGCGCACACCTGCATGAGCAATGTAAAATCCTGGCCAATCTTGTTTCTTTACTCACTCTGCCGGTTTTAAGTTTGGGAGTCACAGATTGCCCAGAATAGGGAACTTGTAAATGATTTTAAGCTAGTTTACCCAGGTTATTGTTTACTAAGGTTATTTGGAAGCAACATCTAAATCAATAGGAAAAGCACATAACCTGTGATCGACAAAGGGCCCGATTTTACCAAAACTTTGCGCCCGTTTTCGGGCGTGAAATCACGGTAAAGTTGGGTGTCGGGCCTATACCGTGATCTGCACCCGATTCCGAGCAGATCGCGGCTTTACCGACACCCGATTCAGGCGCGGGTCCGGCCTGCATTTGCATGCATTTAAATCGTCTTAATGAACCGCGTGCCCAACCCTACCGCCAAATCCCATTTTATTGTCTTCCTCTGGTCGGATCATCCTCTGGTCATAATCTGGTCTGGGGGGGGGGGGTCATCTCTCCCGCTCTCTTGCCCCTGCAGGGAAGAGTCATCTGTGGCTGGTCGTGTACCAGTGATGGTGTATCCCTTTACAGGCCCAGCTTGGTCCTTCTCCAGTGTCTCCTCTTGGACTTGTACTGATCTTGTAGCCGGTTTTCATGTGGATCCACTGTGGAATCGGCCGGTTTTGCTTCACCGTCATAGCGAGGAATAGGTTCATCCTGAAGGTTTTGTGGGATGGCATGGCCGCACGTCCACTCCGGCAGGAGGGATTCGTTCCTCCGGTGGGGAGGAGGGATCGCCCGCAGAGTGGCGGCGGACCCCCCTGCCCCCTCCCTCCCCACCGATCGGCCGCAGAGTGGCAGCGGAACCTCCCCCCCCCCCGACCAGAGGATGATCTGGGTCCCAACCCCCCGACCAGAGGATGATCTGGGTCCCACCCCCCCCCCTTCCGCCGCCCCGACCAGAGGATGACCGTCAGAGAGCCACTCTCTCCGCTTTCTGCTTTTTTTTTCTTTCGCGCCCGGGCGCGCTGACAGATTTTTTTCGAACTGCGCATGCGCAGTTCAGAGCTCCGATCGGTCCGCCAGCACTAAGCCCCGCCCACAGCGCGAATCGGACTGGAGCCGGCAAAACGCGTATGGGCGCGCTGGAAAGAGGATTCCAGGCGCGGATCTATTTGACGCCCAGATTCAGCACTTAGATTCAAAATGGTAAAATCAGGCCCAAAGTTTCAAGTTCATTTTTTAGTGCCACAAGGAGGCTTACAGTAACATTGCACTGAAGTCACTGTGAAAATCCCCCAGTCGCCTCCACACTCCGGCACCTGTTCAGGTACACTAAGGGAGAATTTGGCATGGCCAATGCACCTAACCAGCATGTCTTTCAGACTGTGGGAGGAAACCGGAGCACCTGAAGGAAGCTCACGCAGACACGGGGAGAATGTGCAAACTCCACACAGACAATGACCCAAGCCGGGAATTGAACCAAGTCCCTGGCGCTGTGAGGCAACAGTGCTAACCATTGCGCCACTCTGAAGGATGATGCAGAGTGAGTCAATCTCCGTAGCGTGTGGCAGCAACATCCTACTCTCTAGCTGAAGAGTCAGGAAGCTCTTCACCCAGTTTTCTCAATCCTTCCTTGGCCTTCCACCATCTAAAGAATCCAGCTTTCTGATGAGGACTGCCCCCTATCCCCGAGCACCCATTGATATACTCTATTTCTATGGGCTGGTTGTTTACCCTTATGTCATTCATTTGTTCAAACAACTCTGGCCAATGACCGCCACACAGTACTCAAGTGTGTCAGGGTGGTCATGTGACCCTTGCCCATCACTTTAGCCTGAGGTCACCGTTTAGTTTACTTCATGCTGAGGATCATTTGTTCACCTTTATCAGGCACTTGTATAGATAAGAGGGTACAGGATGCCGTGCTCACGACTTAGGAATGACAACATGGAAACCTGAATCAGGAAACCTCGACTTTTCCAGGGACTGTTTGTGTTTTTCCAGAGAAAGGAAACAGTTTCTCTGCCTAGGTGCCTGCCAATTGCATAAGAATAATAATAGAATTCTGCACTTTGAATCATAGAAACCTTACAGTGCAGAAGGAGGCCATTCAGCCCATCGATTCTGCACCGACAACAATCCCACCCAGGCTCGACCATGTAACACCGTACATTTACCTGCTAATCCCTCTAATCTACACTTCCCTTGACACTAAGGGACAATTTAGCTTGGGTAATCAACCTAGCCTGCACATCTTTGGACCGTGGGAGGAAACCAGAGCACCCGAAGGAAACCCATGCAGACACAGGGAGAACGTGTAAACTTCACACAGACAGTGACCCAAGCCGGGAATCGAACCCAGGTCGCTGGAGCTGTGACGCAGCACTGCTAACCACTGTGTCACCGTGCCGCCCTCTGGAAAGTATCGTGTATTGAAGGTCATATATCTTACAATTTGACATTTAATCTCCACTGCCTTTGACCCCTATCTCAGAGCTTCCTGGTTGTTCCATTCTCCTCGCTCCTCTTTGCCTGAATGGCTTTAAAACTGTCACATCTTTAAGTGCTCGTAATTCTAATGAAGGGTCACGGATCTGAAAATTTGGGGCTTCATCTCACTCAAAACCCATTCACTTGCACAGAGTTAAAATTGGGACCATTGATTGTTTCTCTCTCCACAGATATTTCCAGACATACTCGGCTGAATTTTATTCCTGGGTGGGGCGGGGGGGGGGAGGGGGGTTCAGGTGGGGTCTGGTACTCCTCTCTCATTCTGTTCCCCCCCACCCCACCTCACCCGCCCCCACCCACTACCACCATCGGACGCCAGCTGGTGCGTGTTAAACAAGTCCGCCACATGGCAAAGGTCTGTAGCCGGTGGGCATGAGCGAGGTGAGAGTGGGGAGTAGGGCTTCCACCCCTCAATGGAAGGAAGTCTGCCCTCAAATGTGCCAACCAAGATGATTGGCTGGCAGCTCTAGCAGTCCCTGCAGCACCAGCACTCATCAGTGGGCGTTGCTGGAACTGCAAGTAAGCCGAAAAATGACGAGGACTTGGCCATTGGAGAGAAGTTGAAGGATCTGGGAATCTAGGGAGGTGGAGGGAAGAGGATTGGGAGTGGGTTTTGGAAGTCAGGCAGGAGGGAACAAAAACAGGGTGTGGTGAACCACTGTTACTACATGTATGTGCCTGGACACACCCATGCTGCACCTGGCCCGAGACTCCTCCCTTTCCACCTGAGACCCCTCCCTTTCCACCCAGAGTGGAGTATAAAGGTGATGGTCCCTCCTCCTTGCCTCAGTCTAGACCAGGTCAGCTACAAGGGTGTGCTCCTGTTCTCTGTGAATTAAAGCCTATTAGTTTCCCTCGCTCTCAGAAGTCTTCGCGCCGTAATTGATAGTGCATCACAGGGTATCATCTTAGGGTGGGATTACTACAACAATTCATAAAGGCTCCTTCAACAGCACCTTGAAATCCCTGATCTCTAACACCCAGAAGGGCAGGGCAGCAGAAACACCACCACCTGCAGGTTCCTCTCCAAGCCACACAGCATCCTGATTTGGAACTAAATCACTTCCCCTTCACTATCATCAAGTCAAAAACCTGCAGCTCCCTTGCTAACAGTACGGTGGTTGTACCTATGTCAGTTTGACTGTAGCAGTTTAAGAAGTTGGCTCCTCCCCACCTTCTCAAGGCCAATTAAAGATGGACTATTGCTCATATCCCATGAGCGAATTAAAAAATCTTCAGGCCTCGGCAGCATTCTGGTGAATCTGTTCTGAACTGTTTCCAAGCCCAAAGTGTGCTCTCCGGAATGATATACGGTACCCCGGGACATGATCTAACCAAGGACGGAATTCTCTGGAATTCTATTTTGCGTCCCGCTGCCGCTGCACACAAGGATGGAAAATTTGGCACTCAGCCAAATCTCTGTTCACACCAGTGGGACCAGAAAATCCCACTGGTGTGAACAGCCGGAGAATTCTGACCTAATTCTTTGCTCCCATTTATGGCCCTTAGTTGTAAAGACCTAAGGTTTTATCAGCTTCATTGATAATTTGTTGTGCATGCCATAAGATGCTGCGAGGCAGCTAATCAAGGGCCATTGGGACTTCCGCCCCTCTCTGGGCTGTGAGCTTAAGATTGTGGGCAGATAGACGGGGTCTGGTATTCCACTCCCACCCTGTCCCCCCACCCCCCCCCCCCAAGGAAATGCTGGACGCTGGCTAGTGCATGTTCAACAAGTGGGGCAGGGGGAGGGGGTGGGGCATGCGGTCGGCAAAGGCAACCCCCGAAGAGCGATGCCCCCTCCACTTCCTTCCTGCCCTATGAAGAATCAGGCTGCCCACTCCCATCCAACTGCCCATACCAACAATTTTATGGCATGGACAGCGTATTAGCAGAGTCAACTGGCTTCAGAACAAGCCTAATTGATGTCTGATTACTTATTTGAATACGGTGGGCGGGCTACCAGGTTTGCTGACCACCTACCCGTCCGTTCCCCATATTCTGGTGGTAGGTGGAAAGGTGATAGATATTTTAACCAATCCCCCTCCACAAAATACAACTGACTGGGGCCGCAAAATCCTTTTCTAGTCCAAAATGAATGATCTCCCCTTCACTGTGTTGAAATGCATTTAATACAGTCCCTTTGCAATTTCACCCGAACTATTTACTATGCCACAAATCTTTGCATCATCTGTAAACTTGGATACATGATTCCCGATTGTATTATCTAGTCAAATGTAGCGAACAGTTGAGATCTTAGCACAGATTCTTGTGGGTCATCACTAGTAATTTTTCCTTTCAAATTCGGGTACATACTGGTTATCCCTAATCTCTGCCTTCTGCCAGCTAGGCAATTTCCAAACCAGATCAATCATTTACCTTTAATTCCATCAGCTTTACTTTTACCATCTCTGATGTGGAATCTTACTGAATGCCTTCTGGAAGTCCACACAACTCTATAGACAATCCATTATCTACCACTTTAGATGCTTAGGTTTGTTAGACATGACCTACTCTTTCTTGTCACTCCGTAATCAGCTCAAATCTCTCTGAGCACCCTGTTCCAATAACCTGTCCACAACAGATGTTAGACTAATGTTAGCCGTCATGGATCAGCCATGATCATACTGAGTGGCACGCAGGCTTGAAGGACCCGGTGGCTACTCCTGCTTCTATTTCTTATGCTCTTAGACCATAAGACATAGGAACAGAATTAGGCCATTTGGCTCATCGAGTCTGCTCCGTCATTCAATCATGGCTGATATGATTCTCATCCCCATTCTTCTGCCTTCTCCCCGTAACCCTTGATCCCCTTATTGATCAAGAACTTATCTATCTCTGTCTTAAAGACACTCAATAACCTGGCCTCCACAGCCTTCTGCGGCAATGAGTTCCATAGATTCACCACCCTCTGACTGAAGAAATTCCTCCTCACCTCAGTTTTAAAGCAGCGTCCCTTCACTCTGAGGTTGTGTCCTCGAGTTCCAGCCTCTCCCATGAGTGGACACATCCTCTCCACATCCACTCTATCTCAGTTTCTCAGTATTCTGTAAGTTTCAATTAGATCACCCCTCACCCTTCTAAACTTCTTCGAGTATAGGCCCAGACTCCTCAACCACTCCTCATATGACAAACCCTTCATTCCTGGGATCATTCTTGTGAACCTCCTCTGCTCTCCCTCCAAGGCCAGCACATCCTTCCTTAGGTATGGGGCCCAAAACTGCTCACAATATTCCAAATGGCATCTGACCAGAGGCTTATACAGCCTCAGGAGTACATCCCCTGCTCTTGTATTCTAGTCCTCTCGAAATGAATGCTAACATTGAATTTGCCTTCCTAACTGCTGACTGAACCTGCATGTGAACCTTAAGAGAGTCCTGAACCAGAACTCCCAAGTCCCTTTGTGCTTCAGGTTTCCGAAGCCTTTACCCATTTAGAAAATAGTCCACACCCCAATTCTTCCTACCAAAGTGCATAACCTCACACTTTCCCACACTGTATTCCATCTGCCACTTCTTTGCCCACTCTCCTAACCTGTCCAAGTCAGTGTAGTTGATCTCCAATTTGCTGGTTTTTCTCTCACTCTCTCACCTATCTGAAATAATTTCCCAATCTAAAGAACAATTCCAAAATTGAGGCAGCTTTGGAAGGTTATTACTAAAGCAGCTGCAATGTCCTCACCTTCTTTTAAAACCTGGGGTGGAAAACATTGGTAACTAGGCATTTACGAGCATGGGCAAATATAAAACTGTGGATATCATCACACAAAAGTACCAGGCATTCACTCACAATTGCCATGTGAACCCAGTTCAGTGCAAATTTCCAAACCCCATGATGAAAGACCATTTGTCTTTGTGGTGGCAGAGTGGCGCAGTGGTTAACACTGCTGCCCCACAGTGCCAGGGACCTGGATTCGATTCCGGCCTCAGGTCACTGTCCGTGTGGAGTCTGCACGTTCTCCCTGTGTTTGCGTGGGTTTCCTCCCGGTCCCGGTGCTCCGGTTTCCTTCCACACTCCAAAGATGTGTGGGTTAGGTCGGTGGGCCATGCTAAATTGCCCCTTAATATCAGCGGAATTAGCAAAGGTAATTACATGGGGTTACGGGGTTAGGGCCTGGGTGGGATTGTAGTTGGTGCAGGCTCGATGGGCTGAATGGCCTCCTTCTGCACTATAGGGATATTGTGATTCTATGAAAATGGTTCAAATAAAGGTGTGGCAAGAGAGAATTTACAGAAGTACTTTCAAATGGACCTACCTTACATTAAGTTGTTCTTTCTCTGCATCCTAATTGTGACTGTAACACTACATTCTCCACACTCTCCTTTCCTTCTCTATGAACGGTATGTTTTGTCTGTACAGCACACAAGAAACGATACTTTTCACTGCATGCTAATACATGGGACAATGATAAATCAAATCAAATCAAAGAAGTATGAAGGATTAAAGTGATTACACTTGAATAATAACCTTGCAGGAAGTATTTCTCGCCAAGTATAACACCCACCCAATTTTTATTACATTTAGCTGGTGAAACAAAATCAGGTGGGTTTCTACAATGGGTAGGCAACCTGGTCCAGCTGGTTACAGCTCAGATGGTGATGATACAGCAGGAGTAATGACGAAGATATATTCTAAATGTCAATTACAAAACTGGTTGAAGAAAATTAAGTGGGCTTGTTTCAGTAGATTTGTTAAACATCATACTAATGTTGGAATTGTCTTGCAACAGATATTGAATTTTCACATGGTGATGTATTAAGTAATACAAATTTATTTACACGGACGCATATGATCTTCTTACTGCTCTTCAAAAATATCTCTTTAGCACAATTCACTTTATTCTAGCCGTTTCTTTCATGAAAGGTAAACATTCCATAAAGTCGGTAATTTATGATGGCATTTTAAATCGGGAAAATGTTGAGCACAGTATGCTGTAATAAATTAGCATGTTAATGCAGCACACTACACAAAAACAAGACTTAGTTTGTCATTAAAACGACAATTAGACCACAAAAGGACCCCTTTGATCTATACGATCAAAGGAGTTCTGATTATCTTCCAGACTCAGAAGTCACATTTTATGTCCTTTTGAAGGGGTGTCAACACCTGTTCTGAATGAACATACAATACGATATTTATACCCTGTCTTCCATTGTTCACTGTCACTCAAGGGGTTTTTGGTCCATCGAGGAGGTATCAAATGCTCGTCGGGGAATAAGAACACATTCATACCAACCGGGGCCTTTATCTGGTTTCTCTGCGGAGCTTTGCATGCAAGTATCATGAAGTCTCAGCAGGGGAGGGCCCTTGCTCCTTCCGATTCCACAGGGTATAGCCACTTTCAATGTTGCTTTCTTGGCCTATCTCCAGTAGTCTCCTGTGGGCCAACCTTTAAAGACTGTTGCTGAAGTCACTGTCAATGGGATAGACAGCCCAGAGGTTGGACAGTGCAAGATCAGCCTCCAAAGAGTTAAAGGCGGAGCCTTCTTAAGCTCGAAAAATATTGGCCAGGATTTTATGGCCCCTCCCACCTGGCGGGATATTACAGTCCCATTGAAGTAAATGGAAGTTTAAATGGCCCAATATGTCCACCCGGGGGATAGGAGAGGGGAGCAGAAGAGACACACTGTGGCGGGGCCATTGATTTAGAGATTGATATCGAGGAGATCAAATTGAGGTATACAAGATGATAAAAGGTTTGGATAAAGTAGACGTGGAGTGGATGCTTCCTCTTGTGGGGCATTCTAGGACAAGAGGCCATAGCCTTAGAATAAGGGGTAGCAAACTGAAAACAGAGTTGAGGAGAAACTACTTCACCCAAAGGGCTGTAAATCTGTGGAATTCGCTACCCCAAAGTGCAATGGATGCTGGGACAGTGAGAAAATTTAAGGAGGAGTTAGACAGATTTTTCATTGGTTAAATGAGTTGAAGGGGTATGGGGTGAAGACAGGAAAATGGGAATGAGGAGCACATCAGCTATGATTGAGTGGCGGAGTGGACTCGATGGGCCAAATGGCCTAATTCTGCTCCCATATCTTATGAGCTTATTTGTTTCAGGTTCTTAAAGTAATACAGTATGATCTGAAGGGTTGGTGAATATTGGTGATAGTGTCACTTTGGTCTCCTGGAACCAGGCAACCGGGTGTCTGGTTGGTGCTGGTGAGGGTGGAGGGGTTTAGCGGGGGAGAGTGGGAGGTAGAGGGATGTGGCTCCTGCTGTGTGTAGATCAGTAGATCAGACCACACTTGCTAGCGACAGGTTCAAGGAACCAACTGGCCTTATCCTGTTGTTTGGCTGGGGCTTTCTGTACCCCACCACACAGTGGATTTTCCACGTCGGATACGGAGAGCCATTGGCAGTGGGCTGGGTCTTCTGATCCTGTTGAAGTCTGTGGGACTCACCTGCCCTGTCACCAGGGAATCTGCCGCAAGGGGTTGACTTCGGCAGGACTGGAAGATCCCACTAGCTGAAGGGACCAGAAAATCTTGCCCATTGTTTTTGTACTTCACTGGTCTTAGTTTCTCACTCTTTGTTTTCCTCACGATTGGTAGCACAGACTTTTGCTACATTGAGCTAACACTCTGGAAAACCCTCCTCAACATCCTTTCCTTTAAAATCCACTTGTGTCTCTTGCTTTAAAAAACATCTCAAAAATCTACTTTTTGATCACTTCCTATAGGGGCTATAATGTTGAATCAGAATCGTCAGGAACTAAAGCAATCCATGCCCGCAAGCAGAAAGACCGGGCAACTCGCCAATTTGAGCTGATCAGTGATAAGTAATAATTGTACCAAAACAAGTGCCAGATAATGGCCATCATCAACAAGTGACGAGACATTCTATTAAAGTTTAAATTTTATTTATTCCCCACAAGTAAGGCTTACATTAACACTGCAATGAAGTTACTGTGAAACTCCCTTAGTCCCCACAGTCCGACGCCTGTTCAGGTCAATGCGCCTAACCAGCACATCTTTCAGAATGTGGGAGGAAACCGGAGGACTCAGAGGAAACCCACGCAGACACGGGGAGAATGTGCAAACTCCACACAGTGACCCAAGCCGGGAATCAAACCTGTGTCTCTTGCACTGTGAAACAGCAGTGCTAACCACTGTGCTACCATGCCTCCCCTTCCCATGATTGGGATTGCCACCACCTGCAAGTTTCCCTCCAAGCCACACGCCATCCTCTCTTGAAACTACATCGCCGTTTCTTCAGCGTCGCTGAGTGGAAACCCTGGAACTCCCATACCTGCAGCAGATGAACTGAAGTGGCTTAAGAAGGTGGCTCACTAACCCCGCTCAAGGGCAATTAGAAAATGGGCAATTGATTTTGGTCTTGTCATCAACACTCACACTCTATGAAAGAATGAAAAAAATTGATAAGCCAAAGCTAAAACGTTTTTTTTATCTTTGGGGTGGCAGTTGATAATCTCTCTACACTTCGAACAGATGCTACATTCCAGAGTTATATATGTATATTGCTTCATAATTTATGAGCTATAAGTAAAGCTTTTTTTATTTTAGGAAGTGTGGTTGAGAGTTTCACTACTCACAGGATAAATGTTTTTGTATGTGTGAAATTTAAAAATGATAATTCAAAAGTGAGACGTAAGTTAACAGCAGTGGTGTATTTTGTCACAAAACTTATACGAACATTTGCTGAAAGTACTTTTAGGAACAGTGGGCTGATAGAACAGATAAATGGCTAAACAGTTTACAAATTATTCATGGTTAGGTTGGAGAAGCTGGGTTTGTTTTCCTTGAAGCAAAAGAGTTAAGAGCAGATTTGATAGAGGAAAACAAGATATTGACAGTTTTAGATAAGGTAAGCAAAAGTCTGTGCGCAATCAGGACTCTGACCTTCCAGTTGCTTGCCATTTTAATACACAATCCTACTCCCATGTCTGTCCTTGGCTTGCAGCTCAACGCAAACTGGAGGAACAGCATCTCATCTTCCGGCTAGGTACTTTACAGCCTTCCAGTCTCAACATCGAATTCAACAATTTCAGATGATTTGCTCGACCCCACCTCGACCCCTTTGTTTTCATTCTATTTTATTAATTTTTTACTGTTCTCGACCTTTTATTTCTTTATTGTCTTTCTTCATTTTTCTTCCCACTCTTTTCCCTTACTTTATGACCCTTCCCTTACCTTTTCTCCCCCTTTGCTTCTTCTTTTCTAAATCTTACCTCTGTCCCATCCATTTTCCTCCCCCCGCCTCTGCCCCCCACCCCGCCGCCCCATCCCCAGCATCTTAATTTTAGCTTCTTTGCTGTTTGGCCATTCACACCCTTTATTCTCTCTGTGGACAGCTATTAAATGGTTTCCCTGGTTTCTGTGGCTATGACTCATCTTTCATTCCCTCACCCTGAGTATAAATATCTCCCACTTTCTATGCCTTTTAGCTTTGACAAAGGGTCATCTGGATTCGAAACATCAGCTCTTTTCTCTCCTTACAGATGCTGCCAGACCTGCTGAGATTTTCCAGCATTTTCTCTTTTGGTAAGCAAAAGAAAAGTTGTTCCAATTCACGGATTGTATCAGAACGAGGGGCTGTAGGTTTAAGGTTTTGGCAAGAGATACAGGGAAGAACTAACTTTACGTAGCAACTGATAATGACCTGGAACTTAAGATAAAAGCAAAATACTGTGGATGCTGGAATACGAGAGGACAGTTTATCACCAGAAATTGAGACAGAGACATCAAGGAAAGAAAGAGAAGTGTCAGAGATGGACCATGTGAAGGTGATAGACGGGTGGAAATTGGAAGAAAAATTTATAAACTTTTCCAGGTCACTATTTATATGCACAAGATAAAGAGGTGCCAAGTGTTTATAGCTTTGTTATTGATATTCTAAATACCTGGTTGATCGACACTTTTGCAGGGTTATAGCAATAGTAGTGTTTTAAAAACAAAATAATGAATGGACATTTTAAAGCAATTCTGCACTTGACATTATGTAGAACCAATGAACCCTGGAGTAACAGGGTTACTATATATGAGGGCCCATTTTTTAAATTCATTTAGGGGATGTGAGCATCACTGGCTGGGTCAGCATTTATTGCCCAGCCCGAGGGGCATTTAAGACTCAAGCATATTACTGTGGATCTGGAGTCACATTCAGGCCAGACTAGATAAGGGTGACAGATTTCATTCCCTAAAGAACATTAGAGGCATAAGTTGGCATGTAGGCTGTGAGGAGAGAAACCCTGTCATTGCAAAAATTAGGCCAAAATATCTGTTCAAAGTTTCTTCCATTTTCTTATTTCCCATTATTAATTTCAGGACTCACTTTAGTTACTCTTTTCATTTTTAATTACATGTATTAACTCTTATTACCTATTTTTATATTTCTAGTTAGCTTTCTCTCACACTCTAATTTCTTGCACCTTATGAACCCTTTAGGAATTCTTTGCTGTTTTTAATTTTGGTCCAATCTTCTGACCTACCAATACTCTTTGCAGAATTGTACGCTTCTTCTTTCAATCTCTTTAACTTCCTTAGTTAGCCTCTTCTTTAAGTTTTTCCTTCTCTGTCCTCATACATTTGAAACTGCCTTTATTTATGTATAAGACACCAGTTTTAGATCCAGGTTTCACACCCTCAAATTGAATGGGAAATTCCATCACTCTATGATCACTCATGCCTAAAGGGTCCTTAACCATGGACAATTTGCTCGCCCACTCTAAAACTCTTGCTCTCATCTATACAAACCCCAAACATTCTGGGCAATTGCAAGGGCTGTGGCTACTCCACGTCTGCCTTCTTCGTCTTCATACCTTGAATGGATGAGACTAGGGAATCACCCTACACAGCTCTCCTTTCTATTGCTGTGGTTACTGGAACCTAAACAAAACCTGTGTTTGACCCATGTTGGAGTTCCCAATGTTAGAAATCCTTCTGTTGACATATCCATCATTTCATCCTCTGTGATTGGTGTGGGAAGCAGGAGGCAGGATATTCTTGCCATAGCTCAGGTAAACACCACAACAAATCCCACTGAAGTTGCCAATGGGTGTCCGACTCATGAGTAGTCCTGTTGTTTTGGCATCAGTTAAAAATTCTACCCTATATATAGAACATAGAACATTACAGCGCAGTACAGGCCCTTCGGCCCTCGATGTTGCGCCGACCAGTGGAACCAATCTAAAGCCCCTCTAATCTACACTATTCCAATATCATCCATATGTTTATCCAACAACCATTTGAATGCCCTTAATGTTGACGAGTCCACGACTGCTGCAGGCAGGGCATTCCACGCCCTTACTACTCTCTGAGTAAAGAACCTACCTCTGACACCTGTCCTATATCTCTCACTCCTCAATTTAAAGCTATGTCCCCTCATGCTAGCCATCACCATCCGAGGAAAAAGGCTCTCACTATCCACCCTATCTAATCCTCTGATCATCTTGTATGCCTCTATTAAGTCACCTCTTAACCTTCTTCTCTCTAATGAAAACAACCTCAAGCCCCTCAGCCTTTCCTCATGCGATTTTCCCACCATACCAGGCAACGTCCTGGTAAATCTCCTCTGCACCCTTTCCAACACTTCCACATCTTTCCTATAATGCGACGACCAGAACTGTACGCAATACTCCAAATGCGGCCGCACCAGAGTTTTGTACAGTTGCAGCATGACCTCCTGGCTCCGAAACTCAATCCCTCTACCAATAAAAGCTAACACACCATACGCCTGCTTAACAACCCTATCAACCTGGGTGCCAACTTTCAGGGACCTATGCACATGGATCCCTCTGTTCATCCACCACTACCAAGTATCTGTATTCCTGTTACTCCTTCCAAAGTGAATCACCTCACACTTTTCCGCATTAAACTCCATTTGCCACCTCTCAGCCTAGCTCTGCAGCTTATCTATGTCCCTCTGTAATCTGCCACTTCCCTCCGCACTGTCTACAACTCCACCGACTTTAGTGTCATCCGCAAATTTACTAATCCATCCTTCCACGCCCTCATCCAGGTCATTAATAAAAATGACAAACAGCAGTGGCCCCAAAACAGATCCTTGCGGTACACCACTAGTAACTGAACTCCAGGATGAATATTTCCTATCAACCACCACCATCTGCTTTCTTAAAGCTAGCCAATTTCTGATCCAAACCACTAAATCACCCTCAATCCCATGTGTCCATATTTTCTGCAAAGGCTTACCATGGGGAACCTTATCAAATGCTTTGCTGAAATCCATATACACCACATCAACCGCTTTACCCTCATCCACCTCTTTGGTCACCTTCTCAAAGAACTCAATAAGGTTTGTGAGGCACAACCTACCCTTCACAAAACCATGCTGACTATCCCTAATCAAATTATTCCTTTCTAGATGATTATAAATCCTATTTCTTATAATCCTTTCCAATACTTTGCCCACAACAGAAGTAAGGCTCACTGGTCTATAATTACCAGGGTTGTCCCTACTCCCCTTCTTGAACAAGGGGACAACATTTGCTATCCTCCAGTCTTCTGGCACTGTTCCTGCAGACAATGATGACACAAAGATCAAAGCCAAAGGCTCTGCAATCTCCTCTCTAGCCTCCCAGAGAATCCTAGGATAAATCCCATCCGGCCCAGGGGACTTATCTATTTTTACCCTTTCCAGAATTGTTAACACCTCCTCCTTATGAACATCAATCCCATCCAGTCCAACAGCCTGCATCTCAGTACTCCCCTCGACAACACTGTTCCTCTCCAGTGTGAATACTGACAAAAAATATTCATTTAGTGCCTCTTCTATCTCTTCAGACTCCACGCACAACTTCCCACTACTGTCCTTGACTGGCCCTAATCTTACCCTAGTCATTCTTTTACTCCTGACAT
Organism: Mustelus asterias; assembly: GCF_964213995.1. NCBI lineage: Eukaryota > Metazoa > Chordata > Chondrichthyes > Carcharhiniformes > Triakidae > Mustelus > Mustelus asterias. Next base: position 18,403,119 of record NC_135803.1, on the reverse strand, counting down.
ACCTATAGAAAGCTTTAGGGTTTTCCTTGATCCTACCTGCCAAAGACTTCTCATGTCCCCTCCTGGCTCTTCTTAACTCTTTCTTTAGGTCCTTCCTGGCTAACTTGTAACTCTCAAGTGCCCTAACTGAGCCTTCACGTCTCATCTTAACATAAGTCTCCTTCTTCCTCTTCACAAGAGATTCAACCTCCTTAGTAAACCACGGTTCCCTCACACGTCTGCTTCCTCCCTGCCTGACAGGTACATATTTATCAAGAACGTGTAGTAGCTGTTCCTTGAACAAGTTCCACATTACAACTGTGCCCATCCCTTGCAGTTTCCTTCCCCAACCTATGCCAGCTAAATCTCGCCTAATCGCATCATAATTTCCTTTCCCCCAGCGATAACTCCTGCCCTTTGGTATATACCTATCCTTTTCCATTGCTAAGGTAAACGTAATCGAATTGTGGTCACTGTCACCAAAGTGCTCACCTACCTCCAAATCTAACACCTGGCCTGGTTCATTACCCAGTACCAAATATATGTAATGGGCATACTCTGAAGGGTTTCATTGGAACTTAATACTGTTTTAGAGAAGTATTGATGAAACATACTTAAAGAACTATTGATAAGTCAACAGTTGGAAAGGGACTATATCTCCTTTGGTGGTTATTAGCCTCCCTCATGAATTTGAATGGTATATGTGACATGGTGGCACAGTGGTTGGCACTGCTGCCTCACTGCACCAGGGACCTGGGTTCAATTCTGGCCTTGGGTGCCTGTGTGAAGTTTGCATATTCGCCCCGTGTGTGCGTGGGTTTCCTCTGGCTGCTCCGATTTCCTCCCACAGTCCAAAGATGTGCAGGTTAGGTGGATTAGCCATGATAAATTGACACTTACACTGGGATTTTACAGCCTTGCTCATCCCAAAACCATAAAATCCCACCCAAGGTTAAGGGACCTTCCCATTATCTGGCCCTCGCCCGCTTCGATTCCCGTGGTGGGCGGGACGGTAAAATTCCTGCGTTAGTGTCCCAAGATGTGTTGGTTAGGTGGATTATCGGAGTAAATGCCTGGGATTACAGGGATGAGGCAGGGATGAGGGGGGTGGGCCTGGGTAAGATGCCCTGTCGGAGAGTCAGTTCAGACTTGACGGGCCAAATGACCTCCTTCTGCACTGTAAAGAATCTATGATTCTATGAGATTATTGTGCATGTTTGTGGAAGAATCAGAAATGATGTGCTGTATAATTATTTCACAATCCATGCTCTCTTGTTTTCAGAACAATTATGCTATTTTATGATTCTTAATATTTCCTGGTAATTTTTGTCTTTCAGTCTTGCTATTTTTCTGTTATGGCTGTACATGAAGCAACAATGTTGCTCAGCTAAACTTTATGTCAGGCAACTGTTCCCTCGTATATCTTTTATGAAAATTCATTCTTGTGCCCTTGGGATTGAATATCTTTCACATGTCAATAACACTGATAAGATAAAGGCTGCATATTGTGTGTAAAGTGTCAAGTTTTTAGCCCTTGTGAGTTTGTACAGTAAACTGACAGCTGAGAGCTGTGCACGGATAATGCACATGGGAGTTAACACCTCATGCTGTTGATAACTTCAGAGACGTGGATGCTGGTAATGCCTCCATAATATTCTAACATCTGGACACAGTACTGGGCAAGTACAGCATTAGAACCATGGCTAAAGGTGTTCAGTTTCTGGCATAGGTTTGAAACTTCAGGAATTCTCCAGCTCCACTTGCCCGGAAACTGGAAAATCCCGCCCAAGGTCAACGGACCTTTCCATGCTCCGCCCTTCGCCCGCCACGATTCCCGTGGCAGACGGGACAGGAAAACTCACCCCCATTGTGTGAAAATGCGACTTGAACCTATTGAGTGGCACAAATGCAATAAATGTAGCCATATTCAAATTCACAATTACTTAAAAATCTTATGCAAATGATGTACAGTTGGATCATGTTCCTAGCTATCACTTACAAATCATAGAATCGCAGAATCACTGCTGCCTCACAGCGCCAGCGACCCAGGTTCAATTCCAGCTTGGGTCACTGTCTGTGCGGCGTTTGCACATTCTTCCCATGTCTGCATGGGTTTCCTCCTGGTGATTCGGTTTCCTCCCACAGTCCAAAGATGTGCGGGTTAGGTGGATTGGCCATGCTAAATTGCCCCTTAGCGTCAGGAAGATTAGCAGGGTAAATAGGTGGAATTACGGGGGTAGGACCTGGGTGGGATTGTTGTCGGTGCAGGCTCGATGGGCCGAATGGCTTCTTTCTGAACTGGAGGGATTCTATGATTCTATGAATCCCTACAGTACAGAAGGAGACACATACAAACTCCAACTTGCTAACTTTAGTTCTTCAATAAATATTACATACACTTGCACCTAATAAATATTGCATGTTGTAAATGGTATTTTGGAGAAATAGACTGTTGCGCAAAACCGACTTTTTTTTTTGCTTTCCTTACTTATATTTTGATAGGAACCTGGGCTGATTTTTTTCCCTTCGTATAATCCTAGGGCACTGAGGTTATTTGTAATGCACAGACTGCACCTTTAGCTGGAAGAAGCTCATTCTACTGAAAGGTGACCTGAAACCATGGCATGAATTTTCCATCCCCTGTGGGGGCAGGAATGCTTTGAGAATAGTGCTCCCTGATGATCATAGAATAGAATATAGAATCATAGAGTGCAGAAGAGACCTTTCAGCCCATCGAATTTGCACTGACATGAGAGAAACACCTGAATTCCCACCTAATCCCATGTACCAGCACTTGGCCCATAGCCGAGAATGTTATGATGTGCCAGGGGCCCATCCTGGTTACTTTCTAAAGGATGTGAGGCAACCCACCTTTACCACCCTCCCAGGCAGTGCATTCCAGACTGTCACCTTTTTCCTTACATCCCCCAAAACCTCCTGCCCCTCACCTTGAACCTATGTCGTCTTGTGACTGACCCTTCAGCTGAGGGAAACAGCTGCTCCATTTTGTCCATGCCCCAATTGGGGCATTTACATTTGAATACAGCATTGCCCAGATGATGTGTCATTGCTCCAGTGACTCCGGGATGTGCTGGAATTTTCAAAGCCAGGGCAGGATAGGGTGTGGGAAACCTGCCCACTTCCAGTTAACTGCCTGGTAAGACCATAAGACCATAAGATATAGGAGCAGAATTTGGCCATTCGGCCCATCACGTCTGCTCTGCCACATGGCTGATATGATTCTTATCCCCATTCTCCTGCCTTCTCCCACACAGTAGCACAGTGGTTAGCATCGCTGCTTCACAGCTCCAGGGACCAGGGTTCGATTCCCGGCTTGGGTCACTGTCCGTGTGGAGTTTGCACATTCTCCTCGTGTCTGCATGGGTTTCCTCCGGGTGCTCCGGTTTCCTCCCACAGTCCAAAGATGTGCGGGTTAGGTTGATTGGCCATGCTAAAATTCCCCTTAGTGTACTGAGATACGTAGTTTAGAGGGGATAGTGGGTAAATGTATGGGGGTAGGGCCTGGGTGAGATTGTGGTCGCTGCAGACTCGATGGGCCAAATGGCCTCTTTCTGCACTGTAGGGTTTCTATGATTCCCCGTAACCCTTGATCCCCTTATTGATCAAGAACCTATCTATCTCTGTCTTAAAGACACGCAATGACCTCTGCGGCAATGAGTTGCACAGATTCACCACCCTCTGGCTGAAGAACTTCCTCCTCATCTCGGTTTTAAAGGAGCATCCCTTCCCTCTGAGGTTGTGCCCTCGAGTTCCGGAGTCTCCCACTCGTGGAAACATCCTCTTCACATCCATTCTATCGAGGCCTCTCAGTATTCCATTGACTCTGTCCACACTTCTCACTGCCTCAGCAAAGCAGCCAGCGTAATTAAGGACCCCACACACCACGGACATTCTCTTTTCCACCTTCTTCCGTCGGGAAAAAGATACAAACGACTGAGGTCATGTACCAACCGACTCAAGAACAGCTTCTTCCCTGCTGCTGTCAGACTTTTGAATGGACCTACCTTGCATTAAGTTGATCTTTCTCTACACCCTAGCTATGACGATAACACTACTTTCTGCACTCTCTCATTTCCTTCTCTCTGAACGGTATGCTTTGTATCCTGCTCAAGAAGCAATACTTTTCACTGTATGTTAATACATGTAACAATAATAAATCAAATCAAATCAAATTAAATCAATTAGATCCCCCCCTCATCCTTCTAAACTCCATCGAGTGTAGATCCAGACTCCTCAGCCGCTCCTCATATGACAAAACTTTAATTCCTGGGATCATTCTTGTGAACCTCCTCTGGACCCTCTCCAAGGCCAGCACATCCTTCCTTAGGTATGGGGCCCAAGGAGCTTGTCAATAAGCCAGGGAGGGATAGAGGGCAATTTTCAAATTGCACATCATCTCACCAAATCCGGCTTGTCTGGTGTACATTCGTCCAAAGCTGACAAGTTCAATGCAGGGGAGCATTTACGTTATTATTTTTGATGATGAAAAATTTGAACCAATTGGGGCTTTTGTGTGAGATCTTTCAGTTCACTATTTGGCCATTCCTCAGTGAGGCTGCTGATGGCCCCCTGTCTGCCTCCTCTCTTCTGCAACACGATGGCAGCTCCCAAAATGGCTGCCGTCTACCTCTGACAACTATGCTCTGCAGACAGCTCCTGCTATTACTTGGGCACAGGGCTCTCCTCCAGCCCAATTCGTGCATTTACATTTGAATATGGCATTGCTCAGATGTGACATTAAGCCAGGTCTCAGAAATTATCCAAGCATTGCATTCCTGACTTTAGTTTGTAATCCAGCCCATTAACCCTTTTCTGCTCTCCACAAAATACTGCCAGACCTGACGGGTATTATTTTACCCACCTGAGGATATTTCTGGTCTGTGTGGCTCAGTATCCTTTGATTGCAGGGAACATGGGAACACAGGAGCTGGAGTAGGCCATTAGTCCATCGAGTTTGTGCTGCTATTCAGTATGATCATGGCTGACCATCTACTTCAATGCCTTTTTCCCACACTTTCCTCATATCCCTTTACACGATTGGTGTTTAGAAATCTGTCAATCTCTGCTTTAAACACACTCAATGACTGAGCTTCCACAATCCTCCGGGGTAAAGAATTCCAAAGATTCAAAACCCTCTGACTAAATGCATTTCACAGAATCACAGAATTGTTATGTCGCTGGAGGAGGCCATTTGGTCCATCATGTCTGCACTGGCTCTCCAAACGAGCATCATGACTTAGTGCCACTCCCATGCCTTTTCTCCATTCCCCGCAACATTGTTTCTATTCAAAGCACCCTTCTAGTGCTCTCTTTAGTTGCTCTCTCTATGCCACGATTAAACCTGCCTCCACCACACTTCCAAGCAGTGCATTCCAGACCCGAACCACTCATGTGAAAAAGTTATTTTGCACATCACATTTTGCAAATCACTTTAAATCTGTGGCTTCTCATTCTTAATCCTTTTATGAGCAGGAACAATTTCTCCCTGATCTTGATCCAAAGGGGCTTCCCTCTTAGATTGAAATTGTTCCAGACTTCCCCAATCAGGGGCAACATCTTACCGGCATCATACTCTGTTCATCCCTTTAAGTGTTTTGTAGGTTTCAATGAGATCTCCTCTTATTTGTCAAATACAACGCAGCACAGTGGTTAGCACTGCGGCCTCACAGCATCAGGGACCCGGATTCAGTTCCAGCCTTGGGTGACTGTGTGGAGTTTGCACGTTTCCCTGTGCCTGCGTGAGTTTCCTCCGGGTGCTCCGGTTTCCTACCACTGTCCAAAGATGTGTAGGTTAGGTTGATTGGCCATGCTAAATTGCCCCCTAGTGTCCCAAGGTGTGTAGGTTAGTGGGATTATTGGGGTAAACCACAGAATCATGGAAACCTATAGTGCAGAAGGAGGTCATTCGTCCCATCTGCACTGACCATGATCCTACCCAGGCCCTATTCCTATAACCCCATGCATTTACCCTACCTGGTCCCCCTGACACTTAGGGGCAATTTAGCATGGCCAATCCATCTAACCCACACTTCTTTGGACTGTGGGAGGAAACCAGAGCACCCGGAGGAAACCCACACAGACACGGGGAGAATGTGCAAACTCCACACAGACAACGACCCAAGCCGGGAATCAAACCCAGGTCCCTGGTGCTGTGAGGCAGCAGTGCTAACCACTGTGTTGCCCCGGGTGTGGTTACAGTGTTAGGGTCTGGGCAAGATGGTCTTTCGGTGAATCGATGCTGACTCGATGGGCCGAATGGCCTGCTTCTGTACTGTAGGGATTCTATGGTTCACTGAAGAATACAGGGCCCAGTTTTCCCAATCTCTCTTCATGGGACAGTCCTGCCATCCCAGGAACAAGTCTGGTGAAACTGCGTTGCACTCCCCCTGTGTCAATAATACGCTTCCCATGGACGTTGTACCTGAAGTGCATTCTTTAACTAGGGATAGTTTTGGTCAAATAAACAGAAAATAAAATAAAATAAAATACAGATGCTGTCAGAATTAGAGGGTTTTTTTAATTGGTCTCACAAGTAGGCTTACATTGACACTGCAATGAAATTACTATGTAAATCCCCTAGTCGCCACACTCCGGCTCCTGTTCGGAGGCTTTATTTATTTGGAGGCTAAATTCGGAGGGAGAATTTAGCATGGCCAATGCATCTAACCAGCACGTCTTTCGGGCTGGTGGAGGAAACCGGAGCACCCGGAGGAAACCCACGCAGACAACGTACAAACTCCGCACAGACAGTGACCCAAACCGGGAATCGAACCTTGGTCTCTGGCGCTGTGAGGCAGCAGTGCTAACCACTGTGCCACCGGGCTGCCCTAACTCCATCAACTGCCTTCTCATCTCCCTGCCAGTTTCACCCCTTACGTTGCACACTAATGATTTATTTAATAACACAACAGATTGATATTCAGTCGGGATTTCTGGCCTTCAAAGATTGGAGCATGAATGAGAAATGGTTTGAAGGGGTGGGAGGGGGTGGTAATTTTGAAGGTGGGATGGTGGGGGATCTGTCAGGTTGAGGTGGGTTGACTGCTTTCCAGTCAACTTGGTTTTATCCTCTGAACTCAATCTGAGAGTAAAACCAGGCTGGGTGTAAAATGGACAAGTGACCCAATCGTCAGCTTCCACAACCTCCCCTCAGGTGGGTTAAGTTAAAATTACTTGAGTGCCACCATCAGTAACTATGTTTAAATTGAAAGAGCTATGATTCACTAACATTATTTCCAATTTTCTTTCACCTACATTGTACTGTAAATACAAGAATAAAAGTCGGCTTGAGAAGATTACAATTTGAGCCCAATTCATGCCACTAACTCATTGTTTGTATTCATGGAGTCTGCACGTTTTTCCCATGTCTGCGTGGGTTTCTTCCAGATGCTCCAGTTTCCTCCCACAGTCCAAAGATGTGCAGGTGAGGTTGATTGGCTATGCTAAATTGACTCTAGTGTCAGGGGATTAGCAGGGTAAATATGTGGGGTGACAGGAATAGGGCCTGGGTGGGATTGTGGTCAGTGCAGTCTCGATGGGCTGAATGGCCTCATTATGCATTGTAGGGATTCCATGATTTGGTGAAAAAATATCCATATTAATAACAATGTGATTTAAGGAATACAAGATTGGTCATTACTGTCAGTGATATTCCCTTACAAGTCAAAGAATCTTGTCTACAGAACAGGTGAGATCATTCAGTCCACCATTTACATGCCAGGTCTCCACATGAAGAAGACAACGCTAATTCTGCTGCCTGCTCTTTCTCAATGAACTTGCATCATTACTCTAAATATTTACCCCAAGTGCTACTTTTACCTTAAAACGTAATGGATGTCTAACTCAGCTAGTCCAGGCAGCAAAGCATTCAATGATCAAACAGCTTTCTGCACAAAGAGAGGTCTCCTCACCACTTACCTCACTCCGTGACAATTGGCCTCTCAGCCTTTTGGCTAAGGTCAAGCGTCAGATCAAGCCCGAGATCAGGTGCAATGTCTTTTCTTTCAGCTTGGATCTAGTATGTGTCTCTTGTGGGGAACATGATTTGGGTTCAGTTGAATTTGAATTGGTTTTTGGAGCAAGCAAGGAGATGGATTAATGGTTTGCCCCATCCACTCCGTGCAATGGTTTTGTAACCTTAAGAAAGGAGTCAAATTTAAAAAAACACTCACCTCACTCTGTGTCAATTCTAAATTGATAATCCCTTGTGACTGACAACCCCCACCCACCCACCAGACAGAGTGAATCGTCTTTCCATATTCACCCACTCATAGAAACATAGAAGATAGGAGCAGGAGGAGGCTATTCAACCCTTCGAGCCTGCTCCACCATTCATCACGATCATGGCTGATCATCCAACTCAATAGCCTAATCCTGCTTTCTCCCCAGAACCTTTGATCCCACTCGCCCCAAGTGCTACCCGTAGCCGCCTCTTGATGTTCAATGTTTTGGCATCAACTACTTCCTGTGGTAATGAATTCCACAGGCTCACCACTCTTTGGGTGAAGAAATGTCTCCTCATCACCGTCCTAAATGGCCTATCCCGTCTCCTCAGACTGTGAACCCTGGTTTTGGACACTCAAAATACTTTCTCATACAAAGAAAATCTATTTAATTTATTTTCGTCTTTCTTCTAACTGGTATCGTCCCGGGAAGTGAGAAACGAGGAACAGGGAAGGGTGAGGGAGGGAGATTTCCATCCCATACTCTGAGCGGGAGTGAGCGCTGTGGCGAATGCTGTCTTCATCACTGCCGGCTGGAGCTCTTGCATGAGTCAGGCATCGAGCCCTTTTAATATGCAAACTGTAGCTCTCTGTTTCTTCAGAAGGTATGTAATTGTATATATTTTATAAGGGCACAGAAACATAATTGTTGTTTTACAACCATATGATAATATGGCGACTTTGTTGAAGGAAAATGCAAACATGAGAATTGGAATGAATAATTTATCATGGAATAATAGACACGGTTGTAACAATCATTTCCTGCATTACTTGAGTGCTTTGATGTTTTTCTGCTGCTTCACTTTAGCCCCTAATTTAGCTGGGTTGGGCATAACCGCAGCTGTTGAAAATATTACTTTTGCCGTATTACATCTAATGAAATACTTAATGGGCGATGTTGCTATCTGTCACAGCACAAACTGCTCCAAAAGGTAGTCATCGCTTTGAAGTATCTCTGCAATTATAGGTTTTAACCTTACAGGTCAACGCTTGATTATTTACACAAAACTGACGTAATTCAGCCTCAATCCTGTGCCTTGTGTGTTTGCGAGGGCTGCATGGTCTCCAGCAGAGTGCGTTTCTGATGCTTTGTAAGATGACATTGATCTGAGCTCGATAGGGTTAGGCAACATTGCTTGGTTTTACTCCGCATTTTCTGTTGCGCTATTCTCTGGCACACAACATTAATTAGCAAGCAGATAGCCAAACGCAAAAGAACTCAGCGGCAAGGTGAATGGAGAAAAATAATCCAAATGAGTAAAATGGAGGTAGATAATGAAAAGTGAATTGCTGGATATCTTGCAAAATAAAAATGACCCCCAATATTTATTAGCCAGGAGTCAAGTCCTGACATTGTACGGCCGTGTATGAGAATATGCTTATGCCTTAGCACAGCTTGGTGTCTTTTTCCACATTTTTTTTTATGATCGACAGGAAAATACATTTTCCAGCAACTAAGACTTTTTAAATCAAATTGATAAGAAGCCAGTGGCCTAGAATGTTAACGGGTGCTTGTCAGAAATGACACTCTCAATTTGTGCATCGAGTTCTGGCTTAGCCAAGAACCTAACCATGCAAGCAGGCGACAAAAAAAAAAAGGAGAAAATACCTAGTTTGTAATCTTGAGAGACCTGCATGCAATGTGACCATAAAAGTCACAAGTGCCAGCTCAGGTGGAAAAATGTTAGAGGGAGAAATGTATTCAATAAATAGGAAACTCAGCATGGAGCTGAAAAGTGTGTGTGTGAAACAGGTCAGGAGATTCAAATAAAGGAAATGGGAGGTAGCTGGAGCATGAGTGTACATTAAACAGTAGTGCTCATAGCTTGAAACGTAAGTGTTCCTCTGGGAGTTTGACTCTTGTTTATCTCGATACTCCCGTCAGTTCACAGGCTGCAGGAAACACAATTTACCTGGTTTTCATTTCAGTTTTCTTCAATTTAATGGGCATCCCCTTTGAATGTATGACCTTTGTGCATTACATGCAGCAAGAACAATGATAAGGGGGTAAAATAATAATGATATCTTATAAGTTTACTGGTTAGTGGCACCCGTCAGTACATGTGCAAAAATACTTGGATCACACTTTTTATATACTGAAGGTTAGTAGAAGAAACTAGTCATCTTTCATCCTACTCTGGTGAACAATGTGAAGACCCGCATGGGAGAATGTAGCCAGAAAGAAGTTTTAACTCTGCAATGGAAATCTGACGAATATTGTTTGTCGGAAAATTTAGCCTAGTCATTTTGTAAGACTGGAAAATGTGCCACCTCCAACTCCTAGCGGGCGGCACGGTAGCACAGTGGTCAGCACTGCTGCCTCACAGCCTCAGGGATCTGGGTTCAATTCCCAGCTTTGGTCACTGTCTGTGCAGAGTCTGAACGCTCTCCCTGTGTCTTGCCTGGGTTTCCTCCAGGTTCTCCGGTTTCCTCCCAAAGTCTGAAAGACGTGCTGGTTAGGTGCACTGACCATGCTAAATTCTTCCTTAGTGTACCCGAGCAGGTGCCAGAGGGTGGCGACTAGGGGATTTTCACAGTAACTTCATTGCAGTGTTAATGTAAGCCAGCTTGAGACATTAATAAATAAACTACTGTTGCACGGCAAACGTTAGGGTGGAACATAAGAACCAGGAGCAGGAGTAGGCCATCTGGCCCCTCGAGCCTGCTCTGCCATTCAATCATGGCTGATCTTTCCGTGGACTCAGCGCCACTGACCCGCCTGCTCACCATGGCCCTTAATTCCTTTACTGGTCAAAAATTCATCTATCCTTGACTTGAAAACATTCAATGAGGTAGCCTCAACTGCTTCACTGGGCAAGGAATTCCATAGATTCACAACCCTTTGTGTGAAGAAGTTCCTCCTCAACTCAGTCCTAAATCTGCTTCCCCTTACTCTGAGGCCATGTCCCCTAGTTCTAGTTTCACCCGCCAGTGGAAACAACTTCCCTGCTTCTATCTAATCTATTCCCTTCATAATCTTATATGTTTCTATAAGATTTCCCCTCATTCTTCTGAATTCCAATGAGTATAGCCCAAGTCTACTCAGTCTCTCCTCATAAGCCAACCCTCTCAACTCCGGAATCAACCAAGTGAATCTCCTCTGCACCCCCTCCAGTGCCAGTATATCCTTTCTCAAGTAAGGAGACTAAAACTGTGCCCAGTACTCCAGGTGTGGCCTCACCAGCATCTTATACAGCTGCAACATAACCTCGCAGTTTTTAAACTCCATCCCTCTTGCAATGAAGGACAAAATTCCCAGTTGCCTTCTTAATTACCTGCTGCACCTGCAAACCAACTTTTTGTGATTCATGCACAAGGACACCCAGGTCCCTCTGCACAGCAGCATGCTGCAATTTTTTACCATTTAAATAATAGTCCATTTTGCTGTTATTTCTACCAAAATGGATGACCTCACGTTTATCAACATTATATTCCATCTGCCAGACCCTCGCCCACTCACTTAGACATTGATACAAAAAGACCCATACACAACAGCAACTTCCAGTGTATTATTATAGTAGGTCACTTCACAGTGTGCATTGCTGACTTGGTTTGGATCATTTGATACTGTGCAGACCCTGATCTGAGAAACTTATATTAATAGCCTATTATTATCAGGAGAGCAATAAGAGAGAAGGTAATGGTCTTGTGGTATAATCATGAGACTATTAATCCAGAAACTCAGCAAATGTCCTGGGGACCTGCATTCGAATCCAGCCACGGCAGGTCGTGGAATTTGAATTCATTAAAATATATCTGGAATTAAGAATCTACTGATGATCATGAAACCATTGCTGATTGTCAGAAAAACCCATCTGGTTCACTTATGTCCTTTAGCAAAGAAAATCTACCATCCTTACCTGATCTGGCTTACATGTGACTACAGAACCACAGCAATGTGGACCCTCAACTGCCCTCCAAGGGCAACTAGGGATGGGCAATAAATACTGATGTGGAGATGCCGGCGTTGGACTGGGGTAAACACAGCAAGAAGTCTCACAACACCAGGTTAAAGTCCAACAGGATTATTTGGTAGCAAAAGCCACTCGCTTTCAGAGCGCTGCCCCTTCGTCAGGTGAGTGGGAGTTCTATTCACAGACAGGACACATAAAGACACAAACTCAATTTGCAAAATAATGATTGGAATGCGAGTCTTTACAGGTAATCAAGTCTTAAAGGTACAGAGAATGTGAGTGGAGAGAGTGTTAAGCACAGGTTAAAGAGATGTGTATTGTCTCCAGACAATTCGTTTATCTGTATCTGTAACCCCCACGACTTGCCTGGACTTGCAAAATCCCACTAACTGTCCTGTCTGGAGACAATACACATCTCTTTAACCCGTGCTTAACACTCTCTCCACTCACATTCTCTGTACCTTTAAGACTTGATTACCTGTAAAGACTCGCATTCCAATCATTATTTTGCAAATTGAGTCTGTGTCTTTATGTGTCCTGTTTGTGAACAGAACTCCCACCCACCTGATGAAGGGGCAGCAAGCACTCCGAAAGCTAGTGGCTTTTGCTACCAAATAAACCTGTGGGACCTTAACCTGGTGTTGTGAGACTTCTTACAATAAATACTGGCCAGCCAGCGATGCCCATGTCCCACGAATAAATAGAAAAACAAATGACAGCTTTCATACTGTTCAAATCCCTTTGCCCAAATCAGATTTTAAAATACAATGAAGTGAGTTGTCGAATGACTCTATACTCTTAATTGCTGCTGATGTGTTAACATATTTATTAAATTGTGTAACAATTAAGTAATTGTTAATATTTTGAGATAATCTGTATGAATGTTGTTGCTATGATAAATGTTTTAACAAAATGTGATGAATTACTTAATGTGACAAGCTTTATTTTTGGAATATAAATTGAATTTGAACAAATAAACACAAAAAGCCATTAAATTGGCACTTCAAATTTAATCAATTATGGCATTTACAAGCATAAATAGACCACAATATTTATATAACTCCATAATATGCCTCCTAACAGTCCACATGCAAGTAATTGCTTTGAAGTACAGTTATAGTAGGGAAGGCAATGTCTCCTCTGGTTCAGCCTGAATATGGAGCCTGAACCTGGATGCTTCAGTGCATTACCGTGGGAGTGCTGCATTCTCAGAAGTGCCGTCTTTCAGATGATGCTAAGTTGAGGCCCTAACTGCCTGCTCAAGTGGACATAAAGCAATTCATGGCATGATTCAACGAAGAACTGTTGTTTCTTCTTATGTCTTGGCCACCATTCCTCCTTGAACCAACACCAATATTGATATGGCTCCTTATAATGTCCTTGATTGATTACTTTTTAGGTTCAGTTACTGTTGTTATGTCGGTGATTGTAGCAATGTTCACCAAATGAATTAACAACTAGTTTAGGGGCGGCACAGTGGTTAGCACTACTGCCTCATAGCGCCAGCGACCCCGGGTTCGATTCCCGGCTTGGATCATTGTCTGTCTGGAGTTTGCACATTCTCCCCATGTCTGCATGGATTTCCTCCAGGTGCTCTGGTTTCCTCCCACAGTCTAAAGATGTGAAGGCTAGGTGGAGTGGCCATGCTAAATTGCCCCTTAGTGTCAGGGGGACCAGCTAGGGTAAATGCATGTGGTTATGGGGATAACGCCTGGGTGGGAAGGTGGCCAGTGCAGGTTCGACGGGCTGAATGGCCTCTTTCCGCATTGTAGGATTCTATGATTCTAGTTCAGTATGTCAAACTGAACTGTCATCACCTACTTCCATTGTGCTAAAGGAAACTTTATTGAGTTTGGACAGCCAGCATTGGGTTTCAAGTTGAGGCCTCAGTGAAGAGCTGGCAACATTAATGCTCATGTACAAACAAAGAAGTGTTACTTAGTCAACAAAATGTGTACATCTTTCTATAATTTCATTTTAAATAAATTTGATATAATGAAAGAAGTGATTTCAATATTGATTCACCGTTTATACATTTGCAAACATGGACGAGCCACAAATATCATGAGATGAATAGCCAGTGTTGAGTAGAACACTGAGAGAAGGTATAGCTTTTCATGGGATCTTTAAAATCAATTGAGGCTTCAGGTGTAACATATTATCCGATGGGCAGCAACTCCAAACAAGTAATAATCCCTCAGTACTGTAGGAAGTGACAGTTTAAAGTACTTATGGAGGATTAACCCAGAATGTCCTGATTTAGTGGCAAGAAGACTGTCAAATGAATTGAACGAATATGATTTTGGTTAAAATTATGCGCATAAAAAGTACATGAACATGTCAATAGGTGTGCCAAAATTATTACCTGGGACTTCAAGCCCTTTCTTATATTTGATCATTACTTCATTTAAAATGTCAGAATAAAAGTATGAATTGAGGGAATAAAAATAGCTTAATAAATATACACCTGTGGGGAAATGCCGGTCAAACCGGGAGTTAATTCCTACGGATCACAATAGCAAAGTGTAGCATGTCATGGAGCACTTAGCTGAAGGTTTCAATCGACAGAGTGTTTCTATTTCTTTCATTGGTATAAGGAATCAATTAATTTCTATGATACCATGCCACATAATGCAAAATGAGGAGTAATGGAATCACCCTTTTTTCTACCACTCCCTTCTTCTATTGTTAGTACCCCAGGAGTTTTTTTTTGCAAGAGGTCAAATTTTGGGCATTATTGTTACTCAGTTGTACATTACAATGTGAGTTAATTGCAGACATGAAACATTCCTGTTCAAGTAGAAAATCAGCAATTAAGGCAATAATTAAGGAGTAGAATAGACAAAATTATACCCAGAAATGATTTTTGCTTGAATTAGACTGCTTTCAATGGTGACTATAAGCCCAATGTTTTTTAAAGTTTATTTATTAGAGTCACAAGGAGGCTGACATTAACACTGCAATGAAGTTACTGTGAAAATCCCCCAGTCGCCACACTCCAGCGCCTGTTCGGGTACACTGAGGGAGAATTTAGCACAGGCCATTTCACCTTACCAGTACGTCTTTCAGACTGTGGGAGAAAACCGGAGCACCCGGAGGAAACTCACCCAGACACGGTCGAACGTGCAGACTCCGCACAGACAGTGACCCAAGTCAGGAATCGAAGCCGGGTCCCTGGCACTGTGAGGCGGCAGTGCTAACCACTGTGCCACCGTACCACCCGTCTAAACACATCTAAAGGAAAGTTTAACACCTCCCTTCTTCAGATAAAATATTGAAATGCTAACTTACTTTGCATTTTCTGCTGCATGTGAAAACGAGGAGATTTCTAAGAAGTACTGTAAATTAATGAACAATGATTGTGATAAAATCACTGAAATAATTTTGGATTTGGCAGCAATGTATGACTATTTTTTAAATAACCTAGCAGTTGCACGGTGGTTAGCACTGCTACCTTACTGCTAACTTCCTTCTCTAAGCCTTTCTGTTTCTGAAAAAAGAGACATGCTGTCGAAGTTTTTCATTTCAAACTCATCAAGTCTAGGTTTGATTCCTAGCTTATGTCACTGTCTGTGCGGAGTCTGCACATTCTTCCCGTATCTGTATGGGTTTCCTCTGGTTGCTCCGGTTTCTTCCCACAGTCCAAAAGATGTGCTGGTTAGGTGCATTGGCCATGCTAAATTCTCCCTCAGTGTACCTGAACAGGCGGTGGAGTGTGGTGACTAGGGGATTTTCACAGTAACTTCATTGCAGTGTTAATGTAAGCCTACTAAACCTAAACTTTAAACAATGATTAAAATATCGTACACCTTATACTTGTGGTAAACTCTGAAATTGTTTCCCTAAATCTTTCTGTTTCTGAAAAAAGAGACAGCCTGGCGAAGTTTTTCATCTTGAACTCATCAAGTCAGATACGAGAGTGACAAATTTCAAAAGGGAACAGCAATTTATATTGCATGAGAAAATGAGTGCTGATTGTTTGGCAAGTTGGTTCAGATTGGTCAAAATATTGCCATGGCAAATGGGCCAGGGTGCCACTGTCCCCCTTGCTTTTGTTTATTCAAACCATGTGTGATGTTTGGGTACATTCCTTTAGTCTGCGGTGGACAGGTATATGAATATACCTGCATATGAATATATGTAGCTTTCAGCAAACGTAAACAAGCTACATTGCCAGCTAAACCGATAATCTTAAACTGGTTGTTAGTGTAATTCCTAGCACACTTGTGTTTGTTCAGCAAGTGTTCCCAATCATAGAATTATAGAATCATAGAATCCTACAGTACAGAAGGAGGCCATTTGGCCCATCAAGTCTGCACTGACCACAATCGCACCTAGACCCTATCCCCATAACCCCATGCATTTACCCTAGCTAGTCCCCCTGACACTAAGGGACAATTTAGCATGGCCAATCCACCTAACCCACACATCTTTGGAGTGTGGGAGGAAACCGGAGCACCCCGAGAAAACCTATGCAGACACGGGGAGAATGTGCAAACTCCACACAGACAGTGACCCAAGCCGGGAATTGAACCCAGGTCCCTGGGGCTGTGAGGCAGCAGTGCTAACCACTGTGCCGCCCTTGTGCCACTGCGACGCCCTGTAATCGTGCAATCACATTTAGCATCGAACATTATGTTTCGGGTTTTGTAAGCACGGACAGTTTGTGTATGGTCAGTATCCTATCTGTGGCAAACAGCCAAAGGGACATGCTGTTTGTTACGATCTGCCAGTCACTGGGATGCACAGCCTATGTACCTGGCATTGCATCAGCACTGAAATTCATGCAACACAGTATTCATTTCTGTAGGTAGCCAGAAGGTGTTTTTGGCTTGAGGGGAGCATCCTGTTAGTGGAAAATATCACTCGTGTGGATATCGTACAGTCGCAGTGTCAAATGGCTAGCTTGACCTGTTGATACTTTTCCATTCCAGGGTAATTTGAGGTAGACAGGGTGCTTCTCCAATCTGAAAACAACAGCTTCAGGCCCATTCTTCAGAAGGCTCAATGGAATGCACAATTAGGTTAGCCTTCATGCCACAGGAGAGTTTTTGCTGTGACCTATTTCAGTGTCAAGCTTGCATGGTGAGCAAATGGCACGGGCCCTATTTATAAGATAAGGTTCATCTTGTAGCGTGTGGAGCTGCAGTGGGGGGGATTCTCCTTGCCCACCATCTCCAGGCCGGTATCACCATGGCCCAGAGAATCGGGCACCGGCTGAAAAACGGATTCCGTGTCGATCGCTGAACCCGTTCTGAACCTCCCAGGCCACGCTGCCACCCCTGATCAGTTTTCAGCATGGCTGGCACCCAGAGGAGGAGGAGAACACCAGCTCCCAATGGCCATGAGGGTCACGGCTGCCTTGAATTCTTTTGCGTCTGGATCGGTCCAGGACTCAAACGGGGACCTGTGCGGAATTTCTCAAACCTCTGAGCACAGGCGTATCCGTGAAGTGATGGATGCCATGTATGCCTGGGCATCTGATTACATTAACTTTCACCCAGACCATGCCCACCAGTGTGCCCGGGCTGAAGGATTCTCTACTGTTGCTGGGCTGCTCTAAGCCCAGGGGACAATAGATGGCACCCATGTCGCCCGTCAAGCTCCGTCTCCACATGGGGTGCCTTTCATGAACCGAAAGGGATACCACTCCATGAACATCCAGCTGGTGTACGACCACCTCCTGAACATTATGCACATCTGTGCACACTATCCTGGGAGCGTGCACCATCCCTATATTCTGGGACAGTCAGAGGTATGTTTGTGGGTCACCCTCAGCCAAGGAGCCAGCTAGTGGGGGGCAAGGGCTATCTACTGAGGTCATGGTGGATGTCACCTATTCCCTTCCCCCAAACTACAAGTTTGAAACTTCACCCATGCCGACTTAGTGGTCCTGTCCTTTCATTCACTCCCACTCCTTCTACATGTGTCCCCAGATTGCAAATCAGAGCTGGAGGCAGACTGCTGATGACCGCACCCTCTGGTCTATGATGCCCTAAGTGGGCGTCCTCTGAAGGGCCAGGACCTAGAGAGGCCAGGCCAACTTTCAGGTGTCACAGGTGACACTGTGTCACCCTGTTCTGCCGGCTGCCCAAGAAAAATGCCAGTGTCAAGAAGGGGGGATTCAGAAGGGCTGGTAACAGCTTGAGTCTCCACAGTTGAAGGCCCTGGGCTGGGCTCCAATATTTCCTCCTCCCTTCGGATGCTCGTTGGCCGTCGGGTCACCTCTTGGGACAGAGGGACAGCTAAAGTGAGCTCCAGAAGCCTCACTGTTATCTGGCACTGCCAGTACCGGAGGCCCACCATCGTCTGCACCATGATTCCAATGCCTTTAGCCATGGCCTTTAGCGATTGGGCAATGCTGTGACAGAGCCAAGCTCTGATGAGCATCGGCAATCTCTCTCAACGTCAGCGACATGTCCGTGTATGACTGGGCCCTGGTGCTTAGGGCTGTAGCCATGGACATCACTGAGTGGACCACGACTTGGAAGTCATTTGTCGTGGTACGGACATCTTGGTGCAGGCTTTCCGAGCACATTGGATGCCACTGTGGCAGTGCTGGCCTAGATACCACTCAATGCTGGCACCATCTCATGTGAGAGGGGGCTCCCTGATTCTTCTAGTTGTGCCTGCATTTGCTGGAAGGTTGCTGATACCCCCTCCTGTAAAGCTGGGTTCTGCTTTTGCATGGTGACCGTTGCTGGGATGAATGTTTCCAGAGGCCCGACATCTGCCTTGGGGACAGCAGTTCTCGGGGAGCCATCAGGCCTCTGACTGGCTGCTTCCTTGGATGTTCCAGCCTCCACCCGATGTGCAATAGCAGCAGTGTGGCACTCACCAGACAGTGCCCCAGAAGCTTGTCCACTAACATTTCCCCCTGAGGTGAGTGTCTCTGCGCTGGTCTTTGGTACTGGTGAATACCGTGACAGTGTGTCTGTGTCCTCCCTGGGGCTATGGCCCAGGGTGTTCGAAGGGGTAGCACAGCAGGATGCGGCCCCAGATGGCAGGGCCTCATCCGCTGGAGATCCTGTAGGTCAAAGGACATGGGGTCAGCTGATGGAGATGTCAAAGGTTCGGGGGAATGATAGACTCACTTGAGATAGGTCATTTGGATCATGGTGCTCTGGGCTCTTACTTGCTGTAGAAAAGATTGACAGGACTGAATCGAGGAATGAGAAACTTCCACCACGTGGATAGATTAGAGAAACTGGGGCTGTTCCCCTTGGAGAAGAGGAGATTGAGAGGAGATTTGATGGAGGTACTCAAAATCATGAGGGGTTTGGCCAGGCTAAATAGGGAGAAATTGTTCCCATTCATGGAAGGATCGACTATCCGAGGGCATCATTTTAAGGTGTCTGGCAAAAGAAGCAATTGTGATATGAGGAAAAACATTTCTTATAGTTAGTTATTAGGATCTGCGATACGCTGCCTGAGCCTTACATCACTTCTTTTTGGGAAAGCCTGCCAAAGTTAACTGGAAATCAGGTATATAACTGGGCAGCCGCAGGCCTTCCCCAGGACCAAGGACCTCGGGGTTGGAAGTGTTGCCCACCGAAACCCAGCAGCCAATCAGAGACCAGAAGCACTTCATTGCTCAGCAACACCATCTCTAGAATTCCAGCCAATGCAAATCCAACCTATAAAAAATGGCCACCTAATCAGGGTGGGGGTGGGGAGGGCGGGAGGTGGGTTGGGTGGGGGAGGAGAACGAGTGGTGGCAGGAATCAGAATCAGAGCAGGCAACCCTGAAAATGGTGAGGGGTCTGAGTTGGGCCCAGTGAAGGTCAAGCCTCTCGGGCACAGACAAGAACGCTCCTCCGAGTTGTCGCTCCTCTGACTGCTGATATCTGAATGCAACACATCTGAAGCCTTGGAGGAAACATTATTGAGTTGTCAGGAGAGTGTCAAAGCTGTAAAGGTAATCCAGCTGTTAGATTATCCTTGAATGGATGTGGACTGTTCTAGTAGGCGAATTGTCAATAAAGTTTCCTCATCAAAAGTGTGTTGAATTAAGCCATTGAGTGGATTCTCAAGGCACAGCCAAGGAGGTGGCATTGCCTTTCCATCACTACTTGATGCAGGTAAGATGCAGTAATTTAGGAAGCTGGCTAGACACAGTGGATGAATGAACAACATCACTGTGATCATTACCCATCTGCCTGTCCTATTGCCACTCATCTCTGTGGGTGTGTCCACACTGTGGACCCACAGCCAGGTCTCTCACATAGTGTAGTGGCATAAGGGTCTGAATAACATGGAGAGAGCCAGTAGGGCTGCCATTGCCATTGAGCACTGCATGTCAACGTGGAGTGACAGCTACAACATACATGGCATCAGGCATAAGTGCGGAGCCCTTCTCTTAAGTACACTGTTTATAGTATTCTTACAACAAAGGGCGGCACCGTGGCACAGTGGTTAACACTGCTGCCTCATTGCGCCAGGAACTCAGGTTCAATTCCCGGTTTGAATCACTGTCAGTGCGGAGTTTACACATTCTCCCCGTGTCTGCGTGGGTTTCCTCCGGGTGCTCCGGTTTCCTCCCACAGTCCAAAGATGTGTGGGTTAGGTTGATTGGCCATGATAAATTGCCCCTTAGTGTCAGGGGGATTAGGAGGGTAAATATGTGGCATTAGGGGGATAGGGCCTGGGTGGGATTGTTGTCGGTGCAGACTCAATGGGCCAAATGGCCTCCTTCTGCACTGCAGATTCTATTGCTGGCATTTTACGACCTCGCTTGGGCGAGGCTTATAAAACCCTGCCCGACGCCAATGGAGAATTCCGTTCTGCGCACCTCGCCCGCCCCAATTCCGGGGATGGGCGTGTCGGTAAAACTCCGGCCTATGATCCTATGAAACTTAGTGGGCCCCAAGGCTGTTGAGAAGTATGAGTCACTTGTGTTTCAAATGGAACAGGAGAAAGAGAACCCCCGAAATGATTCAAGAAATGCTTGAGAACATTTGCCTGCCAATGAAGAGCATAATACTCGACAAGCACGTGTTCAACTCTGCAAAGCAAAATTCTGATGAATCGATACAACTATACGTGGCAGCTTTGAAACTCTTGGTAAAGAAATGTACATTTGGCACTCTTACTGTTGGGTTAATCAAGGATCGAATAGCTTGTGGAGTCCACAGTGACCGCATCTGCCGGCAGCTGCTGTGAGAGAAAGATTTAACACCACAAACAGCCATTAGCATCTGCATGCTAAACAGTCTGATAAACATGATGCAGAGATGCCGGCGTTCTACTGGGGTGGGCACAGCAAGAAGTCTCCAAACACCAGGTTAAAGTCCAACAGGTTTATTTGGAATCACGAGCTTTCAGAGCACTGCTCCTTCTCAGTGCCCTGGAAGCTCGTGATTCCAAATAAACCTGTTGGACTTTAACCTGGTGTTGTGAGACTTCTTACCGTCTGAAGGATGCAGCAAGGAGTTTAGGCGGAAAACAAAGTTTTCGAAGTACAGGACATGCCCTGCTCCAAGTACGGCGATCATCACCTTCAGAAAAGAACAGCATTTTTGACACATTCTAACTGCTGCAACAAATGTGGAAAGTGGAATTATTTTGCAAAATGCTGCAGATTGAAATCGCAGCAGCTTTCTTTTGACAAGAGTTACATTGCCACCAGTCAGTCCTCCAAGGTTAGGAGCAGCAGAAAAGTGAATGTACCTGAGCTTAGCCAGAGCAATCAAACCACTGAGACTCCAGCAACACTCTACTGTGAAATGTCCACACCGTCACAGAATAGGGTGAGATTTTCACCACCCTGAACATGAACAGTGCAGAACTGAAGGGGAAGATAAACAAAGTGTAACATACGACCCAGTCAAAAGCTACAAGAACTGTACCCATATACAGCGCCAGACCCCAATACCCAGGTGGACCTTGTGGCCAATAGCGGACAAACCATCCACACTGAAGGTGTGACCACACTCTAATGTACACAGGGAAGTTTCAAGTTTCATATAGTCGACCAGAACATAAGGCCACTCACTGCTAGTTCTTCTGGTCAGCATCAAACTGCGGGTCATCCAACTTGCTCCAGCGACACACGGACCAGAAATGAGAGAGTACAAATACCTCTTCAACTATGGCGTCATTGATAAGCTACTAATATCATACCACCTGAGTCTTATGAACTTATGAACTGGAAGACTCGGTATCACCAAGAGTTTGTACTTCAAGAAGAGTGCTAATAACCGTGAAGCAGAAAGTAGTCAATGAGCTGCATTGGATGACAGCACTGAGTGTCATAACTCCTATAGGCAAGGCCACAGAATGAGGTTTCAGCATGGTGGCTGCAGTAAAGTAAGTGGGAGGGTCAGGATGTTCATTGGCCCAGTGTACTTAAACAAAAGGACTGTTCAGACCCCTTCACCCTCTGAAGACAGTCGAACAGATGATCCCAGGTGGTGTTGTAACTGGATGGGAAGATCCCAGAATGGAACCCTGGCTCAAAAGACCGCAATGTTTAAATTTTTTTAAGAAAACATAAAGGAACAGAGGCACAGGACCGCAAACTAGTTTTTAACAAAAAAAGGATTAAACATGAAAAGTTTGTTGATAATACAATATTCCTTTACTTCCAATTATCTTCAAAAATATATACAGATTTTAAGGTTAACATGGGTTACAAAGTATATCTTAGGCTATAATGCTCTCAGTAACACAGAGTCTCTCTAAACACACAGACTTGCTGTGGTCAGACACACTCCACTCTGAATCTAAGTGAATATCTGTGGTTTTCTCAACATCCCTCCCAGGCGATTCTTTTACGGTGAGCCTCCTTATCTCACTTCAACTCTAGCTTGATTTCAAATTCCGCTTTCAAAAAGACACACTTTGAAATCTTCTTTTAAAAAATGCTTTTCCTCAGCTGCTTCCATCAAAGATCCACTTCCAGGCTTTACACCTCTCCCTTTTTCCCTTGACTGTAACACAAACTCTTCACAATTGCTTTCACTATTGATTCCCAGGCAGCAGTAGGATGGCACCGAACTTTTGATTTATATTGGAAGTCTGCTCTCCCACTTTAAATCTGTTTACCATCGCTGCCTCCTTAACTCAGTGCACTTTGTCTGCTTTTCCATTGAATTCTCCTGAACAGTATTTTGTTCAAACTTTTGGGGCGCGATCTTACTGGCTCACCGGTAAATAGTTACATATTGTTAGCCTGTTCAACCCATATGTTAGGATGTGATCAGAAAACAATTAATGTTCACACATACATTGTTACATCTCAGTACCACCGATTGCCCCAACTTACACAGGGAAGACCGATTGGTCACATGATAACATGATGACGCAAGAAGTCTCGTTATGGGAGCATGGGTGTTCTCCTCAGAGTGTGCCCAGTGTACAAGCAGTGTATAGCGAGTGAATAAAGTATTGTTTATTCCCTTGGTTGCCAGTCTTTGGAATTCCAGCACTTTTGCAAGACTCATTATCATTAATCTCATGAACAGCAGATATCTAACACACACCCTCAGACAGCTCACCTGAGAGGAGGAGGACACTAACTGCTGCTCTTTATTAAGTTTATAAAAGGGATAAACCAGGAAGGTGGGTAAGTGAGAGGTGGTTGAGATTGGAAGGGTACATATTAGTCAATGGTAAAGTTTAAAGTTTACTTATTAGTGTCTCAAGTAGGCTTACATTAATACTGCAATGAAGTTACTGTGAAAATCTCCTTGTCACCATACTCTGGGACCTGTTCGGTACACTGAGGGAGAATTTAGTCTCAAATCCTGTATTCAATGCTCTGACTGATGAAGGCAAGTGTGTCAAAAACCTCCTTCACCACCCTGTCCACTGATGCACCATTCTTGGGAGGAAGGCATAATTTGAAGAGCTGCCCGCCAATCAGATTGGTCAGAAGTTCTCTAATCCCCGCAGCAACAGCGCTGCAGTGACTGGATGAAGAACTGTAGAACTGGAGACCTGAGACCAACTCAGGAATCTGAGGCAAAGGTGTCAGGCCTCCCAGGGCGGGGAGGGTGGGAAGGCCTGGGGGGATGTAAAGGGGGTGTGAACGGTGTTCCAGGGGAGGCAGGGGGGAGACTCGGTGGGGAGGGATTTCCAGGGGTAACCAGGCCTTCAGGGGGTGGTACGCCCAGTCAGAAGAGGTCTTCTGATAAAGGCGCTTCTCCCACTTCCTGTCCCGGATTTAACTTGGATTATTTCCAGCCTTCCCCCATGGATCTTGAATCATCCTGTCAGCTTAAAAATTGAGGCTGGGTGGGAAATACTCTTGAGTGGCCATTAATTAGCCATTTAAGGCTTCAATTGGGGCAAGACCTATCTGAAACCTTGCCTACCCCAGTGTAAAATTGCTGTGAGATTGGGGCAAGTGGGAGCCCGGAGCGAACCCTGTCCGTGCAATTTCACACTCCTCCCCCAATCTTGCCTAAAAACCCTCTTGGAGGGGGGCATGAAATTCTGGCCAAGGGAAAGTAGCAACACAGAGATGAAATTGGCTGAATGACAGGAGACAGAGCGGGTGGTTAATGGATGTTTTTCATGTTGGAGGAAAGTCTGTGGTGAAGTTTTCCAGTGGTCAAGTGTTGGAACTCTTCCTGATATACATTAACAGCCCAAATCATAGAGTTCATTTATTAGTGTCAAAAGTAGGCTGACATTAACACTGCAATAAAATTTCTGTGAAAATCCCCTAGTCGCCACACTCCAGTGCCTGTTTGGGTACACTGAGGGAGAATTTAGCATGGCCAATGCACCTAACCAGCACGTCTTTCGGACTGTGGGAAGAAACCAGAGCACCCGGAGGAAACCCACGCAGACACGGCGAGAACGTGCAGACTCCGCTTAGACAGTGACGCAACCCGGGAATTGAACCCGGGTTCCTGGCACTGTGAGGTGGCAGTGCTAACCACTGTGCCACAGTGCTGCCCCATGGCATATAGCAGCCGTAAACACCATCTGTGTTAATGTGTGCTGCCCATTCCTTCCCCCGTTTCATTCCATCAAGGACTCCAAATGAAACACAACATTAATGCTGTTCTATCTCAGTGTATTTAAACTGTTAAAATGCTCAGTGAAGGACCACTTCCAAAAGCACGTATATCAGATTCTTAAAAAAGCAAGCTGTAATGCATAGGTACAAAGTTCATTTTGCCATTAAAGTGTAATTAATTACACATGAGCACGATTAACTTATCAAAGTGACATAACATATTGGGATAGCGAGAATGTCGCAGACTGTCCTACCTTAAAGTCATGGTATTACACATAGAATTATGCAAATTAATTGACTCTTCCAATGTTGCATAAAATAATTCTACTCTGGTGCATGGTACATTAGTCCCTTCAACCAGTAAAGAAACCACATTTTCAAAGGGTGGAAAATTTGACAAGACGTAGCCTGCTAGATAAAGTCCATCATTTGTGCACGCTGTTCCCCCACAACATGCTTTGCAGATGTACGGAGAAAATGCAGAACTGTAAAGAGTACCATGTCAGTTCTTTTGCATATATATGAAAAATAAATGGGGGACGGATATAAGCGGTACGTGGAATGACTGCCCTGTCAAAGGCTGAAAAACTACTGTATGTTCTGTTACCACATGCTGAGATGAAGCTAAAATTACTGTATAAGAACACCCTGACTGATTGCTGGAACATGACACTTTTACTGAAAATAGTTGTTTACACTGCATTTTAAAGTAAAAGAAAACAGACGCAACTAATGATAACTACAATTTGTATTTATTTTTCTTCCCTTGTAAATGAGGAAGAAAGCTCGGTTTGCATTAATGCCTCTCCCATTTCCAAAAATGGATCTTTCACACTTATTAATTCCATGTGATTTGCAATTTAATCCAATGCCTTTGTGCTGCTTTGCTAAATCTACTTTCCCTACACCTCCTTTCTGGGCAAGTACGCTCCAGAAAGAAATGTAAACCATTGCACTTTGGGAATTGATTTTTTGGATTAAATGTTTCAATAGAAGCTGTGTGTCTATCTAAGTATAAGGTATTCAGTGGATAACTGACCATGGAACACCAATTTAATGTTCTGAACACGCTGGACTGTGTAATTTGTGAAGCTCTTACTGACCATGAATGATCAGGGCTAAAATATTTATCTTTTGATTTTTACTCTCACACAGGGGCGTGTGTAAGTCCAGGCTGGAGATTCATCAGCTGGTATCTCCACCCTCAGGGGGTCTGCGAGGAGATCTAAGGAAGTGTGGAAAGGAATTAGGTTTCTCAATGATTTGGACCAGGTTGTGGGAACAAGTGATCACAAGAATTTTAAGCTCCATAAATTTTTTTTCTGTACTTCTTAACTTGCAAAAAGTAAAAATATAAAGATTGCATTTATATAGTTCCTTTAGTGACCAGAGGGCCAGACAGTACTTTTGAAATGTAGACGCTGTTGGAATAGATGATACATGGCAACCAATTTGTGCAGAGTGAGCTCCCAGCAGCAATTTGATAATGACCAGATAATACGGGCGATTCTCCCAAAAAAGATTCCAAGTGTTGAATGTGTGTAAACACTGGGGTAAATCCGGCAGTTTTTTTCAGCTGGAGTTTCAAAATGAATCTCCCACACTCTGTGCACTCCAGAGTGCCTCAGCGTGAATCACGCTGAAAATCAGTGGGCAGGGCCTATTCCTGCTGGAGAGGCCGGCAGCATAGCGCTGGGCGGGCCACTGCACATGCGCCGATCTGTCAGCACTGAGATCGACCGCATGTGCAGTTGCCCCGCACTGCTGCCCTCCCGATCACTGACCAGTCCCATGACCCTCATCGCTGCCCCTCCGACAACCCCACAGCCCGATCACTGGCCCCCTGGACGTGTCTGGGCCAGCCTCAAGCCCCTCTTCCGCCTCTAGCCCGCCTCGATGTTCCCCCCCCCCACAGCACATATCTCCCCCCCACCCCGTCCCCACACCTCCACCAGCAGCCTCGACTGCCCCCCCACTCCCCCGCAGTCCCAACACCCCCTCCTGCGGTCCCAACCCCCCAGCAGGCTGATCCCCCCCCCCCCCCCCCCCCAGCCCACAACCCTCTGAGGGGCCTTGATGGCCTCCCCTTCATTCCAGCAGGGTCGGGCCACCAGCTCCCCGCAAGTAGGGAGTTATACTAAATCCCGCTGGAGTGAACCACTCCTGGCAGGGGGCAGAGAGGCTAGCGGGCTCAGAGACTTCAGTCCTGGGCCCGCTAATGGGATTTAAATAGTATTCAAATTAACACTAGCATAAATTATTCAGCTCCACACCAATTTGTGGCGCGGGGCTGACGGTGCCGGAAATCCGGTGCTCGGAGACTCGCAGAGACATTGGTGCCCAGCAGGAAGCCCACAAAATGGCCTCCACTCGACTCTCCCGGCCTGATGGGAGAATCAGCCCCAATATCTTTTAGAATAATGGAAGGATAAAAATTGAACAGGGTATTGGAGATAAGTCTCTGAGTCTAATTGCCAGAGGATCTTTAACGGCCAATAGAGAGGAGGCAGGGTCTTGGTTTAAGATCTCAACCAAAGGACACCCCCTCTAACAGAGCAGCACTGAGGGTCAGTGCTTAAGTCTCAGAATTGTGTGAACCCAGAACCTTCTGGGTCAAAGATGAGAGTGCTACCAACTGTGCCACATTTTGTTTCTTATTCATGGGATGTGGGTGTCGCTGACTGGGCCAGCGTTCACTCCCTTCCCTAATTGCCCTTAAAATGAGACATTTCTAGAGGGTGTTTAAGAGCCAACCACATTGCTGTGGATCTGGAGTCACAGTAGGCCAGACCAGATAAAGACGGCGGATTCCTTTCCTCAAAGGACATTCGTGAAACAGATGAGTTTTACAACATTCGACAGTTGTTTCATGGACATCATCAGACGTTTTATTCCAGATTTTATTGAATCCAAATTTCACCACCTGCTGTGGTGGAATTCATACCCAGGCTGGGTATTACACTGAGTCTCTGGATTACTAGTCCAGTGACAGTGCACTGCCTGGAAGGGTGGTAGAGCTGGGTTGCCTCACAACCTTGAAACGGTACCTGGATGAGCACTTGGCATGACATAATATTCAAGGCTATGGGCCAAGTGCTGGTAAGTGGGGTTAGGTGAGAGGTCAGGTGTTTCTCACCTGTCAGTGCAGACTCAATGGGCTGAAGGGTCTCTTCTGCACTGTATGATTCTGTGAATACCACTGTGCCACCGCCTCCCCGAACTTGCTTCAACTATCAAGCTACTTTTCTTGCTATGTCCTAAGAAGGGGAAAAAAAACTTTAGTAGTGGGGACAATGGGTCCAATTGGGGAAAGTCTGAAAACCACTGCTGTGGACTCGGACTGCACACTTATACATTTCTGTGGTAAGACCATGTGGCATACAAAGGAATTCCAATGAATCTTTAAATTTCAGGATTACTGGTCATTTATTGTGATGCATTAAGGTACAGATTGCAAAAGGCAGCACTCTAAGTTGTAAGCGAGGGTGCCAAAGGTTACTCTTATTCACTTTCAAAGCCACATTCCTTTTGGAAAATTTAAATATAATCTTAAAAATTGATGGCGTTACTCTTTAGGCATATCTGGCAATGATCCAAACCCTGGATTATAAAGGCCAGTTGGATCAGACATCTCAACTAACGCTATAAAGCAAAATCCTTTGCCTTGAGTGAAACACAAACTTTAAAAAAATTCCACGGATGTTTCAATTTATGCAAATTGACAATCTCAGCTGAATCACCTTTGAGGCAAGGACAAAAAAGCAACAGAAATATGAGGGTGTGGAGCTGCTTACAGGTAATTTTGTGTAAAAACGTCAACAGTCAGCGGACTTACAGTCGATTCAACAGCAGTGGAAAGGACTTTAAACTAACATGGGGGTTAGGGGTATTGGTTGGTTGGAAGATTGGGGTGAAGGGAGACTTAGAAACCCAAAAAGAAAGGTCAAAGTGTCAGAGCAGATTAGCGATGTGGTTAAAGGCAACAGCTGGGATGTGGTCCCGTTGTTTAAGAAGGGTAGCAGGGATAACCCAGGAAATTATAGGCCGGTGAGCTTGACGTCCGTGGTAGGGAAGTTGTTGGAGAGGATTCTTAGAGACAGGATGTATGTGCATTTAGAACGGAACAATCTCATTAGTGACAGACAGCATGGTTTTGTAAGAGGGAGGTCGTGCCTTACAAATTTGGTGGAGTTTTTTGAGGAAGTGACAAAAACGGTTGATGAAGGAAGGGCCGTGGATGTCGTCTATATGGATTTCAGTAAGGCATTTGACAAAGTCCCACATGGCAGGTTGGTTAAGAAGGTTAAGGCTCATGGGATACAAGGAGAAGTGGCTCGATGGGTGGAGAACTGGCTTGGCCATAGGAGACAGAGGGTAGTGGTCGAAGGGTCTTTTTCCGGCTGGAGGTCTGTGACCAGTGGTGTTCCGCAGGGCTCTGTACTGGGACCTCTGATATTTGTGATATATATAAATGATTTGGAAGAAGGTGTAACTGGTGTAATCAGCAAGTTTGCGGATGACACAAAGATGGCTGGAATTGCGGATAGCGAAGAGCATTGTCGGGCAATACAGCAGGATATAGATAGGCTGGAAAATTGGGCGGAGAGGTGGCAGATGGAATTTAATCCGGATAAATGCGAAGTGATGCATTTTGGAAGAAATAATGTGGGGAGGAGTTATACAATAAATGGCAGAGTCATCAGGAGTATAGAAACACAGAGGGACCTAGGTGTGCAAGTCCACAAATCCTTGAAGGTGGCAACACAGGTGGAGAAAGTGGTGAAGAAGGCATATGGTATGCTTGCCTTTATAGGACGGGGTATAGAGTATAAAAGCTGGAGTCTGATGATGCAGCTGTATAGAACGCTGGTTAGGCCGCATTTGGAGTACTGCGTCCAGTTCTGGTCGCCGCACTACCAGAAGGACGTGGAGGCATTGGAGAGAGTGCAGAGAAGGTTTACCAGGATGTTGCCTGGTATGGAGGGTCTTAGCTATGAGGAGAGATTGGGTAGACTGGGGTTGTTCTCCTTGGAAAGACGGAGAATGAGGGGAGATCTAATAGAGGTATACAAGATTATGAAGGGTATAGATAGGGTGAACAGTGGGAAGCTTTTTCCCAGGTCGGAGGTGACGATCACGAGGGGTCACGGGCTCAAGCTGAGAGGGGCGAAGTATAACTCAGACATCAGAGGGACGTTTTTTACACAGAGGGTGGTGGGGGCCTGGAATGCGCTGCCAAGTAGGGTGGTGGAGGCAGGCACGCTGACATCGTTTAAGACTTACCTGGATAGTCACATGAGCAGCCTGGGAATGGAGGGATACAAACGATTGGTCTAGTTGGACCAAGGAGCGGCACAGGCTTGGAGGGCCGAAGGGCCTGTTTCCTGTGCTGTACTGTTCTTTGTTCTTTGTTCTTTGTTCTGAGACTCAGTACTGTAGAGGATCAGAAGGACCTTGGGGTCCGGGTCCATAGGACTCTAAAATCGGCCCCGCAGGTGGAGGAGGTGGTTAAGAAGGCGTATGGTGTGCTGGCCTTTATCAATTGAGGGATTGAGTTTAGGAGTCCGGGGATAATGATGCAGCTATATAAGACCCTCGTCAGACCCCACTTGGAGTACTGTGCTCAGTTCTGGTCGCCTCACTATAGGAAGGATTGAGTGGCATGCCTTATGAGGATAGGCTGAGGGAGCTCGGTCTTTTCTCCTTGGAGAGACGAAGGATGAGAGGAGACCTAATAGAGGTATATAAGATGTTGAGAGGCATAGATTGGGTGGACTCTCAGAGGCTTTTTCCCAAGGTGGAAATGTCTGCTACGAGAGGACACAGGTTTAAGGTGCTGGGGGGTAGGTACAGGGGAGATGTTAGGGGTAAGTTTTTCACACAGAGGGTGGTGGGCGAGTGGAATCGGCTGCCGTCAGTGGTGGTGGAGGCGAACTCAATAGGGTCTTTTAAGAGACTCCTAGATGAGTACATGGAGCTTAATAGGATGGAGGGTTACAGGTAGGTCTAGAAGGTAGGGACATGTTCGGCACAACTTGTGGGCCGAAGGGCCTGTTTGTGCTGTAGTTTTTCTATGTTTCTATCCTGCCAATGGTGACTGCCCACCCCTCCCCCCACACCTGCCACGGGTTCTCCGCGCCAGAGGGTGCGAACAACCAGAAACCCCATTGACAGTAACGGGACTGGGAGATCCTCACCACCAGCCAATGGTTGGCCATCACCGCAAAAAACGCCATGGGGGCGAAGAACAAAAATCCTCGCCCAGCCAGAGAGAGACAGGAAGGGACAGAGAGTTAACAAAATATGTGTGTCGGTGAATATGGTCATTATTGCAGGGAATAGGAGTAAAACAATAAAGTTAAAGGCTCTTTATCTGATTGTATGAAGCACCTGCAATTAGATAATTAATGATACAAATAGAAGTAAAATGATTTAGATCTAATCACCATTACAGAGACATAATTACAAGGTGATCAAGGTCTGGAAAGACAGACAGAATAGCAAAGGAGGTGGGGTAACCCTCATGTAAAAGGATGTAATAAGGACATTAGTGAGAAAGGATCTGACCTCAGAAGACCAAGAAGTAGAAACAGTGTGAGTGGAAATTAGTAATAGCAAGAGTCAGAAAACACTACTTTATAGGCTCCCTAACAGAAGTTACATCACTGGGCAGAGCATTAAACAAAAAATTATTGGAGCCTGTAAAAAAGTAAACATAATAATTATGGAGGACTTTAATCTTCATATAGACAGGGATAATCAAATTGGCAAGAATGGTGTAGAAAATATGTTTGTGGAATGTTTTTGTGACAGTTTCTTGCAATGGTACATAGTGGAACTAATTTGGGATAATGCTGCCTGAGCCCTGCTATTGTGTAATGAAACAGTTTTAATCAGTAATGTCATACAAAGATTCACGAGGAAATAGTGACCATAATACCATTCAGTTCCATGTTAAGTTTGAAAGTGATGTTTTCCAATTGCAAGCAAAGCCAATTACATAGTTACTAGAGGAGAACTGGCTAACATTAATTGGTGATCTGGAAGGGAAGGAATGGAGGTAAATGAACAGTGGGAAATATTTGAAGAAACAATTCAAAATTTGTTGCACAGAACAGAGAGAGATCTGCGCAAGCGCGATTGCGCTCTCTACTGTCAGCTGCCGGCTTTCCGGTGAGCTTATGCCCCACCCCTTCCCTTGCTGCAGGAAACAAATTGTGGATTATGTTTTGCACAGAGTGGCATAAGATTGCATTTTTAAACTTGCCCAAAAAACAATTCTGAAACTCTCCAGTTTTCATACTTGCTCAGCACTTAGAATTTTTTTCAGGAAGTTCACTCTCTGTGCGTCTGCCTTCACAGTGGCAGACACAATTTTGATACCAGAAATGCAGAATAAACTAGGGGCTAAAAAGACTGAGGAAATTAGGAAAATTAGTATCAGCAGAGATCATAGAATCTCTACAGTGCAGAAGAGGCAATTTGGCCCATCGAATCTGTACTGACTCTCCAACAGAGTATCTTACCCAGGCTCTAACCCCTTCCTTATTCCTGTAACCATACACATTTCCCATGGCTAATCCAGCTAACCTACACATTTTGGACTGTGGGAGGAAAACAGAGCACTCAGAGGAAACCTCAGAACTTCAGGAATGAGATCGAGAATCTGGTGAACTGGTGCGGCAATAATAATCTCTCCCTCAATGTCAACAAAACAAAGGACATTGTCATTGAATTCAGGAAGCGTAAAGGAAAGCATACCCCTGTCTACATCAACGGGGATAAAGTAGAAAGGGTCAAGAGCTTCAAGTTTTTAGATGTCCAGATCACCAACAACCTGTCCTGATCCCCCCATGCCGACACTATAGTTAAGAAAGCCCACCAACGCCTCTACTTTCTCAGAAGACGAAGGAAATTTGGCATGTCAGCTATGACACTCGCCAACTTTTACAGATGCACCATAGAAAGCATTCTTTCTGGTTGTATCACAGCTTGGTATGGCTCCTGCTCTGCCCAAGACCGCAAGGAACTACAAAAGGTCGTGAATGTAGCCCAATCCATCACGTAAACCAGCCTCCCATCCATTGACTCTGTCTACACTTCCCATTGCCTCAGCAAGGCAGTCAACATAATTATGGTTCCCATGCACCCCGGACATTCTCTCTTCCACTTCTTCCATCAGGAAAAAGATACAAAAGTCTGAGGTCACGTACTAACCGACTCAAGAACAGCTTCTTCCCTGCTGCTGTCAGACTTTTGAGTGGACTTACCTTGCATTAAGTTGATGTTTCTCTACACTCTAGCTATGACTGTAACACGACATTCGGCACTTTCTCATTTCCTTCTCTATGAACGGTATGTTTTGTCTGTATAGCACGCAAGAAACAATACTTTTCACTTTATGTTAATACATGTGACAATAATAAATCAAAGCAAACCTATGCAGATATGGGGACAATGTGCAAACTGCACAGAGACGTTTACCCAAGGCCGGAATTGAACTCAGGTCCCTGGAGCTGTGAGGCAGCAGAGCTAACCACTGTGCCACTGTGCCGCCCATCAAAATATTAGAAAAACTTAAGGGACTGAAATCCAATAAATCCCCGTGACCTGATGGCCTGCACTCTTGGGTTCTAACATAGGTTGCAGAGATAGTGCATGTGCCAGACATGATTTTCCAAAATTAATCTGGTTCAGGAATGATCCCATTAGGCTGTGAGTTGACAAATGTCACACTCATTTGAAAAAAGGTGGGAGAGAGAAAACTGAACTGTAGACCAGTTATTGGGAAAATAATGGATTCTGTTATGAAGGAAGTCTTAACAATGTACTTAGAAAATCAATGCATGATTCGAACCAGTCGATCTGGTTTTATCAAAGGGAATTAGAGTTTTTTGAGGATGTAGTGAATAGGATCGATAGAGTGGAACCAGTGGATGTAGTATATCCAGATTTACAAAAAGCATTTGAGAAGGTGTCACACAACAGGTTAATGGGTAAGATAAGGGCTCATGGATTTGGGGGTAATATATTAGCATGGATAAAGATTGGTCAACAGATAGAAAACAGAGAATGGGCATTAACAGGCATTTTCAAGTTGGCAGGCAGTGAATAGTGGAGTACGGCAAAGATCAGTGCTTGTGCTTCAGTCATTTACAGTCTATATTAATGAATTAGATGTCAAGATAGAGAGTGCCCATGTTTGCTGATGATACCAAACTCCATGGAAAGGTTTGATGCAGGGAAGACACAGAGAGCTACAAAGAGATGTAGACAAGTTAGTTGAGTGGGAAACAAGGTGGCAATGGAATATAATATCGGGAAGTGTGAAATTATTCAATTTGGTTTTAAGAATAAAAACGCAGAATATTTTTTCTAAGGTGTAAAACTTGTAAGTGTTGGTGTTCGAAGAGACCTGGGTGCATTTGTACAAGGAACGCAAATATTTTGCATGCAGGTGCAGCAAGTAATTAGGAAGGCAAATGGCATGTTGACCTTTACTGACGGGGATTGGAGCACAGGAATAAAGAAGTCTTGCTGCAGTTATACAGGGTTTTGGTGCGACCACATTTATGTGCAGTGTCCATGTTTAAGGAAGGATGCACTTGCATTGGAGGCAGTACAGCAAAGATTCATTAAATTGGTCCCTGGGATGAGGGGGTTGTCCTTTGATAAGACGCTGAATAAATTTGCCTTATATTCTCTGCAGTTGTGAAGAATGAGAGGCAATCTCATTGAAACCTATAAAATTCTGAATGGGTTCGATAGGATGGACACTGAGAAATTGTTTCCACTGAATCTAAAACATGATGGCACAGTTTCAAGAGAAGGGGAGTCAATAATTTATGACTGAGATGAGAAGTTTCTTCACTCATAGGGTTGTGTATCTTTGGAATTCTCTACCTGAGAGGGTTGTGGATGCTCACGTTGAATACGTTGAAAGATGGGACAGACTTTTTATGTTTCAGGGAAATAAGGGATATGGGCAGTGAGCAGGAAAATGGAGCTGGAGCCCAAGATCAACCATGATGTTGCTGAATGGTGGAGCAGGCTCAATGAGCCATGTGGTCCACTCCTGCTCCTGGTTCTTATATTATTATGTAATCAGGAGAGAATGCATGAGGTGGATCAAGGAGTGCAGGAAAGGCGAGTGGCACAGCATTTCCAGGTGTCAAGTTCCATATTCGGGCTTTCCCAGCATCCTCAGCCAATGTGTCCTGGACAATGAATCATTCCTCTTTCTCCAGATACCTCACATTCCCATCTGATCAGCCAAAACTCACACCTCATTTAATTGCCTTTCACACTCATGCCTCATAATCACACTCCACAAATGTTGTCCTTATACGAGACCATACAAGACAGTTCTAACACATTAGAGTCATCGAGTCATAGAGGTTTGCAGCATGGAAACAGGCCCTTCGGCCCAACTTGTCCATGCCACCTTTTTTTTAAAACCCCTAAGCTAGTCCCAATTACCCACATTTGGCCCATATCCCTCTATACCCATCCTACCCATGTAACTGTCTAAATGCTTTTTAAAAGACAAAATTGTACCCGCCTCTACTATTACCTCTGGCAGCTTGTTCCAGACACTCACCACCCTCTGTGTGAAAAATTGCCCCTCTGGATCCTTTTGTATCTCTCCCCTCTCACCTTAAAACTATGCCCTTTGGTTTTAGACTCCCCTACCTTTGGGAAAAGATATTGATTGTCCAGCTGATCTATGCGCCTCATTATTTTATAGACCACTTTAAGATCACCCCTCAGCCTCCTACGCTCCAGAGAAAAATGTCCCAGTCTATCCAGCCTCTCCTTATAACTCAAACCATCAAGCCCCGGTAGCATCCTAGTAAATCTTTTCTGCACTCTTTCTGGTTTAATAATATCCTTTCTATAATAGGGTGACCAGAACTGTACACAGTATTCCAAGTGTGGCCTTACCAATGTCTTGTACAACTTCAACAAGACGTCTTAACTCCTGTATTCAAAGTTCTGACCAATGAAACCAAGCTTGCTGAATGTTTTCTTCACCACTCTGTCCACCTATGACTCCACTTTCAAGGAGTTATGAACATGTACCTCTCAATCTCTTTGTTCTGTAGCTCCCCCCAGTGCCTTACCATTAACTGAGTAAGTCCTGCCCTGGTTCAATCTACCAAAATGCATTACCTCGCATTTATCTAAATTAAACTCCATCTGCCATTCGTCAGCCCACTGGCCCAATTGATCAAGATCCCGTTGCAATCCGAGGTAACCTTCTTCACTGTCCACTATGCCACCAATCTTGGTGTCATCTGCAAGCTTACTAACCGTGCCTCCTATATTTTCATCCAAATCATTAATATAAATGACAAATAACAGTGGACCCAGCACTGATCCCTGATCACCGCTGGTCACAGCCTCCAGTTTGAAAAACAACCCTCTACAACCACCCTCTGGCTTCTGTCATCAAACCAATTTTGTATCCATTTAGCTACCTCACCCTGGATCCCGTGAGATTTAACTTTATGCAACAACCTACCATGCGGTACCTTGTCAAAGGCCTTGTTAAAGTCCATGTAGACAACATCAACTGCACTGCCCTCATCTACCTTCTTAGTTACACCTTCAAAAAACTCAATCAAATTTGTGAGACATGATTTTCCACTCACAAAGCCATGCTCACTGTCCCTAATCAGTCCTTGCTTCTCTAAATGCCTATAGATCCTGTCTCTCAAAATGCCTTCCAACAACTTACCCACCACAGATGTAGGCTCACTGGCCTGTAGTTCCCAGGCTTTTCCCTGCAGCCCTTTTTAAACAAAGGTACAACGTTTGCCACCCTCCAATCTTCAGGCACCTCACCTCTCTGCTTTATCTCCTTGCAGGAAAAGAGGACCATCATGTCAGTGGGAGATCCTGTTGGGGTTGTGGTGGCCCTCCAACGACAGGCACTTTGATGGCCACCAGCAATAGATGCCCACATGACCCACTGAGTAGGCAGCCTGGTTCTGAGAGGCTGCAGACGCCAGCAACAACTTGCCATGAAAATCTTGGCATTGGTGTTCCAACAGTTTGAGAGAGCTTATCCTTCAGGAACATAGGGATATAGGAAATAGGAACAGGAATATGCCATTCGGCCCCTCAAGCCTGCTCAACCATTCAACTAGATCATGGGCTGATCTTCTCCATCAACACCATTTTCACACACTATCCCCATACCCCTTGATATCTTTGATATCTCGTAATCCATTAATTCCCATCTTGAACATACTCAATGTCTGAGGTTCCTCAGCCCTCTGGGACATAGAATTCCAATTGACTCAACACCCTAAGAATGAAGAAATTCATAGAATCCACACAGTGCAGAAGGAGGCCATTTGGCTCATTGAGCCTGCACCGACAACAATGTCACCCAGGCCCTCATAGAATCATAGAATCCCTTAGGTGCAGAAGGAGGCCAGTTGGCCCATCGAGACTGCACCAACCACAATTCCACCCAGGCCCCATCCTTGTAACCCCACATATTTACCCTGCTAATCCCCCTGACACTAAGGGTCAATTTATCATGTCCAATCCACCTAACCAGCACATCTTTGGACTGTGAAAGGAGACTGGAGGACCCAGAGGAAACCCATGCACACATGGAGAGAATGTGCAAACTCCACACAGACAATGACCCGAGGCCGGAATTGAACCCGGGACCCTGGCGCTGTGAGGCAGCAGTGTTAACCACTGTGCCACCATGCTGCCCTTCTACGGCGTTTTGTGTGGCTTGCCCATCACACCGTTGGTGGGTTGCCTTCAGTGGGACTGGAAGATCCTGCTGGTGGGGAGGGCCGGAAAATCCCACCCAAACATTTTGCTTACCCAAACAGGCGCCGGAGTGTGGCGACTGGGGGATTTTCACAGTAACTTCATTGCAGTGTTAATGTAAGCCTACTAGTGACACTAATAAATAAACTTTCAAAAATAATTCACGAAATATCACTTTCAATTGAGTAGACACTGTGGTCGGGTGACTATAAATCATCTCCCCAGCCAGGTCCTGCTTTCTCAACTCTCAAAGGACCAACCTTCCATGGGGGAACATTGAAGACACTTGGAAGACATTCTGAAGCTCTCCTTGAAGCACAGCAGCATTAGAAGTCATGACTGGGAGGAGGTTTGTGGATCCATTCGATCAAATGATGGCGGAAACACTTGAGTAGATGTCATCCTCAAATCATAGGCCGGTTGGTGATGGCATCAGTGGTATTTGTTTTCACTGAAACCAGAGTTAAATTCCATTCAAACACCCTGTTAATCTGTGCAGGAAATAGCTTAAAAAATGAAAAGAAAACCTGCATTGCTGTTGGGAAATGATTCCAAGTTCAAACTGCTGCAATTTACTGTTCGCCCAAGGTGGTGTAATAACACAGATGGCAGGAAGTCTCATCATCAAAGGATTTGAAGTTTGAATTCCTGGTCTGCCTATCACGCAAGTCATCCCATCGCTCCTCAGTTTGAAGCTTTGGTCTTTTGTGGATTGCTGCACTGTGGACTGGGAGTAAAATTCGCAAAGGCTGCCATGGGGCACCAATGCCTGCCATAATGGATGGGCGGCACGGTGGCACAGTGGTTAGCACTGCTGCCTCACAGCACCAAGGACCCAAATTCAATTCCAGTCTCGGGTGACTGTGGAGTTGGCACATTCTCCCCGTGTCTGCGGGGGTTTCCTCCGGGTGCTCCAGTTTCCTGCCACAGTCCAATGATGTGCGGGTTAGGTGGATTGGCCATGGTAAATTGACCCTGAGCGCCAGGGGAATTAGTAGGGTAAATACGTGGGGTTACAGGGATAGGGCCTGGATGGAATTGTTGTTGGTGCAGACTCGATGGGCCAAATGGCCTTCTTCTGCACTGAAGGGATTCTGAGGGTGGAATCATAGCAGGTGGGACACAGACCATTCAAAGGTCCATTGACCTCGGGTAGGAATTTCTGGCCTTGGGGCGTATGCAGCCCGAAAATCCAGCCCTATGATTCCATAAAGCGGAATTTTAAAAATCCCATGGAACGACCTATGATCTAAATGACCAGATTGCCTCCAAACTAAAGAAAACAAGTGGTCACAAAAATGAAATTTCAAGAAAAACATTCTGCGGCTGAGTAATGCAGTTCAAAGATAATTGATGAGGGAAGGGTTGTGGATGTAGTTTATATGGACTTTAGTAAGGCATTTGACCAGTTCCCACATGGCAGACTAATACAAATATTAAAATCATATGGGATTCGGGGTGGGCTGGCTAGATGGATACAGAACTGGCTTGGTTATAGAAGACAGGGAATAGCGGTGGAAGGGTGTTTTTCAGAATGGAGACCTGTAGCCAGTGGTGTTCCACAGGGATCAGTCATTTGTTGTTTGTAGTAGATACAAATGATCTGAAGGAAGATGTGGGTGGTCTGATTAGTAAGTTTGCGGATGATATGTAGATTGGTAGAGTTGCTGATAGTGCCGGGATTGTCAGAGGATACAACAAGATATAGGTGGATTGTAGACTTGGGCACAGAAATGGCAGATGGAGTTTAATCAGGACAACTGCGAGGGGTTCAGAAGTTGATAAGTTCATAAGATATAGGAGCAGAATTAGATCATTCGGCTCATCGAGTCTGCTCCACCATTCGATCATGGCTGATATGCTCCTCATCCCCATTTCCTGCCTTCTCCCCATGACCCTTCAACCCCATTACCAATTAAAAATCTGTCTAACTCCTCCTTAAATTTACTCACTGTCCCAGCATCCACCACACTTTGGGGCAATGGATTCCACAGATTCACAACCCTTTGGGAGAAGTAGTTTCTCCTCAACTCTGTTTTAAATTTGCTACTCCTTATCCGAAGACTAGACTATGACCTCTCGTCCTAGAATGCCCCACCATGCCCCTCCACATTTCCTTTATCCACACCTTTTATCATCTTGTATACCTCAATTTGATCTCCCCTCATTCTTCTAAATTCCAGAGAGTATAGGCCTAAACTGTTCAATCTCTCTTCATACAACAAACACCCTCATCTCTGGAATCAATCTAGTGAACTTCCTCTGAACTGCCTCCAATGCCACTACATCTTTCCTCAAATAAGGGGACCAAAACTGTGCAAAATACTCCGGATACGGTCTCACCAATGCCTTGAATAGTTGCAATAGAAGTTCCTTATCCTTATATTCTATTCCTTTAGCTATAAATGCCAACATTCTATTCACTTTCTTTATTATCTGCTGAACCAGTATGCTAGCTTTCTGTGACTCATCTCACTCACTCACTGTGACTGTGTTGCATTTTGCAAGATCAAATGTAGGTGTGAATTATACTGTAAATGGCAGAACCCTCAGGAACATTAACGTGCAGAGGGATCTGGGTGTGCAGGTCCACAGTTCCCTTAAAGTGGCAATGCAGATGGCTAAGGCGATTAAGAAGGCATATGGCATGCTCGCCTTCATCAGCTGGGGCACTGAGTACAAGAGTTGGGAAATCATGTTGCAGCTATATAAAACATTGGTTTGGCTGCATGTGGAGTATTGCATGCAGTTCTGGTCGCCACACCGGAAGAATGTGGAAGCTTTGGAGAGAGTGTGAAGAAGGTTCACCAGGATGTTGCCTGGTCTCGAGGGTGTTGACTATGAGGAGAGGTTGAATAAACTAGGATTGTTTGCACTGGAAAGGCGGAGGTTGTGGGGAGATCTGATAAAATTATGAGAGGCATAGATAGGGTGGATAGTCAGATGCTTTTCCAAGGGTGGCAGTGTCAATTACAAGAGGGCACAGGTTCAAGGTGAGAGGGGGAAAGTTTAAGGGAGATGTGCGGAGGAAGTTTTTCATGCAGAAAACACGCTGCCAGAGAAGATGGTGGAAGTAGGCACATTAGCAACATTTAAGAAGCATTTGGATAGATACATAAATAGGGAGGGAATAGAGGGATATGGGCTGAGGAAGGACAGAGGGTTTTTTTTTAGTTTCGTTCGGGCATCATGACCGGCACAGGCTTGGAGGGCCAAAGGGCTCATTCCTGTGCTGTACTTTTCTTTGTTCTTTGCTCTATTTACATGCTTCATTCACCCATAACCTTGTTCCTGATCCAAAATATTATATTTGTCCTTTATTGTAGTGTGAGGCAGCAACGTCTTTAAGAATAGATAGTTCCTGCTGATAGCTGTTCTGGTAGGTAAAGAGGATGTAATTATTTTGCCCACTTCTCCATGAGAGAATTATTTTTTTTCAGTCATAAATTAAAAGAAAATACAATTCATGGAAACCAACAGTTCTGATGAGCTAATCCCTGTACGCAACTTGAATATGAAAGAAGTTTTCTGCTCTGTTGGATTACCATCTCTTCAGCAAAGAGAAATTTAATAACAATGTAGTTGAAGGAACCCAGAGGAGCACCATGCAGTTTCTGACACGAGTGGCACTGTACAGCTCAATGTGAACTACATTTCATATTGTTTTGCACTATTTCATTCTTCCCTGCACCTAGCGCTGCTTGCACTCTTGTCCCCACTGATTTACATTGCAACCTCATGCCCACTTCATTAAATTTAAAATGCCAGTTCTCTCCAATGCCTCACCCCAATTGATGAGTGGAATTTAAAGCCCCCCCGTCCCCCCAACTCCACCCTACCACACCATGGGAGTGGGCTCGGTGGCTGGCCTGTTTACTTAGGTAGGAAACCACGGGGTGGAGAGGTCATTGCCATCACAACTCCCTGATTAAGTCTTGGACGCTAAGGATTGAGGGCTACCTCCTCCACCACCAGCCCCCCCACCACCTCCCCCCCCCCCCCCCCCCCCCCACCCCCCCCCCCCCCCACCCCCACCCCTCCCCCCACAACCTCCCCGCAATCGGTTCTCTGGCTAGTGACCGCAACCATTCACGGCACGGTGGCACAGTGGTCAGCATGGCTGCCTCGCAGCACTAGGGACCCAGGTTCAATTCCGGCCTTGAGTGACTCTGTGGAGTTTG
This sequence comes from Mustelus asterias, assembly GCF_964213995.1. Lineage (NCBI taxonomy): Eukaryota > Metazoa > Chordata > Chondrichthyes > Carcharhiniformes > Triakidae > Mustelus > Mustelus asterias. Next base: position 18,361,034 of record NC_135803.1, on the reverse strand, counting down.
TACGTTCTCCCCATGTCTGCATGGGTTTCTTCTAGATGCTCCAATTTCTTCCCACACTCCAAAGATGTGCAGGTTAAGTTCATTGGCCATGCTAAATGTGTGGGCTGACAGGGATAGGACAGGGGAGAGGGCCTGGGTAAGATACTCTGTCAGAGAGTCAGTCTTTAATCGATGGGCCGAATGGCCTCTTTCTGCACTGCCGGAATTCTATGAACCATTAAATTTATTCTTGACTGATAAACTGAAGTAGTAATGTCATTTGTCTCGTAACTCAGAGGTTCAGGCAGATGCCCCAGCAGATCATGGAATTTAAATTCAATTAATTTCTTTAAAAATCTGGAAGATAAAGCTAATTTCAATAATGAAACTATCATTGATTTTTGTAAAAACCCATCTGGTTCATTAATGCCTCGTAGGGAAGGAAATCTGCCGTCCTTACTCAGCCTGGTCTACATGTGACTCCAGACCCACAGCAATGTGGTTGATTGAACCGCCTTCTGAAATGGGCAATTAGGTTTGGGAAACGAATGCCGGCTTCGCCGTTTGACGCCAAGAATTGCAAATAACTCCTTGCTGCCGCCACCTTTCGCTGATGTGTTGGAGACTTTAAGGACCTTGATCAGGCCTGCAGTTAAAATGGCAGCACATCCCGATAATGTCACTGGGACATGATTTATCATTGAAATTAAGCCTCTTGCTCCTGACCTAAATGGACTTCATATAACTGAATGAAGGCAAGTTAAAATAGTGGGAGTCAAGGAGAGAATCACCGCAAGTTAACCCTCACCTACAGCATTCCCACCGGGCAGGCTAGATTAAATTTAGCATGGTGGCACAGTGGTTAGCACTGCTGCCTCACAGCGCCGGGTTCAATTCTCAGCTTGGGTCACTGTCTGTGTGGAGTTTGCTTATTCTCCTCATGTCTGTGTGGGTTTCCTCTGGGTGCTCCGGTTTCTCCCACAGTCCAATAGACGTGCTGGTTAGGTGCATTGGCCATTCTAAATTCTCCCTCAGTGTATCCGAACAGGCACTGGAGTGTGGCGACGAGGGGATTTTCGCAGTAACTTAATCGCAGTGTTAATCTAAGCCTACTTGTGACTAATAAAAAATCTTTTAAAAATTATATTTGGGGAGGGTGCCCCCTATGCACAGAGGGCACCCTCCAAATTAAATGCCCCCCTTCCTTCCTTCCTTTCCTCATGTAGGCAATACATGAGGCTCCTGATACATATGCTCAGTAGTTAATATTAGAGTTAACCTTCTGATCTACAAAATAAATCTACTTTGATAAAAGATGAAGTGTGTGTGTGAAATGGTTCATCAGAACATAAGATATCGGATCATGAGGAGACCATACAACCCCTCGAATCTGCTCTGACGTTCAGTTCGATATATTTTTTAAAATTCAATCATGGGACATGGGCATTGCTGGCTGACCAGCATTTATTACCCATCCCTAGTTACCCTTGAGAGCTGCCTTCTTGAAATGTTGCAGTCCATGTGCTGTGGGTTGACCCACAATGCTGTTAGGGAGGGAATTCTCGGATTTTGACCCAGCCACTGCGAATGGCCGATGATATATTTCCAACTCAGGATAATGAATGGCTTGGAAGGGAATCTGCAGGTGGTGGCGTTCCCATGTATCTGTTGCCTTTGTCTTTCTAGAGTGAAGTGCTCGTGGGTTTGGAAGGTGCTGTCTAAGGATCTTTGGTGAACTTCTGATCACGGTTGATCTTCTGCATGAAACTCCACGTTCCCACTCGTTCCCCACATTGAGATCAAAACTCTTGTCTATCTCAGCCTTAAATATATTCACCAATGGAGCATCCACAACTCTCTGGAGTGGAGAGTTCAAAAATCTATTACCCTTTGAGTGCAAAGACTTCCCTCGCCTGCCCTAAACGATCGGCCCCTTATCCTGAGAGTGCAAGCCTTGATACAGAAATCAACACACACATTGCAAAAGCTGTAATTGTTATGTCCAAACTGAGCAAGGGAGTGTGGAATAACAGCAAGCTGACTGAAACGTCAAACTGTGAGTCTACCAAGCCTCTATCCCCAATGCTCCCTTACAATCGTGAGATCAGACAATATAGGCTGAACAGGAGAAAAGGCTGGACAGTTTTCAATTTTGATATCACAGATGCATCCTCACTATCTCTTGGCAGGTCAAGGTCACCAACTCAGCTGTCCTGACAAGCGCCAATTACACCAGCATATATTCATTGCTCAGCCAATGGTGTCTGCGCTGGTTCAGCCGCATGCTTGACAACCACATACCCAAAGACTTTCTGTCTGGTGAACTGGCCATTGGGTCATGCCCTGTTGGCCATCCATACCCTCACTACCAGGACATGTGCAAGCCAAATATGAAGACGGTGGACATTGACACTAAATACTGGGAGACAGCTACCAATGACTGTGACCTCTAGGGGCTAATTTTTTTCTTGGGGGGTGGGCATTAGAAGAGATGAGATGAAGCAGAGAACTCAGCTGACTGAGAAGAAGACCCAGTGGAAACAGTGGCCAAGTGAATCCTCCACCTTCTCAACCCACTCTCTTCATCTGCAATAAATGCGGCACAGACTGCCATGACAGGCACCAGGTGATGTCTAACATGGAGTTAACCTTCAAGATGCAAACCATCATCATCACTTCTGTCCCCAAATGGGGAAATAACTTTTCATGTCTATCCTGTGTGATGTCAGTGTACCTTTAAGAAATGTTTTTTTTAAATCATGTTCTCTGCAGTTGTAAGCAGAACATTTCATTTTTTCTCATTGTTGCCAGGCCATCTGCTCGAAGTACTTTTATTACTACTTCAATGGCTTAAATGGGGTTTTGTTTATTTTTACTCTGGGATCTTTTATGACCTTGCATTGTGAAGGGGAAGATTGATTGACAAGTCAAAGTCAGTGGTTCCTCTCCAGGAAAAAAATCTAAGGATTCATTTTCAGTTTTAATTTAGAAGGGGGTGGACATCAAGCTGGAAAGCAGTGTTCCTCTCTTTCTCTCTCTCTCGCTCCCTAGTTTTGGAAATTCTGCTGTTAGCTGGAAGCAAAGTTTGTGGTCTTCCTGGAGTAGTTGGTGGTTGGCTTGACTCGAGTCTCCCTGGTATTTTGGGAAGCTGTTCTGACTTCAAGCTTATCTGTGCCTCAAGAGAACTGTAGCATTCAACCAAAGGATTAAATTCCAGTATCACATGAGCATTAGTCTTTGCTGTGTTAAACCTGTGGCAAAGGTTTTTGTTTGTGGGATTTGTTTCATTGGAATGGTGTTTCGCTGTTGAAGCTTATGCAATATCATGATTGCTTTTTGTTTCTTATTTGTAATTGGTAACAGTTATTGCTAACTTTCTTTCTATACATGCTAACTGTATACTTAAATAAACTTTGTTCAAAAAAGCTCCTTCGTGGGTCAGTTGAATCATACCTGAAATGAAACATCTCATGCTCACCCTAGCCAAATTCAAAGTGCAAAACTTATGATCCAGGCAGACTTCACAAAACACCTTGGAGTTTCTGACCTGAATTATAATACCTGTCAAGCCCCTTAAGAATAATTCATGTTTCAATAACATAACCACTCATTCTTCTAAACCCCAGAGAGGCCTGATTTACACATTCTCTCATCACAGGACAAGCCTCTCATCCCAGGAATCAATCTACTGAACTTTCTCTATTGTATGTATATCCTTCCTCAAGTATGGAGACCAAAACTGTGCATCATCCTCCAGGTGTGGTCAGGACAAAACCTTATACGATTGTTGCAAGATATTTATATTCTTGTGCAACAAGCCCCTTGCAACAAAGGCCACCATTTCAGTTGCCTTCCTAATTGATTGCTTCACCTGAAGGCTAAATTTATGTCTTCCTTGAAAGAGCACACCCAGGTCTTACTGAATAGTTGCTGTCATAAGTCTTACACTTCTTTATTCTTGCTATCAAAGTGAATAACCTCATATTTCCCCTGATTATACTGCAGCTGCCATCTTGTTTCCCATTCATTTAATCTGTTGATGTCGCTTTGTGTCCTCCCCACAGCTTACCTTCCCACCTAACATTGTATCATCCACTCTGATAGAATCATAGAATCCCTACAGTGCAGAAGAAGGCCATTCGGCCCAATCAACCCGCAAAGGTAAAAATGCCACCCAGGCCCTATCCCTGTAGCCCCACAAATATACCCTGCTAATCCCCCACACACTAAAGGGACAATTTAGCATGGCCAATCCACTTAATCTGCACATCTTTGGGCTGTGGGAGGAAACCGGGGCACATGGAGGAAACACACGTGGATACGGGGAGAAAGTGCAAACTTTCACACAGACAGTGACCCAAGGTTCGAATTGAACCCGGGTCCCTGGCGCTGTGAGACAGCAGTTCTAGCCACTGTGCCGCCTATTCTACAAACAACGATTGGCATCCTTTTCAGTCATTGGATGTTGATTCAGAACAGGAGTCAGTACTGGTCCGGATTTGATTTATCTCTAAAGCAATTTAAATAAGGTGCTGACTCCCAGCTGCACATTTAATTGCTTTGGAGCTCTGAGATCACCCACAGAGTCTGGAATAGAATCCATACAGTGCAGAAGGAGGCCATTTGGTCCATCAAGCCTGCACCGACAACAATCCCACCCAGCCCTATCCCCATAAACCCACATATTTACCACTTTTCCCCCTGACACTAAGGGGCAATTTAGCATGGCCAATCAACCCAATCCGCACATCTTTGGAGGAAACCGGAGCACCCGGAGGAAACCCACGCAGACACGGGGAGAACATGCAAACTCCACACAGACAGTGACCCGAGGCTGAAATTGAGCCTGGGTCCCTGGTGCTGTGAGGCAGTGGTGCTAACCACTGTGCTACTGTGCCACTCCTATGGGATGTGTTACCTAGTTGACTTCCTTTTGGCTGATGGCCTCCAGCAGGTTAGTGCTGTGCGAGTGATCCGATACAGTAAGGCAAAATAATATTATCTTTGAATAAACTGTTTGGGATGAGCACTTTACATCAAAAATACTTTTCTCTCTCTCAGTGCATATGTTTTAATGATTCTTAATTAAGCACAACAAAGAATGCTTGTTACACGTTATTATACAATTCCATCCAGTGCACACATGGCAGCAAAATTAGCTTGCGAGAACCAAAATGGATTATTATTACTTTAGAAATGTGTTTCCGAACAATAAAGGTAATGAGAACTTAACCATTAATGGATCTTCGTTTAAACAATACAAATGCTGAGATCGGTGATCAAAATGCTATAAAAGCATGTTTTTTTCTCTGGCTCCATTTCTGTTTGTTGTTCTCACTATGTCTATAGTTAATACACAATATCTATATTTTCTTTGTATCATAGAATCATGCGTGCAAAGGAGACCATTCAGTGCATTGTGCCTGTGCAAGATTTTTCCTCGCTATATATCATGGCATAACTTGGCATAAGTCTTCACTTGCTTTTGGTAGAAAAAAATAGCCTTTTGAAATATGATATTCAATGTGGGCGGCACGGTGGCACAGTGGTTAGCACTGCTGCCTAATAGGGCCAGGGACCCGGGTCCGATTTCCAGCTTGGGTCACTGTCTGCGCGGAGTCTCCACGTTCCTCCGGGTGCTCCGGTTTCCTACCACAGTCCGAAAGACGTGCTGGCTCGGTGGATTGGCCATGCTAAATTCTCCCTCAGTGTACCCGAACAGGCACTGGAATGTGGCGACTTGGGGATTTTCACAGTAACTTCATTGCAGTGTTAATGTAAGCCTTCTTGTGACATTAAAAAATAAAACTTCCTAACTAATAATTATAAAGGAGTTTAAGCAATGCTAGGATTGACTATATCACATGGTATCATGTTATGTCAAAGTAGTCAACAGTGTGGTAAAATTCCTGGCATACGCACAACTAGCCATCCATTACTGTCAGAGATTTATTCAATAAATTAAAGTAAACATACTTCACATCGTAAGTTCCACCATCTGCACCAACCTACCTCAGTTTAATGGCAAATAACCAAACCAATACATACAAAGGTGAGTTTTGAATGTCAGTATCTTAAAGAGTAAGAAGTCTCACAACACCAGGTTAAAGCCCAACAGGTTTATTTGGTAGCACGAGCTTTCGGAGCGCTGCCCCATCATCAGGTCAGTGGCTATCTTAAATGGTAATGAATAATAAACATCCTAAAGTATGATATATAAAAGGACCTGTTTTTAACATAGAATCATAGAAAATAGGAGCAGGGGTGGGCCATTCGGCCCTTTGAGCCTGCACCGCCATTCATTTTGATCATGGCTGTTCATCGAGTCCAAAATCCTGATCCCGCCTTCTCCCCATACTTAATGATTAACAAAAATGACTTGTGAGCTACAATGTTTAAAGTGAGCTACAGTGGCTCAGTGCTTAGTGCTGACTTATTCAGTTTAAAGCAGTGCTGAAAGAAAACAAGTTACAAATTACACACATCACAAGGCTATGCCCCTTTACTTCTGAAAATATGAATTTTCCACTTTCAGCTGACTGGAAATTTTGCCACTTGAACTGAAACAGAGCATAAAAATGGAAGGGCTCATTCCTCGATGAAGGTGAACAAATCACCCTCAGGCAACTGTGAAGAGAGAGATATTTCCTGTAATCTGAGCATCCATCAAAACACATACATGTCTCAGGAAGAGACATTAAAAATGCAAAGTGCTGGATCTTGAAGCAATGGCCACCACAGGCAGACACACCCAAAACCGCTCGAAATACACAATGGGTGAAGTATTTCAAGGCAAGGCTGCCCTGACACTAGAGAGAGATTGCAAGTGACACAGGCAGTGTCAAGAGAGTCTTCAGCAGAGGAAACAGCCTGAAGGCTGCTCTCTCTCTTTTATCCCTCACCATCCTAAAATTTCAGACCATCGTTATATCATACAATGGAGTAGTACAAGTTATTTGAGTACAGCAAAAATAATAAGCTCTAATTATGAAGTATGATTCAAAAGATGAATGATTTTTTTCTCCTGGAGCAGCACGATATCCAGGGAAGGGAATGGAAATGTTTATCATTAGTCCCATGAGTGATTGTTCCCATTGGGGAAGCGATGGCCCACTGGTATTATTGCTAGACTATTGATCCAGAAGCTCATCTAATGTTCTGGGGATCCGAGTTCGAAATCCGCCATGGCAGTGGTGGAAGTTGAATTCAACAACAAAAATCTGAAATTAAGAATCTATTGATGACCATGAAACCATTGTCGATTGTCAGAAAAACCCATCTGGTTCACTGATGTCCTTTAGGAAAGGAAATCTGCCATCCTTCCCTGGCCTGGCTTACATGTGACTCCAGAGCCAGAGCAATGCGGTTGACTCTCAACTGCCCTCGGGCAACTAGCGGTGGGCAATAAATGCTGGGCAACGCCACCCATGTCCCACGAATGAATTAAAAAAAGATGACAAATCAGTAGCACGGGGGCATTGTGTCAGGGTATCCCCTAAGGAACAGAGCAAAAAGTTGAAGATAATTTTTACTCTCACAAGGAGAATTATTTGAACATGGGTGAGGGGAGATGCATCGGTGCAGGAAATGGACATGAGGCAGGGTGTAAAACAGGTTGCTAATTCATTTTCAATCTCTTTGACCTATTGGCAAAGACCATTTTCACCCCATCCCCAGAATGCCTCACTCACAAATGACTTTTCAAGCAAAGTTTTTTTAAAATGGAATTAGATAAGTATTTGATTTGAGTTGATTTATTATTGTCACATGTGTTAGCATACAGTGAAAGTATTGTTTCTTGCGTGCTATACAGACAAAGCATACCGTTCATAAAGAAGAAAAAGAAAGGGTGAAGAATGTAGTGTTACAGTCATAGCTAAGGTATAGAGAAAGATCAACTTAATGCGAGTTAGTTCCAATCAAAGTCTGATGGCAGCAGGGAAGAAGCTGTTCTTGAGTCAGTTGGTACATGACCTGAGGCTTTTGTGTCTTTTTCCTGACAGAGGAAGGTGGGAGAGAATGTGTCCGGGTGCGTGGGGTCCTTAATTATGCTGGCTGCTTTTACGAGGCAGTGGGAAGTGTAGACAGAGTCAATGGATGGGAGGCTGGTTTGCGTGATGGACTGGGCTTTGTTCACAATCCTCTGTAGTTCCTTGCAGTCTTGGGCAGAGCTGGAGCCATCTGTAAAGCATGAATATAAAAGGAAGCTGAGAAGATTGTGGGAATGGGATGACTGTTGGTGCAGAGTTAGCAGTGGTATTGCTCTGATGGACTGAATAGTTTCTTTCTGTATTTCAATTCTATGAGGCAATTAGAAAAAAAAGATGGTTTTGTGTGGGATAAGATATTCATTCAATATCTTTTTACTTAACACAGAGATTTCCTAAACGTGTTAGTAATTTGCCCTGACAATGAGGAACAAACCCATCTTGCCTTTGTACAATTAATTACCAACCTATCTCGCTCAGAGAACAAAGTTTCCTTTTATTTGGGAATATATTCGAGCATGGTTAATAACATCTCTTCCCAATCCCATGGCCTTTATTTTCGGAGCAACTAATTAAATTTTTTGATTAAATAATTTGCAAATTACAAAAGGTTCATAATTAAGAAAATTTCACATTTACAGAAATGAAGTGCCACTTAATCTCTGGATTCATGCTGTAACAATATACTATTACAGAATTGATTGCAGTTAATGGGAGGACAGTATGTGTTTCTTAATCAGGACAATTCCTCAAATACCAATGGATTTTCCATCAATACCGATGCAGCTTTGATAAATGGGAATATAAAATTTCCACTGGGGTCCCCCAATTAACACTCAAGATGGGATTTCTTATTCATATCTTCAACATTAAGTACACAATTTTCACCAGTAAGAATCTTTCAACGTTCAATTTATATCCTTTTATTGTCAGAAATATTGTGGAGCTGAAAATGGTCGTTATCGAGATGTCTTATGAGTGATATATTTGGTCAATCATGTGAAGGGGCAGTAGTCTATCCCCTACTATGACTAATGTACATGGTTGCCTTCTCAGGACAGAGTCAGAGGCCAGAATTTTATATTGCTCGGGTGGCCATGCACCCAATCTGGAAGCATGTGAAATCACATAAGATTGATGTAGGCATGCATCCTACATCAATGTGCAATATTTCAGTCGATGGGTGCGCACGGGAGTCTGAAGCATGCCCACCAACAATTTAGCCTATTACGGGGCAAATTGAAAGGAATTTTACTTGGCCCATCTACCTTTCCTCATTTGGTCAAAATACCAGCCAGTGTCATGGCACGGTGGCACAGTGGTTCGCACTGCTGCCGTCACAACGCCAGGGATCCAGGTTCGATTCCCGATTTGGGTCAATGCCTGTGTGGAGTCTGCACATTCTCCTGATGTTTGCGTGGGTTTCCTCTGGGTGCTCCAGTTTCCTCCCACAGTCCGAAAGACATGTTAGTTAGGTACATTGACCATGCTACCCCATGTACACTCTGGTGTACCCAAACAGGCACCGGAGTGTGGCAACTAGGGAATTTTCACAGTAACTTCATTGCAGTGTTAATGTAAGCCTAGCTTGTGACACTAATAATTGAACTTTAAACTTTAAAAATATAAGCATCCTCTTAACTTGGACAGGACAGGGTACCTCCCAGTCCAATTCTTGATGTGATTCGATGACAATCGCCAGGTATCTGGGAAATTTAAAGCTAGGGCAATCACTTGTGGCACTGGGGGTAGACCCACATAGATAGTGCTAATATTATTGCTGGGTTTGGCATAAAATGGCCGTAATAGTTGACAATACCCAGAAATGCTTTTAATTCTGTGATGTTTCTCAATGTAGGAATGTCTCTGATTGCTTTCACCTTGTCTTCTAAAAGGTCTAGGGCTTTGGCGTCAACTTTAAACCCCAAACATGTGACTTCACCGGCCTGAAAAATGCACTTGTCTCTTTCCAGTCTTATTCCAGCATCTCTAAATCTCTTAAGGGCTTCCTCCAAATCAGCCAGATGAAATCCCCGTCATCAGGACATCGTCTAAATACATTACGGCATTCGGGATTCCTCGTAGTAAATTATCCATTGTTCATTGGGAAATTACACATGCAGATAATATGCCAAAAGGTAACCTTGTATACTGAAATAGCACCTTGTGTGTGTTGATTGTTGCATATTTTCTGGAGTCTCGTTCAAGTTGTAGATAAGCATGGGTTAAATCAAGCTCTGCATATGTGAGTCCCCCCGCCCCCGCCTCACCGCCTCGCCACCCACCGCTAGCTTTGTGTAAATATCTTTTATCTTAGGTATTGAATAACTGCCAAGTTGGGTCACTTGGTTTATGGCAATCACCACAAATTATGACGGTGCGGTTTGTTTTTAGCACGTGGGCTGCCCATTCGGAGAACTGTGACTGGCCTTAAAATTCTTCATTACTCTAAACGCTTCAACTCAGCCTTGACTTTGTGGAGTATAGTTTATGGAATGGGCCGAGCTCTAAAAAATGTAGGTGTGGACTTGGGGTTCACATAAATTTTGGCCTTGACCACTTGTATCCCACTGAGTTCATTTTGAAAAATGTCTTGTCTGAATTCGTTGAAAGGCGTCATTGGAAATTTGAATCCAGTCAATTTAGCTTTATCTGTCATAACCAATCCTGCCCCATGACGCTTGGCCTCTGACCTTTCACGAGCATCATGGGTAATTGAGCATTTGGTGTTGATATGAAACTGGTACAGTTGTGGTGCCTATATCTTTAGGGTTTCCACATTATAAGCGGCTAACCTGACAGCCGTACTGCTGAACCTTAGGGACTGCACTCCTTCGCATAAGTACTTGTAGGTCTGTTCACCCACCACCGTGGCGGAAGCACCAATGTTAACTTTCATACTCAGTGATCGCCCATTCACCATAAGTGAGAGCCATCTTGTTCAACGTAACCATGTTAAACTTAAAGGCCTCAGATTCATCTTCTCAATTTTCCTCTATGTTATTCACTGGAGTAGGGTGCCTTTTTTAAGACTGGTTGCACTCTGCCTGGTTTGGCACCGCACTTGAATGTGGCCCTTCCTGTTACAATTGAAACAAACTAAATCTTTGCAATTGCACGTGTCCTGGGGGTGATTTACCCCACACCAATAACACTCCTCAAAATTCCTGGGATGACAGCCTGCTTTTTTCCCTTTTTTTTCTATCCACAATCCAGTTCCTGAAATCTGTGTTCAACCTCCTCTGTGCCTGTCTCTTGAGGTCCTCAACTAGCAATCGTTTCCTTCCAAAGTTGCTTCGCCTCACCTTGTTGCATGCACTGTAGTTCAAAAGTGCCTCTTTTTGGCACTTTCAGTGGCTTGAGCTAATTCTATTGCTTTGTCCAGGGAGATTTTTGTTTCTGCTAATTGTTTCCTTCAGGTTGTAAACACCGCAAACCAAGCGATCCCATAACATGTCATTTAATCAAGAGCCAAATTCACAGTGCTCAGCCATTTGAAGAAGTCTTGCTACAAGTGCAGAAATTATTTCCCCTGGATCCCTGATGGCCAAATTTTATTTATAGCATTGCAATGTAATAGAGGGCCTGGGATTGTAATGCTCTTTCACTTTCACCACTAACTGATCAAACAACTTGGTGTCCTGAGCCTCTGGAGAGGTTAAACGTCTATTGAGGTTATAAGTCCAGAACTGCATTCTGTAAGCCAGATGACTTTTTGTTTGTCTTCCCCAGTAATCTCATAAGCAGTGAAAAAGAACTGAAGCCTCTTAATGTACTGGCACTAGTCTTCAATCCCCTGGTCAAAGCATCGCGTTTTGTTATTGGTGGTATTCTTCTCTCTGTCACTGCAGAGATACCTTCCCTTTTCTTCTCTGGAGATCTTCAATGGCACGCCCGTCCCCCTCGAATTCTGAAGCTCCCAACTGTCATCCAATGTCATCCTTGTCTCCAGTGTAATAGCTTAAGGTATCAAAGAGGAGGCTGCTTGAATCACAAAGTGATTTAACAGACACAAAGTAAAATTATACACAGGCATTGCAACTACAACACAGGTCTTCACTCCTTGACTCCCGAACTCACACTGAGGATCCCCCACTCCGCAGGGCCCTCCCACTTTCTCCCTATTGGTCGAGGTTTGCATGCTTCCATGCAATAGGCCCCAGATGGGCCACATGTCAAAGGGGCCATGCAACCACAAATCACAAAACGTTAGCACACGGATTGAATGTTAGCATTTATTGCAAGAGGAATGAAGTATAAAAGTAGGGAAGTCTTGCTACAACTCTGCAGGGCACCTTTGAGGCCACACCTACACAGATTTGTTTTCCTTGCTTAAGGAGGGATATACTTGCACTGGAAGCAATTCAGAGAAGTCTCACTCAGCTGATTCCTGGAATGAAGATGTTATCTTATGGAAAAAGGTGTGGCCATCTGGTGGGAATGCCATTTTGGAATATCCGTGTCCTACAGAAACTATGGGCACTATGAAATCAAATTTTGCAGTCTAAACCTCCTAGCACGACTGAAAAATCTCCTGCACCAGAAGTCACTGTAGGCCTAAACAATTATTCAATTTACAAATCTATTGGTATTGAATTTTATTCAAACGAAATGAACTGCAATATAACTTCGAAAGATTAATGATAAAAGTTTTAAATGGGGACAGATTTATCTGACACTATCAACTGTTGAGGAATTCTATGTAATAAACTGTCATTGCCATTCAGTTATTGCAAAAATCTGAAATATTCCAAACCATTCTATGCGTGCAGCTAGCCACTACCTTAAAATTGCTACTTTAGGGAATAACTTTAATTCTAAAGACAGTATTGACAAGGTACAACACTAACTGCAGATTAATTGATCGAAACGTCAGCTCTTTTCTCACCTGACAGATGCTGCCAGACCTGCTGAGCTTTTCCAGCATTTTCTCTTTTGGTTTCAGATTCCAGCATCCCACAGTAATTTGCTTTTATCCAGTGCCTTCTTTACCGCCTGCTCCACTTGCATGCTTACCTTTAGCGACTGGTGCACAAGGACGCCCAGGTCCTTTAGCATGGCCAATCAACATAACCCGCGCATCTTTGGACTGTGGGAGAAAACCGGAGCACCCGGAGGAAACCCACACAGACAGGGGGAGAATGTACAAGCTCCACACAGGCAGTGACCCAAGGTTGGAATTGAACCCAGGTCCCTGGCACTGTGAAGCAGCAGTGCTAACCACTGTACCACTGTGCCACCCTAAGCTTTTCAACTTAATGCTTGGGAGTAAAATTGGCTTTGCATTTGGGCCGAAGCTGTCCGATTTCTGATGGAATGAAAATCTGGCAGCACCAGTAACACATGACCAACCAACAGCACCACCTTTATGCCCAGGCAATGAGTTGAAAGTCTCCTCCAAAATGTTGTGCAGCTAACTAAGTGATAAGCGAACACTCTTCAAATGTACTTGCTAATATTGGCCCTTCTGCACTTCAGTCTTTTCCTTTCTATTAATTCTCTTCTTCACAGACCTCTTGAACTCACTTTTGCTAATTTTTTTTCCCCCCCGTTCCCTCACGCTCACCAGCTATTTTCCATCATAACACACGTATATGAGAAAATGACCCCAGGACTTCAATAAGTTAATTGAATCTGTGCCAGAATAAAGATAAAACCGCTGTGGGATGCAGCATCCCTACAACCTGACCCCCATTTCCATAAACCACTTGCTAGGAGGACAAACCCAACAACACAAATCATACCCAGCTGGAGATTTGTATTCCCTCGAATGCATCCACGCCAGCTCGCATCTGGTGCGGCTAATGTTTGTTGCTGTGTCAACTCATGTACAAATATGCTGCAAAATCAGGTAAGGTTGATACCTGCTACAGAAGCAACAACGCTATTTTGGAACAATACTAGCTAAATTGGTGATGATGAGGGAGTTGGCTGGTTTATTTGCCAGTCATCTGAGATGGGTAATGCAGCTCAGTAAACTGTGCACATCTCTGCTCAGGCAGTATGTTAGTCCCCTACACAAACAATGTCAAGCTTGTTGTGGTACCTTCAATGCTGACAATTTGCATACATGTCAATGTATTAATGCCTTAGAAAAATGTGTGAAATAATGAGATTAATATATGTTAATTATTAATGAATCGTGCTATAAAAGGCTAAAAGTGATGTGATTATTGCACAGTGGATGAACATACTTAAAACAAAATTCCACCCTCCGCTATTTCATTTTAATGCACGCAAGATAAACGGGTTAATGTCTTTGTTTAAAAAAAAAGTGAGGAAGGAATCCATTGCGTTAAGCGCCACAGGATAAAGTCACCTTTCCCAGCTGATACATTCTTCTTGAAAAACAAAAACTCATTTCTCCGAGCTCCATGTAAGATACCCTCCAATTGTAATCTTACCCTTATAATCAGCTTCATTCATATTCTCCTCCTGAGAAAACACCAAGCTATTAACATTCTGCATTCACCTAACGTAAATACGATTGTATTCAGCAATTTTCTACAAATCACTTTTGTAGCTTTTGTGGCTATTGCTAACACATATTTGGTAAAAAAAAAAAATCCTTTGAATCTATAATGGTGATGCATAAAGGAAGAGTAATGAGAGAAAAATACTGTTATTATTTTTTTTGATGTTCTGATGGGAAAATGTCTCCAGCACTTATTCTGTCAATTTTAACTGGTGTTTACAATCTACCTTCAGCAATTTCTAATATTTTTCTTTTTTTATGTAAAGCTCTGCATTAAGACTTATGAAACGGATAAGGCGAAATAAGAAAATTTATGACTGTGTATTGTACCACGTAGCTTTAAAACAGCAGAACTCCGACAAGGTTAAACAAATCACCGTAGGAATGATCTTTTCTCCTTCTGTCGTCCACCTTAATGAATTAGTGAGTATGAACCTTTCAGTTCGAGCTGCATCTCTTCCTAAATACCTCACCATTTAGCAGCCTAAAGGGAACCAACGCATCAGTAACACCTTCTATGCACTGTCGCGTCCCAGCTTGAACACACAAGACTCTGGAGCCTTTTGATATCATTAAAGCCAATCAAACATAAGACAGATTCACTGTCGCAGGGCTGGCTAGCCGCACCTCAGTACCAAACAACATTTCAGGCACTCTGAAATGCATGTGTCACTGCTATGTGACAAATAGCATGTATTAATTAGGCACTAGACTTGGTGAGATTGCTGTTATTAACTGAGAGAAGATGGGTTGAATTTAATTGTGTGTGACATCAAAGTCAAGTGACTGATATTTCAAGCATCATTTAAAATGTTTGATATTAAAGACATTGTACTCGCATGAAGGCTGTCTAGAAATACAAAGGAAATAACGGCAAGGAAATCTTGCTGCCTTTATGTATCTTATGTTTAAAATTTGAGACTGAATATAAATCTAACAGAGATTTGAAAAGAAACACTATATCCATGTAACTGCTTTGAAGGAATCAAAATGTCAAGCAGCAATATCAAAATAGTAAAATAAAATTAAGTTGAATTGTTTGAATGCTGACTAGAAGCTTTTAATCTTTAGAAGAATGGTTGTAACCTCAATAGAAAAATGGGTAATGATGTTATACAAAACAATATCTTGGCAACATCTCGCAAGGAAACCTTTATATCACATGCCTTTCTCATGTAATGTGTATTTACCCAAAAATCTCAGTTGTGTCATCTCTTCCTGTCATGTGATAAACACTGCAACAAAAACAAATCTTTCTATCATTTGATAAAAGTACGGGTTCTGTCACAAGAAGTGTGGAAAATCATGAAGCATTTTGAAAGGGAAATGAGTAAATTATTGGTCAGTAATTAAATGGCATGTGTTAAATTTTCACAAGATGTAAGAACAAAAGAGTCAATAAAGAATCTAATGATGACCGATTATTGATTATCGGAAAAACCCAGCTGGTTCACTAATGTCCTTCAGGGAAGGAAATCTGCCGTCCTTACCTGGTCTGGCCTACATGTGACTCCAGAGCCACAGCAATGTGGTTGACTCTCAACTGCCCTCGGGCAACTAGGGATGGGCAATAAATGCTGGCCCAGCCAGCGACGCTCATGTCCCACAAATGAATTTTAAAAAGAACAAAAACTTCAGCAGGATTGTCAGGTTATAGCATGTCATCAAAAAAAACAGTTGTGAAAGGAAGTAGAATTAATAATAGGTGTTCACATTGGAGGTCAAACCTCTGCCAAACTCAAGTGTGCAGGAGCTGAACTTCAGGCCTTCGTTGGTGACGGCTGAGCTAAAGTGATGAGGGTGGGGAATTGGGACTGTGATTTTGAGGGAAGGGAGATGAGGTCAGGTGGGACAGCAGTGAAGAGAGGGTGTGGCTGGGCACGAAAGACCTTAGGTTTCATTGTGGGGCCTGGAACTTTCCTTATCCTTCCCTATCTCTCTAACCTCCTTCAGCCCATTACATTCTGAGATCTCTGTATGCCTCCAATCCTGCCCTCTTGCAGATCCCTGATATTCAGCCATTGGCAGTCTTGCCATCATCTGCCATGCCCTAAGCTCTGGAATTCTCTCCCTAAACCTCTCCACATGACTCAGTTGGTAACATTCTTGTCCTCAAGTCAAAATGTTACATGTTCAAGTACCTCTCTAGGAGTCGAGCACAATAATCATAGAATCATAGAATCCCTATAGTGCAGAAGGAGGCGATTCAGTCCATCGAATCTGCACTGAGCATCTTACCCAGGGCCACCCCGCCCTATCCCATAACCCCACACATTTACCATGGCTAATTCCCCGAACTGACACATCTTGGGACAATTAAGACAGGGCGTGGGGGGGAGGGGGGGGGGTTCCGGGGGGGGGGGGGGGGGGGGGGGGTGGTGGCATGGTGGCACAGTGCTTAGTACTGCTGCCTCACAGCATCGGCGACCTAGTTCCATTTCTGGCTTGGGTTGCTCTCTGTACGGAGTCTGCACGTTCTCCCCTAATCTGCGTGGGTTTCCTCCACGTGCTCTGGATTCCTTCCGCAGTCTGAAAGATGTGCTGGTTAGGTGCATTGGCCATGGCTAAATTCTCCCTCAATGTACCTGAACAGGCGCCGGAATATGGCGACCAGCGTATTTTCACAGCAACTCCGTTGCAGTGTTAATGTAAGCCTGCTTGTGACACTAATAAATAAACCTGAAATTTAAACAATTTAGCATGACCAATCAACGTAACCCACAGATCTTTGGAGTGTGGGAGGAAATCGGAGCGCCCAGAGGAAACCCACGCAGACACGGGGGGAATGTACAAACTCCATACAGACAATCACCTGAGGCCGGAATTGAACCCAGGTCTTTGGCGCTGTGAGGCAGCAGTGCTCACCACCGTGCCACGATGCTGCTTATATAATCTAGGCTGACACTCCAGTGTAGTGCTGAGGGAGTGCTGCACTGTTGGATGTGCTGATTTTCAGATGAAACGTTAAATTGAGGCCTCGTCTGCTCTCTCCAATGGACACAAAAGATCTCATGACAACATTTCAAAGAGCAAGGTAGTTAACCCCTGATTCCTGACCAACGTTCATCCCTTAATCAACATCACAAAGATAGATCTGGTTGTGTAATCACATTGGATGGGATTTTCCGTACAATCTGCCATATCTTCTGGTCCTGCCATTGTCAACAGGGTTTCCCATTGAATGTATCCCTTGCTGCCGGGAATCCTGCAATGCGGGGAGGTGGTGTACCATGTGTTAACTGCTTTGCAATATGCATTTATTCGCTTTATGAATACAAATGTTTTTTTTACTTTAAGGTGCTCCTCAGATTCCATTTCTTTGACCCGAGGATGGAAGGGGTGGGGGAGTGAGAGTGGAGCAGGGTTCAGGTAGGTTTAAAATTCCATCCCTATGGCTGGAATTTTATCATCCCGCCCACCACAGGATTAGGATTGGGCGAGGGGCAGACCATGGAAAGGTCCGTTGACCTCAGGCAGGATTTTGCGGTATTAGGACAAGCGAAGACATAAAATCCCACCCTATATGTGTTCTGGGTAAGACACAGAGAGTCAGTGCCAACTCAATGGACCAAATGTTCTCTTCTGGACTGTAAGGATTCTATGATTATGCCATGAGTCTGCACAAACCCTCTGACAGAGTGTCTTACCGAGGTCCACCCTTGCTCATCCCCATAACCCCACACATTTATCCCACTAATCCACCTAGCCTACACACAAGGGACAATTTAACATGGCTCCTAATCCACCTAACCCGCACATCTTTGGACTGTGGGAGAAAACCGGAGCATTCGGAGGAAACCCATGCAGACAATGGGAGAATGTGCGAACTCCACACAGACAGTGACCCAAGGCTGGAATTGAACCCGGGTCCCTGGCACCGTCAGGCAGCAGTGCTAACCACTGTGCCACCGTGCCGCCCCTAGTAGCGATGCATTCAACATTCGCCATTCACGGATGTTGCACAGTTCATGCAAACTCTGGAATTGCGCACATTCATCTCAAAGCTGCAATAGGCGAAACAGTGTGATTCTGGAGGGTTTGCTATTCCAAATGCCCAAATGAGGAACCAGTCCAAACCTTGGACTGATTTCAAATTGATTGCACATTTACATTTTACACCTATATCGTGTACACCTTGTGAGGGAACTGTCTCTTAATTCATGAATGCTTAATTAGGAGGCCAATGCATTTTAGAAGTTAAAATGGAATGATTTTTACAAACATAAATTAACACATAGGGGGCGATTCCCCCGGCCCACTGCACTGCTCTTGCAGCGCAATTGCCCGGGAGACTGAAGCGGTGGCCAGTGTAGCGAGCTTCCCGCTGGGTGCCACAGCCTCCGCGCATCTCCAGCAGCCGGATTTCCGGCACATCACCTTCATGCCAGAAATAGGTGCGGAGCTGTATAATGTATTCAGATGCTCATTTCACTGTAATTAGCAGGCCCAAGACTGATATCTTCTGGCCCGCTAGCCTCTCCCTCCCTGTCAGGAGTGTTTCACTCCAGCGAGGTTCACTATCACTCCACACTTGCGGGGAGCTGGTGGCCCGACCCCACTGGAGTGAAGGGGGGTCATGGAGGCTCCCCAGAAGGTCGGGGGTAAGAGGTCATGCTTCTTGACCATTGCCAACATGTCAGTGCCAGCCTGGTGCCTTGGCAGTGATAAAGGGAGGGGGGGGGCAGTGATCAGGGCTGGCCATTGGGCGGGGGGGAGTCGGCCTGCTGTGGGGGTGGTCAGGGCCACGGCAGGGGTGTGGGAGATTGGCTGCTGGGGCGGCGGAGGTTGGGGAGCGAGGCGGGCTGGGGGGTGGGTGGTCGAGGCTGGCCTGGACGCGTCGGGGGGGGCCAGCGATCGCGGGGGGGGGGTTGGTCTATGTGCCAGTGATGCAGTGTCGCGGGGTTGGCAAGTGATTGGGAGCAGTGCGGGGCTACTGCACATGTGCCAATCTCTGCTCTGACAGATCAGCACATGCTCAGTGGCCCACTCAGCACAATGCTGGTGGCCTCTCCAGAGGGAATGGGCCCTGCCCATTGATTTTTGGACTGATTTACGCTGGATTTACTCCAGTTTTTGAGCAAATTCGACACTCAGAATTTTTGGGGGAGAATCCCAAAAAATATCTTGTTAAAAAGCAAAAGCATGACTTGTCAAACTTCTTATATTTCACTTTTTAAAATAATTATCAAGGCAAAATACAAAGGTGGTTTTCCAATGCCTTTCTTTGATGTGATTCCCTGATGCCTTACCTTTCTATAGGTGATATGTAGGGGCTCAACTAGAATCACAACCATAGTGATGTGGCCATGCATCACTCACTGAACTATCAACATGGCAAATGTGCCCCAGAGAGTCTCGATAAAAACTCAAAACTTCATGACATCTCCATAGAACACAATTACATTTCAAAGAATCATAGGAAATCATTCAAATGAACCATAGAATCCCTACAGTGCAGAAGGAGGCCATTTGGCCCATCACATCTGCACCGACCACATTCCCACCCAGGCCTTATCCCCTTAACCCCAACTATTTACCCTGCTAGGCCCACTAACCCAAAGGGGTAATTTAGCATGACCAATCAACCGAACCCGCACATCTTTGGATTGTGGGAGGAAACCGGAGCACCCGGAGGAAACCCACACAGACATGGGGAGAATGTGCAAACTCCACACAGACAAGTGGACCCCACATGGGCAAGAAATGTGTATCTCAATCGATGAATAATCTGTTTTATTTATTTTTAGCTATTTATTTGAGCCACAAGTAGGTCCACATTAATGCTGCAATGAAGTTGCTGTGAAAATCCCCCAGTCGCCGCCACACTCCAGCGCCTGTTCGGGTACACTGAGGGAGAATTTAGCATGGCTGATGCACCTAACCAGCACGTCTTTTGGACTGTGGGAGGAAACCGGAGCACCCGGAGGAAACCCACGCAGACACAGGGAGAATTTGAAGGTTCCGCACAATAATCCAAGTCAGAGATCAAACCGGGATCCCTGGCGCTGTGAGGCAGCAGTGCTCACCATTGTGCCAGAAGATGTGAGCCACACTACTTTGTAAATTGGAAACGTATAATAAAAATCAGCTCAGCAAGTTATATGTTCAGTGTGAATTAGTTTTGCATTGATGAGTATGTTTAGCAGTGTCTATACATGTAATATTCCTTAGATCAGTCACTAATTAAGACATGTGGTCATGTACAGTGCCACAGTTCTGATGGCTTTAATTTATTTGCGACATTTTGAATAAATTCCACCTCAAGCTGATAATTCTATCCCTGTTCTCATCAGTGCTGAACACATGGTTTGCAGATAGGTTGCCCAGCCAGCTCAATGTTAAAATAATTATCAAGGCAAAATACAAAGGTGGTTTTCCAATGCCTTTCTTAGATGTGATTCCCTGATGCCTTACCTTTCTACAGGTGATATGTAGGGGCTCAACTAGAATCACAACCATAGTGATGTGGCCATGCATCACTCACTGAGCTATCAACATGGCAAATATGCCCCAGAGAGTTAAACTTTGAAATGACAGACCCTCCATTCAAAAGTATCATGCCCAGAGTAAATGCAATTAGAATTGCGGTGCCAGGAAATGAATGAAGCAAAAGGAAAATAGCGCATCACTCTTCAGGCATTCACCTCTAATTAATGTCTAACACGAGAACAAAAATATTGCCATGCAAAAAGTACAACAAAAATATGAATTTAAAAATTTAATGATTCCCTGCACTCAAATATTTTGCGATCTGACAAAAATCGACATCACAGCTTTTTGTTTCAGCTGAAATATAAATTTTGTTCCGATTTGGCTACTCCATCTTTTAAGGAAAGCAAAGAGTCTTCTTACAACACCAAGGTGGAAGTCACAGCATAGAATCATAGAATCCCTGCACTGCAGAAGGAGGCCACTTGG
This sequence comes from Mustelus asterias, assembly GCF_964213995.1. NCBI lineage: Eukaryota > Metazoa > Chordata > Chondrichthyes > Carcharhiniformes > Triakidae > Mustelus > Mustelus asterias. Next base: position 18,339,674 of record NC_135803.1, on the reverse strand, counting down.
CCCTTCAAATCTGCACCGGCCACAATCCCACCGAGACCCTATTGCCCTAACCCCACATATCTACCCTAGCTAGTCCCCCCTACACTAAGGGGCAACTTTTCATGGCCAACCAACCCAACCAGCACATCTTTGGAGTGTGGGAAGAAACCGGAACACCCGGAGGAAACCCATGCAGACACAAAGAGACTCCGCACAGACAATGACCCAAGCCACAGGGAATTGAACCCGGGTCCCCGGCGCTGTGAGGCAGCAGTGCTAACCACTGTGCCCACCGTGCCACCCCGTATACAACAGAGTCCTCCAGATGGGCTTGATTTCTGGCCTCCCTCAAAGACCAGAGGCACGCTTGCCCGCTGTAAGGCATGGATGCTGAAGGCTTATTTCCCAGCGTGATTCTAATTTACAGTTTTACAATTTGGATAAATAATACTGGAATAGGTAATGTGCCATTTTGTGTCAACATTTCCGTTGCCATCAATTCCTAAACAATGCATATTTGAAACAGAAATGACACTTCCACGTTTCCCCTGCTGTCTGTTTTCATAACTTTCCTTTTCATTACTTTCAAAGACTCGGTGTATAAATAAGAATGAAACATCAAACTGTTTCAATCACCCGGCTACGTTTTTTTTTTGCTATGAATTTATGAACTCAGATCTTCTTGTAGAGTAGCTGGTTTTGCATGTGTTTGTATATGTAAGAAATGAAATAACAATGCACAGGAAATATGTCAACATGCAAATTATTTCATGCCCTAGCATTTTCTGAAAACAATTTATTTCCAATTTGTACATTCGTGCATCAGAACATGCCGGCCGCTTCCCTATAATTTTGCACTGTTGACAACAATCATCCATTGTGATGCGGCGTACCTGACATACACGGCCATTCCTCTTCATTACTGACAGTCCCTCTACCTGTGCTGTCAACCCATCAAAACCTGGTGACAACTGCGCTCCGCTCAGGGAAACCGTGGGATAAAATTAGTTGGAAACCATGAGATAAAGTAATTTGTGTACATAAAACAAAAATAATGGCTGCTTGGGGAAATAAAATACAGGCTTACCTCGAGTGCAGCACACCTGAAAACGGCTAACCATCTGTTGTCCTGCATACATGCTCGCCCTCATGAGTATGGGCACGCTCAGAGTGTGCACTCTTAATTTCTGCAAAAGTATATGTGAGAACAATTAATGAATTTTATAAATTACGCAAATAGGAACAGTTAATTATACATCTTACAACCGATTTAATCAGTCATTTTACATTCCATTTCAAACAAAACTGATAAAAAAATTATCTATACATGTTGTTCCGCTGTTAACACCTACTTTGGATGGATGTTTAGCTCCCTCACTTTGCTCATCGTCTTTTGTTCCATGACATCTTTGCAATTTAATCTCATCCACCCTCTGACCTTCTCTGTTTTCAAACACCTGACTCTCCCCCGTTTGCAACAGCATATATTTCTGCCTTTCTTCAGCTCTGGAGAAGAGTTATTTTGGACTGGAAAATTTAACTCGGGCTGGGAGTTTCCGGCTCCGCCCCTGCTGGGTTTTCCAGCAACGGGGGCAGCTCGTCATTGGGATCCTCCAGTCCCGCTGAAGTCAATGGCCACTTGCGTTACTTGTCAGCCACGTCAATGGCTGTTAACTAATGGCGACCTGTCTACGCCGCTGGGAAGCCACGCCCTGCGGTGCGGGGGTGGGGGCAGGGGTGGGGGTTGGGGGTGTTGGATGGAAAATCCTCGCCTCTGTTTCTCTCCCTACAGATGCTGCCTGACCTGCTGAATTTTTCCGGAGCTTTCTATTTTCATTTCAGATCTCCAGCATCTGCAATATTTTGCTTCTAATATTATTTTAAGTAATGGACTCTTTAGAAATTGTGGCTGTATCAAATGTAATTGACTTCAGGTACTTTTACTGATCATTGAAAGTCAAATAATGGGCAGTGCTTTCTGCTTTAATCAGTTTGCTTGTATTGAAGTATGATAATTTGATGGGAAATTTCACTGGAGTGATTTTGAAATAGTTTGATAAATTGGAGCTCAATATTCATATCAAATTTATCCTTGAATCATATTTGTATCAATCACCATCACCACCATAGTTCACATGTAGCATGAGAAATGTTATTTCCAACATTGCTTCAGTTAAGACAGCATCACATCAGAAATCCCACATGTAATAAAATCAATAAGTGACTGTAACAGTTTATATTCATATCGCATATTTAACGTCATTTTGGCTCACAACTTCCTGGCTCCCCAGTGTTTGATTTTGGAGGTACCCCAAAGATGCACTGGGGTCTCCTCTTAGAAGTTCCCAGGTAAATGTTTATGTGGCAGTTGTCCAGAAACCTCCCCTGGACAATTGCGTTGTTACATTAATAGACATTCTGGAAAGGTTAGAGGAAATAAACCACATCGAACTTCAGCATGACTATTTTAAATATCTTAACTGTTCCCCACATGGAACTTTCCCCCATATTCCCGACATCACAGGGGACTGCCCCCCGTCAAAAACATTTCCCCATGATATATATCCCACTACTGAACTGCCAGCCACACCCACCCCCAACCTAAACTCCTGACCCAGTTAAATCTCCCACCACCGACCCGATTCGATCCTACCTGACCCCAACCTGACCCCTCATTCCAAACCCAACATGACCCAGCTGGGCACACCCCCCCAACCTGACCCCTCGACCACAACTGACTGACTAACACCCGCCCCCCCCCCCCCCCCCCCCCCCGACCAGCCTCAATCTGACTGGACCACCCCCACCAACCAGACCTGACCAGCCCAACCCGATGCCACCCACAGCGTCTAATCCCTCCACCCCCCGAATGTTGAACAACTCTCACCTCCCAATATCTAGCCCCCGCCCCGATCTCTCAATGTCTGATATTCCACCCGTTGATTTTCTACCCTACCCAATGTTCAGCAGCACCCTCCCCCCCCACTCCCCTCACCGCCAATCCTCCCCCGCCAATGCCCTGATGTCCAAACTACTATCCCACAGTACAGGAATGAGATAGAGAATCTGGTGAACTGGTGTGACAACAATAATCTCTCCCTCAATGTCAACAAAACGAAGGAGATTGTCATCGACTTCAGGAATCTAGTGGAGAACATGCCCCTGTCTGCATCAATGGGGACAAAGTAGAAATGGTTGAAAGCTTCAAGTTTCTAGGTGTCCAGATCACCAATAACCTGTCCTGGTCCTCTATGCCGATGTTATAGTTAAGATAGCCTACCAACACCGCTACTTTCTCAGAAGATAAAGGAAATTTGGCATGTCCACTACGACCCTCACTAATTTTTACAGGTGCACCATAGAAAGCATTCTTTCTGGTTGTATCAAAACTTGATATGGCTCCTACTCTGCCCAAAGCCGCAAGAAACTACAAAGGGTCGTGAACGAAGCCCAGTCTATCACGCAAACCAGCCTCCCATACATTGACTCTGTCTACACTTCCCGCTGCCTCGGAAATGCAGGCAGCATAATTAAGGACCCCGCGCACTCGGGACATACACTTTTTCACCTCTTCCATCAGGAAAAAGATATAAAAGTCTGAGGTCACGTACCAACCGACTGAAGAACAGCTTCTTCCCTGCTGCCATCAGACTTTTGAATGGACCTACCTCACGCTAAGTTGATCTTTCTCTACACCCTAGCTATGACTGTAACACTACATTCTGCACTCTCTCCTTTCCTTCTGTATGCACGCTTTGCTTTGTCTGAATAGTGCACCAGAAACAATACTTTTCACTGTATACTGGTACATGTGACAATAATAAATCAAATCAAATCAAAATCAAAACCTATCCATCCCCTCCTCTGATGCCTGACGTGATGTCCGACCCTCCACCCCACTGATGTCCAAGGCACCCCATGTTCAAACCCTCATCCCTCTGATATCCAACCTTGTTGTTCAACTTCCCCCACCTCACCATGTCCAATCTCCCCAAACCCACCCCCCAAATTCCAACCACTCACCTTAGAAACTCACCTTCTCCCTGGCCTGCGGCTGTGTTCTCCTTTAGTCTGATTCTTTAGACTTTGATGCTGACCCGGGGACATATTGCCCTGTCTGAATGTCATCCGGCCTGAGTCAGGAAGGTCGGGCGAGACAGACACTGAAGAAATTTAGTGCAGGTAAGTAGGTACGGAATAGCAATCCCACACTGAATTCCACTATGAGGAAGTTATGGCACATTATGGCCCAGGAATTGGCCAGCTGTAAGAAAACAAAGGGTGGTGGTTGATGGGAAATATTCATCCTGGAGTTCAGTTACTAGTGGTGTACCGCAAGGATCTGTTTTGGGACCACTGCTGTTTGTCATTTTTATTAATGACTTGGATGAGGGCGTGGAAGGATGGATTAGTAAATTTGCGGATGACACTAAAGTCGGTGGAGTTGTAGACAGTGCGGAGGGAAGTGGCAGGTTACAGAGGGACATAGATAAGCTGCAGATCTGGGCTGAGAGGTGGCAAATGGAGTTTAATGCGGAAAAGTGTGAGGTGATTCACTTTGGAAGGAGTAACAGGAATACAGAGTACTGGGCTAATGGTAAGATACTTGGTAGTGTGGATGAACAGAGGGATCTGGGTGTCCATGTACATAGATCCCTGAAAGTTGACACCCAGGTTGATAGGGTTGTTAAGAAGGCGTACGGTGTGTTAGCTTTTATTGGTAGAGGTATTGAGTTTCGGAGCCAGGAGGTCATGCTGCAACTGTACAAAACTCTGGTGTGGCCGCATTTGGAGTATTGCGTACAGTTCTGGTCGCCGTATTATAGGAAAGATGTGGAAGTGTTGGAAAGGGTGCAGAGGAGATTTACCAGGATGTTGCCTGGTATGGTGGGAAAATCGTATGAGGAAGGGCTGAGGGGCTTGAGGTTGTTTTCGTTAGAGAGAAGAAGGTTAAGAGGTGACTTAATAGAGGCATACAAGATGATCAGAGGATTAGATAGGGTGGATAGTGAGAGCCTTTTTCCTCAGATGGTGTTGGCTAGCATGAGGGGCATAGCTTTAAATTGAGGGGTGAGAGATATAGGACAGATGCTAGAGGTAGGTTCTTTACTCAGAGAGTAGTAAGGGCATGGAATGCCCTGCCTGCAGCAGTGGTGGACTCGTCAACGTTGAGAGCATTCAAGTGGTTATTGGATAAACATATGGATGATATTGGAATAGTGTAGATTAGAGGGGCTTTAGATTGGTACCACTGGTCGGCGCAACATCGATGGCCGAAGGGCCTGTACTGCGCTGTAACGTTCTATGTTCTATGTTCTAAAACGCTTCACGGGAAACTTATCCTGTAATCAGGGCTGCTTAAGAGACCAGAACTAGAGGAACGTAGATGCCTCGGAGAATTGTAGGGATGGTGGAGACGAATAGAGATAGGAGGAGTGAGGCCATGGAAAGATTTGAAAGCAAAGGTGAACATTTTAACAGAAAGCCAATATAGACCTTAATAGGGGTGATGGGCAAATGGAATTTGGTTAGAGTTTGTGGATGTTCGAATGTAGGAGGGTGACCAGGAGTTTGTTCGAATAATCGAATCTCGAGCTGAGGCAGGGCACAGTCGGGTGAACTTACGGACATAGAAATAATCGGGCGTTGTAATGAAATTAATATGTAATCAGAGGCTCATCTTGGTGTCAAGTATGACAGCAAGGTTGCAAAAATTCTGCTCCAGCCTCAGGCAAAGCAATGGAGCTGATAGATAACGAATGGTGTTTGTGATTGGGAAAGGAGTCAATGGCTTCAGTAATCCCAATATATAAAGTCATGGACTTCCAAATATTTAATTGGAGGAAATTTCTGATCATCCAGGAATGGAGGCTGGATAAGCAGTCTGATGATATAGCAACAGTGGAAGAGTCAAGAGGGATGGATGGTGATGAGGTAGAAGGGAATGTCATCAGCTTATACATGGAAACTGACATTGAGTTTTTGGAGGATACAGTGAGAGCACACATATGAGGAATAGGGGAAATAGTCCAAATATATACAGGTTAGGTGGATTGGCCATGCTAAATTGCCCTTTAGTGTCCAAAGATGTGCAGGTTATGTGGATTGACCATGATAAATTGCCTCTTAGTGTCCAAAGATGTGCAGGTTAGGTGGATTAGCCATGGTAACTGCGCGGGTTTACGGGGATAGGGTGGAGGATAGGGCCGGGCTGGAATGTTCTTTCAAAGAGTTGGTGCAGACTCAATGGGCTGGATGGCCTCTTTCTGCACTGTAGAGGGATTCTATGGTTCCATGGGGCTAAGGATAGATCCTGGAGGAACAGGGTGTGGGAGGGGGAAGAGAAACTATTGTGGGTGATTCTTTGTCTAAGGCTGGATGGATAAGAATAAGTTTTATTACTATGGCAGGGATGGAAAACTCATTGGGGGTGAGTTAGGGTTTTTTTAAGTGGAGAAGTGATGACAGCAAATCTGAATGAGAGTAGGACAGTAACCGAGAAGAGCGAAAAGTCACAATATTAGTCAACTTGAGAGGCAAGGAGGGGAGTTGTGAGATCAGCGGTTTTATGGGAATAGAAAGTGTATACTCCTGCTTGTTCCTTCAGCTGCCAGGAAAGCGGCTCTCACTGGGGGCAATGTCAATACATGCGATATGATTGCAGTTCTTGTTTCTAGACAACGACTCTTGAGATTATCCATGAGTACTCTAACATTCAAAGTTGCAAAATGTAAAGTTTTCTTTCTTTGAACATAAAGGTGATGATTTTGCAAGGTGTGGATCACCAGCCAGGAGAAAGTGGGACACTTACAAGGCACCTTTCCTTGCCCTTCCCCATGGGGCCACAGAGTTTATCTTGAAGAGGGTTACTCAGTCACAATGCTGCTGCCCAAAAACATCTCTGTCCCAATGCAGATATCCAGTGACATTCATGCATGTGTGGCCTATGTGCAAATTCTTGATTGGGGGTCTCCCTAGTTCCCTGGCCCTGTCCCTGCCACCAATTCTCCATCACCACTGGACAGAGCAGATGTGGAAACATAAAAACATAAGAACTAGGAGCAGGAGTAGGCCAACTGGCCCCTCGAGTCTGCTCTGCCATTCAATAAGATCATGGCTGATCTTTTTGTGGCCTCAGTTCCACTTACCTGCCCGCTCATCATAACCCTTAATTCCTTTACTGTTCAAAAACTTATCAATCCTTGCCTTAAAAACATTCAATGAGGTAACCTCAACTGCTTCACTGGGCAGGGAATTCCACAGATTCACAACCTTTTGGGTGAAAAGGTTGCTCTTCAACTCAGTCCTTTATCTGCTCCCCCTTATTTTGAGACCAGGCCCCCTAGTTCTAGTTTCACTTGCCAGTGGAAACAACCTCCCTATTTCTATCTTATCTATTTCCCTCATAATCTTATATGATTCTATGAGATCTCCTCTCATTCTTCTGAATTCCAATGAGTATAGCCCCAGTCTACTCAGTCTCTCCTCATAAACCAACCCTCTCAACTCCAGAATGAACCCAGTGAATCTCCCCTGCACCCCTTGCAGTGCCAGGATATCCTTTCTGAATAAGGAGACCAAAACTGTACACAGTGCTCCAGGTGTGGCCTCACCAGCACCTTATACCGCTGGGACCTTGGGATGCCGTGATGGTCCATACCATCCTGAGGTTGGTGTTCAGGTTTAGGTGTCGAGTCCGATTATGATGGCCAGGTTCGCCTTATCACTGCAACCTTCTTTCACATTCGCAGCCTGGGAGATGCACAGTTTCCATTGTCTGCTTTGCTATTGAGGACTTTTTGGGCCACACTTTGTCTGGCACCTCTTCCAGCCCTACTGATGGCAAGGAATGCTCAATGGCATTGCTCAAAGGATTGTCAGAGCACACAAGGCTTCCCACCATGTCAAGGTGGTAATCCATGGAGGGTAACCCTTATGTCCATGGAGTAATTTTTGCCATGTGGAATAGGATCTTGGATGCACGACCAGAACTTCCCAGTTGTCTAAATGAAAGGCTCAGGCTAATTCAACTAAAGCTCACCCATAACCAATATATCACCACCATCAGTGTTTATGCCCTGACCCTTGATTCCAATGAAGATGTTAAGGAAATGTTCTATCTTGACCTTGATAAAGTCCTCACTGTTATCCCAGAAGAAAAATAAGTCATCTTTTTGGGAGTTTTAATGCCAGTGTTGAATCACTCGGGAAAACTCGAGCGATTCAACAATACGCTGACCATCATGATGTGCAGCTATTTTCAAGCCACTAAAGCCATCAATGGCCAAGGTCAAAATGGCAAAATCCTCTTTGACACAACATGGTCTTTCTCTTCTTAAGGATGACAATGATAGATTATCATAGAATCATAGAAACCCTACAGTGCAGAAGGAGGCCATTCGGCCCATCGAGTCTGCACCGACCACAATCCCACCCTGGCCCTACCCCCACATATTTTACCCACTAATCCCTCTAACCTACGCATCCCAGGACTCTCAGGGGCAATTTTTTTAACCTGGCCAATCAACCTAACCCGCACATCTTTGGACTGTGGGAGGAAACCGGAGCACCCGGAGGAAACCCACGCAGACACGAGGAGAATGTGCAAACTCCACACAGACAGTGACCCGAGCCGGGAATCGAACCCGGGACCCTGGAGCTGTGAAGCAGCAGTGCTAGCCACTGTGCTACCGTGCCGCCCGATGTGGGGTGGCACAGGAACGCAGTGGTTAGCACTGCTGCCTCACAGCGCCAGGGACCTGGGTTCGATTCCCGGCTTGGGTCACTGTCTGTGTGGAGTCTGCACGTTCTCCCCGTGTCTGCATGGGTTTTCCCCGGGTGCTCCAGTTTCCTCCCACAGTCCAAAAGATGTGCTGGTTAGGTGCATTGGCCATGCTAAATTCTCCCTCAGTGCACCCGAACAGGCGCCGGAGTGTGAGGACTAGGGGATTTTCACAGTAACTTCATTGCAGTGTTAATGTAAGCCTAGTTGTGACACTAATAAGTAAACTTTAAGTGATTCATCAGTGCTGGGAAGATCATTGCCAACAACTCCTCAACTATGAATTTACAATGGCAGCTAATGCACTCCAGGCGATCTGACTGTACTCAGTGGTAGAAGCGATGGGTGAGCCTCCATCAATCAGAGAGCTGCAACAAGCAACCACTGTCACTGAGTGCTAACCACTGTGTCCTTGATTAGCGCACAAGAAACAATACTTTTCACTGTACATCAGCACGTGACAATAATAAATCAAATCAAAAGTTAAAGTTAAAATTTATTTATCAGTCACAAGTAGGCTTACATTCACACTGTTACTGTGAAAATCCCCTAGTCGCCACACTCCGGTGTTCAGTTACACTGAGGGAGAATTTAGCATGGCCAATGCACCTAACCCACACATCTTTCGGACTGTGGGAGGAAACTGGAGCACCCGGAGGAAACCAACGCAGACACGGCGTGAACGTGCAGACTCCACACAGACAGTGACCCAAGCCGGGAATTGAACCCGGGTCCCTGGCACTGTGAGGCAGCAGTGCTAACGACTGTGCCACCGTGCCGCCCCAAATCAAATATCTGTCAGCGAACAAAATATGCCAAAAAGGGGGAATAACTCTCACTTCAAACACAGGATGATGTTGTGCGACACGGTAGCACAGTGGTTAGCACTGCTGCTTCACAGCTCCAGGGACCTGGGCTCGATTCCCGGCTCGGGTCACTGTTTGTGCGGAGTTTGCACATTCTCCCCGTGTCTGCGTGGGTTTCCTCCGGGTGCTCCAGTTTCCTCCTACAGTCCAAAGATGTGCGGGTTAGGTTGATTGGCCAAGCTAAATTGCCACTTAGTGTCCCGGGATGTGTAGATTAGTGGGTAAATATGAGGTTTAGCGGGATTAGCAGGTAAATATGTGGGGATGGGGCCCGGGTGGGATTGTTGTCGGTGCAGACTCGATGGGCCGAATGGCCTCTTTCTGCACTGTAGGGTTTCTATGGATTTCTATGGATTCTATGAATGAGAGCGAATCAGCAACGCATTTTACACCTCGCCCAATTTCTTTTGTTGTCGTCAGGTGAGGGAAATACAGTAGCGGAACCTTCAACGTGTTTCACACCTCGCCTGATTTACTTTTCCACCGTTCCAATCTGGTCCATCTGATTTCTCCCTTTGAACCAAAGAGTAATGAGGAGAGGCCATCTTCGGAAGGTCAGGCGAAGACAGCTCAAACAAGAGTGAAACATAGAAACAGATCGCCAGCAAAAGGAATCACAAAATTGCACAGTGCTGCGCATAAAAGAGCTGGAGTGCGGGGCCAGGCATTCACACTCAGGGATACGTTAGATAGAAATATCACACAAACTCTCAGGAAATGGCAGATGTATTAAATTAATTCTTACATCAGTCTTCACAAATAAAGACTTTGGGCAAATTCCAGATCCAGGCGAACAGGCTTGAGAATCAATAACATATGCAAAGGTCATTAAAGCATGTGCTGTAAAGAAACTCAAAGCATTAGATGTCAAAGAGGCACCTGGACCAGATTGGATACACCCTCGAATCATCAAGAAAATAAGTGAAGCTCTGTTTGTTATGAGTACCAGTTCCCTAAGCACAGGGACCGTGCACAAGACTGGAGGATGGTTCATATAATCCCAGTATTCAAAAAGGTGAGCCAGGCTATAAATCATGGAATTATTAATCGGCCAGTCGGACATTGCTGAAGAGAAAAATGCTCCACAGCATTTTACAGCATGATATCAATTTTCACTTAAAGAACAAAGAAATTAGGAACAGTTAGCTTTTGCATTTGTCAGAGTTGTGGAAGGCAGTCACATGACTCCAATGATGATGCGGATGGCAACATCGTAGTTTCAGCAGCGGCAAACGAGTCAGGCCCCACACACGGTCTACTAAAATTCTTAAGGAAGGCTATTGAATTAGTTCATTTGGGACATCCAATCCATTTCACATCCTTAGATTTTCAGAACATGTTTGCTTAATCTTCGGTAAAACTTTAAAATGATGAACCCATGGCAAATGTGCCAGCTAAATTGTGGATTACAGGTAACTAGGAAACAGGCAAATAAAGAACAGAAACTTGTCCAGATCCTTTATTCAGTTGCAGTTTTTAAAAAATTATTGTCATAAGTAGGCTTGCATTAACACTGCAATGAAGTTACTGTGAAAATCCCCTAATCACCACACACCAGCGCTGTTTGGGTACACTGAGGGAGAATTTAGCATGGTCAATGCACCTAGCCAGCACGTCTTTCGGACTGTGGGAGGAAATCGGAGCACCCAGAGGAAACACACACAGATACAGGGAGAATGTGCAAACTCCACACAGACAGTCACCCGAGGCTGGAATTGAACCCGGGTCATTTGCGCTGTGAGGCAGCAGTGCTAACCACGCTGCCACCATGCTGCCCATTCTACTATTCTTGAAGGACAATAATTCTCATTTAAATAGTTATTGATGACACCAAGTTATGCAATCACATGACTAATGTAAGGGCCTGATTTTACCATTTTGAGTCTAAGTGCCGAATCTGGGCGTCAAATAGATCCGCGCCTGGAATCCTCTTTCCAGCGCGCGCATACGCGTTTTGCCGGCTCCAGTCCGATTCGCGCTGTGGGCGGGGCTTAGCGCTGGCAGACCAATCGGAGCTCTGAACTGCACAGGTGCAGTTCAAAAAAAATCTGACAGAGCGCGCCCGGGCGCGAAAGAAAACAAAAGCAGAAAGCGGAGAGAGCGGCTCTCTGACGGTCATCCTCTGGTCGGGGGTTGGGGGGTGGGTTGGGAGGAGGAGGGGGGGGGGGGGGGGGCCCAGATCATCCTCTGGTCGGGGGGGGGGGGCACTGCCAGTCTGCGGCCAATCGGTGGGGAGGGAGAGGGCAGGGGGTTACGCCGCCACTCTGCGGGCAATCCCTCCTCCCCACCGGAGGAACGAATCCCTCCTGCTGGAGTGGACGTGCGGCCATGCCATCCCACAAAACCTTCACGATGAAGCGATTCCTCGCTAAGAAGATGAAGCAGAACCGGCCGATTCCACAGTGGATCCGCATGAAAACCGGCTACAAGATCAGTACAAGTCCAAGAGGAGACACTGGAGAAGGACCAAGCTGGGCCTGTAAAAGGATACACCATCACTGGTACACTACCAGCCACAGATTACTCTTCCCTGCAGGGGCAAGAGAGTGGGAGAGATGGCTGTGGCTGGTAGTGTACCAGTGATGGTGTATCCCTTTACAGACCCAGCTTGGTCCTTCTCCAGTGTCTCCTCTTGGACTTGTACTGATCTTGTAGCCGGTTTTCATGCGGATCCACTGTGGAATCGGCCGGTTCTGCTTCATCATCTTAGCGAGGAATCGCTTCATCGTGAAGGTTTTGTGGGATGGCATGGCCGCACGTCCACTCCGGCATGAGCGATTCGTTCCTCCGGTGGGGAGAAGGGATCACCCGCAGAGTGGCGGCGGAACCCCTGCCCCCTCCCTCCCCACCGATTGGCCGCAGACTGGCAACGGACCCCCCCACCCCCCCCCACCCCCCGCCCCCCCCATCAACCAGAGGATGATCTGGGTCCCGCCCCCCATCCTCCCCCCCCCCCCTCCCCCCCAACCCGCCCAACCAGAGGATGACCTGGGTGAGAGAGCCGTTGCAGGCTCTGACCCCATTCTTCGGAAGCTGCAGCGACGAATTGAGACTTTTATTTTGCAGGTCGCTTACAGCGCAGATGCGGAACGGGCCAGAAGACGGTAAAGTGGGATTTGGCGGTAGAGCTGAGCGCGCGGTTCATTAAGTCGATTTAAATGCATGCCGCTTGCCGTGGGCCGGACCCGCGCCTGAATCAGGTGTCGGTAAAGCCGCGATCTGCTCGGAATCGGGTGCAGATCACGGTATAGGTCCGACGCCCAACTTTACTGCGATTTCGCGTCCGAAAACGGGCGCGAAGTTTTGGTAAAATCAGGCCTTAAGTCTGACTGGCAAATTATGGAATCACTACAGAAGAAGCTTTTTGGCCCATCAAGGATGCATCAGCAGCAATCCCACCCAGGTCCTATCCCCATTACCACACGTATTTACCCTGCTAATCCCCCTGACACTAAAGGTCAATTTAGCATGGCTAATCAACCTAACCCGCACGTCTTTGGAATGTGGGAAGAAACCAGAGCACCCGGAGGAAACCCACGCAGACACAGAGAGAACATGCAAACTCCACACAGGCAGTGACCCGAGGCCGGAATTGAACACAAATCCCTGGCACTGCAAGGCCTCAGTCCTAGCCACTGTGCCACCGTGCCACCCTTGTAGATAGGTTAAGGAATGGGAAATAGAATCCAAAGTGGCTGATGTGAGTTAATTCACAATAATGAATGAAACATGGGTGTTTACTGATAAATAGTGAAACATAGACCTCCTTCTGCACTGTAGGATTCTGTGATTCTATGATTCGATATTTAAAAAATCAATAAAATTAATGACCATTCACTTGAAACATCAAAGCCTTTGCAAGGCGTTCTAATAAAGACTGGGCTGCACATAAAGCACATTTAATTACAAGTTGAAACAGGTTAGTTTAATCCTTCAGAATTTATATGTTATTATTTTCAGCTGGAGAGCCTTTCACAGGACAAAAGGAGCTCCATAGTGTTGACTTATGGGAGCCAGTTCAGTAAAGAATGACGAGGATGGATCAAGAATTAAAAGAGCAGGTGATGAAGGCATGCTAACAGTTTCAGTTAAGTTAGTTACCCAACTGTGACCCCAAACCCCACAATTAAGACAGAGATTGATAAGTTCTTGATTGGTAAGGGGATCAAAGCTGACAGGGAAAGGGAGGGAGAATGGGGTTGAGATACATATCAGCCATGATCGAATGGCAAAGCAGTCTCGATGGGCCGAATGGCCTAATTTTGCTCCTATATTTTATGGTTTTATGATCTCCCTCCCAAATCCATATTTAAGAGGCAGCAAGCCAAGCTGCTGGGAGACCTGTGTATGCCACATTTTTGTTTGCCCGATATGAAGAGCATATTTTTTCCCCGTAAGGACACAATTCACTTGTCCAAAGAGCTGATATGAAGACTGGCATCCACTATACACCCTAAATGTACAAACGGGCACTGCTCTGCTGGTGGTTAACCACAGTATCGGCAATCGTCTTGCTGTTTGTCCAGTTAGAGCAATTCTACCACCTGAATGCAACTTGCACGGTTAGATGAAAGTGAATGGAATTAATCCCAGCTGCCAGTGACTGACCAACCCACATCAAAATGGCTGCTCAATCAGCAACGAGGTCAAGAATGTGGCTCAACATTACCTTCTCAAGGTGAGGCAGTGGCGTAGTGGTGACTGGACTAATAATTCTGAGACCCAGGGAAATGCTCCAGGGACTGGGGTTTGAATCCCACCATGGAGGATGGTGAAATTAGAATTCAATAAAAAAAATCTAATTGAATTAAAAGTCTAAAGGAGCACAGTGGTTAGCACTGTTGCCTCAGCGCCAGGAACCTGGGTTCCATTCGGCCTTGGGTCACTGTCTGTGTGGAGTTTGCACATTCTCCCCATGTCTGTGTGGGTTTCCTCTGGGTGCTTTGGTTTCCACAGTCCAAAGATGGGCTGGTTAAGTGGACTGGCCATACTAAATTGTTCCTTAGTGCCCCAGGATGTGTTGGTTGGGGAGATTAGTGGGGTGAATATGTGGAGTGATGGGGATCTGGCCTGGGTAAGATGCTCTGTTGGAGAGTTGGTGCAGACTTGATGGGCTGAATGGGCTTCTCCTACACTGTGGGGATTCCATATTAAAAAAATACAGGGATTGGTAACAAATGCTAGTCTTGCCAGCGATGTCTCATCCCATGAACAAGTGTAATAAATGACAACCAAGTGGTTAGCACTGCTGCCTCACAGCTCCAGGGACCTAGGTTCGATTCCCAGCTTGGTTCACTGTCTGTGTGGAGTTTGCACGTTCTCCCCGTGTCTGTGTGGATTTCCTCTGGTTGCTCCAGTTTCCTTCCACAGTCTAAAGATGTGCAGGTTAGGTGTATTGACCATGCTAAATTGCCCCTTAGTGTCCCAGCATGGATAGGTTGGAGGGATTAGTGGGGTAAATATGTGGGGTTATGGAGATAAGGCCTAGGTCGGATTGTTGTCAGTGCAGACTTGATGGGCCAAATGGCCTCCTTCTGCACTGCAGGGAGTCTACGATTTCTATGAAGGACTTTAAATCTGTTTCTAACAATGTTCACTTGCATTTGAAAAGCAAAGCCTCTTTCTGACCTCCAGGTTCAATAGTGTTGGAACCTATATTGAATTTAGCCATCTGCTCTCAGGATGAGTACATTCTGGTCGGATGAGCAGACAAGAGGGAGTTGAAATTTAATGTAGAGAAGGGTGATGTAATCATGCATTTGGGGAAGAACAGCAAGAAGAGGCAATATAAAATAAAGGATACAATTCTAAAGTGGGTACAGGAACAGAGGGACCTGGGTGGTTATGTGCACAAACCATTGAAAATGGCAGCGCAGGTTGAGAAAGTAATTAAAAAGCATAGAGCATCCTGGGCTTTATAGATAGACATGATGTGGAGTTGCCGGCGTTGGACTGGGGTCACCGGACGAAGGAGCAGCGCTCCGAAAGCTAGTGGCGTTTGCCACCAAATAAACCTGTTGGACTTAAACCTGGTGTTGTTAGAGTCCTTACTTTATAGATAGAGGCAGACTACAAAAGCAAGGAGATTCTGGTGATCTTTATAGAACATTAATCCAGTATAATCTGGACTATCCAGAAATCTACACTTTAAGTTAGACACAGGTGCAGTAGTCTTGTTTTTTTATGATGCTGAACAGATATTGAGAAAAGTACTCTTCAGCCATCATGTAAAATCTTACACAAGCCTGGAGGTGG
Organism: Mustelus asterias; assembly: GCF_964213995.1. Taxonomy (NCBI): domain Eukaryota; kingdom Metazoa; phylum Chordata; class Chondrichthyes; order Carcharhiniformes; family Triakidae; genus Mustelus; species Mustelus asterias. The sequence continues at coordinate 18,323,792 of NC_135803.1, read as the reverse complement.
CACAGTGGCACAGTGGTTAGCACTGTTGCATCACAGCGCCAGGGACCCGGGTTCGATTCCCGGCTTGGGTCACTGTCTGTGTGGAGTTTGGACGTTCTCCCCGTGTCTGTGTGGGTTTCCTCCGGGTGCTCCAGTTTCCTCCCACAGTCTGAAAGACGTGCTGGTCATTGACCCGAACAGATGCCAAAGTGTGGCGACTAGGGGAATTTCACAGTAACTTCATTGCAGTGTTAATGTGAGCCTTATTTGTGACGAATAAATAACTAAACTTTATTAGGCAGAGTTTTCCAGCCATTTCTGCCAGCAAGGTCTTACGGTCCTGCCGATGGCAACCGCCACCGACCCCCCCCCCCCCCCCCCCCCCGCCACCCCCACCCCACCGCGCCTCGCTGTGCATTCCTCGGCAGTAGAGTATGCGAACAATGGGTAACCCCACTGATAGTGGCTGGACCAGATGATCCTGCTGCCAGCCAATGGTGGGCTGCCCCTCTGCCGCTGCAAACCACACCACGGGGAGAGGAAATCCCACCCATTGTGTCTGATTCTGGTCACTGCACTTCAGGAAGGATGTGAAGGCATTAGAGAGGATGCAGAAAAGATTCACGAGAATGGTCCCAGGGATGTGCCACTTCAGTTAGGGGGAAAGAGTGGAGAAGTTGGATCTGTCCGTCTGACTGGAGACAAGGTTGATCAGAGATTTAATAGAGATGATCAAAATCACGGCAGGTCTGCACAGGGTAAATTGAGAGAAAATGTTGCCAATAGCGGAAAGTCAATATCCAGAAGACTTCAATTTCAGGTGTATGGCAAAGGTGACAAAAAGAAAAACGTTTTTACACAGTGAGCGTTTCTGTTCTGGGATGTGTTGTCTGAGGATGTGGTGGAGAGAGGTACAATCGTGACTTACAAAAGGGAACTGAGTGACTGTCTAAGGAGAAACATTAGTAGGGCTCCAAAGGGGTGCAAACGATTACCCTTGAGCTGCTTTTGCAGAAAGCCATATTGCAATGATGGGCTGAATAGGCTCCTTCTGTGCTGCAATCGCTCTATGAATTGAACAGCCTACAAAGATAAAACATGCCCACTGATAACCTCCAAAGATTTTAAGGCCACAACATATGGCTCTATAGCTCCTGTAATTTAATTTTGGTTTATTATTGTCACATGTATTAGTATACAGTGAAAAGTATTGTTTCTTGCGCGCTATACAGACAAAGCATACCGTTCATAGAGAAGGAAACGAGAGAGTGCAGAATGTAGTGTTACAGTCATAGCTAGGGTTTAGAGAAAGATCAACTTAATGCGATGTAGGTCCATTCAAAAGTCTGATGGTAGCAGGGAAGAAGTTGTTTTTTGTCGGTTGGTATGTGATCTCAGATTTTTGTATCTTTTTCCTGGCGGAAGAAGGTGGAAGAATGTTCGAGTGTGTGGGGTCCTTAATTATGCTGGCTGCTTTTCCAAGGCAGCGGGAAGTGTAGACAGAGTCAATGGATGGGAGGCTGGTTTGAGTGATGGACTGGGCTTCATTCATAACCCTTTGTAGTTTCTTGCGGTCTTGGACAGGGCAGGAACCGTACCAAACTGTGATACAACCAGAAAGAATGCTTTCTACGGTGCATCTGTAGATGTTGGTGAGAGCTGTAGCAGACATGCCAAATTTCCTTAGTCTCCTGAGAAAGTAGCGGCGTTGGTGGACTTTCCCAACTATAGCTTCCGCATCGAGGGACCAGGACAAGTTGTTGGAATGTGTGTTGGGTGTATGTAGAGTAAGGGAATCATGTCGTGCTGGCTTAACACCAATGCTCTATTTTCAACACCCTTTTTTTTAACCAGCATTTTGTTCAGCAGTGACTGCTCCACCAACAGTACTAATGAAAGGGATCACCAACCATTCTCAGGTTACTTGCCAATTAATTTTTACTGGCTCTGTCTGAGTTTGTAGACATTCTTGGTGATTTGAAGAGTTGTTTGAAGTGGCTGAAATTTGCAGGGAATTGTGCCGCATGTGGAGCAGGCCTTGGTTTTGACTTCAAAGGTTCTGATCAGACCACTTGCCCCTGGTCAGGCGTGCTCTAGTTACCAGCTCGCTTAGCCTGCAGAATGACGAGGAGATGGGACGGAAAAGGACAAGCTGCTCACAGAGGGAGGAGGAAAGGGGAGGGCCCCCAGTGGGAAGTCGCCGGCCAATATCTTACAAAGCATCTTTCTGACCGAAAACTAAGCCAAGCACTTCAACTCCGTTTAATGAGTGGCAGCTTTTTTGCAGCAGATCTGCAATCTCAGAGCCAGGAAAGAACAGTATGGCCAGTGACTGTGGAGGTTACATTTCTGCATGTTAAGATCCTTCCAAGCTGGAGTAAACAACATCTGTAATACAAAAGCAAATTACTGCAGATGCTGGAATCTGAAACCAAAAGAGAAAACGCTGGAAAATCTCAGCAGGTCTGGCAGCATCTGTAAGGAGAGAAAAGAGCTGATGTTTCGAGTCCAGATGACTCTTTGTCAAAGCATCTGTAATATTTTTTTTAATTCATTTTACAGGTGTGGGCGTCACTGGCTGGACCAGCATTTATTGTCCATCTCTAATTGCCCTCCATTTCAGAGGGTATTTGGGAGCCTCAGATAGATCTGGAGTCATATGTAGGCCAGACCAGGTAAGGGCGGCAGATTTCCTTTCCGAAAGGGCATTAGTGAACCAGATGGGTTTTTATGACAACCGTCAATGGTTTCATGGCCATCACCAGACTTTTTAATGCCAGATTTTTACTGAATTCAAATTTCACCATCTGTAAGTTTGCGGATGACACGAAGATGGCTGGACTTGCGGATAGCGAAGAGCATTGTCGGGCAATACAGCAGGATATAGATAGGCTGGAAAATTGGGCGGAGAGGTGGCAGATGGAGTTTAATCCAGATAAATGCGAAGTGATGCATTTTGGAAGAAATAATGTAGGGAGGAGTTATACAATAAATGGCAGAGTCATCAGGAGTATAGAAACACAGAGGGACCTAGGTGTGCAAGTCCAAAAATCCTTGAAGGTGGCAACACAGGTGGAGAAGGTGGTGAAGAAGGCATATGGTATGCTTGCCTTTATAGGACGGGGTATAGAGTATAAAAGCTGGAGTCTGATGATGCAGCTGTATAGAACGCTGGTTAGGCCACATTTGGAGTACTGCGTCCAGTTCTGGTCGCCGCACTACCAGAAGGACGTGGAGGCATTGGAGAGAGTGCAGAGAATGTTTACCAGGATGTTGCCTGGTATGGAGGGTCTTAGCTATGAGGAGAGATTGGGTAGACTGGGGTTGTTCTCCTTGGAAAGACGGAGAATGAGGGGAGATCTAATAGAGGTATACAAGATTATGAAGGGTATAGATAGGGTGAACAGTGGGAAGCTTTTTCCCAGGTCGGAGGTGACGATCACGAGGGGTCACGGGTTCAAGCTGAGAGGGGCGAGGTATAACTCAGACATCAGAGGGATGTTTTTTACACAGAGGGTGGTGGGGGCCTGGAATGCGCTGCCAAGTAGGGTGGTGGAGGCAGGCACGCTGACATCGTTTAAGACTTACCTGGATAGTCACATGAGCAGCCTTGGAATGGAGGGATACAAACGATTGGTCTAGTTGGACCAAGGAGCGGCACAGGCTTGGAGGGCCGAAGGGCCTGTTTCCTGTGCTGTACTGTTCTTTGTTCTTTGTTCTTTGTTTGTTCTTTGCCATTGGTGGAATTTGAACCTACGTCCCCTGAACACTACCCTGGGTCTCTGGATTACTGGTGCAGTGACAATACCACTACACCACCAGTTCTGCTTCGTAAAGGAGGTGGGTTCTGCTAAAGTAGGCATGTTCATTGTCTCATCTCAAAACAGAGAGAACCAGGAAGAGCATGCATGTGGCTTTGCCAGGTTAACTGAGTCTCTCATGGATGCCATCGATTTTACACAGTATGGTATCCCATCTAATGCTGAGAACCACTGGAAATGATAAAGGTTCCACTGGCTCAAGTATGCAATTGGTGATCACGTTACACTGGTGGGTGCCTGCTAACCTGGCACCAGCATTATATTTATTCTGAGTCAGTCCATTGCTCCCTCAGCCACCATGTTAACCTAACGAGTGGCTATTTGGAGACAAGACTATCTATATAGAACATGGTTCATTCCTCCACTGCACAACTCAATCATATATGGCCAGCATACATTTAATGAGCATCATTCTGCCACATGAAACATCAAGGAACAGATCATTAGGGCGCACAAGCGATTGGTCCTTTGCCTCGACCACTCTAGAGAACCCCTATAATGCCCACTGGATCATGTCTGTAGACAATATTTCACTCCTGTGCATTCCCTTAGTGCCTGTTTTATGGGTGTGTTTGCCTGACCTGGTGCACCTACCAGTGCAACCCCAGTGGCTGCAGCACGGCTGGCAAAAGTTTTTCACTGCTGAAAGCTGGAGATGGCCTTGTAAGGTGACTTTGAGCCTCCGGCCCTAGAAGGCCGGCTTCAGACTGCACCACCTTGACATGGCTGGTTGCCAGCCGGACTGACTGGCTGGCAGTCAACATTCAGGTCAAAGGCAGGATGGCAGAGATGGGCGGAAAAATCCTGTCATCCTGAGAGGTTGATGCATGACAGAGCCTTTGCCATTCCATAAGGGCCGTGCCTCAGAAACCCTGATAATCTTTTGGAAGACAGAAATTTGGACTGCAAATCCCTGCGAGCACTTGTACCCACAGCCATGATGGCAGGAGTCTGGGCTTGCATAACAACATGCTGTTTCGGAGCCTCCGACTGTGCCTCCACCTCAACCCCCAGGCGTTGGGTGGCTTCTGCTTGTGCTGAATGGAAGCTGAAATATTGGCCATCTTCAGATGCAGCATCATGGTCAGAACTGCAATCATTCACACAGAGTTGACCAAAACTTCCACACTAGAAAACATGGACTCCAGGCACAGCTCAAAGCCCTCTGTCAAGTGAAGCCAGATACCTTGCTGCCCCTGGACAAAGGTTACAGGCTCGCTGGTGGGTCTGCCATGCACCAAACATTTCAGTGTGCCATCATCATCCCTTTTCCTACATGCCACCCCATCAAAGTCATCACCCAGGTCCTCTGTAGTGAAACCCACCCGCAGCCTCATCGTCCTCGGAGCTGGATTACCTTCGCCACTTTCCTGACTGCATGCCACTCATGCCCGCTTCCTCACCGTATGCAGATTCTGCCTTTATGATATTGTCTAAACTTTGCACATTACCATTATCTGAGCTGTGGTTATGAGCTTCAGCACAATATTTCTTCCAGCATCCCGATCCCCGTGCACTTCAGAGATCCGTACCACTGTTTGACCAGGTGGGAATTCTTGGATATCTAAAAGGAGAAAGGTTCATGGAGAAAGGTTCCAAAGACGTGCGGGTTAGGTTGATTGGCCGTGCTAAATTGACCCTAGAATGTCAGGGGAATTAGCAGGGTAAATATGTGGGGTTCCGGGAATAGGGGCTGGGTGGGATTGTGGTTGGTGCAGACTCAATTGGCCGAATGGCCTCCTTCTGCACTGTGGGATTCTCTGATTCTATGATTCTGCAATATGGTTGCAGTGAGGGAAGTGAGAGAAAGTAAGAGATGCATGGGATGAGGATAAAGAGGAAAAGTGGGAAGATGGGTTAGGTAAGAATGTGGCTTCAGCCCCATTGCTGGTCAAAAATGATGATTGGCAGAAATGTTTTGTCCACTTGGGTGAGGGCATGCAGCTGTGTTTGATCCTGCCAGGTAGGTGCTGCTGTCTGTAGTTATAGGCCACTTTCTTCTGCAAGGGAGAGGCAGGCATGGCAGTTAGCGTGGTGCTATGTATTTGGCTGATGTGCCTGTCATAGCTGAACAGTGTGTACAAGCTGAGTGATGTGTGTTTGTGAGGTTTGCAGCAGTGCTCAGTGTGTGAGGGTGAGCTGAGGATTGAATTGTGCATTTGAGAGAATATTGGTAGGTGGGCGAAGGGGAACTGAGCAGTGTGCAAGGCAAAAGGTTCATTTTAAGAATATGGTTTTTGAAGATACATTCACTTGTCTGGTGTTGTGCCGAACATATCCCTACCTTCTAGGCCTACCTATTACCCTCCATCCTATTAAGTCCCATGCACTCATCCAGGAGTCTCTTAAAAGACCCTATTGAGTTCACCTCCACCACCACTGATGGCAGCCGATTCCACTCGCCCACCACCCTCTGTGTGAAAAACTTCCCCCTAACATTTCCCCTGTACCTACCCCCCAGCACCTTAAACCTGTGTCCTCTCGTAGCAGCCATTTCCACCCTGGGAAAAAGCCTCTGAGAGTCCACCCGATCTATGCCTCTCAACATCTTATATACCTCTATTAGGTCTCCTCTCATCCTACGTCTCTCCAAGGAGAAAAGACCGAGCTCCCTCAGCCTATCCTCATAAGGCATGCCACTCAATCCAGGCAACATCCTTGTAAATCTCCTCTGCACCCTTTCAATCTTTTCCACATCCTTCCTGTAATGAGGCGACCAGAACTGAGCACAGTACTCCAAGTGGGGTCTGACAAGGGGCATGCTCTCTGGCCTGTTGCACTCTTATTCCTTCTCGGAGATACAGACACCTGCTGCAGCAAGATAGCTCAATCCTCCCTTTCAGAAAGTGCATTCTGGCTTTAAGTAATGCAGGCTAACTTTAAGTCGTCTTAGTTGTGCATGAACTTGGACCCCCTGCTGAGGCATGCAGTCAAATAAGATGCAGTTAGCACCTGGGCTGTATGTTACTGGTATCATTGAAATGATGATGATGATATTATAAATTATGATAGCACCAAGTTATCACAATGAATGTACACATATTGATCACAAATTTTTCTGTTATTGGACATTATCCAAATTTCCCCGTAGAATTCCTGCAGCTGTTCCTGATTCCCAAATGTGCCAAGAACACCATTGAATTTCTATTATATTCTTTGTTGCATCTTTTTTTGCTCCAGTTTTTGGAGTTACATGGCCTCGTAATGACCCACTAATTGGGAAGCCAAAGCTCCCACATTACACTGAGAGAAAAGCAAAATACTGCGGGTGCTGGAATCTGAAACAAAAACAGAAAATGCTGGAAAATCTCAGCAGGTCTGACAGCATCTATGGAGAGAGAATAGAGCCAACATTTCCAATCTAGATGACCCTTCAGGTCAGACCTGCTGAGATTTTCCAGCATTTTCTGTTTTTGTCTCCCACATTAAACACCTGCTGCTATCCCAGCAGGCATTTTAGTTTTAACGATCAGGGAAAGATTGTTGTTACTTGGTGCACAGTATTGCTAATTAATTTATCTTGTGGAATCTTTTGAGCCATTCATGAGTTTATTTTGCCCTCCTGTTTATAATTCTGAGGCACCTGATTTCACTTAAATGCTTTACTGACATGTCTACATCAGAGAAAGAGGGGGCGAATGAGAAACAGAAATGTAGAGAGATAGAAAACATGTGCAATAGACAGACAAAGAATATGTAAAACATAAAGGAAAAGTCAAGATGAGAAGCAGAGAATGCTGAGAGAGAAAGTTTGCAGAAAAAACTTTAATCGCGAGGAAAGGACACAGACTGATCCAGGGGCAGGAATCTTTCATTCTGGTGTCTTAGTTTGATGGCAGGCATGGAGGTGGGAGTGATTTTGGCTGGTAGGTGGGGTGATGACCACATATGATCCTGTGCTGATCAGCTCATTAAATTTGCATCCTTAAGGAGCTCACTGATTCTTGTTGCAGGGGCAGACAGTCCACCCCATTACCACGTGGGGTTGAAGGTCCAGGCGCCATATTTAATGTGGGAGACAAAAACAGAAAATGCTGGAAAATCTCAGCAGGTCTGACCTGAAGGGTCATCTAGATTGGAAATGTTGGCTCTATTCTCTCTCCATAGATGCTGTCAGACCTGCTGAGATTTTCCAGCATTTTCTGTTTGCCCTATCCCTTCCACCCATGCTTGCCCACTGCTCCACCCTTCCCCACTAACCCTTCCTTGGTCATCCTGCACTGCCACCGTCCTGGTCTCAGGTATAGGCTGGCATTTACAGATGCTCCCCAGAGAGAATAATGCAACGACAACTCACCATTAATCATGGAAGAAATGTACCTCAGCAAGTACACACCACTTATGTGTGGCACGGTGGTACAGCGATTAGCGCTGCTGCCTCACAGCACCAGGGACTCAAGTTCAATTCCTGCCTCAGGTGACTGTCAGTGTGAAGTTTGCACGTTCTCCCAGTGCCTGCATGGGTTTTCTCTGGGTGCTCTGGTTTCCTCCTAAGATGTGTGGGTCAGGTTAATTGGCCATGTTAAATTGCCCCTTGGTGTCAGGGGGTATAGCAGAATACAGATGTAATGTCAGGGGGTCGGGCCTGGGTGGGATTGTTGTTGGTGCAGGCTCGTTGGGCCTAATGGCCTCCTTCTGCACTAGAAGAATTCTATATGTAATCGTAATCGTAATCGTGAACATTCTAATTTCTCGCTGGGGTGGGGAAATTAATTCCAGCAAACTGGGCTTTTAATGAGCATGCTAACACATGCAAAGGGACATTGTGCGTCAGGAAACTCCACCCACCTTTAAAGTCCCGGGAACTTAATCCCTAACGGTCATCCTTCCTTTGGGAAGATGATTTTTGTCCTGAAGCGAGATTAAGTTCCTCTGCCCTCCAAGCATCTCGCTGCTGGCAGGAATGGAGAATTCCACCCAGTGAGGGGAACAGTAACTGTTAGAAAGTAGGAGTATCCTACAAAGCAGTGAAAAAAAAGTTTATTAGAATTTCAATTTTCAGAAAGAGCTGTTTTACATTTCAAAGTTTAATTGTTGTGTCAGAGAACCGTGACAATGGATCAACCTTTACTTTGTTTCCTTTACACCGCTGCTTATAATACATAGAAATGTAATTGCCTTTTGCATTATTCCAGAAATTCACTATCAGTGCGGTCAGAATAACATCTTCAAAAATAAGCACACAATTTTCAATCAAAGTCAGGCAATTCAACAAACACATTTTCCTCTGAGTCACTTATTTTATTCGTTAAAACACTGAGCACCGACCATTCCTGACCTGTTGACAAAAGAGGCAGGGCAGACAATAGAATCTCCAATTCCAATCACGTCGTCACACACACGTCCGCCTGACACCTTGCTGCAGCTTTCTTTTTTCGAAAAATAAAATACATTTTTACGGCAAGAAAGCACAGTGCGCAGAATAAATAATAACAAATGAGCAATCTCCCTGAACAGTGCTGAGGGCATCATAAACGTCATGAGCGAAGCTTAAGATTTGTGATTGTTATCTCAGCTCCAGGGTGTCACTGCAGCCTCATAACCACTGCCAGCATCCATTAATTCCAAAATGGAAGTTGGGATTTTACCGCCCCACCCGCCACGGGAATCGGAGCGGGCGAGGGGCGGACAATGGGAAGGTTCATTGACCTCGGGCGGGATTTTATGGTTTCGGGACAAGCGAGGCCGTAAGATCCCTCCAGTAGTGTCAACTGCACGATCTATGGGAGCAAATATTTTTAATGTTCTACTTGTTTTGGGGTGGTGTTGGAAGAGAGTGGCGGGTGTGAGAGTCGGGAGTGGATTTTGTGCTTACTCAGATGATCATTGCTGCTCTGGGAAGTGGAACACAATTTGCAAAGTGTCACATAAACTTAGTATAACTTTGTTAACCCAAGGCTAAACTGATGTAGCAGGGATGAAACTCCCCAGCTTCCTCCTGCTTATGACAAAAACAGAAAATGCTGGGAAATCTCAGCAAGTCTGAAAGCATCTCTGGAGAGAGAATAGAGCTAACATTTCGAGTCTGGATGAAGAGTCATCTAGGCTTGAAACGTTGGCTCTACTCTCGCTCCACAGATGCTATCAGACCTGCTGAGATTGTCCAGCATTTTCAGTTTCTTCTTCAAGTTCTATCATCCACAGTATTTTCCTCCTGTTTATGCTTCGGTGGATCAGAGGTGGACAAGTGTATGATATAATTATGATATAATTTGATTTGATTTGATTTAATATTGTCACTGTATTAGCATACAGTGAAAAGTATTGTTTCTTGCACGCTATACAGACAAAGCATACTGTTCATAGAGAAGGAAACAAGAGAGTGCAGAATGTAGTGTTACAGTCATAACTAGGGTGTCGAGAAAGATCAACTTAATGCAAGGTAGGCCCGTTCAAAAGTCTGATGGCAGCAGGGAAGAAGCTGTTCTTGAGTGACCTCAGACTTCTGTCTCTTTTTCCCGACGGAAGAAGGTGGAAGAGAGAATGTCCGGGGTGCATAGGGTCCTTAATTATGCTGGCTGCTTTGCTCAGGCAGCAGGAAGTGTAGACAGAGTCAATGGATGGGAGGCTGGTTTGCGTGATGAATTGGGCTACATTCACCACCCTTTGTAGTTTCTTGCGGTCTTGGACAGAGCAGGAGCCCCATACCAAGCTGTGATACAACCAGAAAGAATGCTTTCTATAGTGCATCTGTAAAAGTTGGTGAGAGTCATAGCTGACATGCCAAATTTCCTTAGTCTTCTGAGAATGATATGTAAATAAGTTGGGGAGTGTAATTTCCCTGTCATGTGAGGGCTAAAATGAAGATACCTCCATTAGAGTCAGGCATTCTCTGAACTCAGGGATGGAGCCCAGAGATGGTTTTGTAAGCTGTGAACTGTGCCATTACTATCAGAGTTATTCAACATTCAGGTGAAAAAAGGTAAATTGCATTGAAAAATGAATTGCTGGATTAACAAGTAGAAGTCGGGTTTGCCTGATGTCCGTTTCAGCTGGGCCTCTGGACAGAGACTGCAATTTTTAAAGGAATATAAAAATATGTCGATACAGGGACACACCTCTCTGGTGTGTGGAATCCTGTCCTGCTAGAGATGCTTTTCCTTAGAAGCACTGGTAGACTCGATGTTCTGGGCAGCAGACTCTGCCCATTGTCTGGGGGAATGACTGGAACTGACGAAAGAGGTAGTCATGCTTCGGGGAGGATTGAAAAATGGGCAAAATGTTCCTGCTTATTTGCTGATGCGCAATAGGTCAGTACATGTTAGCGTTCTTGCTGCTGACTGATCGACTGTGTAGAATGGATCTGGCAGCCTGTTCCTTTCATAAGTGTAGCCAGATGTCACTGATAAAGAGGCCATTGTCTTGGGGAATGATGTGGTGATGATATATCTCCAATGCCTCCCTCATGCATCTTGTGTGCCAGTGAGTGATGGATGAGATAAAGCTAGAGTGAATGTGGTGGTTATGAAGTTGAACATGTTTGACGATTAATTGGGTGGAATTCTCTCATCCGGGACTAAGTCCCGTGGTGGGGGTGGGAACGTGGAGTGTTTCCCACTTTAGAGGCTGGTGAGAAACCATTCCATATTGTCAGGCCCCAATCTCATTACGAAACTGAGTGTTCTGCGTTGTATTCCATGGCAGGACAAGCATGATGGTGCCTAGTCCATCATCATATCTAGGTGCCATATTGGAAAGGCACCCAATATCATTGACCCACTACTGAGGAAAGAAGATGGAACTCCTGAAAATGAAGATGGATCTCCAGGAACACTGAGGCTGGAAGATAGATGTCCTCAATGACACTGAATGACCTGTAGATATTTGCCCCGTCCACTGCTGTGGTGTTCTGGTGTTCTGGAGTCCAGAATTGCTGGCAGCCTCCATTCCAAACTCTGGGACAACCCCAAACATTATTCAGGTGAGTCCCAACATCTGTATGCCACATTGTTCCAGACGTGTCCTGGACCAGTGTGTTTTCTTGCTGGTGTCACGGAAAATCGTGTGTGTGTGGAAGCTCCCATTGGGGCCATCATCTGCATCCCATTAGTGGGCTGCAAATCAGTTTCACACCGGGGCCTCCAGCAGGTTTCTCGATTGACATGGCAAACACCAGCGAAAGATACCACAAAAAATTCACTCTGATATTTGCACGCCTGACAATTTTTCCAACGCCCACAACCCTGCTCACCATTGAACTGATTGGTGGGGAAATGGGAGAATTCCATCCATTGAGTGGGACTTTTGGCCGTGCTCGCCCCAAAAACTGGAAAATACTGCCCGAGGTCAATAGACATTTGCATGGTCTGCCCTCCCGCCTGCTACGATTCCTGTGGCGGGCAGGGCAGGACAGTTTCCCCCATTGTGTTCAAAACACGTTTGATGTTCCTTGAGTCTCGTATGTTGAGTGCAGCCTATTTTTCCAATGTGAGTGTGTCTGCTATTGTGTTGTGTACTGTAAATTCCTGATTTATTGTGAACTGGTCTTTGTGGGTATTAAGGATAGAGTGGAGCTTAGATCAGACTTCCATGTCCATTAAGTTGAGTACACGCTGTATTCTGTGCACAATGGAAGTGATGTACAGGAAACTGACTCTTGTCTTAGTGGAATGTTTGTTATCGAACGAATAACAGTGGACTTGTGGTAATCTTATGAGAAGGAAATCCATTGAGTTGAAGTGTAGACTTAATATGAAGTTCTTTCCTTGATGTTACTTGTCACTGATAGAGTAGACTGCTCTAATACGGATATCGAAATCAATTGGAGGATGGAGGGATGAGGTATATGTCAATGTGAATGCACTTACAGTAGAATTGATGTATTGGTATGTCGCTGTGGGAATTGATGGTGAGAACATCAATAAATGGTATGGAGGTTGTTATTCCAACTCCATGATAAAATTAATAATTACATGTTGATTGTGAAGGTGTAGGAAACTATGACGTTTTCTCCTATCATGTTGCCATATGACAAAGGTGTTGTTGACATATTGCAGCCAAAGTCCAGGTTAAAGACAAATTGATTGAAGTGATGCTTGTTTGAACCCTTACATAAAGATTTTAGCGAAGATTGGTGACAATGGAGATTTGTGTTGGTAATTAGATGGTAACAGCCAACTTCCCCGTTGGAATGATATTGAGTTTAAGCACACCAGTACAAGAGTGTAAATTTGATATGGGCCCATTGCTGTTCTGTTTCAATAACTGTTTAACGATATGGCAAGCTTCTGAGATGGGTACACTGGTGAACAATGATCCAATGTCTAAAGATGACTATTGTGTCTGATGAGTCATCATGAACCAAGAAGAGTATAACAACAATACTCAATCTCTCTCTCTCACATATCATCAATCCCACAATGTATTTTACACATTGCAGCTTAATGGGGGGGCGGGGGGGGGGGGGGGGGGGGGGGAATAGTGGAAGAATTTCTGAGCTTCTATTAGTCCATTGAATCACATTGAACCCTCCTTCCAAGGCCAACAAGTCCTAGCAATGAACTCAAACCTGATGCTTCTGGTCCAGAAGGAGGGATGCCTTGTGCCACAAGGCTTCCTAACAAGATTCAATACTTCCTCAACACAATACCGATAAGAAACTTCCCAGATAATGGTGTATCTAAGCCCTTATGTGATAAACTTCATGCCACTTCTTCTTCAGATTGTATTAGGACAACCCAAAATCCACAAACCAGATGTTCCATTAAGTTCTATCACATCCACGAAACAGTTTTCAATGTACTCAACAGCTAGCCAGAAATCTCCAGCCACTAATGGAGAAATCCATGCACCGGATCACCAACTTTAAACATTTCATTAAGAGAATATAGCAAACCATAATCATCTCCATCAGGCAAAATGTCCCCTTGCTCAGGAAACACACTACCATCTCTTCTGCACATTCAATCACAGCAAGAAAGTTAACTTGTACCAATCTATGACCAACACAACAGCCTGGCCAAACAGCAGTAAGATCTTGTCTGCATTCTTATCCTCCACTGTAAAAACATCTTGCACCTCCCCCAGGAGATAGACAGATTGTTTTTTTTAAAATTTTCACTCCATTCTTAAAGTTGCAAAGCCAATGCACAGAGTGGACCAGAAAGACCTCCAAATATCAAATCCAAATTCCAATTAAATCCAATCCATGGTGCCCACAAGAGAGACAAACAGGATTCCAAGCTAACAGGATAAGGCATTGCACCCCACCTGGTGCCTGATCTCTGGATCTTTGCCAACAGGCCAAGAAGACAGACAGATTTTGCTGCCTGAAACATTGAGGCCTACCCGTTCTTCAATGGGCCTCTTTTAAGGAACTCTTCAACTGCTTATTAAGAGCAATATTTGTACATGTGAAACCAAAAGAGAAAATTCTGGAAAATCTCAGCAGGTCTGGCAGCATCTGTAAGGAGAGAAAAGAGCTGATGTTCCGAGTCCAGATGACCCTTTGTCAAAGCTTTGTATGTGTGAAATCATTTTACTCAATGTTATTGCTCTCATCATGAAAACACTCTGCTACAAGGGGACACAAGCTAAAAGTTGGGGGGGATTTGAGGAAAAGCTTTTTTACCCAGAGGGTAGTGACGGTCTGGAATGTGCTGTCTGGGAGGGTGGTGACCTCTATGTATAAAAAAATATACATTCTTTATAAAGTACCTGAATGAGTACTTGGCACGCCATAACAATCAAGGCTATGGACCAAGTGTTGGCAGGTGGGATGAGGTTGGCAGGTTGGGGCCTTTCATGCGTGGGTGCAGACTCAATGGGCCGAATGCACTGTAGTATTCTGTGATTCCGTGAACACTTCAAATAACTTTTAAAATCAGAATATTTGTGAATGAAAGAACGGTGCAATTATTTATCTGTTCTGCCAGCATTCTTAGCCTAGTAATAATTGTGTTTATGATTTTTTTTTGTGTGTTTTACCTATTTCCACTCTCCATTTTCTGTTTTACAAGATAATTTTCCATTCCCCTCATCCCTTTTCTCACTACAAAAGCTATTTGTTGTGCTCAAACCTCTGGAAAGAAAGATTTCTAACACCTGCAGTTTAACCAGATCACGTAGGAAATGACAAGAAGCTTTAAACTCACTGAGACTAACATGTAAATCAGCCTCTGGGGTTAAAGTCCCCTCAGAAAGTAAAAACAGTTGTCTGTCATTATTCTGCCAGCCACAGCAGTTTGGCCAATACAAAGAAAAGTGCCTGACAATCAATTGCAGAAATGAACCATGATCTTTACAAACCACTGCAGCATTGAACCAGGAGAAATTTGAAGAAAGCAACATACAAGTTGATCTAATGAATTTTCTCAGCGGAAACAGAAGATCAGGTGGATGATTGGGAATGCCAGTTTTAATGATGGATGGTAAATTGAAAACCTACTCTACAGTACAGGTATACGCCTGATATTGCAATTGTTTGTTAATGATAAGAACATAAACATGTTGGGTTACAAGTTCACAAGGTAGATATAGATGAATAAAGTAATTTGATTCATCCATTTATAGAAGCATTGAACTTACAGAGCACAGGGAGCCATTCCACGCTTCAAACGTGCTGATCCTCTGAAAGAGGCACCCACCTAACCATCATTCCCTTGTCTTTCCCTCACACCATTTTACATCTTTCTTCTTTTTCAAATCCTTATCTACTTGTTGTTGAAAAGCCATAATGAATGAAAGCTTTTTAGCTTTGACAAAGGGTCATCTGGACTCGAAACGTCAGCTCTTTTCTCTCCTTACAGATGCTGCCAGACCCGCTGAGATTTTCCAGCATTTTCTCTTTTGGTTTCAGATTCCAGCATCCGCAGTAATTTGCTTTTATTTATTATGAATGACGCTTCCATCATCGGCTCTGGTAGGTCACTTCATGTCCTACTGTTGTGAAAACAATTCACCCAACCTCTCCCTAGTAGCAAATACATTTTTTAGCAATTTTCATTACTGGTAATGCTCAGCATGATGTTACTAAAAATGGCATCGGGCATAGAACATTGGAGCAGTAGTTGGCCATTTAGGCCCTCGAGCCTGCTCCACCATTCAACTAGATCATTGCTGATCTACCTCAATGCCATTTTTCCATGCCATCTCCATATCCTTTGATGCCATTTGGTGTTGTATGGAAAGTAAAGAGTTAAGAGATTTGCCAGTCAACTCAGCAATATTCATACTGTGAGAACTTAATAATGCAGCTGCACTACATTAATAAGCTGACCTTCGAGTGATATCTTTGTATATTGTATTCCAAGTATGTTTATACCAAGTCTCACACAGAAGTTTTTTGTACCACAATGTAAAAGAGGGGGCTTTGATCCAGGCACATTGGACTTCACCTTGGACCAGAAGTGCGAACAGTGCCAGGACCACTGAAGCTCCAGACCAGCCATCATTACTGGGGTCCCCGACGGGCAGAAGGCAGTGAGACTTATTACTTGTATCTCTCTTGTATTATTTACTCTATTTAAATAAACCATCATAAAATCTAGAAATTATAATTCTAGCCTATCTCTTATTTAACATTCTCATGAATCATTAAAAGAACAAAACTGAACAGGTGTCCAGAAATCTTTCAATCTCCATTTTGAATGTATTCAATGACTAAGCTTCCTCTAGGATAAAGAGTTCCTAAGATTCACTGCCTTCTCAGTGAAGGCATTCTTCCTCATATCAGTCTTAAATGGCTTGTCCCTTATTCTATGTACCCTGGGTCTAGACCCCTCACTTCCCCAGCCAGGGGAAATATCCTTCTACCCACTTAAGAATTTTGTAAGTTTGAATGCGATCACCTCTCATTCTCCTAAACACTGGAGAATACAGATCCAGTCTCTTCAATGTCACTTCATAGGACGGTCCCGCCATCCCAGGAATCAGTCCGGTGAACCTCCACTGCACTTCCTCTATGGCAAGTATGTCCTTCCTTAGGCAAGGTGACCTAAACTGTACATAATATTCCAGATGAGGTCTAACCAAGGTTCTACACAATTGAAGCAATCTTCTTGTGATAAAAGCCAATATACCATTTGCCTTTCTAATTGCTTGCTGCACCTGCATGCTAATTTTCAGTGACTCATGAACAAGGAAACCCAGGGGTTTTTGAACATCAACACTTCCCAATCTCTCACCATTTAAGAAATATTACATTCTTCATACCAAAGTCAAAATGCTCACACTTATCCATCATATTCAAACTGCCACGTGCTTGCCCACTCACTAAGCCTGTCCAAATCCCCTTGAAACCTCTTTGCATCCTCCTCAACTCACATTCCCACCTAGTTTTGTGTCATTAGCAAACTTGGAAATATTCCACCTCATCCCCATGTCTAAATCATTGATAAAAATTGTGAACAGCTGTGTCCCAGGCACTGATCCATGAGTTCCGGCTTGCCAACCTGAGAATGACATATTGATTCCACTCTTTGTTTTCTGTCTGTCAACTAATCCACGTGGGAATATTTCCCCCGATCCCATGTATTCTAATTTTATTTACTCACCACCTGAGTGGGACCTTTTCAAAAGCCTTCTGAAAATCCAAATAAATCACATCCACTGGTTCCCCCTTATCTACTTTGCTCACAACATCCTCAAAAAAAGCTCCACAGGTTTGTCAACCATGATCTCCCTTTCAGAAATCTATATTGACTCTGCCCAATCAGATCATTATTTTCTAAGGGTGGGATTTTCCGCCCCTGTCGCCGGTGGGATTTTCTGGGTCCCGTCAAAGTCAGCCATTTGTGGCGGATCCCCAGGCTGTGCAGTGGGCAAACCATGAAAAATCCCATAGACTTCGGCGAGACCAAAAGATCCCAGCAGCAGCCACTGGCTCACCGCATCCCGATGCAAGAAAATCTACCATCCAGGGGTTTATGGAGGGAGGGGGTGGGGGGGGGGGGGGGGGGGGAGGGGGGGGGGTGCAAATCTCCTGGTTCAAGTGTCCAGTTAGTACATCATTTATAACAGATTCTAGTATTTTTCCAACTACTGACTTCAGGCTATAAGGACTGTAGTTCCAAGTTTTCTCTCTCCCTCCTGGGAGTGGGATTATCATTGCTACCTTTCCAGAGTCTATAGGATTTTGAATGATGAACACCAATGTATCTTTCTCTAGCCACCTCTTTCAACACTCTGGATTGTAGATAATCAGACCCGAGGCATCTTTCAGTCCTATTAATGTCTCCAATAATACTTTATAAATCTCCTTCTGTTCCTCATTCCCACTAGTCCCTTGGTTCACTATTATTTCTGGGAGATTTCTTGTATCTTCCTTGATGAAGGCAGGCACATAAGTAATTATTTAGCTTCTTTGCCACTTCACTATTCTCCATTCTAAATTTCCTTTTCTCTGTCTATAATGGACCCACATTTATCCTTATTAATCCCTTCCTTTTTCCAAACTTATGGAAGTTTTTACAGTCCATTATTATGTTTCTTGTGAATTTACTCTCATTCTATTTTCCCTTCTTTATCAGTTTATTGACCCTCCTTTGCTGAAGTCTAAAGTTCCCTCAGTCCCCAGGCTGAATACTTTTTGGGCAACTTTATATGCCTCCTACATTGACCTAATGCAATGCTCAATTTCTTTTCTCAGCTACTTTGGACTCACTTTACCTGTGTTTTGTTTTTATGTTTTAAAGGAATGTTGTTTGTTGTAAACAATGTTTTTTTAAAAAATACTAGTCATAGACTGCTGTTACCTTTTCATGTGTTTCCCAATTTCCTACAAGCAACTCACCCCACATACCTCCATAGTATTCTTTGTTTAGATTTAAGACCTGAGTTTTAGATTGAACCACATATTTTTCAAACTTAATGGGAAATTCAATCATATTATGGTCACTCTTCCCTAAGGGTTATTTTACATCAAAATTATTAATTAGCCCTCCCTTGTTGCATAACACAAGGTATATTATGATCGGTTATATTCTGTTCCCTCATCAGTTTCTCGACATATTGCTCCAGAGAAACAACCTTGTACACATTCCAGGAATATGTTCTCCATAGCATTATTGCGCATTGGATTTGCCCAGTTTATAGAGTCATAGAGTCATAGAGGTTTACAGCATGGAAACAGACCCTTCGGCCCAACTTGTCCATGCCGCCCTTTTTTTTCAAACCCCTAAGCTAATCCCAATTGCCCGCAAATAGCAAATTGGATTATTATCTAAATGGAAAAAAATTACAACATGCTACTGTGCAAAGGGACCTGGGGGTCCTTGTGCATGAGACGCAAAAACCCAGTCTGCAGGTGCAACAGGTGATCAAGAAGGCAAATGGGATGTTGGCCTATATCGCAAGGGGGATAGAATATAAAAGCAGAGATGTCTTGCTGCATCTGTACAGGGCATTGGTGAGGCCGCAGCTGGAATACTGTGTGCAGTATTGGTCCCCTTATTTGCGGAAGGATATATTGGCCTTGGAGGGAGTGCAGAGAAGGTTCACCAGGTTGATACCGGAGATGAGGGGTTTGGATTATGAGGAGAGACTGAGGAGATTGGGTTTGTATTCGTTGGAATTTAGAAGGCTGAGGGGGGGATCTTGTAGAGACCTATAAGATAATGAAGGGGCTGAATAGGGTAGAGATGGAGAGATTCTTTCCACTTAGAAAGGAAACTAGAACTAGAGGGCACAGCCTCAAAATAAAGGGGGGTCAGTTTAGGACAGAGTTGAGAAGGAACTTCTTCTCTCAGAGGGTGGTGAATCTCTGGAATTCTCTGCCCACTGAAGTGGTGGAGACTACCTCGTTGAATATGTTTAAATCATGGGTAGATGGATTCCTGATCGGTAAGGGAATTAGGGGTTATAGGGATCAGGCGGGTAAGTGGAACTGATCCGCTTCAGATCAGCCATGATCTTATTGAATGGCGGGGCAGGCTCGAGGGGCAGGCTCGAGGGGCCTACTCCTGCTCCTATTTCTTATGTTCTTATGTTCTTATGCACTTGGCCCATATCCCTCTATACCCATCGTACCCATGTAACTATCTAAATGCGTTTTAAAAGACAAAATTGTACCCACCTCTACTACTACCTCTGGCAGCTTGTTCCAGACGCTCACCACCCTCTGTGTGAAAACATTGCCCCTCTGGACACTTTTGTATCTCTCCCCTCTCACCTTAAATCTATGCCCTCTAGTTTTAGACTCCCCTACCTTTGGGAAAAGATATTGACTATCTAGCTGACCTATGCCCCTCATTATTTTATAGACCTCTATAAGGTCACCCCTCAGCCTCCTATGCTCCAGAGAAAAATGTCCCAGTCTATCCAGCCTCTCCTTATAACTCAAACCATCAAGTCCCAGTGGCATTCTAGTAAATCTTTTCTGCACTCTTTCTAGTTTAATAATATCCTTTCTATTATAGGGTGACTGCACACAGTATTCCAAGTGTGGCCTTACCAATGTCTTGTACAACTTCAACAAGACGTCCCAACTCCTGTATTCAATGTTCTGACCAATGAAACCAAACATGCCGAATGCCTTCTTCACCACTCTGTCCACCTGTGACTCCACTTTATATGTAGATTGAAGTCTCCTAGGCTTACTCTTACATGCTTTTTTTTACATGTGCCTCTAATTTCTTCATTTATACCATACCCTACATTACCACCGCTGTTTGGTGATCTATAAACAACTCCTATTGACGTTTACATAGAAACTAGAAACAGGAGTAGGCCATTCAGCCCTTCGAGTCTGCTCCGCCATGCATTGTGATCATGGCTGATCATCAAATTCAATATCCTGATCCCCCTTCCCCCCAATATTCCTTGATCCCTTTAGTCCCAAGAGCTATATCTAATTTCTTCTTGAAATCAAGCAACATTTTGGCCTCAACTACTTTCTGTGGTAGTGAATTCCACACATTCACAATCCTCTGGGTGAAGAAATTTCACCTCACCTCAGTTCTTATCCTCAAACTATGTCCCCGAGTTCTGGACTCCCCCACCATTGGGAACATTCTTTCTGAATCGACATTATCTAACCCTGTTAGAATTTTATAAGTTTCCATGAGATTCCTTCTCACTCTTCTAAACTCCAATGAATATAATCCTAACAGACTTCATCTCTCCTCATATGACAGACCTGCCATCCCAGGAATCAGCCTGGTAAACCTTGCTGTACCTTACTGTTTTTTAGCTCCACCTGAACTGATCCTACATCTTGTTCTTCTAATGGAAGATCCTCTCCCACTAATGCGCTGATCTCACCCTTTATTATCAGTTTGACCTTGCCTCCTTTTCCTTTTTGTGTGTCCTTCCTAAATGTGGAATATCCTTGAATTATTTTTCAGAATATTTGTTGTTTTCAATTTCTTTGAAGTTGTATGCAAAAATCCTTTATTGATTATTTTGCCATTATTCTACAGAATGAATCTTTATTGCAATTTAATCATATCTGTGTCAGAGTTACAGTATATATTGTAGCATTCTGTGCATGGAGAGAGATGAGTTTGGGCAAATTTACACACAGATTGTTCAGAAACCCATGGATTGCAAGACTTTCAATTCCCGGCTCGGGTCACTGTCTGTGTGGAGTCTGCATGTTCTCCCTGTGCATGCATGGGTTTCCTCCGGGTGCTCCGGTTTCCTCCCACTGTCTGAAAGACATGCTGATTAGGTGCATTGGCCATGCTAAATTCTCCCTCAGCGTACCCAAACAGTTGCCGGAGTATGGCCACTGGGAGATTTTCACTGTAACTTAATCAGTGTTAATGTAAGCCTACTTGTGACACTAATAAATAAACAACTAATAAATAAACTTAACAGTATGTAGATAGTCCTACTAGGGAAGGGGCCATACTGGACCTGGTATTGGGCAATGAGCCCAGCCAGGTGGTCGATGTTTCAATAGGGGAGCAGTTCGGAAACAGTGACCACAATTCAGTAAGCTTCAAGGTACTGATGGATAAAGATAAATGTAGTCCTCAAGTTAAGGTGCTAAATTGGGGGGAGGCTAATTACAACAATATTAGGCAGGAACTGAAGAATGTAGATTAGGGACAGATGTTTGAGGGCAAGTCAACATTTGGCATGTGGGAAGCTTTCAAGTGTAAGTTGAAAGGAATTCAGGACCGGCACATTCCTGTAAGGATGAAGGATAAGAATGGCAAGTTTTGAGAACCTTGGATAATGAGAGATATTATTAGCCAAGTCAAAGAGAAAAAGGAAGCATTTGTCAAAGCTGGGAGGCTGGGAACACACGAAGCAAGTGTGGAATACAAGGAAAGTAGAAAGAAATTTAAGCAAGGAGTAAGGAGGGCCAAAAGGGGTCACGAGAAAGCATTGACCAGCAGGGTTAAGGAAAATCCCAAGGCTTTTTATACATATAAAAAGACCAAGAGGGTAGCTAGAGAGAGGGTTGGCCCATCAAGGACAAGAGAGGAAATCTATGCGTGGAGCCAGAGGAAATGGGCGAGGTATTAAATGAGTACTTTGCATCAGGATTCACCAAAAAGAAGGACTTGGTGGATGATGAGTCTGGGAAAGGGTGTGTAGATAGTTTGAGTCATGTTGAAATCAAAAAGGAGGAGGTATTGGGGTTCTTGAGAAACATTAAAGTAGACAAGTCCCCAGGGCCTGATGGGATATACCCCAGAATACTGAGAGAGGCAAGGGAGGAAATTGCTGGGGCCTTGAGAGAAATCTTTGTATCCTCACTGGCTACAGGGGAGGTCCCAGAAGATTGCAGAATAGCCAATTTTGTTCCTTTGTTTAAGAAGGGTAGCAAGAATAATCCAGGTAATTACAGGCCGGTGAGCCTTACATCAGTTGTAGGGAAATTATTGGACAGGATTCTTTGAGACAGGATTTATTCCCACTTAGAAATAAGTGAACGTATTAGTGAGAGGCAAGATGGTTTTGTGAAGGGGAGGTCGTGTCTCACTAACTTGATCGAGTTTTTCAAGGAAGGGACGAAGATGATTGATGAGGGTAGGGCAGTGGATGTTGTCCACATGGACTTCAGTAAGGCCTTTGACAAGGTCCCTCAATGCAGACTGGTGCAGACGGTGAAGCCGCATGGGATCAGAGGTGAGCTAGCAAGGTGGATACAAAACTGGCTCTGTCAAAGAAGACAAAGGGTCGCAGTGGAAGGGTGCATTTCTGAATGGAGGGCTGTGACAAGTGGCGTTCCTCAGGGATCAGTGCTGGGATCTTTGCTGTTTGTAATATATATAAATGATTTGGAGGAAAATGTAACTGGTTTGATTAGTAAGTTTGCGGATGACACAAAGGTTGGTGGATTTGCGGATAGCGATGAGGACCATCAGAGGATACAGCAGGATATAAATCGGTTGGAGACTTGGGCGGAGAGATGGCAGATGGAGTTTAATCCAGACAAATGTGAGGTAATGCATTTTGGAAGGTCTAATACAGATAGGAAATATACAGTAAATGGCAGAACCCTTCAGAGTATTGATAGGCAAAGGGATCTGGGTGTACAGGTACACAGGTCACTGGAAGTGGCAATGCAGGTGGAGAAGATAGTCAAGAAGGCATACGGCATGCTTGCCTTCATCAGCCGGGGCATTGAGATTAAAAATTGGCAAGTCATGTTGCAGCTTTATAGAACCTTAGTTAGGCCGCACTTGGAATATAGTGTTCAATTCTGGTTGCCACACTACCAGAAAGATGTGGAGGCTTTGGAGAGGGTACAGAAAAGATTTACCAGGATGTTGCCTGGTTTGGAGGGCATTAGCTATGAGGAGAGGTTGGAGAAACTTGGTTTGTTCTCACTGGAATGACGGAGGTTGAGGGGCGACCTGATAGAAGTCTCCAAGATTATGAAAGGCATGGACAGAATGGACAGTCAGAATCTTTTTCCCAGGGTGGAAGAATCAATTAGTAGGGGGCACAGATTTAAGGTGCGAGGGGCAAGGTTTAAAGGAGATGTACGAGGCAGATTTTTTACACAGAGGGTGGTGGGTGCCCGGAACTCGCTGCCGGGGGAGGTAGTGGAAGCGGAAACGGTAGTGGCTTTTAAGGGGCATCTTGGCAAATACATGAATAGGGTGGGAATAGAGGGATATGGTCCCCGGAGGGTAGGGGGTTTTAGTAAAGTCCGGCAGCATTGGTTAGTGCAGGCTTGGAGGGCCAAAGGGCCTGTTCTTGTTTGTAGTTTTCTTTGTTCTTTGTTCTTAATAATGAGGTACAGGACTGCTAAGTAATTATGTAGAGACTATTCCAGGTACAGGTATGCAGATCTGCATGACAGTCTTCAAATTGTGGAAGGCCCTGGTTAAAATAGTGAGAGCTATGCTTCAAATAAATCTGGGTACCACAACAGCTTTGCACCTCATATTTAAATAAGCTTTAAATGCTCATATTATGCATTAAACATGCTGGATCATTCATTATTAGCATATTACATACTGTCATGTTATGCGTTCGGAATGATTTAGAAAGGCAAATTATATGGCATGAAATGAAATTAAAATTAAAGATATTATTAAAAGATGAACCGCAAAGACCTCCGCCTTACAAAGGAATTCATGAACTTAAGCCAAATCATAGCTAATTTTATCATCAAGTTATTGAACTAATTACACTTGTGAATGGTTTGCGCTAAGTGATTTTGAGCAACTGTTCCTTTATTTTGCTTTGAGGCTGCTGTGTCATGTTATTTTAGACATTCCCCTGAATGCATACAGAGAGCCACAAAGTGAAATTTAATTCCATGTCATTCCGGAAAAGGTTCATGCTTTATGCAGCTGGCTTTAAACCCAAATCTAAACACCAAAAATCTGAACCAGAGAGCTATGGCTGCGGAGCACTAAATTTTACAAATTGCAATTTTAAAGCAATTTCCAAACACTTTGAGTAAATCTCATCTCTGTTACTCTGAAGTATCTGTGGTTCTGTTTAGTGGAGTTCATTCTAGTCTCTGTCTCCCCTGCCAATTGATGAGATCAACTGTTCTTAGAATCCTACAACTGTTCCGCC
Source organism: Mustelus asterias (assembly GCF_964213995.1). Lineage (NCBI taxonomy): Eukaryota > Metazoa > Chordata > Chondrichthyes > Carcharhiniformes > Triakidae > Mustelus > Mustelus asterias. The sequence continues at coordinate 18,299,061 of NC_135803.1, read as the reverse complement.
TTCTTTATGTTGTGATATTAAAGCAGATGAGAATTTTTTTATTTATTTAATCCAAACAACAATCTGTATACAGTTTTGGTCTCCTTACTTGAGAAATGATATACTGGCACTGGAGGGGGTGCAGCGGAGATTCACTAGGTTAATTCCATACTTGAGAGAGTTGGCTTATGAAGAGAGACTGAATTGACTGGGACTATACTCATTGGAATTCAGAAGAATGAGCAGAGATCTTATAGAAACATATAAGATAATGAAGGGAATAAGTAAGATAGAAGCAGGGAGGTTGTTTCCACTGGCAGGTGAAACTTGAACTTGGGGGCATGGCCTCAAAATAAGGGGGAGCAGATTTAGAACTGGGTTGAGGAGGAACTTCTTCACACAAAGCGTTGTGAATCTGTGGAATTCCCTGCCCAGTGAAGCAATTGAGGCTACCTCATTGAACGATTTTTAAGGCAAGGATAGATAAAGTTTTGAATAGTGAAGGAATTAATGGTTTTGGTGAGCGGGCGGGTAAGTGGAGCTGAGTCCACAAAAAGATCAGCCATGGTCTTATTGAATGGCGGGGTAGGCTCGAGGGGCCGGATGGCCGACTTCTGCTCCTACTTCTTATGTTCTTATGTTCTTAGCAGACACTACGACAACGGACGAATGGACACCGTTCGATAATTACCAGGCAGGAGTGTTCCCTTCCTGTTGGAGAACACTTCAACAGTCAAGGGCATTCAGCCTCTGATCTTTGGGTGAGCGTTCTCCAAGGCGGCCTTCAAGACACACGACAATGCAGAATCGCTGAGCAGAAACTGATAGCCAAGTTCCGCACACATGAGGACGGCCTCAACTGGGATCTTGAGTTCATGTCACACTATCTGTAACCCCCACGACTTGCCTGGGCTTGCAAAATCTCACTAACTGTCCTGGCTTGAGACAATTCACACCTCTTTAACCTGTGCTTATCCCTCTCTCCACTCGCATTGTCTGCACTTGTAAAGACTTGATTACCTGTTAAGACTCGCATTCCAACCATTATCTTGTAATTGAGTTTGTGTCTATATATGCCATGTTTGTGAACGCAACTCCCACTCACCTGATGAAGGAGCAGCGCTCCGAAAGCTTTTGCTACCAAATAAACCTGTTGGACTTTAACCTAGTGTTGTGGGACTACTTACTGTGCCTTCTAAGCAGCCCACTTCAGCACTCAACTACCCCTGTGGCCGAGTACAATCTGCTTCCAGGATTGGAGATTGGATAAGCTTTTATCTTGAAATTTTGTATGATTTGAAAATAAATACCATGAAGAATAACGACTTTGGTATGACAACCATTATAATTACCTTAGCACTCATTGGATCATGAATTAGAATATCCCATTCATGCATTAAGTATTTTAAAAGAACTGAAAAATTCTATCACATTTTTAACAAATAATGTTGACAACTGATATGTTTATTTGTATGCAAATATGAAGATGCCTTTATAAGCACCATCAAGAACTGAGCACAGAATGAGGATGATGACATGCTATATGCATATATATGATATCAGGTTGGTTGACTGCTGATTTTCCCACATGAAGTCATCACCATGACAGTGTAGGAGTCTACCCCGAAGTATAAATGTGTTGAAGTCTAGCACTCTTTTTTTTACTGTGTGGAGACTCTCAGTGGCTTCAAATAAGAAAGCAACAAAGAGGAAACAGACTGAGTTCACACATGTTTGATCACACAAACTTTGGTGCATGCTTGCTCCATGTGTTTGATGTACCAAACGGTTATAAAGGCATTCACTGCGCTGTGCTGTCACTGCACAGAGCAATCAAGAAAAATGCTTTGTCTTTTTAAGCCTGACTCACAAACTAAAGCCCGAAAGTAGTATCTATCCAGTAGCAATTAAAATCATGGGAATAACAGTAGGTCATTCAGCCACTCAAGCCTGCTCAGCCTTTCATGGTCATGGCTGATCATAGAATCCTACAGTGCAGGAGGAGGCCATTCGGCCCATCAAGTCTGCATTGACCATAACCCTACCCAGGCCCCATCCCCATAACCCCATGCATTTACCCTAGCTAGCCCCCCTGACACTAAGAGGCAATTTAGCATGGCCAATCCCACCTAACCAGCACATCTTTCAGACTGCGGGACGAAACCAGAGTACCCGGAGGAAACCCACGCAGACACGAGGAGAATGTGCAAACTCCACACAGACAGTGACCCAAACCGGGAATCAAACCCAGGTCCCTTGCGTTGTGAGGCAGCAGTGCTAACCATTGTGTCACCGTGCTGCCCGTGTGATCTGTATCACAACTCCATATCCCTGGATACTCTTAGCAAACGCAAATCAACCTCAGTCCTGAAAGCTCTAGTTTGTTGTTTCTCAACAGCCACAGACTTTTTGGGGAAGGAGGATGATTTGTGTTGGAGCAAAAAAACAGAAAATCTCAGCAGGTCTGACAGCTTCTGTGGAGAGAATAGAGCCAACGTTTTCGGTCTGGATGACCCTTCGCCAAAGCTGTTGTTAGTGTCAAGCCTTCTTTCAATTATTTCATGGTTATTTTATTGAAAAAAGCAACTTTTCTTCAGCATTCACTCTTTACTCTTACTTTATGGTGCAGTTTTGAAAAAAAAGATTCCTGCAGATGTTTACAATGTGTGTTAAACAACAGTTAAACTTACCAACTCAAGCAAATCAGTGAATATTGACCAAAACTCTTGGAACTCTCGCCATATATCAAGGATAACATGGGGACAATTCTCCAATAAGAACCACATATAACCAAATGTTGTTGCTACATGGAATGTGTCTAATTTACAGGGATAACAAGTTTTATTTCAATATTACTATATTACTATTAAATACTGGAACTAGGGGGCATGGCCTCAAAATAAGGGGGAGCAGGTTTTGGACTGAGTTGAGGAAGAACTTCTTAACCCAAAGGGTTGTGAAGCTATGGAATTTCCTGCCCAATGAAGCAGTTGAGGCGACCTCATTGAATGTTTTTAAGGCAAGGATAGATAAATTTTTGAACAGTAAAGGAATTAAGGGTTATGGTGAGCGGGCGGGTAAGTGAAGCTGAGTCCATGAAAAGATCAGCCATGGTCTTATTGAATGGCGGAGCAGGCTCGAGGGGCCGAATGGCCTACTCCTGCTCCTTGTTCTTATGTTCTTATTATTGACCTCACTTCAATTATCTGTCCATCTTAAATCAGCATTTAGGTTTGTGTTCTGCACAGATCGTTTTGTTTATTGAAGGCCTAACATAATTAATAATGCATCTGTGTTTGTTAAATGGGCATTTTTAAAAATTATTACTCCAGAGTCAGGGTTTAGCATCTTACAAAACACAGGTTACTGAATAGAAGGCTAAGATTCAAACCTGAACAGCTATTGGTCCACAATATTTGGACTCCTTGGAGTTTAGAAGGTTGAGAGGTGAACTCATTGAAAACATGTAAGATTCTGGGCGGGCTTGACAGAGTAAATGCCGAGAGGATGCTTTTCATTATGGGGGAATCTCGAACTTGGGTGCACCGTTTAAAAATAAGGAGTCTCCCATTTAAGGGAGGAGGAATTTCTTCTTTCAGGGCAATGGTCTTTGGGATTCTCTTCCTCAGAGAGCAGTGGGAGGCTGGGTAATTGAATGTATTCAAGGATGGGTTCGACAGATTTTTGATCTACAAGGCAGTCAAGGGACAGGATTTTCTGGCCCACTCGCCCTCAAGGTCGGAAAATCCCGCCCGAGGTCAATGGACCTTTGCATGATCCACGTCCCGCCTGCCACAATTCCTGTTGTGGTGGGCAGACAGGGAAGCGGAATTCAAGTCACAGTCAGAGCAGCCGTGATCTGATTGAATGGCGGTGAAGCAGGCTTGATGGGCCGAATGGCCTACTCCTGATCCTGCTGCTTATGACCTTGTGATAACCATACTGGTGTCATTTGCCATTAGCTACTTCTCTGCTAATATTTGCTTCACACTTGATACAATACAGACATTATGCTCATAAACGTTAAGTTCAGTCTGAGGGTGACTAATTTTTGGAAAATAACTTGTGCCACCATCTAATTTACCATTAATCAATTCCGCCCTCTATGGCTGACAAGAAGTGTTCTCTCAGCAACCAAATTCCATTTTGTGGCAACGCGAACACCAGGTGCAACCCACAAGGGCTCAGTCGTATTTTTATCTTGTAAAAGATGCTTAATGCTGTATTTTTACTTGACAAGCAGTAACAGTGAAGTGTTCAGGGGAAGCTTATTCTCATCTTTTACTTCCTTTATTTTTTACTTTTTTAAAGATCTTGCGGCGTGATATATTTTGACACAATGTTACAAAATTCTGTGCTTCCTGTGACATTGTGTCATAATAACCAATGTCTATCGCCAACCGGGTGACGTTGAAACATCCTCTTTAAGCAGAAGACAATGACATTTTAATGTGAGGGATTGGTGGCACGGTTTCCGAAATTCTTTTATTTTTGTGTCTTAGCATGACAGGATGAAGTTATCCTGCTGGTGTGATGTTTAATCAAGGAGACAGCCTCATTCAAAAGCAAGTAAAACTGAAGTGCTACATAATCTTTTTCTAATTCCTTATTTTCTACTTCAGCAACTTTGCATGCTTTTTGCATGGAAGATGTGCCGAGGGTCTGTTCCTTGTTAAGACCACAAATGTTGCAGCGATTACTGGCAGTTCGAAAATGAAAAGCGAAAGTAATCCTTCAAATGGATAGCAAATCCCTCTGTTAAAAGTTCTAATATATCATTCATATTCAACGCCATCTTAAAAAAGTGTGGCATTCAACAGCAACAACTGGCATTAGTGTGGCAGCATTAAAATAAAATTTATCCAAACATGCTTCACAGCTCGGCAAAAGGAAAACAGACAGTCAAGGAGAGGGAGGAGGGTTGATGGGTTTTGAGGAGCTTTTTACAGCTGGAGATAGATGTTTTAAAAACTTGGGAATTATAGAGAAGGCAGCTTTTTTTTTAAAAAAAGTATTCCTTTCTCAGAGTTACAAAGCCAATGCACAGAAAGGATGGGGCAAACCTCTAATCCATCTCCTTGCTTGCTCCAAAAACCAATTCAAAATCAAATTGAATCCAATTCTTTGTGCACACAAAAGTAAAGTGAGTCAAGTTTATTTATTAGTCACAAGTGGACTTACATTAACACTTCAATGAAGTTACAGTGAAAATCCCCTAGTTGCCACACTCCGGTGCCTGTTCGGGTACACTGAGGGAGAATTTAGCATGGCCAATGCACCTAACCAACATGTCTTTGGACTGTGGGAGGAAACCAGAGCACCCGGAGGAAACCCACTCAGACCAATGGGGAGAATGTGCAAACTCCACACAGACAGTCACCCAATGCCAGTATTGAACCCAGATCCCTGGTGCTGTGAGGCAGCAGTTCTAACCACCGTGCAGCCCCTTAAAGTGGATGTTGGGCTTCCTTCGAGCCGGAATTGAACCAGCGACCTGAGGATGTCAGTTTGAATCATCTACAGTTCTCCACTCTATCAGCTGAGCTATCGAAGGGGAACACTAAGGGACATGCTAGACCCAAGCTGACAGGAGCACGTATTGCACCTGATTTTGGACTTGATCCTACGTTTGATCTGAACCAAAAGGGAAGTGGAAATGGTCTTTGGCATCAGCAGGAAACAGGCAATAAGAAATCGGTAGCTCAGGTTACACCCTCCAGAATTTGCCAGGAGTCACCAGGAAGAGAAGATCAATCTCTGGGAACTGCCATGGGCAACTCTGGTGAAATATCATTGGGGCATTAAAAGAAAGATTGCTTACTTCACCATTTTCTTTGAGCTTTTCTGCTGACTAGAAATTAAGATACTGAAAATAGGGGGAAAAGGCTGCTTGGTTGATGATCAAGAATCATCCAACCGAGTCTTTCTGCTGTCTGTAGGAAGGCAGTCCATCACGAGGATGCATGTGCTGGCTGACCGAACGCTGGAGCAAGGGGATAGATCATATAATGAAAACTCCAGGAATATATTTGCAGATTTTTATTGAATTCAAATTTCACAATCTGCTGTGTGAATCTGTCGATTACCAATCTAATGACAATACCGCTACGCCACTGGCTGCCCATCAGAGTTGGCAACCCTACATTGAAGTCACTTTATTTAATCACCAGTGATTAGACCTGATGGGTGGGATTTTACGGCCTCCCTCGACCGTAGGGATTCTATGATTCTATGAGTAGGAGATGTGAATTCCGCAAAGAGTATAGAGTATAGAAGTAGGGGCACCTTGATGCAATTCTGTACTGAATACATTACATCCCGAGGTCAACGGACCTTCCCATTCTCTGCCCCTTACCCACTCCGATTCCCATGGGTCATGTAAGAGAAAGTAATAAACCAACAATCTAATACAATACCAAGAACTAATAATACAATAACAGACAATCCCCTTACAACAATAGAGTCCATTGTAAGTTATCTTGCAACACTGCAGGGGCTTCACCTTCCAGGGCTTTCGCCTTCAGGGTTACTCCTTCTGGGATCTCAAATAGTTCATCCAAATACTTCCGATTCCAAATTCCGCCCCCCATGAATGAAAATGCATTGGGCATCAAAGGCAAGGGCAAGGGTGCCATGGCTGCACTAGCTGCCAATATAGGCGGAGCATCAGATTGGGGTTCTCCACATCAATTCTTATTTCTAACTCAACCCAACATGCTGAACGACAAACTGCATCCGGCAGCCAATTATTTCTCAGCTCCCCCTTTCACATCAAAAATTAGCCCTCGCGGCACTCTTTTCATTTCATGTGCTGCAAATGTGGAGATGCCTCCGCGACTTCAGAAAAAGGAGGCCAGCCTTCCTGAAGATGTAAAGTCACTTGATCTAATCCGAGGGAGCACCAGCTCAGATATTGGCACCACTCATATTTTCGAGGCATGCCCAGAAGAGGGGTCTTCACATTGTGAATCATTGCATGGGCACTGATGTGCAGGATCTAGGGGCGGGAAAGATGGGATACACATGCCAGCTCTCTGGAAGGTGAGATCACAGACTAGCTCTCATTTTCTCAGATGCACACTTCAAGCACCAAGCTGCCTAAGAAGTATTATGGACAAATGCTACAAAACTCTGGTCAGCAGACTTCATACAATGGCTCGGAGTAAGGAGGAGTTCAGCTCCAACTTGTGCACATATCATGGAAACGCAAATTGTCCAACATGGGTGAGGAGGTGAGTTCCATGAACACAACACATGGCACCCACCTTGATGGCACCTTAGTTGACAGCTTCTAAAACAGTTAGCACTATCATGGAAACTCAGACAGCTGCCAACTTGAGTTGGGGGCTAGGATTAATAGGGACTTCAAGATCACCTGTCATGCCCGGTAAAGGCATGTCATGTATTCAGTACAGAATTGCAGCAACATGCCCCTACTTCTATACTCTGAATTATTTGCGGAATTCATACCTCCTACTCACAGAATCATAGAATCCCTACACTGCAGAAGGAGGCTATTCAGCCCATCGAGCCTGCAACTCTGACAAGAATCCCACCCAGGCCCTATCCCCATTTATGTACTTACCCAAAACTCAAAACCTACAGGTTCCCAGAATTACTTGGCGGAATTCTCCCATCCCGTCCACCACCAGAATCATTGCCAAAGGACCATACAAAGGTCTGTTGACCTTGGGTGGGATTTTTCGGTCTTGGGGTGAGCTTGGCCAGAAAAGCCCACCCACTGTTCTCCAATTTTTAAACTTAACAATGAGAGCTGTAGAGAAACTAATCAAATCATTAGTGGGTGCGAATGGCAATGTATAGCAATGATTTATAACTTTAAATCATTCTGGGTGGACAATAGAAGCATTGTTCATATGGTCACCTGACCAAAACTGGATTCGCATAATGAATCCGATTTTCCCCAGAGCCACAGAGAAATCAGTCAGTCTGCAAACCACACAGTAAGAAGTAGCAGCTGCAAGGATAGCAACCTTCATGCCTTGAAACTTTGAGACAGCAACATCACAAAGTCTCCAAGTCTGTTTCCTCCCAAGTCGACCAATACAGGTAATCAACCTCCTGGTAAGATAACTACAAGTGACAAATGTTGTGACCTACTGAAAACCCATTTCTTCAAGGGGATCCTATCATAATCCTGATATACAACTCCACCTAGATTTTGGCTGCGATTCTCCCATCCGCGCCCGCCACTTTTCTGGCGGGTCTGGCCGGGAGACGTGTGTTTCCAGCCTTGAACGGGGATTTGTGCATGCAGGGGGAACACATGCACATTTCCTGGAGCCAGCGAGCAGTCGCCGACACGCTGGAAACCGGCGGGAAGGCAGGTAAGTACTTCATTCCGGCAGGGTTCAGACTCGCTCCCCACGTTCGGGGAACTAGTGGGAGACCCCGCCAGAATGAAGGGGGGGCAATCGGGGCCTCCAGGGAGAGGGGGTGGTGCCCCCTGAGCATGGGCACCCTGGCAGTGCCAGCCTGTGCCCCCTGGCACTGCCCAATGGGCAAATTACCCATTGCCAGGGAATACCCTGGCATTGCCCATCAGGCGTCGGGCAGTGCCAAGGAGGCGTGGCCTATTGTGGATGGGGCCTCGGGGCGAACAGTGGGGTGGGGGGTTCCACTGCCACTCTGCAGACAGGATCGGTCTGGGATGGAGGGAGGGCAGAGATTGGGATGGCTGGGGGGGTGGTCTGCCTGGGGGTGTTGCATCTGGGGTGGTCTGACCCCGGGGGTGTCAGCGAGGGGGCTCTGCCGGGGTGAGGGGGGTGGGGGGATCGCCACTGCTGGGGGGTGGGGCCTGGGCATCGGGGTGCTCTGGGGCAGAGGGCGGTCAGGGCTGGCCCGGGAATTGTTGTGGTGGCCGCGATCGGGCTATGGTGGGTGCTGGAGGGGCAGCACTGCGGGGGGTCCCAAGCTGGCCAGCGATTGGGTTGGCCAGCAAATGGGAGTTTGACAGTTTGGGGCCACTGTGCATGTGCGGAGTTCCAGAACTGTCAGACTGCACCGCAAATAGGCCCCACCCCCCCTGGGTTTTTAATGAGATTCGTGACTGGGACTTCTTCAGTGCACAGAGTGTGAAGATTCAGGTGAGAAGCTGAACTGACAGAACTGTCGCGATCTAGATTAGTTTTCCCGCCAATTCAGCACTTTTGGGAGAATCGCCCCCTTTGAATCCACCTAGACTACCCTTCAGTCGGGAAAATGCCTTCTTCGCCAGCCTTGGTGCACTATTCTCTTTAACTCATTTTTCCTGTGTGTGTGGTGTGTAAAATAGGATCCGAAGTGAACATGTGAATAATATTCTTTATTTAAACCCATGATAGCTTGAGCTGCTTATTCTAATTGACCAGGGGTTAAGAAACACCCACACCTTCCTTTTTAAAAACACACTGGTTACGCACAGTAAAAGGGAATTCCTGCTTTAGTTCTCTCTCATCCGTGTCAGTAACAGCATCTGCTTTCTGTTTTCATGCAATGCTAAGGGGATGCTGAGGTGTGATCCCAAGATTTAGCCAGCTTCAAATGGTACATTGATGATTAATCTGTAAATGGTGAACCAGCCTTTGAGAGAGTGCTAAAGGGTCCTTCCTGCCCATTGGTACCATAAGTTGATGGGAGAGTTTCTCAAACAGTGAGTGGAACAGCGTGGCAGTCCAATGTCAAGACTTATTTATAATGTTCTTGCATGTGCCCAGGATGCTGATGGAGCAGCACAAATCAACATGGCGAGCTGTTACCCCTCTGCACATGAGGGGTGGCGGAGTGGCACAATTGTTTGAATCCCAGCTTGGGTCACTGTCTGCGTGGGTTTCCTCCGGGTGCTCCGGTTTCCTCCCACAGTCCGAAAGACGTGCTGGTTAGGTGCATTGGCTGTGCTAAATTCTCCCTCAGTGTGCCCGAACAGGCGCGGGAGTGTGGAGACTAGGGGATTTTCATAGTAACTTCATTGCAGTGTTAATGTAAACCTACTTGTGACACTAATAAATAAACTTTATTGGAAATAATGGTGTCCCTTTTTTGCCTGAAAAATCGGGATGGCACGATCGAATTTATAGCCCAGTACCTCTGGTAGTGCAGCACTCCCTCGGTGACTCAGCGGGGATTTTGGCCAGAATTTTACCGGCACTCCTGTTCCTGAATCGGGGCCGGCGAGGTTTGCAGAACGGAATTCTCCATTGGCCTCGGGAGGGATTTTACGAGCCTCGCCCGAGTGAGGTCGTAAAATTCCGGCTTTTGCATACAATTCATGGTGTTGGATTTAAGCCTCCCGCCTCAGGCTCCAAACTGAGCCACGGCTGACACCAGACAAGCTGTGATAAATTTTCAAATAGTCTGGCTTTGCAGATTGGCTGCCTATTATAGAAACCATATGATTCTCCTTTCTGGCCGGCACTGAGAATTGAGAATATAATACAATATCAATGAGAGACAGATGACAATTTTCTTCAGGTCTTTTTAAAACAAAAACAAGAAATAACTCAGGCTTTTCTCCCCTCCCCCATCGCTGTAAAACAAAATAAGGTTTTGTTTCTACTTTTGTTTAGCCACCAATAGACTTGGTGGTGAAAGCACCTACTTATTCAGCCCCTCAGCACGCTCACCTGCGCTGTGTGGCGCACCTGTCATGCCCTCACTGAGCAGAGCAGCGGACACCTTCACCCTTGACGTCTCCTACTCTTCAAACAGCTGCTGAGTGATAGGAAACATGGCTTGAGGTGAGTTAACCTTTTCTCCTCACTGTGGGAAACCACTCCCCTGCTACTCTTTTGCAATGCCCATTGATAAAAAAAAACAGCTAAAATAACTGCAGCGCTCCCACTTTAACGGTATTTAACAGGGACCGGTTTAGCCAATTACCCTGCGAATTGGCATTGCAAATATCTGTCACAAGCTGCAATATGACTTCCCCAGCATCCTGTTTCAGCTGCTAGGCCCTCGGTGATAATATTCAGTCCAAATACTTTCTACACAGAGAGGAATTGAAGCTTGATCTGTAATAACTCGGGATCAAAATTGCCCATCAAATCAGTGACAGATTAGTTAGGAAGAGGTATTACTCATCTACAAAGGACTCTTTCAGCTGTCCCTGACGCAGCTCGTGTGCATCTGCCGACAAGCTTTTAAATCCTTCGAGCTGTCAGTTACTGGCGTGTGACAGTGATGGTACACACAGCTCATTTCGAGGTTCAGTTATAACACATGAAATTCCAAATCGGTGGCAGGAGTCTGCCCTGTGATGTACACCCCGGCACCGTGGGTAGTGAGCGCCGCTCTTTCAACCCGTTGATGCCATTTTAAAAGGTTTTGTTTTAATCAATCTCCTTTGTAGATTCCACCCTAAGGTGACAGCCAATGAACATTTTATGGTGTCAGCCTTCCTCTGAATTATTTGATCCCACGCTGCCTCCAGTGAGGTACCCAACTCTGTCATGTTCTCTCCATATTTTCCATTGTTTTCCCCAACTGTGCATGCTAACAGCTCCGCTCACCAACACTGCTGCATTGACAACCACAGTCTTGTTCCAATACATAGCAACAATGCATAGCTGTTAGCCATAATGCTGTCATAAAATACAAGGATTTATATAACCCTACTCATCTGTTCATGGTCACTGTGTCAACTTTCAGTATTTCGCTTACTATCAATAAATCTTTGTCATATTAACTGCATATCAGAAGCACATTTTCTTCGTGTTTTCAACATTGGACACTATAATATTCTTGATCTTGCTGGGCTAATGCAGAATATTTACAGTCTGTTGAGGTAAGGGAAAGATCAGCTTTATTGGAACATATCTTGCTGTGAGCGACATCTCACCACAAGGGTGTGCAAGATCATGCTACATTGCATCACTTCCTGCGATGTGTGTACTGTCTCATTAGCATATCACTTTTAGAATTAATCCCCTATACTACATCTCGCCCCCAAGTCTCTGACTTCAATTTTTTTTATACAGAGGGAACAATTGTAACGGTTTAACTATCCTACCTAAACAGGTTCTCAGCCCTTTTGAAAGGTATTAAAGATTTGAGTCTGTGGGGTTGCTCGCTCAAGTTCTGCTGGTTTAGAAGGACAATTTATGGAAGACTCAAGTTGATCAATCTGGTTGTCGTCCAGGTCTCTCGATGAACGCAGCATCTCTGGTCTGTTCCGGTTTGGTAGATGACTGCTTCAATTGTGTAGAAGGTTGCTTCTGCGTGGCAACTGTGCACATCTGTTCCATCTCCACACCATCTCAATGTACCATTATTCTGTCTGGATGAGATAGGAATGCTCAGCCTCTGGTCCGTGGCAAACTTGGACTCAAACTTGGAGATCTGGCATGTTTTGTGACGTTTGTCACAGTTCCATATCTGGCTGGAATGCTGCTCTTCCTCCTTCTCCCTTTCCCAAGTCACGAGCTCACAGACGAATTAGGAGCAGGATTAGGACATTTTGCCCCTTGAGTCTGTTTGTACTCATGACATCCATGTGCATGGGTCAGAGGAAAGTTGAATCCTCAATCATATTTCCATCAGGAGTTCAATTGGTTCTATACCATTTTGGAGTTGAGTGAACAGTAGCTCAGGAGTGCAAGTTGGATGTAGTCGTTCTTCAGTAATGCTTTCACTGTATGCACTCCTCTTTTAGCTTCACTGTTGACTAGATTGTATCTTGATGACCTAGTAAGATGGGGAAATCCACTCAATGCTGTGAACTCTTTAAAATATTTGCTGGAAAATTGTGGTCCACAGTCTGAGAATACAAGATCTCAGATTCCATGTGTTGCAAATATCTCCATCAGCGATGTAACCACTGCTTCAGAAAAGTGGCCCTGCAGTTGTTGACTTCTACCCATCTGGCGTAGGATTCTCACTACGATCAAAAACGTTTTTCCTCTGTGTTCAAAGAGGTCCATCCCAAGATGTTCCCATGATCTTGATGGGAAGGAAGATGACAAGATGAGGAAGAATATTCCTGCTATAGAGGGAGTGCAGCGAAGGGTTACCAGACTGCTTCCTGGGATGGCAGGACTGTCATATGAGGAGTATTTGAGTCAGTTAGGATTATAGTCACAGGGATTTAGGAGAATGAGCGGTGGGGGGGGGCGGGGGGAAGAGGGGGAAATCTCATAGAAACCTGTAAAATTATAACAGGACTAGACAGGGTACATGCAGAAAGGATGTTCCCGATGGTGGGAGTGTCCAGAACCAGGGGCCATAGTCTAAAGATAAGGGGTGGAACTTTTAGGACTGAGATGAGGAGAAATCTCTTCATCCAAAGAGTGGTAATTTCATCCAAAGTATAAAATTTGTTCGCACAGAAAGCAGTTGAGGCTAAAATATTGCATGTTTTCAAGAAGGAGTTTGATATAGCTCTTGGGAGTGAAGGGGACCAAAGGATATGGGGGGGAAGACGGGATCAGGCTAGTGAGTTGGATGATCAGCCATCATCATAATGAATGGCAGAGCAGGCTAAAAGGCATAAAGCCTACTCCTGCTCCTATGTTCTATGTTTCTATATATTGACTTGTCATAACAATTGGCATAGTGGCTCATTGATGACAGCAAGGTTGAGCAAAAACTATTCGGCTTAGTTTATAATATTCATTAATCTCTGGAGGTCAGTCGCATCATGAGGAGTGAGAAACTCCTTGATTGTACTTAGAGTCATAGAGTCATAGAGGTTTACAGCATGGAAACAGGCACTTTTTTTAACCACTAAGGTAGTCCCAATTGCCTGTGTTTGGCCCATATCCCTCTATGTCCATCTTACCTATGTAACTGTCCAAATGCTTTTTAAAAGACAAAACTGTACCCGCTTCTACTACCGCCTCTGGCAGCTTGTTCCAGACACTCACCATTCTCTATGTGAAAAAAATGCCCTCTGGACCATTTTGTATCTCTCATCTGAAACCTATGCACTCTAGTTTTAGACTCCCCTACCTTTTGGGAAAATATGTTGACTATCTAGCTGATCTATGCCATCCGTTATTTTATAGACCTCTATAAGATCACCCCTAAGCCACCTATTCTCCAGGGAAAAAAGTCCCAGTCTATCCAGTTTCTCCTTATAACTCAATCCATCAAGTCCCAGTAACACCTTAGTAAATCTTTTCTGCACTCTTTCTAGTTTAATAATATCCTTTCTATAATAGGGTGACCAGAACCTTTACATAGTATTCCAAGTGTGGCCTTACCAATGTCTTATACAACTTCAACAAGACGTCCCAACTCCTGTATTCAATGTTCTTGTCCTCTGTGGGCCAACTTGGACACCAGGTGCATCCACAATATGCCTGTGATAACCCCCAGGGCTTGCATGGGGAATCATTGATTGACCTCCCTGTACAATTCATTGAATACAAGCTCTCTGGGGATTGGTAACTAACTAACCAGGTGGAGCTCATATACTGAGCCGAATATAAAGCAGGCCCCTGAATGGGTCCATTGTTGTATTGTCCTGGTTGGGACCTGTTTGTGTTCACCACGGGCTTGTGGTTTTGCTTTACTTTAGTTTGTGCAATAAAGCACTGTTCTTTTACAGCTGACTCCTGGAGTTATTATAATGCCCAAGGAACTTGATAGTTGACTGTGAAAGTCCAAATTTGTTGTTGAGTATAAGTCCTACTTCCTATCGGTTATGTAGCAAAGCTTGCACTTGTGTCATGTTTTGTATGAGTGGATCCAATGAGCAGGAGAGCATCCATGCGACAGACAACTCCATCAGTCCTCGAGGATACTTAACCTGGAAGATTTCTGGTTCTGATCTGGTGCCAATTGATAATTTTTTGAAACACAACTTCCCAAATGGTACAATGAAAATTGTGAGCAACATAGATTCTTCATTGAAAGATAGTTGTCAAAAACCAATATTTACATTGAGCTTTGTGAAGGTTGAACCCTTTCCCAATTTTGCCAAATTCTCATCCACATAGGATGAACTTGGCACTCAACTGCTTCGTCCAGTTGAGTAAGCTCCACTCAATTTGATTTGATTCATTATTGTCACATGTATTAGTATACAAGGAAAAGTATTTTTTCTTGCGCGCTATACAGACAAAGCATATCATACATAGAGAAGGAAAGCAGAGGGTGCAGAATAGAAAATAGGTGCAGGAGTAGGCGTTTTGGCTCTTTGAGCCTGCACCACTGTTCAATATGATCATGGCTGATCATGCACTTCCAGTATCCCACTCCCGCTTTCTCTCCATACCCCTTGATCCCTTTAGCCGCAAGGGCCACATCCAGTTCCCTCTTGAACATATCCAACGAGGCCTAACAGCTTTCTGTAGTACAGAATTCCATAGGTTCACAACTCTCTGAGTGAATAAGTTCTTCCTCATCTCAGTTCTGAATGGCTTCCTTCTTATTCTTAGACTGTGACCCCTAGTTTAGGAATTCCCAAATATCAGGAACATTCTTCCCACATCTCGCCTGTCCAGTCACATCAGGATTCTATATGTTTCTATGAGATCCCCTCTCATTCTTCTAAATTCCAGTGAGTACAAGCCTAGTCAATCCAGTCTTTCTTCATATGTCAGTCCTGCCATTCCAGGAATTAGTAGTGTTACAGTCATGGCTAGGCTGTCGAGAAAGATCAACTTAACATGAGTTTGTATATCCAGCATTGTATCGTCGCCTGGTACACCTGCTAATAGTTTTGATTTGATTTATTATTGTCACATGTATTGGTTTACAGTGAAAAGTATTGTTTCTTGTGCACTATACAGACAAAGCATACCGTTCATAGAGAATGAAAGGAGAGGGTGCAGAATGTAGTGTTGCAGTCATAGTTAGAGTGTAGAGAAAGATCAAGTTAATATGAGGTAGGTCCATTCAAAATTCTGATGGCAGCAGGAAAGAAGCTGTTCTTGAGTCGGTTGGTATGTGACCTTAGACTTTGATATCTTTTTCCCGGTAGAAGAAGGTGGAAGAGAGAATGTCCAGGGTACGTTGGATTCTTAATTATGTTGGCTGCTTTTCTGAGGCAGCAGGAAGTGTAGACAGAGTCAATGGATGAGAGGCTGTTTTGCATGATGGACTGGGCTTCGTTCACAACTCCTTGGGGCCTTCTACAGAGCAGGAGCCATACCAGCTGTGGCACAACCAGAAAGAATGCTTTCTATGGTGCATCTGTAAAAGTTGGTGAGAGTCATAGCGGACATGCCAAATTTGCTTAGCCTCCTGAGAAAGTAGGTTTCTCGATAGTTCCATTGGGTTTTGGCACTGGGATCAACCCTAAGCAATGACGTGTTGGTTCTGTGACAAATGAAATAACACCTCGCTTCAAAATAGTGTAAATTTCCTTCATGACTTTTGGCAAAACTGGATGATGAACTTTTCTGCATGTAAACAGATACACTAGCTTCGTTTCAGGATGTAGAATAAGATGATATGCTGTCCTCAGCTTTGCTGGTGCTGTGAACAACTGTGGAAGTTCAGCTCTGAAGTTTTTAGGATATTCTCAGCTTTCTAGTTGCTGTAATCTGCAAATTAGATGTAAGTCTGGACAGGCTTTCCTGCTTAAGAGTGAACAACACTGGTTCAGGATCATATAAGGTTTCAGTGAATTTTCTCTCTATATATTGAAGGGATTCAGTTATCCTACGACCTTGAGTTCTATACCTCCAAGCTTGTGTGAGATTCTATATGATGGCTGAAGAAAACTTTTCTACAACATCAATATCTGTTCAGCATCAGAAAGAACCAAAACTGCTGCACCTGTGTCTAACTTAAATTGCGTCTTTTTTCCCAGGATATCAGCATGTCAGTAGCTTCTGCTTGGTTCCTGATCTCTGCAGGAAAGGCAGCACAATATCACTGTTACCTTCTACTTCAGAGATCTTGTCACCTTTTGAAGGCTTCTCCTTTTGCTTATTCTGTACGAGTTGCTTGCTGTGACACAGAGCATGAAAGGCCTCTTTGGCTGAAAATGTTTCTCACTCCCATTTCTTCCCACTACACCAATTACAGTTAACTGGGATAGTTAATGGATGCTCTTCCTAATTCCCCTGCCTTTATACGGACACCTCTCCTTTTAAATTTAACATACCCCACTGATTCAGTCATTTTTGTCACCCCGAAATCGCCGATTGAATTTGCTTCCTGACTTCGGCTTGCTGGTCCAGTTGATTTGTCTTCTAAGGTTAACTTATCTCTCGACTTCAAGTGGTTAGATGATGCTTCATCTATACCAATACATGCGACAATAATAAATCTAATCAAATCAAAACTATTAGCAGGCACAGGTACAACATTGGATTGGCCTTTTTTCCATGCCTATTTCTTTTAAAAGTTGTCTTACAGGGCTAAAGATTTGTTTCCAGTTGCATTTCCAAGACACCGACAACAATTCTATCCCTGATTAGTTCACTTTTTAAAAAGCCATGTACACAGTTCTCTGCAAGTCTAGACAGAACAATGATAAATGTATCAATATTTTCTTCTTGTCATGAGGTATGCTTGTTAAATTTAGTCTGCCCTGTTAATGGAATCCAAACTGGTTAGAGTCAACACCAAGGCACAGAGCTTTTCATTACTGAGTTTAATAAGATTCTTTTCGTCACACAGCTCTCCCCCTCACACATCCATGTGTCCCAGCTGTTAGCAACTTATATGAGCTCAAAGTACTTAATTGAACAATGTACTTTACCTATGTATCTTCATAGAATCCCTACAGTGCCTAACTAAGATGTTGCCTGCAGAGGCACCATCGCATATCACAGCGTACTGAACTGCTCACCGCTTGGCTTTGCCACAAGGCCTGATTCGGTCTGATATCTGGTAGATCTTCAGTGCCATTTTGGCCATGCTTCTGCCTGCTTGACAATTGCAACCTGCTTGAAGCTTTCCAGTAATGGCAGAGACTTTTCCATATTTTTTCCTTCACTCACTGCCACCAGATAATATTACTGGTCTTGTTATGCTAATGCAAAATATTTACAAGGAAAATGCCAACTTTTTTTGGAATACATCTTACTGTGAGCTAAATTTCACGACAAGGTTGTACAAGAGAGAACAAGATCATGCGAATCGGCATCACTTCCTGTGATGATGTATACTATGTCTCATTAGCACCTCACACAGTTCAAGTTAACCCATTATACTACAGACATGTATGCCATGCTGGCAACATGACACAGATAAATTGGCACAAGTGTCCAACTTGAAATGGATTCAAAATGTTTCAATGTCAATCCTAGTCCCACTTAAGCGCAAAGCTGACTCTAATTCGGTACTAATGTCCAGGCAAGTCACAAGGTTACCCAGTGTGGCAAATGGATTTTGTTCTTACAGTTCAGACCGTGACATCTTGTTAGAATAGAGTGTGTTTTATTCCCCATCTCCTTCTGTGAATAAATAATCTGCAACTGAATCAATCTGTGACTGAAATGATGAAAGTACTCCAAACCCCCCGCACTGATGAGCAGATAAATACCTTTCTGAGCTAATTGTCTTTTTTGATCATTGCTGTATTTATACTATTACCAACAACCTGTCCTGATCCCCCCCCATGCCGACACTATAGTTAAGAAAGCCCACCAACGCCTCTGCTTTCTCAGAAGACTAACGAAATTTGGTATGTCCACTATGACTCTCACCAACTTTTACAGATGCTCTATAGAAAGCATTCTTTCTGGTTGTATCACAGCTTGGTATGGCTCTTGCTCTATCTAAGACCGCAAGAAATTACAAAGGGTCATGAACGAAGCCCAGTCCATCACTCAAACCAGCCTTCCACCCATTGACATTGTCTACACTTCCCGCTGCCTTGGAAAAGCAGCCAGCATAATTAAGGACCCCCAAGCATCCAGGACATTCTCTCTTCCACCTTCATCCATTGGGAAAAGGATACAAAAGTCTGAGGACACTTACCAACCGACCCAAGAACAACTCCTTCCCTGCTGCCATCAGACTTTTGAATGGACCTACCTCGCATTAAATTGATCTTTCTCTACACCGTAGCTATGACTGTAACACTACATTCTGCGCTCTCTCCTTTCCTTCTCTATGAATGGTATGCTTTGACTGTATAGCACGCAAGAAACGATACTTTTCACTGTATACCAATACATGCGACAATAATAAATCTAATTAAATCAGAACTATTAGCAGGCACAGGTACAACATTGGATTGGCCTTTTTTCTATGCCTATTTCTTTTAAAAGTTGTCTTACAAGAGCTAAAGATTTGTTTCCAGTTGCATTTGCAAATGTCATACAAGGTACAGGAGAAGTGAAGTCTTGCTTATTGCATATTGTACAGAAGCTTGGTTCGACCGCCCCTGAGATACTGTGTGTTGTTTTGGTCCCTTACCTCAGAAAGAATATCATTGCCACAGAGGGAGTGCAACGAAGTTCGCTAGACTCCAGGAATGGCGAGAGATTGGGGAAACTCAGAAAATCATAGAATCCTACAGTGCAGAAGGAGGCCGTACAGCCCATCAAGTCTACATCGATCACAATCCCACACAGCCCTATCGCCATAACCCCATGCATTTAACCTAGCTAGTCCCCCTGACACTAAGGGGCAATTTAGCATGGCCAATCAACCTAACCCGCACATCTTTGGACTGTGGGAGGAAACTGGAGCACCCGGAGGAAACCCATGCAGACACGGGGAGAATGTGCAAACTCCTCACAGACAGTGACCCAAGCCGGGAATTGGATCTGGGTCCCTGGCACTGTGAGGCAGCAGTGCTAACCACTGTGCCGCCCGCGTCGACCTGCATTCTCTGGAGTATCGAAGAGTGAGAGGTGATTTCTTTGAAACCTACAAAATACTTAATGGAATAGACAGGGTTGATGCAGGTAAGATGCTTCCCTAGGTTGGCGAGTCGAGAACCAGGGTCACAATTTCAAAATATGAGAAAAGCTACTTAGGACCGAGATGGGAGAATTTTCTTTTATTCAGAGTTGTGAATCTTTTGGAATTCTCTACCCCAAAGGGCTGTGGAAGCTCAGTCATTGAGAATGTTTAATACGGAGATTGACAGATTTCGGAGTAATGACAATGTATAGGGTTATGGGGATAGTGTGGGTAAAGGCATTGAGGTGGGTAAAAGGCATTGAGGTGTCCAATCAGCCATGCTTGTATTGAATAGTGGAGCAGGCTTGATGGGCTGAATGGCCTACTCCTGTTCCTGTATTCCCAGGTGGGTGATGGGTGAAGAGGGTGTTTATAAAATATGTTTATATTTTTGTGGTCCAGTTTTCCTCCTCTCTGTGGGAAGAACCTAAGGTGAATACAAACCCACATCATAGATTGTCTATATTAGTGCTGCCAATGAGCCCTTTCCTCTGGACTCAGCGTCAACATTATTCAACCCATGAGCCATCTCTGGCTCATTCTGGTCCCAAAAATTCTGTTCTTGATTCATGTGATACGAGATTAATATCACTTCAATTGCAAATTGCAACCCATCATGGGTACACACAACCAACATTTTGATGCATTATCCTGATCAAACTGAGTGAAATAATAATTGGTTTGGTAAATATTATATAAAATAACATACAGAGGGAGTAATTCTAATTGTGGGCAATGGTTGAACTTCCATTGAAGTCAGCAGGGCGGCACGGTGGCACAGTGGCTAGCACTGTTGCCTCACAGCGCAAGGGACCCGGGTTCCATTCCCAGCTTGGGTCACTGTCTGTGTGGAGTCTGCACGTTCTCCCCGTGTCTGCATGAGTTTCCTCCGGGTGCTCTGGTTTCCTTCCATCAGTCCGAAAGATGTGCTGGTCAGGTGCATTGGCCATGCTAAATTCTCCCTCAGTGTACCCGAACACAGTGTGGCGACGAGGGGATTTTCACAGTAACGTCATTGCACTGTTAATGTAAACCTACTTGTGCCTGAAAGGAAGGAAGGAGCAACAGGTGAGGTGCCTTACGGGTGGCGTATCCGATAATGTCCAATTTACACAAAGCGGCAAGATGACACCTCAAGGGATATACTTCTGGGTAGTGGCACCTTATGGAGTGGTGAGTTAGGTGGCAACTATACAAGCCTCAGTCTTGCAATTTTTGCCACCCTTGGTGTGACTTTGAACTGCGTTGTAACACATTCAGAGCTATGTGTTAGACATTACATGGTGTAAAAGTGAAGGTGATAGGCTGCTTGATATTATACATACCTGCAGAATTCATGCACGACATAACAATTCAACTCAAAATATCTTCCCTGCAAGCCACCAGCACTTTAAAAATAATTAAATCGCTATGATCTTACCATCAGCAAGTACCAGCTGTAACCATGGCAACTCCCTGACCATGTTTGCCGCTGAGCACACAGGATTGCCTGCAGTCTATGAAACAATTCACTGATGCTGCACTGATCACCCTAAAATACGAGACAATCTGCAACAGACTTACTGAAACTCAATTTCAACATGCTTACCCAAAACTACATGTACACAAATACTGCTTCATTATACCTTCTTCCAAGCCAGCACACAACCACACACACACACACACTCACTGTTCTTTCCAATATTCAGCATATAGTCACTACATTGTCGTGTTCTTCTCCTAATGGCTACCACGTACATACTCAATTGCTAAATTGCCTTCTTAATAGCCAGAACATACGCTTACTTTCTAACACTTCACTGCTTTTCCTAATAGCTGGCACGTACATGCAACCAGAATTGGACAATCTTCCTCACAATCACCACTTACACACCCTCAGGAGCTGCAAATTTCCTCTCTAGTCAATAGACACATTCCATCGCTACCTCCCTCTCCTAACGGCTGGTTGCGGGCACATATTTCATTGCTTCATCCACTTTCTAATAGCCAGTCTATGTGTGCATAGCATTACTTCAATGTCTGTCCCGCAGCAAGCTGAAGCACACACGTGTGTACATTCTCATTTATAGCCAGTACACAAAACATGTTTGCACACACACCGTCACTGCGTCCTCTTGATGATACCTCCCACATGTGCATGCCATCACTGTATCCTTGTCCTAATAATCTCACAAATACCTTGCTGCTATATTCTCATCCTAAAACAGTAATAGACTCCTTCAGGCATATACACTCAGTTCAGGACAAATGTCAATCTTCAATCTACAAATGCTCCAAGTTCATGCAAGGATCATAATACAGCTACAAACTGAACTTTCTTGCTGACAAATGTGGTCTCATAACACACACTCACGAGGACACCCAGTCACTTGTTGACCACTTTGCCTAAGCCTCAGAACACTACGGCCTTGCAATGAGTCTGAAAAAGAGAGAGATCTGGAATCAACCTGCCTGTGACCACAAACTCCAAGACCCTATCCTCACCATCAACATTACACCCCTCAACCACTATCTTGGGGGGTGTTGTTCTCACCAACAACATCGCATTGGATAATAAAATCATCCATCGTAGCTCAACAATCGGCAGGCTCAACCACAGGTTTGGAGAGATCATGGAGTTGTCTCGAAACAAAGGTCAAAGTCTACCAGGCAGTGGTTTTCACATCGCTTTTCAATGGTGGTTATACCAGCATCACATAAGGTAATAAGATGCAGTCCACCTTTGTTGCTTAAAGTCTATTTGCAACAACAGATAGCAGGACAAAATCCCAAACACCGAAGTACTTGCAAGGTCCCACATATCTGGTATTGAGAACATGCTGATCAGAGCTCAGGTTTGAATCATAGAAGAATAGAATCATAGAATCCCCACAGTGCAGAAGGAGGCCATTCAGCCCATCAACTCTGCACCAACTCTCCGAAAGAACCTAGGGCCTTCACTCTTCCCTATCCACATAACCCCAAGCATTTATTTACTATGGCTAATACAATTCACCTATATGCTTTAGACACTAAGGGGCAATTTAGCATGGCCAATCCACCTAACCTGCACATCTTTGGCTGTTGGACTGTGCTTCACAGCACCAGGGACCCGGGTTCAATTCCCAGCTTGGGTCACTGTCTGTGCGGAGTCTGCATATTCTCCCCGTGACTGCTTGGGTTTCCTCCAGGTGCTCCGGTTTCCTCACACGGCCGAAAGATGTGCTGGTTAGGTGCATTGGCCATGCTAAATTCTCCCTCAGTGTACCCGAACAGGCACTGGAGTGTGGCGACTAGGGGATTTTCACAGTAACTTCATTGCAGTGTTAATGTAAGCCTACTTGTGACACGAATAAATAAACTTTAAAATCGGAGCATCCAGAGGAAACCTACGCAGACACGAAGAAAACATGCAAACTCCACGCAGTCACCCGAGGCTGGAATTGAACCCGGGTCCCTGGCGCTGTGAGGCAGCAGTAGTAACCACTGTGCCACTGTGCCAGCTATGTGGTTCGTGTGGAGAAATTCTGCATACCAAAGATGGTATTCCACAACGAGCTGAGTGCAGGAACCCACATCACCGACTGCTCCAAACTCGGATACACAAACATCCTGAAAGTCAATCTCAGTGACTGTAAGTTGGACCCCAATATCCTGAGGAAAAGAACAACAACCCTGAACTGATCGAAATGGAGAAGACTCTGTCATCAAGCAATCTCAACATCTGAGGAGAATAGAATCAGTTCCTTACAGGACAAGTGAGCATGTCACAGAGTCACCCATCCAACAGTGAATTCATAAGTATTATGTGCAAACAGATCTCTAAATCCAGATTTTGTTTAACCTCACATATGAGATGACATCAGCTGAGACTCTGAACAACTGGTCTCCTTGCTGAACACTCATCCGTCGAAGTGACAGAAGAATCCATCAAACCCCATTACTACAACAGCTCCTTCTACGTTTATCATTTTGCAGCAGTCTAAATGCTTACTCCTTTCCTAAAAGCCAGCATGCATTTCCATTCCACCACTGAATCCTCTTCCATATTTAGCATAACCGCTACATACATTTATTCTGTCTGTGCGTCTTCCATTATTGTATATTATGATAACCATTATCATATCATTTCATGTCCTTTTAGTTAAATAGCGCACACACAAGCATGCATAAGGGAGGTGGTAGTTATCATAATGTCATTGGACTGGTAGTCCAGAGGCCCAGACCAGCACGCTGGGAGATGTGAGTTCAAACCTCTTCACAATTTAAGTTAAATGAATTAATAAATCAGGAAATAAAAAAGCTGCTTTCAGTAATTGTGACCATGAAACCATCAGAATCACAGAACCATAGAAGCCCTATAATGCAGAAGGAGGCCATTCGGCCCATCGAGTTTGCACCGACAATCCCACCCAGGTCCTATCCCCGTAACCCCATATATTTACCCCGCTAATCCCTCTAACCTACGCATCCCAGGTCACTAAGGGACAATTTAGCATGGCCAATCCACCTAATTGGATTGTCATAATAGCCCATTGTTGATGCCCTTTAGGGAATGAAATCTGCTGTCCTTACCCTGTCTCGCCTACGTGTGGCTCCACACCAAACAACGTGCTTGAATCTTGACTACTCTCTGAAATGGCCAAGCAGCCCACACAGAAAAGTCAAAAAGGAATAAAACTGGATGGACAACCTGTCATTGACCTAGGCACCGGAAACAACAATGGCACATGCTGCCTAATTGACCCTGCAAAGTCCTCCTTACAAACAGCTGGGGACTTGTGTCAAAATGGGGAGAGCTGAGTCTCAAACAACATCCTAACATCATCATACTCACTTAGTCATAGCTTACAGACAATGCTCCAGGCACCACCATCACCATCCTTGTGTATATCCTGGCCTACCAGCAGATTCAGCAGAGATAACTTGTGACATTAGTGTACTTTAAGAGATTTTTTTTCACAATCATGTTCTCTGCAGCTCTCAGCTCTCAGTGTTGCTGAGTTGTCTATAGAAGCCCTTTTACTGCTTCTTCAGTGGTTTAAATGGGGTTTGTTTATTTTTACTCTGAGTTGTTTTATGACCCTACATTGCTAGGAGGAAGGTCATGTGTTCTTGGACAGTTTTTTTCCCTAGTGAATTTAAGGTTTTATTTTCTGTTTGGATGCAGAGTTAGTTTTAGAAGGGACATCAGACTGAAAGCAGCGTCCCTCTCTCTCTCTCTCTCTCCTTGGTTTTGGAAACTCTGGTGGTTAGTTGAAAGCAAGGCTTCTTGCTTTCCTGGAGTAGAAAATCTGCTGTTGGTGGCTTGACCAGAGTCTCTCCCTGGTGTTCTGGGAAGCTGTTCTGACTTCAAACTGTTCTGAGTGCATCCAGAGGGCTGCTGGCAGTTACAAGGCTGAGAAGTCTGGATTTTCAATTCTCCAACCAAAGGACTCAATTCCAATATCACGTGAGCATTAGTCTTTGCTGCGTTGAACTAATTTAAAGGGTTTTGTGTATGGGTTTGTTTGATTGGAACATCTTAGATATATTTGTTAAGGGTGATACATTATTGTGGTTGTTTTATTTTTGTTTGTAATTGATAAATGTTCTTGCTAATTTTCTTACCACACATGTTGACTATATTCTTAAATAAACTTTGTTTGATAAAACTCCCCAGTGGGTCATTTGAATCATACCTGAAATGAACCATATCGTGCTCATCCCAGCCAAATTCGAGGTGCAAAACTTATGATCGAGGCAGGTTCCATAGAACACCGTGGAGTTTCTGACCTGAATGATAACAAACGACACAGGATGGAATGGCTGTGAGAGCCCCAACATTGACTCAGACACCATGCACTCTCTTGGCTTCAAGGCAAATATGGGCAAGGAAACCTCCTGCTGACTTCCACCGACTGCACCCCAGTCTCCTGGCCTCCCAACCTCAGCTGATAAATCAGTGCTCCTCCATGTTGAACTCCTCATGGAAAAAACACTTATGGTACAGAATGTACTCCGGATGGGGGACTTCAAAGCCCATCACCTTGAGTGACTTGTACCACCACTATTGACCATGCTGGCCAAATCCTGGAGGACATGGTTGACAGACTAGCAGGTGGTAAGGGAACAAACAAGAGGGAAAAACATACTTGACCTCAGTCTTACCCATCTACCTGTTGCAAATACATCCATTCATGTCTGTGTGGGTAGCAGTGACCGCTACACAGTCCTATTGGAGACAAAGCCCTTTCTTCACACTGATCATAACATCCATCATGTCATTAACTGGGATAGTTTGCAAACAGATCTAGCAATTCAAAACTGGGCATCCTTGCGCTACCAAATAAACCTGTTGGACTTTAACCTGGTGCTGTGAGACTTCTTACCATCCATGAAATACCATGGGTCATCATCAATGACTGAATTGTATATAACCACAATCTGTAACCTCATGGCCCGGTACATCCCCCACTCTACCATTACAATCAAGTCGGGTGATCAACCCCAGTTCGGTGAAGAATGCAGGAGGGCATACCATGAGCAGTAGTAGGCATTCCTCATAATGAGATGTCAACCTAGTGAAGCTCCAACACAGGACTGCAAACCATACAACGGAAGCAGCATGCAATAGACAGAGGTAATCAATCCCATAATTAATGGATCACAGCAAAGAGCTGTAGTCCCGCAACATCTAATTGTGAATGGTGGTGGACTATTAAACAGCTAACCAGAGGAGGAGAGCATCCACAAATATCCCTCAATCATGGAGGAGCCCAGCAAATTGATACAGAAGAAAAGGCCGAAGCATTCGTAACCACCTTCCGCCAGAAATGCCAAGTGGATGTTCCATTTGGGCCTCTTGCAGAAGTCCCAGCACCAAATATGTTTGTTCTCATGCAATTCAATTACTTCCACATGGTATTAAGAAACAGCTGTTGGCACTGGATACAGAAAATATGGGTCCTGAATACCTTCCAGCAATAGGACTGAAGACATGTAGTCCAGAGCTAGACATGCCACTAGCCAGGCTGTTCCAATACAGCTAC
Source organism: Mustelus asterias (assembly GCF_964213995.1). Lineage (NCBI taxonomy): Eukaryota > Metazoa > Chordata > Chondrichthyes > Carcharhiniformes > Triakidae > Mustelus > Mustelus asterias. Next base: position 18,272,260 of record NC_135803.1, on the reverse strand, counting down.
AACACTGGGATCTGTTAGACAATGTGGAAAATTGCCCAGGTATGTCCCGTCCACAAAAAGCAGGACAATCATCAACAAAGTGATGGAAGGGCTCAACGACAATGCTATCAAGCAATACTTAAACAGCAATAATCTAGAAGCCCTAGAAACCCTGCAGTGCAGAAGGAGGCCATTCAACCCATCGAGTCTGCACCGACAACAATCCCACCTCGGCCCTATCCCTGTAACCCCACATATTTACCCCCCTAACTCCTCTAACCTACACATCCCGGGACACTAAGGAGCAATTTAGCATGGCCCATGCATCTAACCCGCACATCTTTGGACTGTGGGAGGAAACCCACACTGACAAGGGAGGAATGTGCAAACTCTACACAGACAGTGACCCAAGCCAGGAATTGAACCCGGGTCTCTGTCGCTGTGAGGCAGCAGTGCTAACCATTGCGCCACCGTGCACCCTTGTGCCACCATGCTGCCCCTAATGCACCATTGCTGAGTTTTGATTCTGTCAGGGCCTCTAAGATCCTGACCTCATTACACCCTTGGTCCAAACATGCATGAAAGAGCTCAGCTCAAGAGGTGAGGTGAGAGTAACTGCCGTTGACATCAAGACCAAATGCAGCATCAAAGAGACCTTAAATTGAAGCTAATGGAAATCAAGGGGAAAACTATACCGAGCACAAAGGAAGATGGTAGTGGTTGTTGGAGGTCAATCATCTCAGCCCCAGTACATTGATGGTTCCCCAAGCTAACCTTCTTCAGCTGCTTCATCAATGATCTTCCCTCCGGCATAAGGTTCCCTTATCTTTGTCCTAAAAGCGTGACCCCTAATTTAAAACAGTGACCCTAGTTCTGGACTCATCCACAAGAGGAAACATCCTTTCCATGTCCACCTTGTCAAAACCATTCAGCATTTTATACATTTCAATCACAGGATCCCTACAGTGTAGAAGGAGGCCACTCAGCCCATTGGGCCTGCACTGCTAACAATCCCACCCAGGCTCTTTTCCCCCAACCCCACGAATTTACCCTGTTAATCCCCCTGACACTAAGGGAAAGTTTAGCATTGCTAAATTTGCATCACCTGCAAATTCCCCTCCAAAACACACATTGTTTTGATTTGGAACTAATTTGCTATTTTCTTACTATCACTGGGTCAAAGTCTGAGAAGTCCCTTCCGAACATCAATTTAGATGTACCTGCAACAGATGGCCTACAGCTATTCAAGAAGGTGGCTCAGCACCACCATCGCAAACGCAAATCAGGGATGAGTAACAAATACAGGCATTCCCATGAAAGAATATTTGACAATTACAAATTCATATCCCTCCATACAAGCCTAGGTCTATTACACATCCTCCATTTCGTCTTACAAAATGTTTAACATTCATTTGCTTTTCCTGACACCAACCGAAAGGTCTGCTACAGTCCTCCAGAATTCATGTTAACTACCTCAGTGTTCCAGCTATTCTCTGAGGTAAACTTCTTTAGGGATTCTTCCATTAGCTTTTTGGCTACACAACTCTCTAGCTTTTCAGTACAGGTCTCGTGAATGTGGATGCCTCGGCTCTTTGTTTGGGGTTGTTGGCAGATAACTGCCTTCCCACAGATTTCCAAGTTAACTGTGGTGACTCTTTTCTGTCACAGGAATCTGTGAGGACCACTATAGATTTATTCCACCAACTGCAAGCTAGGGAAAAAAATATCAAGCTGCTTTTCCTTCATGAAATCCAAATTGAAATGAAGCCCCACCCACGTTCCACATGTGAATGGTGAAGTTAGCATTTTCTCTGCTTGAAGTACAGGCCTAACTGACTATCATGTCCTTTTGGCTCTCTCTAACTGGTGAGGTGCATTCTATACCAAAGCAAAGTCGCAACCGTGTTTGTTTAGATGGGCCAAATTGCCTCCTTAAGCACTGTCGGGATTATATGGATTGGTGCATCTAAATTTAAATCAAAGTACAATCCCATTTATCAACTTGATCGTCCTTCTTTGTAATCTCATGTACATATGGTGACCAGAACAGACTACTTAACATGGAGGTTGAAAAAAGCGACGTGTGGGGTTCCTATAAGACACATATAAAGTGTAAAATTTCATCAGTGATAGACTACAGTGTGAGCATTACAGAGACATAACTTTGTAGTTTAAATTCAATCTGACAATCTTCCCAACTTAAAATCTCAAAATCCACATGAATAATGAACATCTTGGATTTCACCCACAAGAATCTGTAACTTTGTGCGGCTCCCATTGATCTCAGAGCCGGAATTCTGGATCAGGTGTTCCAGTAACAATAACCGGATAGTGCATTTATTGTGGCTGATCCTCAGAATAAAGCAGAGGTTCTGGGAAACTGCTGCTCAGAGAGGATTTGTGGAAAGAACAAGACAAGTTAACAATTCAGGTGTAACAATTCATCATAAATGGAAAAACAAATTACCAATTTAAAATGTTTAAAATGGATTACAACAAGAGGAAAGGAGATAATGAAAACATAAACAAGACACAACGGCAAAAGTGATTCATTCATACAAACATGCAAATAAGGAGGAGGTCTGGCCATTCAGCCCTTCGAGCCTGCTCTGCCATTTGATAAGATCGTGGCTGATCTGATGGTGGCCTCAAGTCCATTTTCCTGTGTTCCCACTATAACCTTTGACTCCCTTGTCAATCAAGAATCAGCCTTAAAAATATGCAATGACCCTGCTTCCACTTATAGCGAAGAGAATTCCATTGACAGACTGAGGAACAAATTCTCCTCACCTTCATCTTAAATTTGAGACCCTTATTTTTAAACTGTGTCCCCCTCGTCCTAGTTACTGTCATAAAGGGGAAACATCTTATTGTCCCCTCAGGATCTTTTCAATAGGATCACCTCTCATTCTTCTAAACTCCAAACAATACAGGCCCAACCTGTCATCTTTTCCTCACAAGATAACCCCTTCATCTTCCGACACCAAAACCAAAGCCAGGGACGGCACGGTGGCACAGTGGTTAGCGCCAGGGTTCGATTCCTGGCTTGGGTCACTGTCTGTGTGGAGTCTGCACGTTCTTCCCGTGTCTGCATGGGTTTCCTCCAGGTGCTCAGGTTTCCTCCCACAGTCTGAAAGATTGGTTAGGTGGATTGGCCATGCTAAATTCTCCCTCAGTGTACCCAAACAGACACCAAAGTGTGGCAACTAGGGGATTTTCACAGTAACTTCATTGCAGTGTTACTGTAAGCCTACTTGTGACACAAATAAATATACTCCAAACTTAAACCATACACAATACAGCTGTGGTAAACTCTCCTACTTTTGCCTCCAGAGACAAAACGGAGGCAGCAAAGTGATCACTTAATCCTCAGATGGTTCCCCCAAGGCAGATGAGACCACCCCACAAACAGTGGTTGCTTATAGGCAGCTGCAGGGATTGCTATCTAACATGGAAGAAGTGTTTGTGGTCCGAGGCGGTGATGTTGACAGAGATACATAGCCAGGGTTTACAATGTGTTCATATTTCAATCAGCCTTTCTCCATCTGTCGAGAATTTAATAACTAATTTTTTAATTGGCACACGCATACAGAGAATCAGAAAGAAAACAATTGTACTCGCTTCTGCGAGGATTTGTCCCTCCTGCTTCCTTGCTTCAGTTCTAAGCACTAATTCTTTTTCTATTCTGCCCCATAAAATGTTAAATCTGTTGATAATCCAACCTTGTAATTGCCACAATCCACTCTACATGAAGCGGCTAAGTAGAAAACAAGTTGGACTCTTGCCAGATCACTGATGCCTGGGTGTGTGTGTGTGTGTCTGTTACTTTTTTCTTCATCAATCTATTTTCTTTGTTTTTTTGATGCAAGACATCCACAGAAACACTTTTGCATACTGTTTATGTGCTCCAATCTGTTTAAATTTTACCTTGTGCGTACATGCCACATTAGTCATAATCCCTTCATTTATTTTTACTCTTGCTCTTCCACTGGTGTCCCATTCACTCAATTTCTCTCCCCTCACCGAACAGATGCAGGCTTGCGGCCTCTGTTTCTCAATGGCGCATTTTGCATTCAATTATATTCAGACTCTTCTCCACTTTTGATGGATTCATAGAATCATAGAATCCCTACAGTGGAGAAGGTTGTCATTTGGCCCATCGGGCCTGCACCGACAACGATCCCAGCTCGGCCCTATCCCTGTAACCCCACATATTTACCCTGCTAATCCCCCTGACACTAATGGACAATTTATCATGTCCAATCCACCTAACTCACATATCATTGGACTGTGGGAGGAAGCCAGAGCACCCGGAGGAAACCCACGCAGACACGGGGAGAACGTGCAGACTCCACACAGACAGTAACCCAAGCCAGGAAATCATACCTGGGTCCCTGGCATTGTGAGGCAGCAATGCTAACCACTGTGCCACCGTGCCGCCCTAATTGTGACTTCTTTCTTACCCACTGACAGTCCAACCCCACAATTCCTCTCCCAGTGTCAGGGAGCGCTGCATGATCAGGTTATACTAGCATTCTAAGAAGCATGGCGTACTGTAGTATATTGGTTATGTTACTGGATTCCAGCAACCTGTAGTGATGATCCAGGGATGTGAGCAACTATAATGTGAGGAAAACCTTTTCACACAATGGGTGGTGGTTTGGGTCTGGAATGCACTGCTTGGAAATGTGGTGAAGGCAAGTTTGATCGAGGCATTCAAGAGGGCATTAGATGATTGCTTGAATAAAAGCAATGTGGAGGAGTACGGGGAAAAGAAAGAGGAATGGCCACAATGTTCCTGTGGGAGCCAGTGCGGGCAGATGAGCCAAATGGCATCCTTTAGCACAGAACAATTGTTGCGAATCGGTGAGTTTATTTATTTTAAGGGAGGTGAGCATCACTGCTAGGCCAGCATTTATTGCCCATCCCTAAATGCCCTCCATTTCATAAGGGCATTTGAGAGTCAACCACATTGCTGTAGATTTGGAGTCACACGTAGGCCAGGCTGGGCAAGGACGGCAGATTTCCTTCTCTAAAGTACATTAGTGAACCAAATGGGTTTTTACAACAATTGACAATAGTTTCAGAGTCACCATTAGACTTTTAATTCCAAATTTTTAATTAATTCAAATTTCACCATCTGCCATGGGTGGGATTCGAACCTGGGTCCCCAGAACATCACTCTGGGTCTTTGGATTACTAGTACAATGAAAATACCGCTACACCACCACCTCCCCAAATCACACCACACAGCTGGGGAGTTTACGTTTAATTAATTAGATGGATCTGGAATAGAGAGTTGGAATCGATAACGAAGCTACGAGATTGCTGTAAAACTCATCTGGTTCACGAATCTTCATTCTTTAGGAAAGGAAATCAGCTTTCCTTCCCCAGTTTGACTTAGGACCCACAGCAATGTGGTTGGGTCTTCACGACAAGCCACTCAGTTCTATTCAAAAATGTGTCGGGATGGACAATGAAAGCTGGCATCCCACAAATGAATGAAAATATGTAGTGAAGAGATTAGAATCTATTGGAATGATTGCTGTTGAACAAGGTAATGCCATATTTTGTTTTGTTTATATCCAATTCAATCCAGTCAAAGTCCAATTCAAAGTCCCAGCAAGTGAGACATTCCAGATCCAAGCTGTCAAGACAGGCTTCCCACTTCCTGTCCTGGGCTTGATCTACATGATCCAAGCTGATTGGAGCAGGCATTGCACCTCCTCCAAGGCTTGATCTCATTTGCACCTTAGCCAAAAGGCCTAGATGCCGCTTTAAAAAATGGCTTCAAATGAAGCCTCAGTGTAACCCCAAGACTTCAACCAAGTGCAGGATGCCAAAACCACACCTGATCCTCGCCAAAATGCCAAGAAGCGTGCTACAATTGGGGGCTTACTTGGATTCCTGTTACACTTATTCAGACACTGTTAATCCTGGGAAACAGATGATGACTCATACACAGCATATTACAGGTGTCCTATTTGATTACTCGTATAATTGATGGCTTCCCCAAGTATTTACTATCTTTACATTTCAAATTATTACAAATTGCAGTTCTCCAAAGCGAGAGTTCAAAATAGGCTTCTTATCAAACTTTGCAATTTAGTATGAATCCTTCTACCATTTGAATTTATTCTTCCACCATCATGTAGATTTTTTTATTCTTTCGCAAGACGTGGGCATCATTGGCTAGGCCAGTATTTTTATTGCCCATCCTTATTTGCCCTTGAGAAGGTGGTGGTGAGCTGCCATCTTGGTCTGCTGTAGTCCATGTGATGCAGGTACATCCATGATGCTATTAGGGAGGGAGTTACAGGATTTTCACCCAGTGCCACTGAAGGAACGGCCATATATTTCCAAGTCAGGGTGATATGGAGTTTGGAGGGGAAATTTGAGGTGGGCTTGTTTGTATGCATCTGCTGCCTTTGACCTTCTAGGTGGCAGAGGTTATGAATTTAGAAGGTGCTATCAAATGTGCCTTGGTGAGTTGCTGCAGAGCACCTTGTAGATGGCACGCACTGCTACTACTGTGCATCGGTGGTGGAGGAAGAGGGTGTTGGAGATGGTGGATGGGATATGAATCAAATGGGCTGCCAAATCCTAAATCTTGACTGTTGTTGGAGCTTCACTCATCCAGGCAAGTGGAGAATATTCCATCACACATGTGTTGATACTGTGCCTTTAAAGAATATATTTATATCATGTTTCTTGTAAGGGGTATGTTTGAAATTCAGCTCTGTGGTGCAGGATGATGGTTTGTCCAGGAAAATCTTTAAACTAGGAGCTGGGAGTCATAGAGGTTTACAGCATGGAAACAGGCCCTTCAGCCCAACTTGTCCATGCTACTCAGTTTTTAACCACTAAGCCAGTCCCAATTGCACGCAATTGGCACATATCCCTCAATACCCATCTTACCCATGTAACTGTTTAAATGCTTTTTAAAAGACAAAATTGTACCCGCCTCTACTACTACTTCTGGCAGCTCATTCCAGACACTCACCACCCTCTGAGTGAAAATATTGCCCCTCTGGACACTTTTGTATCTCTCCCCTCTCACCTTAAACCGATGCCCTCTAGTTATAAACTCCCTATCTTTGGGAAAAGATGTTGACTATCGACCTGATCTATGCCATTCATTATTTTATACACCACTATAGATTACCCCAAGCCTCCTGCACTCCAGGGAAAAACCCCAGTGGTGGGAGAACAAGATAAATACTCATTTTAGACATGGGGTTTTTGTTTAAGCAGAGCTGATGCATTTATGTTTACTGACGTTCCCCCTCGGGTTTCAAAGTGGAGTTTTGATTCGGTTGATTGACAGGGACAGAGGCATGTGCTTAATGGGAGGAGCTCAGTTTGCAGGCACAGACCAGTTTCATTTTCATTTTAAAATACCAACAGTTGCTGCCTGGGCTTCCTGGGAGCAGTGACTCTCTGTCTCTCTCTCTCTCTGCAAAGGCGTTCTGAAAGCTCCAAGTCTGGTAACCTAAGTTAAAGCAATTATGTCTGTGCTTTGCTAACTAATTGTAAAGGGAGGTTTAAGTCTATCAGAGAAATATTGCTTGATTGGAGCTCAGTGATAGGATAGCAGTTAAAACTTGCATCTTGTCATGTGTAAATATTGTTCAACTGTTAAAAGTTAAGCTAATTAATTTTTTATAGTTAATCTGTGTTGTTAAATAAAGTTTGTGTTGATAAAAACTTCCTAATTTGTCAGTAGAACCGTGCCTGGAGTGAAACATCATATCCTCATATTAATGCCAAAATAGAAAATAGTCGGGGTCTAGTCTGGCTTCATAATAGACCTTGGGGTTTCTGATCTGGTACTCTGACACACTCCTGACTTGTGCCTTGTAGACGGTGAACAGGCTTTGAGGGACCAGGAGATGAATTACTTATTGCAGGATTCCCAACCTCTGACCTGCTCTTGTAGCACAATATTTATATGACATGGTCCAGTTCAGTTTCTAGTCAATGGTAACTGGCCAGGATCTTGATAGTGGGGGATTCAGCGATGACAATGCCATTGAATGTCCTGAGGAGATTGTTAGATTCTCTCTTGTTAGAGATGGTCATTACCTGGCATTTTTGTGCCACAAATGCTACTTGCCACTGATCAGCCCAAGCCTGAATGTTGTCCAGGTCTTGCTGCATTTGGACACCGGCCGCTTCAGTATTAAGATCTTGAATGATGCTGAACATTGGGCAATCATCAGGAAACATCCCTACTTTTGACCTTATGATGGAGAGAAGTTAATTGATGAAGCAGCAGAAGATGTTTGGGCCTCGGACTGAGGAACTCAGTTCCCTGTGGAACTCTTCTGGGAATGAGGTGATTGGTCTCCAACAACTACAATCATCTTCCTTTATGTTAGGTATGACCCCAACAATTGGAGAGTTCTTTCCCCCACCCAATTCCCAATGACTCCAGTTTTGTTGGGAGAACCATGATGTCACCCTCAATCAAATGCGGCCTTGATATCAAGAGCAGTCACTCTCTTGAGCTCAGCTCATTTGTCCAGTAGATCCAGAGCAGTTCATTACACCAGCGATTAGAATATAGATGAAAAGCACGGTGAATCATCGGTCAACACCACATCCATCCCTGTTCGGAAAACCTTCTCTACTACTCAGTATTTTACTCCAACGCTTTGCCAAAAATCAAACATTTCCCAGGAATGGTAATCACATTCTGCGGGTACGCTATGGTATGAAGGAGTCATCATGGATTTACAGGAGAGTGATCGGATTTGCTCTGGTCTTTGGGATAATAATGGACATTGTTGATTATTGAAGTTCTGTAGATGCACTGAACTTCTGATAATGCAGCAGAGGTGGGAAGATTTCTACCACAGAAAGTAACAAATGGCTATGAACAGAACTGTATTGATACGTTACGGCAGTGGTAAGTAGTGCATTCGTGTTGTATTCCTTTCCATTTAAAATGCATATGGATGACTTGGAGGCAGAGGAGAAAAAAAACTTGTTGAAGCTTGCTGACAAAATGTGTGTTGGGGAAGGGGATGGGGGAGGTTTGTTAAAACAATACAGGAAACGCAAATCAAACACATGGGATTTAGGTATGTTGGGAGCATGGACTAATGAGTAGCAAAAGGTATTCAGTGGCTACAAGCTCAGTTTAATGAGACAAGGGAAGAGAAATAATTAATTGGAAAAGAAGCTAAATAGCTTTAGGCTACAGGGCAGAACACAGAACAGGAATCTGGATATTTACTGTTGATCACTTATTGAAACCAATGCAATCTTTGGCAGCAGTGAGGAAAGTTAACCAGATCTTAAGATGCAGTCAGATCAGATCAGCACAAATACTAGTTGGTGCTAAGTATATACAAGGCACTAGAACCCATGACCATACCATATGGACGGTACAGTGGGCACAGTGGTTAGCCCTGCTGCCTCACAGCACCAGGGACCCGAGTTCGATTCCAGCCTTGTGTGACTGCCTGTGTGAAGTCTGCACGTTCTCCCCGTGTCTGCGTGGGTTTCCTCCAGGTGCTCCAGTTTCCTCCCACATTCCAAAAGATGTGCGGGTTAGATTGATTAGCCATGCTAAGTTGATTCTTAGTGTCAGGAGCTAAATAGGTGGGGTTATGGAGATAGGGCCTGGGTGGAATTGTTGTCTGTGCATGCTCAATGGGCTGATTGGCCTCCTTCTGCACTGTAGGGATTCTGTGATTCATACATGGAATACAGCGTTCAATTTTATTTGCCGTATGACAGAAAAACTGAAGGAAGTGCAAGGAACCAAGCTGATACTTAATTTAAGGTGCCTGAACTGTGAGGAATGGTTAAACTGTCTGAATTTTTGACTCTGGAGAAGAGAAGGCCTGGGGAGGTATTATGCATATTCAAGAACATTAAGGAAATAGATATATTGAATCCTGATAACATGTTTGAGAGTGTCTCAAACAGGAACTAAATACTCAAGCTTAGAAAAAGGGAAGGTGCCAAGCCAATTTAGATGTAACTGCTCTTCAAACAGAGGGTGGTGAAGTGTGGAATTGCCTGCCCTGGCGGGCATTTTCTTGTAATTCATCCATGGAATGTGGGTGTCACTGGGTAACCCAGCATTTATTGCCCATCCCTAATTGCCCTTGAGAGGGTGGTGGTGAGCTGCCTTCTTTAACCACTGCAGTCCATGTGGTGTAGGTACAACCCACAGTGCTGTTCAGGAAGGGAGTTCCAAGATTTTCACCCAGCGACAGTGAAGGAACAGTAATATATTTCCAAGTCAGAATGACAGTGACAATTGGAGGGGATCTTCCAGGTGATGTTCCCACGTATCTGCTGCCCTTGTCTTTCTAGATGATAGCGGTCATAGATTTGGAAGGTTCAGCCTAAGGAGCCTTGGTGAGATTCTTGCAAAGCATCATTTAGTGTGGATAAATGACAGGGAGAATTTTTTGACATTTAAGGGAATGACTGACGGATTGTTAATAATTTGTGGGAATAGCCGGATGGACTGTAGAGTCCTGCACGTCCTGGCATTCCCATTGCGCACTGCATTTCCTGTTTTCTATAATTCTGTAAGGAGTCTAACAACACCAGGTTAAAGTCCAACAGGTTTATTTGGTAGCAAATGCCACTATTCTATAATTCTATAATTCTAACAGGGTTGGACAGGGTAGATTCAGAAAGAATGTTCCCGATGGTGCGGGAGTCCAGAACTAGGGGGTCATAGTTTGAGGATAAGGGGTAAACCTTTTAGAACAGAGGTGAGGAGAAATTTCTTCACCCAGCAGGTGCTGAATGTGTGGAATTCACTACCACAGAATGTAGCTGAGGGCAAAACATTGTCTGATTTCGAGAAGAAATTAGATATAGCTCTTGGGACTAAAGGGATCAAGGGGTCATTGGTGTGGCGATAATAATCTCTCCCTCAATGTCAACAAAATGAAGGAAGTTGTCATCGACTTCAGGAAGCATAGAGGAGAACATGTCCCTGTCTACATCAATGGGGAAGAAGTAGAAAGGATCGAGAGCTTTAGGTTTTCAGGTGTCCAGATCACCAACAACTTGTCCTGTTCCCCCCATGCCGACCCTATTATTAAGAAAGCCCACTAACGCTTCTACTTTCTCAGAAGACTGAGGAAATTTGGCATGTCAGCTACAACTCTCATCAATTTTTACAGATGTACCATAGAGAGCATTCTATCTGTTAGTAGCACAACTTAGTAAGGCTCCTGCTCTGCCCAAGACCGTAAGAAGCTACAAAAGACGTGAATGTAGCCCAATCCATCACACAAAGCAGTCTCCCATCCATTGACTTTGTCTTCCTTGCTGCCCCGGACAAGCGGTCAGCATAATTAAGGACCCCACGCACCCCGGACACTCTCTCTTCCACCTTCTTCCGTTGGGAAAAAGTTCAAAAGTCTGAGGTCATGTACCAACTGACTCAAGAACAGCTTCTTCCCTGCTGCCATCAGACTTTTGAATGGACCTACCTCGCATTAAGTTGTTCTTTCTCTACACCCGAGCTATGACTATAACACTACATTCTGCACGCTCTCATTTCCTTCTCTATGAACGGTATGCCTTGTCTGTATAACGCAAGAAACAATACCTTTCTTTGTATGCTAATACATGTGACAATAATAAATCAAATCAAATCAAATATAGGACGAACGGGGCAATCAGGATATTGAATTTGATGATCAGCCATGATCATAATGAATGGCCGAGCAGGCTCGAAGGGCTGAATGGCCTACTGCTTCTTCTAGTTTCTATGTTTCTATGTAACAGGATGGGAACTCTGTGCTTTATTGCCTTTTATGATATTCATTTTTAGTCTTTGCCCGTCGACCCGGTGATTAAAAGTCTTTCAAATGAATCACATCTGATGCATTTATCCTTAAAAAGCAGAAAATTAAGTTCCAGGATGTAATGGCTCCAAGCTTGTTCCTGCTGCCAGCACAATGTGTAGTCAACACCAGGCCTGCTTAACATATCTGGTAAATTGATACATTTCATTCTTTGCCGCATTCTCGCTGCTTTCTATCACGCACTATGATAGATAAATGGACAGATTTTTATGGAATACTTCGATGTCACACTAAATGAACATTGTGAAAGAAAATCAATCAAGGTCCTAACGACATCATAAACTATGAGCAGACAGTTGGAACATAGCAGACGTCAGTGTAACTCACTGCTGCATTCAGTTACACACAACTCCTCCACACAACTGGGTTATATTTTAGTACTGTACTGTATGATTCCATATGAAAGATTGATTCAGTGACATATTCAGGTCCCATTGTTCTAATTGGGATGTTAAATCTCATCAGGAGAATGCTGATACCAACTGGAAATTATGCCACCTTGGCATCCATGAAAGAAGTACTCCAGAGCATGTTGACCTCCACATAGAGATAGAGTTCTGATGTGTTTATATATATATATATATATATATATTATATGTACAGTACAGCTAAATCATTACAGGAACTTTAAGACATTAATATTTCTCATAGAATCCCTACAGAAAGAGGCCATTTGGCCCACTGAGTCTGAATCTACCACAATCCCATCCAGGCCCCATTCCCGTAACCGTACACATGTACCCTGCTCGTCCCCCTGACACTAAGGGGCAATTTAGCATGGTCAATCAACCTAACCCATACATCTTTGGACTGTAGGGGGAAACTGGAGCACTGGGAGGAAACCCATGCAGACACGGGGAGAACGTGGAAACTCCACACAGGCAGTCACCCGAGGCCAGAACTGAACCCGTGTCCCTGGCACTGTGAGGCAGTAATGCTAACCACTATGCCACCGTGCCAAACATAGCGGCACAGTATTGAAAGTGTGGTAGCAAAGAAGTTACTCATTTAAAAATGAAAAGCATGTAATTTGCTCAATGTTACAATAATATGTCTCAGGGCAGCATGGTGGAAAAGTAGGGTGGCACAGTGGTTAGCACTGCAGCCTCACAGCGCCAGGGATCCGGGTATGATTCCCGACTTGGGTCACTGCCCTTGCCCCTTAGTGTCCAAGGGTGTGGAGGTTAAGGGGATTAGTGGAGTTATGGGTGATAGGTGGGGAGGTGGACCTGGGTAAGATGCTCTGTTGGAGAGTCAGTGCAGACTCGATGGGCCGAATGGCCTCCTTCTGCATTGAAGGGATTCTATGAGTCATGGAGTCAAAGAGATATACAGCACGGGAAAAGGCTCTTCAGCCCAACTTGTCCATCCGACCAGGTTTCCAAAACTGAACTAATCCCATTTGCCTGCATTTGGCCCATATCCCTTTAAAGTTTTCCTATCTATGTATTTGATAGAGTCATAGGTCGGGATTTTCCAGCCACACTCGCCCCAAGCCTGGAAAATCGCACCCGAGGTCAACGGACCTTTGCACGGTGTGTACCGGCCGCTATGATTCCTGTGGTGAGTGGGATGGGAAAATTCCATCCATAGAGTCATGATTCTATGATTTTATGTTTCTATGATTCGATAATGCTCTACTCCTGGGGCTCCTGCAGATCCTACAGTCTATAGGAGAACCTGGCACTTTATGAGAATCTGGCCATCTGGGTGGCTCGTGCTTCTCCAGGGCACTAAACATTAGCTTAGCGATAGCACTCTCGTGTCTGACTCAGCATGTCCCAAATCCAATCTCAGGGCATTAGCACCGCACGCTCTTTCAAGTCAAGGGTTATGGGGGGCAGGAAGAGGTGTGTGGAGTTAAGACAACATCAGATCAGCCATGATCATACTGACAGGCAAAGTAGGCTCGAGGGGCCGAATAGCACACTCCTGCGAAAAAAAAAAGGGGGAGGCACGGTGGCACAATGGTCAGCACTGCTGACTCACAGTGCCAGGGACCCGGGTTCAATTCCGGCCTCTGGTGACTGTCTGTGTGGAGTCTGCACATTTGCCCCGTGTCTGCGTGGGTTTCCTCCGGGTGCTCTGGCTTCCTCTCACAGTCTAAAGATCTGCGGGTTAGGTGAATTGGCCGTGCTAAATTGCTTCTCAGTGTGAGGGGCGTTAACAAGGTAAATACGTAGGGTTACAGGGATAGGGCCTGGGTGGGATTGTTGATGGTGCAGGCCAAATGGCCTCCTTCTGCACTGTAGGTTTCTATGATTTCTATGATCCTTTCTATGAGCCTTCTGTAAATTGTACTGATGTCAGATTGAGTTGGTGTGCGAAGATGAACCCACAGCAACTCTTAGTTTGGGACCCAGAATGCAAATGACAGGCTGCCGTATGAACACAGCCTCATTAATCTCAAGAGGCAAAGTTGAACAGTGTTGCCCGAGAAAAAACAATGTGACCATACCTAAAATCAATCATTTGTCTTTCCTGGGAATAAAAAGATTTTTAATTTTCCCAAAATTAAATTCTTTGCACAAGTGTATGACTTAATGCCAGCACTTGGCAAAGAAATGCGAATGACTCAGATGAGATTTTAGAGGTTCCAAGTATAGATTAGTATTGCAAAGCTGAACTGAACCAGAGAGAGATTCAACAAGTTTCATTGCCGGTGTGTGAATGCTCTGTTTAAGGTTCATATGCATAGTGTTAATTTCGGCAAAGTGACCTGCATTACACCAGCATTTATGAATATTTTATTTTGTTATATTCTGGAATGTACTGTAGGAATCGCCAGTGGAAGCAGTTTCAATGTAACTTTGAAAAAGTTATTTAATACAGTATTATACTCGGTGGTCAATACTTTGCAGGATTCTGGGAAAAGGACAGGGGAGCTTGACTGATTTAATAGATGTTTCAAACAGCTGGCACAGTCACGTTGGGGCAAATGGCCTTCTCTGTGAAAGCAAGTCGCTATAGTCACAGATGACCATAGGTTGCTCTCACCTTTCAAGAGAGAGCACAACTGGTGGCGATTTAACCTGAGGGTCACCACGCTTCAGGTGAAGGGGCAAAGTTGAGAAGGCAGAGACTTCATGGATAACCTCAGCCGGTATGGCAATTGAACCCACGCTGTTGGCATCGCTCTGCTTCATGAACCAGCCATCCGGCCAACCGCGCGAACCAACTTCAGAATCACAGAATCCCTACAGTGCAGAAGGAGGCCATTCAACCCCATTGAGTCTGCACTGAAAACAATGCCACTCAGGCCCTATCCCTTTAACTCCACATATTTACTCCACTGATCCCGGTGACACGAAGGGGCAATTTAACATGGCCAATCCACCTAACCTGCACATCTTTGGACTGTGGGAGGAAACTGGAGCATTCGGTGGAAACCCACGCAGACATAGGGAGAACATGCAAACTCCACACAGTCAGTGACTCGAGGCTAGAATTGAACCTGGGTCCCTGGTGCTGTGAAGCAACGGTGCTAATCACTGTGCCACCGTGCCACCCTTCATCCAAACTTCATCCAAACTTCCACCAAGGCCAGTGAAACTCCTTTGTGTTACATCTTTGCTATACTTCTCATCTTGCCCTCACTCAAAATGAAAAGTGTTCCAAACAGCAAAAAGATTCAGTCCTGGCCAGGGGCTTGGTTATTTATCTAAAACCTGCTTTGCTCTCTCTCTAATGGTGAATACACTTGCACTTTTCTGCTGCTCTGCAATGTAGTTTCAGGTTGGCATTGACACAAGAAACAACAGCATTAAGTCAAGTGTCAGATTGCAGTTTGATATTTGAGTCCATGAAAGACAAACAGTGTGAACCCCCGTCCACCTCACTCTGATTTCAGCTTGCTCCAGCTGCATTTTAGAGCCCGTTCCAGTGTGAAGTTGCATCTTTAAAGTGGCGCTGAAGTCACTTGGACCTCCTGTGAACTTTCCAAACCTTGTAAGGAATCGGACAAGGCAACTACATTCCATCATGAGAAATCAGCTGTCAAGATATTGAAGCTCTACATGTGGCTCAAAACAGCATCTCAGTGCCGGTCAGACTAGGGTCAGTGTAACAACAGATACTGTTCTCTGATCAGGAACCGCAGTTTCACTGCAAGCAGAAGAATCTCAAGCGAAAATACTTTGTGAAAACAAGGGAATTTTTCCACATTATTAACACAAGAAATGACAGCAGATATGCACAATGGAAAGTATTGTTTAAGTTTTATATTCTGACACTTATAGGCCATGTGAAAGGAGAACAAATCAACTCAATAAATGTGAGAATTCACTATTTGCCCACAAGAGAAAGACTTTCTCTAGCCTAAAGATGCTTAATTACACTGTCTCAAAGCATTGTTGCTATTTTTCAATTATACTTGGAGAAAACTGCTCACAAATCGTACATTTTAAATTGTTTTTGTTTTAAAGACGTCATGCACATTTCCCCAACAACGGGCATACACTAAGTTAGTCACATTGCACCTCATAAATGGCAGCAAATTTATCAAAAGTTTCAGGGGAAAAGAATGGCTTAAGAGTGGCACGGACTTCCATAGCAACAATGCACTATGAAGACTTTTGTACAGGTTTGTGGTGGGGGATGGGGTATTCTCCACCTCCCACCCCCCTTCCCAAGAACTCCCCCCACCCCCCCCACCCCCCCTCCCCAGCCACAACTCCCCCCTCCCCCGCCCCCACGTCATGTTGCCGCCACCTGCTGGCAGGGGTCCTTTGATGCTGCCTCCTCCGCTGTTACAAGCCAGCCTTGCCCAGCCCCCACTACACTTTCACTCACACAAGACCAGCACAATAGCTTTCCTTTCCATCGCACAGCTGGCCTCGCGGAGTTCTGCTTAAACTTGGCTCTCAGCTGTTAAACCTAAAGCTGGGGCTATAATTCTGCAGACACCTTTCTTAAACTCAACTTATAGTTCAAAATAACGGACTGTGATTCTTCCCCTCTGGCTACACTTGCTTGATTTATTTTTGGTAATGTGGAATTCTTACCATATGGAAAAACAATCCCTCCCCCCCCCCCCCCCCGCCACCACCACCCACCCACCCCACCCTCATTCCCCCCCCCCCCCCTCTCTTTTCTCCCTCCATGAATCATTTCTGTGACATTAAAAGGTAATAAGTGTGGTATTATATTTTGTTTATCTTCCCTCACAATTCATGCCATCAGTTCCGGATCATGTACTCCTTAGAGAGCAGAAAAGGTAGCCAACTGTGGTGGGGAATTAATGCGTCTTCCAACCTTACTCAATCAACGTTACGTAATTCTGAAAGATTGCTTGATTATTTTTTTCCACGAGAGATGTCAAGAACTGGTTATGTTACCGTGGTTACAGGATTATTGGAAAACGGGATATTTTTTAAAAAGCGATCGAAGAGAATTAAAAAAATTAAAACTTGATGTTTCAGAAAATGCCCTGGTGATCCTCAAAAATCATAGAATAGACGAATCGTAGAATTTCTACGATGCAGAAGAAGGCCGTCCGGCCCATCGAGTCTGCACTGACCACAGGCCCACCCTGGCCCTATCCCCATAACCCCATGTATTTACCCTATCAATCCGCCTGACACTATGGGTCAATTTAGCATAGTAAGAAGTCTCACAACACCAGGTTAAAGTCCAACAGGTTTATTTGGTAATAAACCTGTTGGACTTTAACCTGGTGTTGTGAGACTTCTTACTGTGCTTACCCCAGTCCAACGCCGGCATCTCCACATCAATTTAGCATGGCCAGTCAACCTAACCCACACATCTTTGGACTGTGGGAGGAAACCGGAGTATCCAGAGGAAACCCACGCAGATACAGGGAGAAGATGCAAACTCCACACAGTCACCTGAGGCCAGAATTGAACCCAGGTCCCTGGTGCTAACCACGGCACCATGCTGCTGCGGAGCTGCTGAAGAGAATTGTTAAATCAGCAAAGGTGGGCTACTGAAATCAATCTTTTATTGATGATTTGTGGAGTATTCCATTTGCTGTTGTTCCTGCTATCCAGCAAATCATCACATTCCGGATGATGCCACTTTTAAAAATTTTTTTGGGGTGGCACGGAGGCACAGTGGTTAGCACTGCTGCCTCACAGCACCAGGGATCCAGGTTCAATTCCGGCTTTACGTGACTGTCTGTGTGGAGTTTGCATGCTCTCCCCCGTGTCTACGTTGGTTTCCTCCGGGTGCTCCGATTTCTTCCCACAGTCCAAAGATGTGCAGGTTAGGTTGATTGGCCACGGTAAATTGGCCTTTAGTGTCCAAATATGTGTAGATTAGGGTGATTACATATGTAGGGTTACAGGGATAGGGTCTGGGTAAGATGGTCAGTCGGAGAGTTGGTGCAGACTTGATGGGCCGAATGGCCTGCTTCTGCAATGTAGGAATTCTATTCCATGATCCTGGTTTAGTTCCTTTGCTTTCTAAATAGCTTGTGTCTCTTTTGACAAGGACACTGGAAACTGTACCATTATCATTTGCTCAACCATTTCCTCTGTGGGATAGTTTTAGCAAAAGTCATAAATGCACTTACAGAGTCATGAAAACCATGCAACAGAGAGAACATCAGAGCTAAAAAATTGAATTCTCTTTTGCTTAGTGGGGTAGCGATGGGAAAGACATCTGTCCGTCCATCCACCCCGTCATTGTGACTTTGACATAGACCCAACCCTGTTTCACAAGATCACGAGTCATTTGTCACACAGGACAAGTGCGCAGCCTGTTACAACAGGACTGCAAGGTCAAGACAGCACTGCAGCACCTGAACAGGTGGTCGCAGATTTATAAAAGGCAGAAAATCCCTAAACAAGAGTGATCAACATATCTTTAGACCTCACCAAGGACTGTTGAATGTAAAACACACATTTACTGACTAAAATTACTTGTATGAATCTCAATGTTGCTTGAGGGACATTGCTGGGGTATTTGCCTACACAACAGTCACTGCATTTCAAAGTAATTCATTGTACTGAATACTCTGCAATGTTTTCACACAATAAAAGTGTGAATAAATACAATTATCTCTCCTTTTCTTTCAGACTAAGTGTGAAGCAGGATATATAAACGTACAACTCAGGAGCAGGAGTAGGCCACTCGGCCCTTCAATATGATCATGGCTTGATCAGATAGTAATCACAAGCCCACATTCCCGTCTACCCCCTGATAAACTTTCACCCCTTTGTTCATCAGGAATCTTTCTACCTCTGATTTAAAAACATTCAATGACCCTGCTTTTTTGAGGAAGAAAGTTCCAAAAGCAAATATTTATCCTCATCTCTGTCTTAAATGAGTGATCCCTTATTGTTAAACAGTGGCACAACAGTAAACAATGTACTGAATCAATCCTGAAGATAGGCTGGGGTTAGCAGAATCATAGAATTTACAAAGTGCAGAAGGAGGCCATTCAGCCCATCGAGCCTGCACCAACCACAATCCAACCCAGGCACTATCCACGTAGCCTCATGTATTACCCTGTTGGTGCCTCTTGCCACTGAGGGGCAATTTAGCATGGCCAACCCACTCCTAACCCGCACATCTTTGGGTTGTGGGAGGCCACTGTTTAAAAAAGGAGGTAGACAAAAGGTAAATATAGGCCGGTTAGCTTAACTTCTGTAGTCGGGAAAATGCTTGAATCTATCATCAAGGAAGAAATAGCGAGACATCTGGATATAAATTGTCCCATTGGTAAGACGCAGCATGGGTTCATGAAGGGCAGGTCATGTTTGACTAATTTGGTGGAATTCTTTGAGAACATTACATGTGCAGTGGACAATGGGGAACCTGTGGATGTGGTATATCTGGATTTCCAGAAGGCATTTGACAAGGTGCCGCACCAAAGACTGCTACATAAGATAAAGGTGCACGGTGTTACGGGTAATGCATTAGCATGAATAGAGGGTTGGTTAATTAACAGAAAGCAAAGAGTGGGGGTAAATGGGTATTTTTCTGGTTGACGATCAGTGACTAGTGGTGAGCCTCAGGGATCAGTGTTGGGACTGCAATTGTTTACGATTTACATAGATGATTTGGAGTTGAGGACCAAGTGTAGTGTGTCAAAATTCGCAGATGACACTAAGTGGCAGAGGAAAGTGTGCAGAGGATGCTGAAAGTCTGCAAAGGGATATAGATAGTCTAAGTGAGTGGGCGAGGGTCTGGCAGATGGAGTACAATGTTGGTAAATGTGAGGTCATCCATTTTGGTAGGAATAACAGGAAAATGGACTATTATTTAAATGGTAAAAAATTGCAGCATGCTGCTGTGCAGAAGGACCTGGGTGTCCTTGTGCAGGAATCTCAAGGAGTTGGTTTGCAGGTGCAGCAGGTAATTAAGAAGGCAAATGGAATTTTATCCTTCATTGCTGGAGGGATGGAGTTTAAAAACAGCGAGGTTATGTTGCAGCTGTATAAGGTGCTGGTGAGGCCATATCTGGAGTACTGTGTACAGTTTTGGTCTCCTTACTTGAGAAAGGATATACTGGCACTGGAGGGGGTGCAGAGGAGATTCACTAGGTTGATTCCGGAGTTGAGAGGGTTGGCTTATGAGGAGAGACTGAGTAGGCAGGGGCTATACTCATTGGAATTCAGAAGAATGAGGGGAAATCTTATAGAAACATATAAGATTATGAAGGGAATAGATAAGATAGAAGCAGGGAAGTTGTTTCCACTGGCGGGTGAAACTAGAACTAGGGGGCATAGCCTCAAAATAAGGGGAAGCAGATTTAGGACTGAGTTGAGGAGGAACTTCTTCACACAAAGGGTTGTGAATCTGTGGAATTCCCTGCCCAGTGAAGCAATTGAGGCTACCTCATTGAATGTTTTTAAGGCAAGGATAGAAAAATTTTTGAACAGCAAAGGAATTAATGGTTTTGGTGAGCGGGCGGGTAAGTGGAGCTGAGTCCACAAAAAGATCAGCCATGATTTTATTGAATGGCGGAGCAAGCTCGAGGGGCCAGATGGCCTACTCCTGCTCCTAGTTCTTATGTTCTTATGTTCTTATGAAACCGGATCTCCCGGAGGAAACCCAAGCAGACATGGGGAGAATGTGCAAACTCCACACAGACAGTGACCCAAGCCGGGAATCGAGCTCGGGTCCCTGGCATTGTGAGGCAGCTGTGCCTTCCAGGCCTTCCCAGAAATGAAGAGCACAGTGTCCCTCAAAGAACTCCATCAGATCATAGTAGAGTTGGGGAAGACAGGACACACAACCATTTTACGAGTTTTATATGGTGAGTTTAAACGTTGAGTGAAAATGTGTGAGAATGTATGAATGGATGGATGGGTGACTTAGTGGATACTGAGGGAGGTAATTGGGTTACTGGATAGGGTTGTTCAGGCGGCAGGTGAGTAAGGTCGTAGGTGGGAGGATGGCAAGTGGGAAGGATGGAAGGTGAGTGAGGTAGTGGATAGGTAGGGTGACAGGTTGGTGAGATGGTAGGTGGTGAGGGTAGCAGGTAGTTGACATAGGCAGGTGAGTGAGTACGTAGATCGGCGGGGGGGGATGTAAAGTTAAGTTGGGTCAGTTCGGGAAGCGTGGTCAGGTCAGGGGCAGGAGTGGTTGGTTGGGGGGTTGTTGTGTGATCAGGGGGGGTAATGTTGTACGACCGGCCTGTTGGGTTGGATCAGTTGGGTAGTCAGTGGGGGCAGGAGTGGGGGGAGGCTGTGGTAGCCAGGGGGTAGTCAGAGTGTCAGGGGGTGTTGGGGAGAGGATGTCAGGTAGTCAGTATGAGTATTTGCAGGGTCATTTCTGCAGTTACCCAGGAGTTAGACTAGGATTTTTCTAACATTAACTGGGTAGCTACCCAGGTAAGAACCATGGAACTTCCCAAGTCTCCAACTCCAACTCAGAGCCAGAGACATTTGTGGGGGATCATGGGGGCAAGAATATTGCCCATCAGAACTTTAAACTTCTCAGGAAAGTCCCATGGAAGTCAACGCATCAGGACTTGCACAAGATCCTGACTCATATCTTGGGTCCTACATCCAGTCTCTGATGATCTGAGGACAAGATGATCTGGGCCATTGACTCTGCCAACTTTATTTGATAGGGATAGTAAGAAAGGTCAATCTGTTTTGAGCATGTCCTCAAGGATTGAATCAATGAGATCCAAGTGTTGTTGTCCAGAAAGGGTATATTTATTTCACAACATTTATTGAATAGCTTTGTATGATCTGCAGGATGCACAATAGTAACTCACCAAGGTTACGACAACATCACTTGCCCTGCCTCCGGCATCTACAAGAAAGATAAGAACAGTAATGTTGTGGGAGTACAATTAGCTCTAAATTCCACAATCGCCGCGATTCCCCGCCCACACCCACAAAAAGTCACATACCTTCCTGACTTGACAAATGATATCATGGGGCAAGTTTTCCCGTTCTGCCTGCCACGGGAATCGTAGCAGGTGAGGGACGGACCATGGAAAGGTCTGTTGACCTCGGGCGGGATTTTCCGGTTTCAGGGCGAACGCGGCCGTAAAATCCCGCCCCATCTCTTTATTGCTGCCGGGTCAATGACCGAAAGCATGTACGAAAAGGGGGAACTACAAGATGACCATCACGTCTCACTAATGTCTTCTGGGGAAAGAAACCTGATGTGCTTACTCAGTCTCCCAATCCACCATAGCAGGCACGAGGGAGTTTTCTGACCCACCGTGACAGGAACCAGCCGAAGATCCCACGGGAAATTCACACTAGCGTAAAATCGATTGTTGGGTCCCACCAGATTCTGTCCCCCTCCCGACCGCCATTGAATCCACTGGCGGGGGCATGGGAGAATTTCCCCCAAGCCTATTAGGAGCTGACTCCAATCCACCAATTTCCACATTTAACTTGAGTGCTTTAGGCTGTGCACATGCAGCCCCCTCAGCAGAGACATGTTGCCAATTGCCATGTTTGTTATTCATTTGTGGAACATTGGCGTCGCTGGCTGGCCAGCATTTATTGCCCATCCTTCGTTGCCTGAGGGCAGTTGAGAGTCAATCACATTGCTGTGGCTCAGGAGTCACACGTAGGCCAGACCAGATAAGGATGATAGATTTCCTTCCCTGAAGGTCATTCGTGAGCCAGATGGGTTTTTCTGACAGTCGACAATGGTTTCATGGTCATCAGTAGATCCTGAATTCCAGATTTTTTTTTATTGAATTCAAATCCCACCATCTGCCGTGATGGGACTCGAAACTGTGTCTCCAGAACATTAGCTGAGTTTCTGGATTAATAATCTAGTAATAAAACCACTAGGCCATCGCCTCCTCCAATGTACTGATCATTCAGTCAGAGCGATACAAGTACACACTTTAACATCAGGTCCACAGGATTCCCAAAGCCTTCAACTCACCGGGATAAGCAAGGTGAAAATACAATGATAATTGAGGAGGCTGAAGCAGTTTCAGGGAAATAGCTCAACACTCAGTATTCACAACTGCTTTCTTACCTGAACGGAAGAAAGAGACCTCTTGCAGTCCTTTACTGAGAAATTACTTTCTGCACTTTGGAGATTTTCTCTTGTAACTCCAAAGTTTATCGGGCAGCCTCAGAGAGGTGCAGTTTGCAGGAGGCAACATCCAACATCTGTTCTGGGACCCTTGCTGTTTGTCATTTTCATAAATGACCTGGATGAGGAAGTGGAGGGATGGGTTGGTAAGTTTGCTGACGACACCAAGGTAGGTGGTGTTGTGGATAGTTTGGAGGGATGTCAGAAGTTGCAGCGAGACATAGATAGAATGCAAGACTGGGCGGAGAAGTGGCAGATGGACTTCAACCCGGATAAGTGTGTAGTGATCCATTTTGGCAGATCCAATGGGATGAAGCAGCAGTATAATATGAAGGGTACCATTCTTAGCAGTGTAGAGAATCAGAAGGACCTTGGGGTCCGGGTCCATAGGACTCTTAAATCGGCCTCGCAGGTGGAGGATGCGGTCAAGAAGGCGTACGGCGTACTAGCCTTCATTAATCGAGGGATTGAGTTTAGGAGTCGGGAGATAATGCTGCAGCTTTATAGGACCCTGGTTAGACCCCACTTGGAGTACTGCGCGCAGTTCTGGTCACCTCATTACAGGAAAGATGTTGAAGCCATTGAAAGGGTGCAGAGGAGATTTACAAGGATGTTGCCTGGATTGGGGGGCATGCCTTATGAGGATAGGTTGAGGGAGCTTGGTCTCTTCTCCCTGGAGAGACGAAGGATGAGAGGTGACCTGATAGAGGTTTACAAGATGTTGAGAGGTCTGGATAGGGTAGACTCTCAGAGGCTATTTCCAAGGGCTGAAATGGTTGCTACGAGAGGACACAGGTTTAAGGTGCTGGGGGGTAGGTACAGAGGAGATGTCAGGGGTAAGTTTTTCACTCAGAGGGTGGTGGGTGAGTGGAATCGGCTGACGTCGGTGGTGGTGGAGGCAAACTCGTTGGGGTCTTTTAAGAGACTTCTGGATGAGTACATGGGATTTAATGGGATTGAGGGCTATAGATAGGCCTAGAGGTAGGGATATGATCAGCGCAACTTGTGGGCCGAAGGGCCTGTTTGTGCTGTGGCTTTCTATGTTCTATGTTCTATGAAACAGGGTCCACAGACAGAGGTTCAGTTTCCTTGACATGTCTTAACACCAGCCATTTGGGATCTCCAAATGTCACATTAAATTGTGGCAGATGTTCCATCGAATCATTCAGTGCAGAAGAGGCCTTTTGGCCCATCAAGTCCGCATTGACACATTAGAAATACCTGACCTCCCACCTAATCCCATTTACCAGCACTTGGCCCGTAGCCCTGAATGTTATATTCCATGCCAAGTGCTCATCCAGGTACTTTTTAAAAGATGTGAGGCAACTCTCCCCTATCACTCTCCCAGGCAGCACATTCCAGACCGTCACCACCCTCTGGGTAAGCAAGTTTTTCCTCACATCCCTCCAAAACCTCCTGTCCCTCACCTTGAACCTATGTCCACTCATGACTGGCCCTTCAAATAAGTGTTGGAAATAGGAAAACACATTGATGCAGATAACAATGATTTTCTTAGATTTGGACAGAGCAAAGGAAGGTCAGCCTTTTGACTTGGATTAAGATGTTGCTGCTGTATGTGACTCTTTAACTGAAGTACTATTTCTATCACCTGATAAAGAGGACTTTGATTTGTCCCAATGAGCTTCTTGATAGTATTTCTGTGGCATGCCCTCAAAGTAGTTTGAGGCATTTTACCACATGTTAAAGGTACAGTTTAAGTTTAAGCCGCTGTATTATTTTTCATGAGCCAGATGTCTGAAACTGGCAGGAATCCATTATCATTTACATTTAATTTAAATATGCAATAAAATGTAATGTGGACATAGGAACAATTAATTTACGCACAGTGGGCATCGCTGGTTAGGCCAGCATTTATTGTCCTGCCCTTGTTGCCCTTCAGAAGGTGGTGGTGTGCTGCCTTCTTGAACCGCTGCAGTCCCTGGGGTGTAGCTACACCCACAGTGCTGTTAGGGAGGGAGTTCCAGGATTTTGATCCAGCGACAGTGAAGGAATGGCGATATATTTCCAAGTCAGGATGGTGAATGATTTGGAGAGGAACCTCCAGGTAGTGGTGTTCCCTTGTATCTGTAGCCTTGGTCCTTCCAGATGGTAATGGTTGTGGGTTTGGAAGGTGCTGTTTCAGGAATTTTGATGAATTCTTGCAGTACATCCTGTAGATGGTGCACACCGCTGCCACTATTTGCCAGAGGTGGGGGGATTGAATATTTGTTAGCAAGTGCTGCAATTGAATTAGATTGAGGCTGATCTGTATGTCAACTTTATCTACCCATCTTCGATCCATATTCTCGGTATTTTTACCAGAATTAGATCTATTAATTTTGGTCTTCAAAATCTCAATTCACCCATTATTCACAGTCTTCCAATGGGAAAATTCCAAATGTCCACTATTCTTTCTGTGAAATAAAGGGCGGGATATTCCGGCCATTCCTGCCGCGGGATCTTCCAGTCCCGCTGATGGCAACCCCTGCCTCGAATTACCCAGTGGCCTGCACAAATCCTGTACGCGAACAACAGGAAACCCTGTTGACAGCGGCGGGGCTGGAAGATCCTGCCACCGGCTGATGCCGAGCCACTCCTGCTGCCCCAGGACATGCAATGGCGGGGTGGGGGTGAGGGGGGGGAGGGGGGATACGGTGGGGTTGGGGTGGGGCGGTGGGGGGAGGTGCAGAAAATCCCGCATGCTTCCTGAGTTTATCCCTGAATGGCTTAACAGTAATTTTAAAATTGTGCCCCCTTATTCTAAATTACCCACTGGCTGAATATGCTTTCCTTTATCTAACATATTGAATCATGTTACAAGTTTTAAATCCTCAATTAGACCACCTTTAACTGCATAAACTCAAGAACCACAACCTGATCTCATCAGTTAAATTAGACACGATGATCCACCTTTTGTGACCAGCAGCAAACAAGTAGCGTTTGCCATTCATAATGCTGACAGCTGCCTACAATCGATCAATATGAATTTAAGAGGCAACTTACAGCCATCAGAGTCCAATGCAGTCTTTATGGGCCACGTAGCATCTGGGAACATGGGAACTAATATCCAGTGCAACAGAAGAATCTTCACCAAGATGCAAAATCTAAATCAGAAAGTATAAGTTAGAATATTTAAATCAGTGTAAAGTCATGTACAGAAAGCAAAATAAAGAGAGGTGACAAATGAGTGGGGCAAAACAATGCAAATATGATGGAATGAGAGTTCAGATTTGTAAAATGTTCATTTTCAGTGCCAGACATGTTGCTTGACAGCAATTGAAGGTTTTTGTACCCCAACTTCCTGCCCTTTGTGATATTTTATTGACAAGTACCTCAGCAAGGGTACTGTTACAGTGAAGCTTGAGGAGTAGGGGGGCAAATCGGACAACGTCCCAATGCCCACGTTTCGCTTCACAGGCAGCGCTGTTATCTGATTTACTCTATAATATTACTGATAAGTGATGATAAGCTTAATGTTATGCCCAGCTCAAAATTGGGGCCTTTCAGTCCGGATATCATTCTCGTAAAATTGTGCTGTACCCCCACCAAGGATATACTATATGCTGCCTGAGGGGAGTTGCCTAAAACTGAGCACAGAATTCCAGATGGAATCTAGCCATTATTTTTACTGTATCTCCGCACATAGCTTTTTTTCCTTTTCAGGGAATAGTACTGATGTGAATCATTGAATCCCTACAGTACAGAATGAGGCCATTCGGCCCATCGAGTTTGCACCGACCACAAGCCCACCCAGGCCCTATCCCCATTACCCCATGCATTTACCCTAGCTAGTCCTCCTGATACTAAGGGGCAATTTAGCATGGCCAATCCACCTAACCCGCACATCTTAGGACTGTGGGAGGAAACCAGAGCACCCGGAGGAAACCCACGCAGACACGGGGAGAACGAGCAAACTTCACACAGACAGTGACCCAAGCCGGGAATCAAACCCGTGTCCCTGGCGCTGTGAGGCAACAGTGCTGACCACTATGCCACCGTGGAAAAGTTCCTTACGTTGAGAGGCAATAGCGTCGTGGTATTGTCACTGAGCTAGCAATCCAGAGACTGAGGGTAATGTTTTGGGGGCCCAGGTTTGAATCCCACCACAGCAGATGTTGAAATTTGAACTCAATAAAAATCTGAAATTAAGTCCAATTGTCGTAAAACCCATCTCGTTCACGAATGTCCTGTCATCCTTACTGTGTTAAGTCCTAAATGTGCCTAGCAAGACATTCAGTTCAGGGCATTTAGGGATGGGCAATAAATGCTGATCTAGCCAGTGACATCCACATGCCATGAACAAATTTTTAAAAAAACTACTGCTTCCATTGACACAATGCACTTACAGTACCTCCCAACCCAGTTTATTAATTAAAATAGAAAATAAAGAAGTTGTACATCCTCAGGACATCCCAAAGTACTTTATAATGAGTCCTATCGTCAAACATGGTCATCAACTTGTACACAGCTGAGTTTCACAATCAGCAAATGAAGGAAGCATCAGAAAATCTAGTTTTGGGACAGATGATCGAGAACACCATGAGAACAATGAAAACTCTTAACATCCATCTGAAAGGGAAAACAGGGCCTCGGTTTAACATCTCAGCTGTGTTCCCTGCAGCATAACCTTAACACATCACTGTTGTGTTTGCTTGGATTTTGTGCTCAAATCCTTGAACAGGCTTGAACCCACAAGTCCAAGGCAAGGATGCTATCACTGTACCATGTCTGATAGATAGGGGAAAATATAGCTTTATGTACCACACCTTCACAAAATGTGAATATATTTACTAACAAAGTAATCTCTAAACCAAAATACTGTAGAAATTGTGCTTATCTAAGAGGGACTACTGATTCTTTCCCTCAGAGATACATGCCTAAGTCCACGTAACTTAGGCACGAGTTGGTAAAGCAAAAACTTACTACAGAAGTACTGATGGAATTTAATAAACTGAAACTATTAAGTTAATGGCAAAATACTGTGGATGCTGGAATCTGAAACAGAAGTTAACCTTTCCCTCTCCAAACAAGATAGTCACTCGTCAGTTGTTAGGTGTTGTATGATATGTCAACAACGGGAGGTTATGCAAAAGCACAGATGAGGTGTTCTTACAGTGTGTTAGCATTTATTAACAGGGGGTTTGAGTTTAAGAGCCATGGGGTTATGCTGCAACTGTACAGGACCTTGGTGAGACCACATTTGGAATATTGTGTGCAGTTCTGGTCACCTCACGATAAGAAGGATGTGGAAGCATTGGAGAGAGTGCAGAGGAGATTTACCAGGATGCTGCCTGGTTTGGAGGGTAGGTCTTATGAGGAAAGGTTGAGGGAACTAGGGCTTTTCTCTTTCGAGCGGAGGAGGATGAGAGGCGACTTAATAGAAGTTTATAAGATGGGGATA
This sequence comes from Mustelus asterias, assembly GCF_964213995.1. Classification (NCBI taxonomy): domain Eukaryota; kingdom Metazoa; phylum Chordata; class Chondrichthyes; order Carcharhiniformes; family Triakidae; genus Mustelus; species Mustelus asterias. Next base: position 18,243,544 of record NC_135803.1, on the reverse strand, counting down.
GATAGAGTGGACGTTCAGAGACTATTTCCTCGGGTGGTTGTAGCTGTTACTAGGGGGCATAACTATAAGGTTCATGGTGGGAGATATAGGAGGGATGTCCGAGGTAGGTTCTTTACTCAGAGAGTGGTTGGGGTGTGGGATGGACTGCCTGCTGTGATAGTGGAGTCGGACACTTTAGGAACTTTCAAGCGGTTATTGGATAGGCACATGGAGCACACCAGAATGATAGGGAGTGGGAAAGCTTGATCTTGGTTTCGGACTAAGCTCGGCACTTATCGAGGGTCGAAGGGCCTATACTGTGCTGTACTGTTCTATGTTCTATGTTCTGTTCTATGACTTAGATAGTTAATTATTCTTCCGGTTTCCACTATCCATTCTCTGTGTTTCCATAGTTGCAGTGGTAATTGATTAATGATGTCAGTCACAGAGTTATAGCTTTTAAATAATAGAGAGTGACCTGGAAATTCCGTGGGGAAACTCCAATCTCTTGTACTGATTTCAGGGGGAAAGAACATAAATAGTTGAAACCAACCACTGATACCATTCCTTCAGAGATTCTGTCCCACCACAGGTATAGGCCAGTGAGTGACAAATTAAATTCTCACTGCACTCCTGCAGAAGGCCATTTGGCCCATCATGCTGGTGATGAATATCAATTCTCTCTTCTCTCGCACCCTCTACTCCTTCAGCATATGGGGAGGCGATGGCCTAGTGGTATTATCGTTGGACAATTAATCTAGAAACGCAGCTAATGTTCTGGGGACCCGGGTTCAAAATCTGCCACAGCAGATCGTGGAATTTGAATTCAATAAAAAATAAATCTGGAATTAAGAATCTACCGATGACCATGAAACTATTGTCGATTGTGGGAAAAACCCATGTGGTTCACTAATGTCCTTTAGGGAAGGAAATCTGTTGTCCTTACTTGGTGTGGCCTACATGTGACTCCAGAGCCACACCAATGTGGTTGACTCAAGAGTCCTCGGTCAAATAGGGATGGGCAATAAATGCTGACCAGCAAGTGACAACCATGTCCTGCGAATGAATAAAAAAAACCTTTGGAATTCTAGAAATCGAGATTTTCCTCTTCAACGGCATCACCACTGAAAGTGTACAGGGACGGTATTTATCATAAATGGTGGTGGGGAGGGAGTAACAGGAACTGGCTGCTATTGCAGGACTAAAACCTATGGATTTTGTTTTCTTTTTAAAAGGAGCAGGGAACTTATAACACATGTCTTCCCTGTACAGCCTGGAAAACGCCTGATTCTGTCTGATCTCGGAAGCTGAACAAACTCAGGCTTGGTTAGTTTTTGGATGGGAGACCACCTCGGAATACGAGGGTCTTTAGAATTTAGCCTGTGTTGCGCATTTGGTTAAAAGGTCAGACGGGGCTCAGTCAGTCAAAAGCCAGGGCGGCATGGGAGCACTGTGGTTAGTACTGTTGCCTCACAGCACCAGGGACCTGGGTTCGATTCTTGGTTTGGGTCACTTCCTGTGCAGAGTCTGCACGTCCTCCCCTTGTCTGCATGGGTTTCCTCCCACAGTCCAAAAGACGTGCTGGTTAGGTGCATTTTCCATGTTAAATTCTCCCTCAGTATACCCGAACAGAGGCAGGAGGGTGGCGACTGGGGGATTTTCGCAGTAACTTCATTGCAGTGTTAATATAGGCCTACTTGTGACACTAATAAATAAACGTTTTAATTCGAGGGTTCAGGATTCCAGTTCCTGCTTCTGGTTAATCATGTCCGCTCCCCATGAAACGGCAAAACTAACACAAGCACAATTATGCACAGGTGTTACCACTTCCCAAGATCAGGCATTTTCTCTCGGAGAAGGAAGGCTTCCAGATGTATGGACGGGAGACTCTGAGAGACAGAAAAGTTGGAAGACAGATGCCAGCTGTATGTTTGTTATGACATCTGTTTCTTTTCCTTTTCATGCTATAGAATCACACATACCTGTCAGCAAGCTACATTATGAAACATTCATGTTACTGCTTTTACTGCATGTCACATGTGAACTTTGCTTCCCAACATCCTACTCCAAGCTCTCACCCTCCTCCTCTGGTTTAAATACAGCGACAGAGAAGGAAGAGCAGGTAATCTACTTCAGTATGCTCAGTATTGCAATGTGTGCTAACAATTCAATTAAAAACATCTCTAATTAAAAGTGAATCAAATTAAAAGGGGGTGGTATGGTGGCACAATGGTTAGCACTGCTGCCTCATAGCTCAAGGGGCATGGGTTCGATCCCTGATTTGGGTCACTATCTGTGTGGAGTTTACGCATTCTCCCTGTGTCTGTGTGGGCTTCCTCCGGGTTCTCCGGTTTCCTCCCACAGTGCGGGTTAGGTTGATTGGCCATGCTAAATTGCCTCTTAGTGTCCCAGGATGCGTAGGTGAGAGGGATTAGCAGGGTAAATATGTGCAGTTATGGGGATAGGACCCAGGTGGGATTGTTATCTGTGCAGACTCGATGGGCCGAATGGTCTCCTTCTGCATTGTAGGGATTCCATGAAAGTTCTATCATGTTGATTATCATCAAAACCCATCTGGTTCACTGGTTCCTTTAGAGAAGGAAATCTGCCGTGCTTACCTGGTCTGGTTTGTATACTCCAATGCGGCTGACTTTTAATAGCCTAGCAAGCCATTCAGTCCAAAGGCAATTAGGGGTGAGTAATTAATGCCCAGCCAGTGATGCTAGCATCCCATGAAATAATTTTTAAAAGTTCCTCTGCCTCAGAGTGTGCTCCTCTGAGAGTGCTGAGCTACTGCTGACACTGCTGCGCCACAGGGTTTTGACAATGCAGCCTGCACCACTTGGGCCAGAAGAAGTATCTCCTCAGCTGAGAGAGGAGAAAGTACAGGATGAGTCACCTAGCATGAAGACAATACCAGAAGACTGGCATGTTACATTTGGCTAAACAAAGTGAGATGAGTCAGTCCAGCAGGCACTTGTGCACCTCCTGATGGTCAACTGAAGAGCTGCACCATCGACAATCCCGGAGAGAGACAAGGCAGTTTTACACTTTCCAGTTGAGCCCAGTAGGGGGAGGTGATGGCCTGGTGGTATTATCGCTAGTTTATTAATCTAGAAACTCAGCTAATGTTCCAGGGACCCGGGTTCAAATCCCGCCACAGCAGATGGTGGAATTTGAATTCAACAATACAAAAACCTGGAATTAAGAATCTACTGATGGGCATGAAGCCATTGTTGATTGTCAGGAAAAACCCATCTGGTTCACTAATGTCCTTTAGGGAAGGAAATCTGCCATACTTACCCGATCTGGCCTACATGTGACTCCGGAGCCACAGCAATATGGTTGACTCTCAACTGCCCCTCTAAAGGCAACTGGGAATGGGCAATAAATGCGGGCCAGCTAGCGACGCCCATGTCCCATGAAAGAACTAAAATTGGGTGAGGGTTAGGAAGGCGGCCAAGTTAATCCTGTCAACTCCTGCTGGATGGGTTGCATTAAAGCAGTCCGCTTCCCTTCTGCATGCATTATCATATGTTATTTTTACCTCTTTATCCTGAATGTAGCTGTTGTTGAAGCCACTTACCCCTTCCAGACTATTGATTCCAAACATGTGTGCAGCACTTGTTGAGACATGGAATCTAAAATAAACACCACAATATAAAAGGTTCCTCTAAATCAGCAGTTTCCCTTTCTGATAGATGGGTGATAATAGATGGGTGATAGATGGGTGATAAGTTTCCCTTTCTGAGCAGATGGTCCATTTAAACAAAATCTCCATTAACAGCATCCTCTTTAATTGGCAAATACAGTATTGCATGTAAATACAATTTAACCAAGTGTAATATGCAAGTCTTCTGGTATTGACTTTATGCCAGAAGACTGTAGGGAAGATGCAGACACTGAGTGGGCAATTTGTTGTTATTGATTTGAGTAAATTGCTGTGTTTCTCTAAAATTAGTAAGAAAATGGGTCAAATTAAGTCTGAAACACTAAATTTTTTTCGGGTTGTTTTGAAGCTGAGGTAGGCAACAGTGATTGATGGACTGGGGGCATGAAACAACTACAGTTATGAATCACCAGTGGATTAATAAGTTAATAAAATGTTTCAGTGCATCACTTTGGAGCGTGGTTAAATTAAGTTTTCACTTGCCAGACACTGTTACACAAAATATAATCAGGGGAATTTATTTTTCAAAAAAGAATACAATATGAATGAATGAGTGGCTACAACAGGCCGCAAAGGATGAGATATGGCAGTAAACCAGAGAAAGAAACAATGAAAGATTGGGGACGGGGCACAAACTCATTGATTTTACTCATATGAGCTGACAGGTTGCTTTGTGTTTTCATCTCATCTGAAGCAGGGAAGTATCTTGCCCCAGACAAGTCGGCAAGGGGAATTATCTCATCTGGCGCAATATATTTTGCGACACATTCTGTACATCTCGGAAAGTCTTTTTATTTCAATTATTCTGAATTTTACTTCATAGATGATACATCTTAATGAGAGGAGCATACATTGCAGGAGGTAATCAATGCAAATTATCAATAAAAAGTAACAAAAGAAATTATGTCAGACCATTACACAGCATGCGAAAATACAAATAGCCCGAGATGCTGTGTTAGCTTATTAAAGTTTTATTGAGCTTGATTGTGTATGATTTATAACTATGAATCATATTGTAAGTGCAGCATTTTACCACTGTGCAGATGTGCAATATTCCCTTACACAGCCATAATAGATTGCAAATAAAGAATGGCTTATTAAAACCATGGGGCAATACACCATATTTTTATTAGTGCTGATTGTGACTGGGAGGAGAAACTCAGAAGAATGCCGTTTGTAATATATTATCTAATACAGGACCAAGGAGATTAGGCTAATAAAGTAATTCTATAAACTGGGTCAAGTCTGGGTAACCAATATCTGTCAGGAATGTTTATTAAATGCTTTCAATTTTTTGTTTGAAAAAATAGATATAATTTTTTTTCCTCAAATACAAATGAATGGGATGCTCGGTATTTAAAAGTGAGAACCCAAAGCAGCAGGAGGGATTAGATTAGTCAACTAAATATGCAAACTGGAGGGACTCCGGAGACGCGAAATTTATTACAATTTTTCACTGACTAGTTTTAATTCAATGATACATTGTGAAGCTAGGTAAGACAAATTTCAGTATATTAAGTGAAATATATTTAAATGCCCCAAAGTACAAAGAGTAACTGGGTGGTGATTGCTTTCATTTATTTATTTTATTAATGAGCTACACAATTAATTGTGAATCGTTTGGTGAAGATGATTTTTTTAAAAATACTTCAAGGGCAATTACAAAACCCTACATTAAAGGAAAAACTGCAGGGGGTGTGTTTTTGGAATTTTGGGTGTTCTGCCATTTTCATTGCTACCAGATGACTACAGCATTCTTCACATTTCTCCCGTTCGCTGTCATGTTAAACATTATGGGAGTTAAATTGGAGAACCCAAAAAGAGCCATGGGGTTGTGATGTGTGATTAGCCCACACTTGTTCAGTGTAATGGAGGGAGCAGGCCAACTGGTTATAGTCAGCCATTGGCTGCAATCATCAACAGAGGCGCCCAATAACTAGCACTAGCCTCAAGAGGTAGGGCATGATTTCCCCCCCCCCCCCCAATGGGCGGGAAATGGGAGGATTTCCTGCCTGTTAGAAATCATAGAAACCCTACAGCACAGAAAGAGGCCATTCGGCCCGATCGAGTCTGCACCGACCACAATCCCACCCAGGCCCTACTCCCATATCCCTACATATTTACCCAACTAATCCCTCTAACCTATGCATCTCAGGACACTAAAGGCAATTTTTAGCATGGCCAATCAACCTAACCTGCACATCTTTGGACTGTGGGAGGAAACTGGAGCACCCGGAGGAAACCCACGCAGACACGAGGAGAATGTGCAAACTCCACACAGACAGTGACCCAAGCCGGGAATCGAACCCAGGTCCCTGGAGCTGTGAAGCAGCAGTGCTAACCACTGTGCTACCGTGCCGCCCTTTTTTTTGGGTGAGCTTAGTTAAATAAATTTCCAATGCTCTGCGCAGCACGGAGGCCCTCAGGGGATTTACGCCGGTGGGGCGGGGGGGGGAACATACATGATCCCTCCTGGTGTGGACTGCGAGGTCAGGAGCATTGGCAAGATACCGTCCCAGACTTGCTAAAGCGATGCAAGTCAGTATTTGCATATTGTAATCAGCCTTGCACTGTCCCCCGGCATGAGCCTGATTACGTTGAAAATAATGGCTCGGGAAGATCACGACCAGCTGGACCCCGGTCATGATTCCAGTTTTTTGCCACCGACAGACATTTTCCAGTCTGCTATGCTCCCTGATCAGTGCAGCAGGCCAGGAAAACTGCACCCGTAATGTCCAAAATGGATGGCCATGATGTGGACATGCCAGCGTTGGACTGGGGTGGGCACAAGAAGAAGTCTCACAACACCAGGTTATAGTCCAAAAGGTTTATTTGGAATCACGAGCTTTCGGAGCACTGCTCCTTCCGCAGATGAGTGGCTTCCTTCCACAGTGCATAACCACTCACACGATGAAGGAGCAGTGCTCTGGAAGCTTGTGATACCAAATAAACCTGTTGGACTTTAACCTGGAGTTGTGAGACTTTGTAAAATGGGTGGAGCAGGTGTTGCGATTCTTGCTCCAACTGAAGTTGACCTGAAAAGTGAAGAACGGCTGACGATAGGGGAAAGTGCACACTCAGGTTTGCAGATGCTGAAGAGGTAGCAATATTGAGATTCGTGCTGTAACCTCAGCATAACTGTAAAGCCCTCCAGCCACAAAATAAAGCGGCAGTGCGAACAGAGATCAATAGTATAAGCTTAGCTCTGAAGACTTGGATGTAATGCCAGAAGAAGCTCAATGACTTCACATGAGTGGTCAAGGTAAGTGAATGCATCTTCAAATGCCATATGCTGCCAACTGCAAACTATTCTGAGCCTCTATGCAATTCATCACAGCCCGGTTACTCACCTACCAACAATCTCTATCAATCATGACTCACACCCAACATTTGAATGCTTCGCTTCACCTCATACACTTTGCGCTGTTTCAAGTCACACCCCTTGCGCACAATCCAGTTATTCAGCCATGACAGTTACAACATCCAAACAGGCTGTGTGACATTCATTGACGTACTTCCTTCTCTTTCAGGAAGCTCACCAGAGGGTTAGGTCGCACAAGCCCTGCTGCAGAAGATTCAGATGGGGACTTCAATAGGCCAGGCTGATGGAAGTATACACAATAATGCTTTGGGCATTGGGAAAGATACCAAAAGCCTGCATTAGATGTCAAGGAGCATGGAAGCCATTCATTCCAGCATGCAAGTGGTGATCAGCTCCATTGGCATACTTGTGGAGCCACCTATGATGCAGCACCTGATAGCCAATGTCTCTGCTTCTATTGGGACGCAAGCAGTAGCAACCAAATGAGTGCAGTGGTGCAGGTCAAGACCGCTGCCATTATGGCTCTGAATAATAGCATTCAAAGGGACTGCAGGATTTTAAAAATTTATTCTTTCGTGGGATGTGGGCACTGCTGGCAAGTCTAGCATTTACTGCCCAGCCTTAATTGCCCTTGAACTGTTTGGCTCACCAGGCCACATCAGAGGGCAGTTAAGAGTCAACCACACTCCTGTGGCTCTGGAGTCACATGCAGATCAGACGAGATATGAATGGCAGGTTTCCTTCCCTCATGGGCATTAGGTTTTTCAAACAACCGATGATTGTTTCATGGTCACCATTACTTAATTTTAATTCCAGTCTTATTTTAATTAATTGAATTTAAATTCCACAGTTCCTGTGGTGGGATTTGAACCCAAGTCCCAAAGAGCCGAAGCCTCTGGATTACAAGTCCAGTGACAATATCATTATTCCATCACTTTCCCTAAATCAGATGTCCACCAATCTGTGCAAGATATTACTCAGATGACTGAGGCACTGGCCCAGGGAGGGGCAGGGGTTCCATTCAGCATTCTCAGGGTGACAGCATTTGTTCTCCCACCTCAACCGCTTTGCCAGTGCCCTGGTTATTACCTGACAGCCAGCTGACACCCCCAGACTGCTGCCACCCACACTGAGATGGTTCTCGGCTCCTAATCCAAGAGCAGCTTGAAGTGATTCTTGAAGGTCATCTGTAGTCTCCCTCGGTGAATGTCAGCAGTCTTCCACCAACTGTGCTGCAGCCATGGAGGGTGCAGCCTAGGACAAGCAAAGGCACAGGAAAGACAGGTTAAGTGACTGCACAACTACGATTGGTTAAATTTAGTATACAAAATGGCATGAGTTAATTTATACATTTTGATTAATATATCATAGAAATCATAGAAACCCTACAGTGTAGAAGGAGGCCATTCGGCCCATCGAGTCTGCACCAACCACAATCCCACCCAGGCCCTACCCCCACATATTTACCCGCTAATCCCTCTAATCTACGCATCCCAGGACTCTAAGGGGCAATTTTTAACCTGGCCAATCAACCTAACCCGCACATCTTTGGACTGTGGGAGGAAACCGGAGCACCCGGAGGAAACCCACGCAGACACGAGGAGAATGTGCAAACTCCACACAGACAGTGACCCGAGCCGGGAATCGAACCTGGGATTCTGGAGCTGTGAAGCAGCAGTGTTTTCTCTATTGGTTTTTATTTGTATCTTGTCGCCAAGAGGACAATGTGATAGCCAATGATGGAGGGAAGGTAAGAATTGTTAAACTGCTGGTAAATGGATTGAGATTACTGGTTTCCCACCTGAATTAATAGTTCATGGACAGTCTGGTCATATAATGGCTCTTGAGGTTGCAGCCTCCCCTGTTGTTTCCCCTCTTCTCCCTCCTCTTGCTCCCTGAGCTTCTCCTGTGATAGATGGTGCTGTTCGTGCAGAATGGCAAGATTGCCCAGCAGACCACCATGAATGCTGAGACCCACTCAGCTGAATAGAGCAGGATCCTCCAGAGAGGATCATTCAATGGCAATGTTCCTCAGGAGGACAATGGTCTGTTCTATCACATTCAGTGTGACAGCATAGCTCTCATTGAGTGCATGCTGCACATCTTCATGGGCTTTGAACTGGAGTCAATTGCCACGCTATCAGTGGATAGTTCTTGTTAACCTGTAGCCATCCTTGAGATCATTGTGGTGACTAGAATAAAGCTGAAAATGAAAACCGCTGCAGAATGAATACAGTCGTTTGGTAGCACAGAAACTGAGTATTGCTGAACAGAGACATTTTGTTGAAGCTTTTCATCTTGCACTGATCAGGACAATCACAAGAACACCAATGTCAGGGGAAACAACAACATTATATGGTATGAGGAAAGAGTGCTGATTGGCTAGCAAGTGGACTCTGATTGGTAGAGGCATTGCCATGGAGAATGCACTCGGTGATCATGGCCGACAGTTAACTGCCAGACATTGTTTGAAAATTAAACGAGGCAGCTTGACTCTGATTGGTCAAGGCATTGTTCTGAGGAATGAACCAGCAAATGACTATCACATATATTGTTTAATCAAAACAGGCACAATGTGTGTACATGTTCTTTATGCCTGCAGTGTTCAGCGATATATACAGGATACTGGGCAGAGAAGTGCATAATGCACTACCTGTGATTACACACCAGCTGCATGTCTATTGCCTGCTGCTTATGTTCCTTGGCATGCAAGTATTCCAATGTTGTAGCTTCACATTTTTAGGTATACCTGGTGTTGGTCTTTGCATGCACTTCTGCACTTTTCATTGAGCTAGGGTTGATCCCCTGATTTGGTGGTAATGATAGAGTGGGGGATATACCAGGCGATGAGGTTACAGAGAGTGAGTGGATGATATGATTATGGTGCCGCTGATGACCACAGCACCTCAAGGTTGCCCAGTCTTGAGTTGCTGGATCTGTTCGAAGTCTATCCCATTTAGTACAGTGGTAGTGCCACACAACATGACGGAGAGTATCTTCAATGTGAATATTTGATTTTGTCTCCACCAGGACTGGGTGGTGGTCACTCCTACTGATTCTGTCATGGACCAATGTATCTTCAGCAGTTAGGTTGGTGAGAATGAAGTCATGTGTGTTTTTCCGTCTTGTTGCTTCCCTCGCCACCTGTCACAGACCCAGTCTATGCCCTTTAGGTATCGGCCAGCTCAGTCAGTCAAGGTGCTACCCAGCCACTCTTGGCGACTGACATTGAAGTTCCCCACGCAGAGTATATGCTGTGCCCTTCCCACTCTTAGTGTCGATGTTGAGGATTCGCAGGGCTTCTCCCTCCCGACTATATCCCAGTGTTGCCACCCCTGCTGGGTCTGTCCTACCTGTGGAGCAAGCACATGCCCAGGGATGGTGATTGAAACATGGTCCTCCTGAAGGCCTTGATCAGTCATCAATCACATCGTGATTTGCTCTGCAGATCTCAAGTACATATTAAGTGCATGCTCACTATCATGTTTACTAATATGGCGCCTGGCAAGATTCCTATTAAATGTGCCCATGTTGGACAGCTTTTTGGTACCAAAAGGAACCTCATTTCACCCAAAAATGTGGACACTACTGAACCCAATTTTGCCCCTATATATTCCAATGTAACTGAACACAGTTACTATGACAAATGAATGAATGTGTATTTCTACAGCACCATTTTGCCTTCAAGAGGACAAAAAGCATCCGGAGGAAACACACGCAGACACGGGGAGAACGTGCAGACTCCGCACAGACAGTGACCCAAGCCAGGAATTGCACTCGAGTCCCTGGCGCTGTGAGGCAGCAGTGCTCACCACTGTGCCACCGTGCCGCCCAATGGAGCTGCCCAGGTTAAGAATGCTGGTTCCCGACCCGCAATTTTATCCCCCAGTGATAAAAATTACCAGCACTGGGAATGAGGGCAGAAAGCCCAGAATTGGATCCTGCCTCCCCCTTCCCCCCAGCTTCAAATACCTCTAGAGTTCACCCAACTCCACAAACATCTGGGCCAGGATTCATTACTGCAGTCATACTTAAAGCAATATCATCGATAAGGAAGTGCAGAAGGAGGTCATTTTTCCCATTGTCCCTATTCAGATACGAGCTATGCATCATTATACATTATCCCATTTTCCTATTCTTTCCCATCTGCTTAATGTTTTTCTTCTTCAATTAATTGTCTCGAGGATACACTTCTGTAGCTACACGTAATTAATGTACTCGCTATCTGAATAATCTTTTACACGTAAACATTCCTTTCCTTTATTTTTCTGGTACCAATCCTAAATTAATGCAGCAGGCAAACATTTTCCCATTTATCTGGTTTTCAATTAGATGCTCCCCCCTCAATACCCCACCCCAGCCACCCCCACCCTCTCCGCCCCCAACCACTCTGCTTAACCCTTTTTTAAAAATTAGTGAATGCAAATCCAGCTTTTCATGGTTCTTACTATAATTGTAATGGTCCCATCCCTGGCATCATCCAAAGCAATCCTTTCTAAGATTACAATTGTTTCTGTAATGCATTGGCCATAATTGCATCAGTACTCCAAGTGTGGAATAACAAATATCGAGCACAGATTCATCATCACTTCCTGCGTTTTATATTCAATGCCCCATCACTCCAAATCCCATTTTCCCTTATGGATTTTCCAACTGCAATTTTGCTTTTAATTGTATCTGCACTTACAGATCTCTCTGTTCCTGGATTCCAGTAAAAATGCTATCACTTAAAATAAATTTCCTAATTCTCCGATGTGTTGTTATATTTATCTTCTTTGAGCAGAATTTGATATTTATCTACACAATGCCCCAAATAATCAATCTCCTGCAATCTCCGACACTCTTGCACAGTTTACCACCATTGCTAATCTAGTATTGTCAGCATTTGATATTATTCCCTTTATACCCATGGTTAATCATTTATGGACATAAAGAACAAGAGATACATTCAAAATTAATTTAACACATGACAGAATTTGCAATATAAAACAGCTTTTAAATTAGAAGTTTGCAGCCACTGTCATCAACTTCTGCCCTTGATTGCTCAGTTGCATATGTCAATTGACTCATTTCCACTCGCTAATTGACATTTTTTACACTTCCACAGTTAAAAAGTTGCTGCAAAGAAAATAGTTTAATGCATTTGTACTGGCAGAAGGCATAGAAGCTCCTGATAAAAATAAATAGTAATGAAAGGATAATGGATAAACAGAGGATGAAAGTGATATCATATAAACAGCCCAGAGACTACTGGGACTACACCAATCACAGAACCTTTACAGCGCAGAAGGAGGCCATTCGGCCCATCAAGTCTGCACTGTGCTCTGAAAGAACATTCCACCTGGTCCCACTTCGCTGCCTTATTCCCATGACCCCGTAAGCTTGGAACTGATGAAGGTTTCCACAATTATACTCTAAGGCTGGATTTTCCAGCCATTCCCGCCAGCAGGAACTTCCGGTCTTGTGGAAGGTGAGGCAAAAATCTGCCACGGGTTTCCCGGCGGTGGGAGGGAGGGTGCATAAAGCAGGAAACCCTGTTGGCAGGGCCAATGACGGACCACCTCCACCATTGCGAAATACAGCACATGTTGACTTATGCACTTACCCTCCCCACAAAGCATTTTTCTGAATACTGTAGCCCACCCATAGAGGGGTAGCATATAGCTCCTTGCAGATGATTCTCTGAGCATCACTTCACAAACTTAGGGTGGGATTTTCCAGTCCCGCAGACCTCAGGACCAGGAATTCCTGCATCAGGTCAATGGACCTTTTGCTTGTCCGTCAAATTTTCCATCCAGCCTGTGAGGATTTCTGCAGCAGGCGGAGCTGAACGATTTTGGCCTTAGTCATGCCATCAGCATTCCTGGAGTTCACCCTCCTTCCTCCAGATCTCTTTAAAGTTTATTTATTAGTGTCACAAATAGGCTTCCATTAACACAGCAATGAAATTACTGTGAAAATGCCCTAGTCACCACACTCCGGTAACTGTTCAGGTACACTGAAGGAGAATTTAGCATGGCCAATGCACCTAACCAGCATATCTTTTGGACTGTGGGAGGAAACCAGGCCACCCAGGGGAAGCCCACGCAGACACGGAGAGAACATGCAGACTCCGCACAGAGAAGTGACCCAAGCCGGGAATCGAACCCGGGTCCCTTGTGCTGTGAGGTAGCAGTGCTAACCACTGTGCCACCATGCTGCCCATGGGAGAAAGGAAAAATCAGAGAGCAAGCCAGGTCTGATTTGTACAGTGCATGCACCAGCACTCGACTCCAGTCGCACTGACAGAGACCTGGCTCTAAGTTCAATCCTTGAACCAGAGCATGATGTGCACAGGAAGAAAATAGCAGTGTAGGACAATGAAACTAAAGTCGTCTGCTCTCCAAGGTACCTGTATGTCAAAGACTGAAACACAGATTAATGGTTGAAGAAAAGCAATTTAAACCGCTCTTTCGTAAAACAGAAGATAAATAGATTTATGGATGGTTGAGACTTTAATAAGTCTGTAATTTGCTCGAGGCGTGCTTGGATGACATCTAAACCAAGAGTAAATTGCTCACTTGCCACCAGCTATAATTTTTTATAATATGCACTATAATTTCAATAAAGCGAAAACAATAGTGACGACAGTTAAAAGCAAGGCTGAGAGACTGTGAAAGGCTAGTGTCATGCCTTTGCTGCAAAATAGCACTTCAACATGATTCACAGGTGAGTTTAATGTTGACAGAAATGAATAAAAGGATGTAACAGCAAGGAAATGTAATCAAGGGGTCCAGATGACATCATGAACCGCAAAGCAGAAATAGTACTTAAAATAATTTTTAATAAATAAATCAAGTGTGACCAGTGGAGAAGGTTTTGAAATGTGGGAGAATGCACTTAATCCATCTGATCTATCCCTAAATATATCTTTCACAACTTTTGTTCTTGATGTTCCATTGTATTTTGTGTCTAATTACTATACCACTCCCCTGAGTTTCATGGCAATACTTTGCCCACCCTCTGCACTGGCCGATCTACTCCAAGCATTTATTGCCCTTGGGGCGGCATGGGGGCACAGTGGTTAGCACTGCTGCCTCATATCATATCAAATGGCACGTTGCTCTGGCTTTCCGCAAAAGGCAGAGTACTGGCTGTACTCAACTAACCAGTGCTCACAAAACCCAGACTGTAATCATAGAAATCATAGAAAACCTACAGTACAGAAAGAGGCCATTCGGCCCATCGAGTCTGCACCGACCACAATCCCACCCAGGCCCTACCCCCATATCCCTACATATTTTACCTGCTAATCCCTCTAATCTACGCATCCCAGGACACTGAGGGGCAATTTTAGCATGGCCAATCAACCTAACCCGCACATCTTTGGACTGTGGGAGGAAACCAGAGCACCCGGAGGAAACCCACGCAGACACGAGGAGAATGTGCAAACTCCACACAGTCTAATATTAGATGTGATTCTGTGATTGGACTATTAGATGTGATTCTACGATTGGACAGCACTTGCTGAACAATACCGAGTGTGTTAAGAATGATGCTAACAACCAATTTAAGATTATTTCATAGAATTTCATAGAATCCCTACAGTACAGAAGGAGAATCCAAAGAGCTGCTACAAATAAATAATGGGCAAAAGGGTAACTAGGGAGAAAGTAGGGCCCCTTAAGGATCATCTATGTGCAGATCCACAAGAGATGGGTGGGTTCCTAAATGAATATTTCTCATCGGTATTTACCATTGAAAAAGGCATGGATGTTAGGGAAGTAAATAGTGATTTCATGAGGAGTGTACATATTACAGAGAAAGAGGTGCTGGAAGTCTTAAAGCACATCAAGGTAGATAAATCCCTGGGGCCTGATGAAGGCTAGGGAAATTGCGGGTCCCCTAGCAGAGAGATTTTGAACAGTAAGAAGTCTCACAACACCAGGTTAATGTCCAAGAGGTTTATTTGATATCATGAGCCTTCGGAGCGTTGCTCCTTCATCAGGTGAGTGGAGAGTTGGGTTCACAAACACTGCACATATAGACAAAGACTCAATTGCAAGATAATGGTTGGAATGCGAGTGTTAACAGGTGACCAAGTCTTTACAGGGACAGACAATGTGAGTGGAGAGAGGGATAATGACAGGTTAAATAGGTGTGAATTGTCTCAAGCCAGGACAGTTAGTAGGATTTTGCAAGCCCAGGCCAAATGGTGGGGGTTACATGTAGTGTGACATGAACTCAAGATCCTGGTTGAGGCCGTCCTCATGCGTGCAGAACTTGGCTATCAGTTTCTGCTCGGCGATTCTGCATTGTCATGTGTCTTGAAAGCCGCCTTGGAGAACGCTCACCTGAAGATCGGAGGCTGAATGCCCTTGACTGCTGGAGTGTTCCCTTCCTGTCGGGTAGGGGAGTCTAAAAAGGGTACAAAACAGTCCATAGGGGCAGTTTTTTCACACAGAGGGTGGTAAGTGAGGGTGAATGAGCCGCCAGAGTTAGTAGTAGAGGCGGGCACAATTTTGTCTTTTAAAAAACATTTAGACAGTTACATGGGTAAGAATGATATAGAGGGATATGGGCCAAATTGGGCAATTGGGACTAGCTTAGTGGTAAAAACTGGGCGGCATGGGCAATGTGGGCCAAAGGGCCTGTTTCCATGCTGTAAACCTCTATAACTCTATGAGGCCATTCAGCCCATCAAGCCTGCCCAGGTCCTATCCCCATAACACCATGTATTTAACCTGCTCATCCCCCTGACACTAAGGGGCCATTTTAGCATGGTCAATAACCTGCAATCTTTGGAGTGTGGGTGGAAACTGGAGCACCCGGAGGAACCCACGCAGACAAGGGGAGAATGTACATGTTCCACATGGACAGTGCGTTGTGAGACAGCATTGCTCTCCACTGTGACACCATGCTGATTATCAATCAGGCTTGTAATCTCTCACACTCGCCCGAAGCTTCATCTGTTCAGTCACAGGGTCCTGTCCTCTGCAAGCAAAAGGAACATATCCAGGCATTCTACCTTCTTTGAATTAAACAAGAGCAAAGGGAATGATAGTTCCTTGGTATATTCTCCATGGCACTGCCTTGACCAGTTAGAAATAGTCAGAAAAGGCATGAAGAATGAATTTGAAAATTACAAACCAGTTAACCAAACACGTCTGGTGGAGATAATACTTATACAGGACACTACCAATTAGTTAGTTTGCAGATGCCACATGGAGCAATCATCACAGATTTCAAAGTTGTAGATTATGCCTCATGAATCAAGTGGAATACCTTAAATGGGTCATTACTACGAGTTAAGATAGGAAAGAAACATTGCAAATTTTAGATATCTTAAATTAAAAACAGAAAACGCTATCAATGTAAACAAATATATATGCATCAGAAAAGCAGGAACAACCAAGAGGTTAAGTGCCACCAGAAGACAAAGGGCAAACCAACACTTCAGCAAGGTGCAGACAGGAAACCTTTCCCCCTGCAAGGTGGTGGATATGTGGAATAGACTCCCACCAAAAAGCAGGTAAAGCTGTTTCATCCACTCCTTCAAAAAGAGTTTGATAATAATTTTCACAGTAACTTCATTGCAGTGTTAATGTAAGCCTATATGTGACAATAATAACCAAATAAATAATTAATAAAATGATTTATTGGAAAGGGAATGGAAGGTCATTGGGTAAATAGAGATACAACATTATAACAGTGACTTTAAAAGTATTCCATTGACTTTAAAGCACTTTGCGACGTCCTGAGATCTTGAAAGGCACTAAATAAATTAATGCCTTTCTTAAGGTTTTAAGGTTTATTTATTAGTGTCACAAGTAGGCTTACATTAACACTGCAATGAAGTTATTGTGAAAAGCGCCAAGTCGCCACACTCCGGCGCCTGTTGGGTACACTGAGGGAGAATTTAGCATGGCCAATGCACCTAACCAGCACGTCTTTTAGACATGAATGAGAATACCATGGAACACAATAGCCTGAATTTCATGCTGCCCTGCCAGCGGGTTTTTTTAAGCAGGCAGAGTGTGAAATTGAACGAACGAGATTCCCTCTGCGTTCCCAAACGCACTGAGTTTGCAGCGATTTTACATTGGGGTGAGCAATGCCTTGGATGGGGCCACCCCGCCCTTGCCCCAATTGAGGCCTGTAGGCCATTTCCTGCGCAGCTTCAATTTTTAGGCTGGTGGGAGGATTTATCTGGTACAGCAGAAGCCAGAAAATAAACGGGTTTAGGTCTCAGGCAGGAAGTGGGGTTGGTTCAGAAGCCCACTACATCCCTCCCCAACCTGGCCTCTCTCCATAATCCCAATCATCCACTTTCTAGCCCTCCAGGCTTTTCTTGCCCCTGATTGTTGCCCTGGGACCCCCAAAACATGCTTTTCCATCCTAGGACTTAGGTTCTGGCATGTTGAAGCACCAGGATGGCACTGCCAGGGGCGGGCCTTATCGGGAACCCCATTGAGGCATTCCCCTCATGTGTGGTAGTGGGGGGAAGCCCGAATGCTTGTGTGATGGGATGGTGCCACGATGCCTGTGTGGTGTGGATGGTGAGGACGGGGGGGTTGGGGGCAGCTATGCTTGCGTGGTGGAGGTCACCCAGGTACTTGTGTGGATGGGGGGGGGGGGGGTGGTTTGCCCTGATGTGCGTGGGTGGGTGGGGGGAGGGAGGTTGGGGGAGGCAATTCTTGTGGGGGAGGCGGGTGGGGGAGGTGATGGTGTGGGGGTGGAGGGGGAAGCGATGCAATTTTTGTGGGGGGGCCCAATACTTGTGGTTGGGGGTGGGGGAGAGCAATACTAGTGTGAGGGTTGCCCCGAGGCCTGTGTAGTGGGACGGGGGTGCCCTGATGCTTTTGGGAGTGGATACGCCACAATGCTTATGAGAGAGGCGCCTGGTGCATGTGTGTATGGGGGGGGGGGGGGGGGGGGGGGGTCGCCCGATGCTTGTATGGTTGGGGGGACAGTGTCACCCTGATGCTTGTGCATGGTCCCCTGTATCTGGGGAGGGGGGGGAGAGGGGAGTTTATTTTTATTGCCACCCTTTTATAAAGATGGTCCCCTGATCTCTGTGAAGCCTTTGTCGCTGACTCTATCAGGCCCCGCCCTGCCAGAGTGATGACGCAAACCACACCCCAAGATTTTTCGTTGCCCAGAGTGCAATCTGGAGAGAAACCTCAGCTGTGCCGCTGGAGAGCTGCACGTCGATTTTCTTGCCTCAGCCAGCGTTCTGTGCACTGAGGGCAAGATCCCGCCCATAGTATTTTCCTTTTGTTTAAATGTTCTCCCATGTTTAATAGGTTAGACTCAACAGGTAGATTTTTCCTAATAACGCTAATTGTTAACTTTTGCAATAATTTCATCCTGTTTCAGAATACAAGTCCCTTTCTCACAAACCTCTCCTCTTTAGCAATGCAATTTGATAGCGGCAGCAAGTTAAAATGTACCTGCTTAGTGCATTGTAAATCACAATTCCTTAATTTCCTGTTTGATTTGGACAAATGCAGGGAGAGGAATATGATTTTGGCTAATCACCTGTTTAATGAGGTCATAGCTGATCTGTATCTTAACTCCTTGTTCATTCTGTGGCTTTTTATATTCTTCCCTATGTTTGGGACCAGGCCAGAACCTCCAAGGTATGTTATGGAATTAACCTAGGCCCCACCCCTTTTTTTGATTGTGGCATTAGGATGAGCGTAAGATATTATACTTCAGGTATCATTCAATTGACCCACTAGGAAGTTTTTATCAAAACAAACTTTATTTAAGAACACAATTAGAATATAACAAAAAGAATTAGCATAACATCTATCAATTTAAATCATTAAACATGACAAGTTATAATTCTTAACAGCTAGCTATCTCTATTGTTCCAATTTAAGCAGCACCCCCTGGACATAAATCCCTTCTTCAGAACCAGTTATCACCGAAGACAGATATTCTCATGTGGATGCTAGATTTCCAGCCTTTCAACACCTCTGGACGGACAGACACCTGACTCTCATACCACAACCTCCAGGGAAAGATTCACCCCAAACTGGAGAATCTCAGAGAAAGATAATTATTTCCTGCCAGATTCCAGTCTCTAACTCCAGACAAAGAAAGAGAGGCACTGCTCTCTAAGAACTCCAAGCAGCATCTAAGCTTGATTTTTCTGTGTAAGCCTAGCTCCACCAAGTCACCTGATTTTTTCAGTCATTCAACCTACTCTGCAAAATCCCAGGAGAACACTAAAATAACAGAACAGGATTAGTTCAGATTAAAACCAACATTCTGACAATTAGGAGCAATTATGCTGCTGCAGTAACAATACAGGCCTGTTGGATATAGACCCAGTGGAACCGATTAGAACAGATTGTTGAAACAGATCCTGTACAACAAATATTTCTTAAAGGCACAGTATCATCACACCTAACAAACCTCAGTCCTCAATTCAACAACAGGTCTTGTCTCAGCAGATTTTGTGGGAGAGCCCACCACATTTCTAAAAGTGTTTCCCAACTTCTCTCCTAAATAGACTGGCGCTGATTTTTAGGTTATATCTCCTTATCCTTGAATTAGATGGATGGAGAATTACAGATCAAGATTTGGGTTTGTGCTCAAAAATCCCTCCAAATGTTCTTCCTTTTGCACAGATTGTACGGCATAAGCCGTGATATTCCAGCTGCCCTTTGGTGGGTATTCACACGCCGGCTGCAATGAGTCATTGGCTACCAGTGTGATCTTCCGCTTCTGCCAACGTCTATGGGCTATTGCAGGGCTCACCCACCCCATCGCCAAGCTTTCCCATTGTTCTCACTCTCCGCCGCCAGGGAACGTGCTGTGGGGGGGGGGGGGGGGGGGGGGGTTCGCCATTGTTGGGACTAGAAGATCCCGCCAGCAGCAATGACCAGGAAATCCCACCCATAGTGGCTGAGATTTTGCAGGCTCACTCGACAGGGACACAAATCCCATTATTGCTTCCAACTCACGCGAGAGGGCCATAATGGGAATTGTGCCAGGGAGATCTTAGAATATGATCTTCTCCTGCCCCCCACCTACCACCCCCCCCCCCCCCATGCCTTCCCCCCCCCCCCTCCCCCAACAGTGACGTAAACAGATTCATGCCCAGTGAGGGTATTGATTACCATCAATACTTCCTGCACATATACTTCCACACAGACAGTAACCCAAGGCTGGAATTGAACCCAGGTCCCTAGTGCTGTGAGGCAGCAGTGCTAACCACTGTGCCACTGTACCACCTCTAATCATTATTGTTCTGCACATTGGCACTGAGAGAGGGGAGGGGGGCAGGGAGTGCGGGTGCGGGACCAGGGTGACAATGGAGAGGGGGGATTGCTGCCAATAGTAGCTGGGGGTGTCTCAATATCTGTTGGGAAGGGAAAGTCGCCTGTCGGATAACATTGAGATCAGGGCACTCTTTAAAAACGGCACCCCAATCTCTGTGGAGCTGGCTTTGCCAGTGTCATTAGGCCCCATGGGCCCCACCCCTTAAGAATGATGGCACTAAACACGCTCCCCTGCTTTGTTTTTTGTCAAGTGTCAGAAGATTTGGGGCGGAATTTTATCAACCCGGATCATGGAAAGGTCCGTTGACCTCAGGCAGGATTTTCCAGGCTGGAGGCAAGTGCAGCTGGAAAATCCCTGTTGTGTTCCTTGGAGAGAAACTCATTGTTCTTCAGTCAGAACCTGACACTTGCCATTTTTTTAGGAAAATCCTACCCAGTACCTTCAGATATTGTTGCGTAACCATGCATGTGTAGTGTCCTAAAGGGGACAGCTTGTGAACTGTGTGTCCACAGTTATTGTGGAGTCACATGCAAGCAGAGTTGAGAGAGAACATTATCCATAGGGTCGGTGATTCGCGACATATGTACTAAGTTTCTGCAAACCATTTTTCCATAAAGGTACCAAGGATGTCTATCAGATAGGGAGAGAAGGAAAAGCAAAGGCTAAGTCCTGTATTGGTGCATGCTAATTTTTTTTCAGATTTGTTAGCTGGTAGCTAAGCAGCATAATGGAGTCTGGTGCTATCATGGAAATAAGTATTTTCAATGTTGCATATTAACAGATCCCCATCCCCGACTGATTCTCACTCACAATAAAGTTTTTGAATATTTGTCAAGCAATGGGATCAATTGAGAGTAAGCTGCAGGTTCCAAGGAATGGTTCTGAGGTGTGTCAGCGAAACAGAATTTATTCTGTCCAAGACTATGTTGTAAACATCCCTCGGCCCATTGAGAGGTTTTCAGCATTGCATATTACTCCTGTTTGGCCAGGAATGCAACGACAGTTTACGAGTTATTTGAGAGCACTACATTTTACAATAAACCACATTTCAGTATCCCTCAAGGATTTATTGCTCATGCAAACAGAGGAAGGGAGTGCAATGATTAAAAGAGGACTAAAACAGCACAAAATGAATGCACTATTAATTAAGAAAATTAAGAGTGAAATCATTTTTCTATCCTAAATCTATGAGCTGGAATTTTAGCACCGCTAAATGAGGAAAGACCAGGGTTGGTCTTTAGAAGCACTCATTTTTCAGGACAAGAAAGTTTATTACAATATTTTTACAATATTACAATATTTCAGGACAAGAAAATTTATTACAAGCCCAATGAAATTAAGAGAACTCAATTTCCAGAGAGAATGTGACTCAGAAGTTGCATTATATATTTTTTTGGTTGTAAGGTCTTTGGGAAAGAATTCCAAGGATAAGTCACAAGATATATAATAAGTACTTTGTGTAACCGCCTTCACCAATATAGAAATCCCTGGTTCAAATACATTTTGTTGCCCTGTTTATTACAATTGAGCTACAGCAAATCTCACCACCACCACAAAATACAATTACTTTCATCCCAATTCTGCAGCATGAGTGAGCCTACAAAGGCTTGCTCTGCTCTCAATTTAAGTGAAATCATTAAGAAAGTAAGTATGTGAGACGCTGGTAAAAGTAGTGACCTGAGAAAATCTTCACAAAGGCATTCACAATACATATGCTGACAGGGATTCTTACTTCAGCATTCCTTGTGCAGGGGTTTGAATGGTGTAGACACGGTAGCACAGTGGTTAGCACTGCTGCCTCACAGCACCAGGGACCCGGGTTCGATTTCTGGCTTGGGTTACTTTCTGTGTGGAGTCTGCACGCTCTCTCCATGTCTGCGTGGGTTTCTTCTGGGTGCTCCGGTTTCCTCCCACAGTCCTAAAGACGTGCTGGTCCGATGCATTGACCATGCTAAATTCTCCCCCAGTATACCCAAGCAGGTGCCGGAGTGTGACAGCCAGGGGATTTACAGGGTAATATGCCATGCATGAACTTTTGAAGTTCAGCTGTGAAGAGAGGCTGGTTAGGCTGGGGTTGTTTTCTTTGGAGCAGAGAAGGCTGAGGAGGGACATGATCGAGCTGTACAAAATTATGAGGGATATAGTTAAAGTAAATAGGAAGGAACTTTTCCCTTAGAGTGACCATATCCTAAAGGAATAGATTTAAGGTAGGGAGCAGGAGACTTAAAGGGGATTTGAGGAAAAGCTTTTTCACTCAGAAGGTGGTGGGAACCTGCAACTTGCTGTCTGAAAGAGTGGTAAAGGCGGGAACATTCACAACATTTAAGAAGCATTTAGATGAACACTTGAAATGTATAGCATGCAAGTCTATGGACCAAGTGCTGGAAAATGGGATCAGGATAGGTGCTTGACGGCCGGTGCAAACACAATGGGCCAAAGGGCCTCTTTTTGTGATGTAAAGCTCTATGACTCTATGACATATTCCTCCACTATTTTAATTATTTTGCAATGAAGGACTTTCAATTTGGGGCAAAGGAGAAAAATTGATGACGATTCTTGGTTATTGCCAAATTACCAGTGTTAACACATTACTGATTTACCTTAAACCAGTTGGGTATCCCCACTTATTTGAGGTGGGCAACTAAAGGTAAGTGTGACTTTTGAGTAACAAGTTACAGATTGGAATAAGCTTTAAAAAATAAGTCAATTTCTAATCATAAAATTCCTGCAGTTCAGAAGCAGGCCAACTGGCCCAGAGTCCGAACCGACTCTCCAAAAGAGCATCGTACCCAGACCCTATCCCTGTAACCCCACAAATTTATCCCGCTAATCCCCCTAACCTGCACATCTTGGGACACTAAGGGGCAATTTAGCATGGCCAATCCATCTAATCTGCACATCTTTGGACTGTGGGAGGAAACTGGAGCACCCAGAGGAAGCACACATGGGGAGAAGGTGCAAACTTCAAAGACAGTCCATAAAGTCAGATTTGAACCCAGGTCCCTGGCGCTATGAGGCAGCAGTGCTAACCATTGTGCCACCGTGCCACCCATAATAGAGGAGTGAAGATCGCAAGAACAATTGCATAATAATAAAAAGATCCACTGCATGTTGCAACATTCCCATCCACTTATACCAGTGTCAGATGCTGGCATCAGGAAATTTGCAGGTCGAAAGAACTCCAATATTTTGAAACAAAATTATTTTTTAGCCCAAATATCTATTTTTAATGCTTTGTTAATAACATGAGCCAAGAAAAGACTTTGCTTTTGTACATTTTGCCTTACCAAAATGGGCCAACCAAGAATCATTTTCTAAAATAATGATGTTTGGAAATACAAGAAATACCAAATACACAGCTAATTGTGTGATTATCCCTAATGTATCATAAAAAATTTAATTCTTCCCTGATCCCGCAGAGGATAAGTGCACAGCCTCATGAGATATTGGGCCATTTAAAGTTTTTAAAGTTTAAAGTTTATTTATTAGTCATAACTAAGGCTTACATTACACTGCAATGAAGTTACTGTGAAATTCCCCTCGTCGTGCCACTCTGGCACCTGTTTGGATTAATGCACCTAACCAGCATGTCTTTCAGACTGTGGGAGGAAACCGGAACACCTGGAGGAAACCCACGCAGACACAGGGAGAACGTGCAAACTCCACACAGACAGTGACCTAAGCTGGGAATCAAACCTTGATCCCTGGCACTGTGAGGCAGCAGTGCTAACCACTGTGCCACCGTGCTGCCCCAATGACACACGAACACTAGTTCGGTCATTGGGCAGGATTTTCCAGCCGCATTCGCCCCCAAGACCAGAAAATCCCGCCCGAGGTCAACAGACCTTTGCATAGTCCGTGTCCCACCCCCTACGATTTACGTGGCAGGCAGGATGGAAAACTTCTGCCCACAGTGTTCATTCCCCTTAAGTGGATTTGTGGTGGAGTGCGGCAGCTGGATGACTCCACACAAAGAAGGGAGTGAAGGAATATTACATGTGGGCCGGAATTTTCCAGCCATTGACGCCTCAGCACCACGGCAAGTGAGGACAGAGGATTTGGCGCTCAGCCGTATCTCCACTCACTGTAGTGGGAGCAGAGAAACCTGCCCGAGTGAACATCCTGAAAATTCCAGTCATGGTCAATATCCAACTATCACTACTCTGAATAGTACGTGAGAAAAGATAAGATCCGGCTGAGAGAGGACTGGATCTCTGAAAATTTCATGCACTGCGTATGACCCATTGGGCGGAATTTTACCAGCATGCCCGCCTGGGTTTCATATGATCCCACCCAAGGTCAACGGAGAATGCTGTTCTCCGAGCCCAGCCTGCCCCCGGAATCGGGGCAGGCGTGCCGGTAAAATTCCGGCCATTGCCTTTATACAATGCCCGCTAAGGATAAAACAGGCCAATGGGATTTGATTTCTTTACCATTTGTCTTGCGCCAATTGCAAAGTTGGTTTTCCGAATTCTCTGGACCCTGGAATGCTCCACACCTCAGGTACAATCCTCCTCTCCTTCCCAAATCCAATAAACACCTCCAATTTATCACCACATGCCACGTTAGAATGAAACTGATTGAGCAGCTGTAGGCAATTTTTTTAAGCTGTTGTGAGCTTTACTGGGGGAACCCAAACATAACTGGGCCCCTATAGGCCCATACATTAACCAGCCCCTGGCCCGTTGTAAACCGTGATTGTGTAAAATGCTGAAAACCAGATTGAGAAAATGAGGAAATGAAGCAGTTTGACAGTGTCAAGCTTGAAGAAAAGGCTTCCTCAAACGTCAGGAAAATTGGAAATCCAGCAACCTGGGAGAGCTATGAAAAACAACAAGGGATACAAAGAAGTAATAAGAGGCAGTGAAACGGAACAGGATAAAAAACAGTTGGGAGCGATATTAAAGCTAACAATTGATGTTTTATAAATACCTGGAGCACAAGAGTAGTAAGGGGGAATTTGGGCCTATTAAAGTCCAGTGCAAACAGAACTGTAATGAACAATAAGAAAATAGCAGGCTTTTTGGACAAAGTTGTTGGCCGGGAATTTCTCCCTCGGGTTGGGTGCACAGAGTCAGGAGAATTCCCTCCTTGAACCCAACCATTAGAAATGGCTGGCTGGATGTCAGATTTTTACTCTGGCGGGGTGGGTGGTGGGTGGGGGAGGTGGGGGATGGTCAGGCTAGGTTAGAAGTCGGGATTGATGACCCCGGTGTGGAAGTGGATTGGGTGGAAGGCCAGCCTCAGGGCTCCAGCACTGTGTCCAAAAATTTAAAACACATAATAAGACAAAAGACCTCCCGCCCAGCCCTCACCCATCATACCTCCTTCCACCACACATTCCCATACCCTATCCATGTCAGTTTATGTCACCTCATGCCCTGTATCCATCCCTATGGTCTCTCTTACTCCCATGTCAAGCTGTGCCCATGTTTTCACCCTCCATGGTCATTTAAAGCCCCTATATCAACCTATGTGCCTGTATCCATCCCATGGTCCTTTATACCCTCCATGCTAATTTAGTGTCAACCCATGCCTCCACACCTCACCCTTTGCCCTTACACCTACAATGCCAACTCACCCACTATTCATCTTTGGCAAACCTCAGGACCCATGCAGAGACCAAGTAAGATAAGGTTCTATAAAGTAAATTTCTAAGTGTCAATTGTGGACTATATTGAAAAAAATGCGTTCATTCATAAAGAAGATACGTACAACTTTTGCATTCCTTCAGTTACATCAGGTTTTATAACAACAAACATTTCATTCAAGCGCACAATCCCTTCCACATTGGAATTCATAGTTCCACTTGAAAGAGTCTATAACCACTTGCAGCTGCCAATCAAACTATGAAATGGCAGACTCACTACTGTGATAATGGGTCATTGTGAAATCACTCATGCAACACTAATCCAGTAATGGAGGCCCTCCAGAGAATGTCAACAGACAGGATGAAAGAACCAGCATCTTTTTAACACTTCAGACATATTTTTCCCCCAAGATTTAAAGGGCAGGTCTTTTAAATACCTTGAGAGCTTGACAGCTTCCTTTGACAGGTGCTTTTGACAGTTCCTTTTGACAATTTTGACAGGTGTCTTTGACAGGTTGGTTGATCCCAATGAGCTTGACAATTAATGGATGGGATTTTATGGCCTCGCTCGGGCGAGACCGGAAATTCCCACCCGAGGTCAACGGAGATTTCCGTTGTCGGGCCCTCGTCTGTGCCGATTCCATGGCAGGCGAGGTAGTAGAGTTCCAGCCAATGTGTTTGTGCACTTTTCATGGACATTCACGCCTAGTTTGAATAATTTCAAAGGCACATTACCAGGAGGAAAGCGGAGCACCCGGAGGAAACCCACGCAGACACAGGGAGAATGTGTAAACTCCACACAGACAGTGACCTAAGGCTGGAATTGAACCCGGGTCCCTGACGCTGCAAGGCAACAGTGCTAACTATTGTGCCACCATACCACCAGAGTGTTAAATTGTAGCTTTATTAGTGATAATTTCCCAGAGATCTCTAGGTTTGAAAGTTATACCTTTGGACTGAAAAGAATGGAAGTGTCTCTCCATTGATTAAGCAGTGAGGGATTAAGAAGACAGGACATTACAAGCCCATGTGTTTAACATCAGTTGTGGGATGATTAGTGAAATCCATTGTTACTGAGCATTTGGACCATTTGAACTGATGAAAGAGACAGTTGTAAAGGATAATTCTTTTCTGACTAACCTATTTGGTTCTTTTAGGGCATTCCTGGTGTGATGGATATGTTGCAGACAAAGGATTATTAGTAAAAATAAAAAGCTTGGAATTGGAGATAACTTTCTATCATGGATTCATAACTGGTTAAGAGGTAGAATACTGCCAGCAAGGAACTTTATACTGAGTCAAGGGGATATAAGAATGGTTTTCCCAAGGATTTGTACTGAAATGCCATCTTTTCATTCTATACATCTCAACAATTTAGAAGAAGGGATGGAGAGCTGTAAATCTAAGTTTGTAGTTGATACTAAGATGGGAAGCATGGTAAGTTATGCAGATAGAAGCCGGAAATAAAAAATTAATATGAAATAGGTGGTAAAGCTGCAACATTTGAAGTTCAACATGGGGATATGTGAGGGCATCTATTTTGCATTCAAGAGAAAGAAATTTGAACATTTTCTGAATTATACCACCCAACATCTTGTCAAATCGCTAATCGGAATAAAAAAAACAAAAAAGCAATAATGAACAAATTCAGTCAATTTGTATAGTTTTTAAATGTCAATTTAGAAAGTTAAAGTGCAGATGAAAACAGGTATATTGGATTATGTCGGAGTCTGGAAATATAACCGATGGTTTGTTTCATTGATTCTGAAGAATTTCAAATTTTAGTACACAGCAATATTCAAACGCTGTGGGTTGGAATTCTCCAATGTTGTTCTCCCTGCTACTGCTGCCAGCAAGAACGGAAAACTTAGCGTTCAGTTAAAACTCCATCCACTGCAGCGGGACCGGAGAATCTCAGCCACGTGCGTGGTTGGAGAATTCCGGCCATGTTAATTTCAACTGATATTTTATGATTTGATTATCGATGACATCATCATTGATATAAATGGATAAGAATCTTAGAATCTTAGAATCCCTACAGCACAGAAAGAGGCCATTCGGCCCATCGAGTCTGCACCGACCACAATCCCACCCAGGCCCTACCCCCATATTCCTACATATTTATCCACTAATCTCTCTAACCTACACATCCCAGGACACTAAGGGCAATTTTAGCTTGGCCAATCAACCTAACCCGCACATCTTTGGACTGTGGGAGGAAACCGGAGCACCCGGAGGAAACCCACGCAGACACGAGGAGAATGTGCAAACTCAACACAGACAGTGACCCAAGCCGGGAATCGAACTCAGGTCCCTGGAGCTGTGAAGCAGCAGTGCTAACCACTGTGCTACCGTGCCGCCACAGTATATGTAAAAAAATGCTTGGAAAATGATAAACACAAAACAATGCCTAAAGTATAAATAAACCAGGAAAAATAGTTCTAAATATATGTCTAAATATTATTAAAACCAATTATATTGGAAGCTTTTGTTTCTATTCATGGGATTTGGAAGCCACTGGCAAAGAAGACAGTTGCTGTCCATCCTTAACTGCCCCTGGCCTAAGTGGCTTTTTTTTTCATTCATTCATGGGACATGGGCATCGCTGGCTGGCCAGCATTTATTGCCCGCCTCTCGTTGTCCAAGGACAGTTGAGAGTTAACCATATTGCTGTGACTCTGGAGTCACATGTCGACCAGACCAGGTAAGGATGGCAGATTTCCTTCCCTTAAGGACATTAGTAAACCAGATGGGTTTTTCTGACAATCAACAATGGTTTCATGATCGATATTTTTTATTGAATTCAAATTCCACCATTTGTCGTGGCAGGATTCGAACCCGGGTCCCCAGAACATTAGCTGTGTTTCTGGATTAATTGTCTAGCAATAATACCACCAGGCCATCACCTCCCCTTCCCTCTTGTTAAGCGGTTAAGAGTCAACCACATTGCTGAAGGCCAGACCAGGCAAGGATGACAGATTTCTTTCCCCAAAGGGCGCGAGTGAATGAAGTTTTTGATGATTAATTAATGGTCACCATTAATTAGGTTAATTCTCAGTTTCAGAATTATTAATCAGATTTAAATTCCACCAGCTGCTATGGTGGGATTCGAACCTGTGTCTGGGGCCTCTGGATTACATGTCCAGTGGCATTATCACAACACCCCCATAACTATCAACTAATTAATTATTACAGTTGTAAGCAATATAATGGAATTGGGTGTTGGTAACACCAAGCTGGGAATAAGGGAAGAGTGACAATTATTATTTGCCAACAATTTATGACATTATTTTACTACAGTTTTTAAGTATTGCAGTTGATGGGCGACAGAACAGCTGACTAATTGTTTCAACCTCAGCTTCTGCTGCTGTTTTACTTTCTTGACTCCACATGCCCTGGACAAATGCAGTCCGCAAATAAAAAAGTTTTCTGCGGAATACAGTCTGCAGATGTTTAAAAGTGGAATTTAAAGGCTCATTGGGTGTCCCATCTGATCTTGGATCTGGTTATCATAGCTGCAATTGCAACAGTTACGGATCTGGTGCAGAAAGATCAGAATTCCCTCTTGACACTCCTCCCGGCATGTGACCCTTGTTTATTTCAGCACTTCTTTAATCTGTGAGTCATGTTTGATTCGTACACCTGCGAATTCATTGTCCACCCACTTCCCAACAACCCCCTCCCCCCTCCCTTTTCTCTTTACCCCCGACAACATTTGTACAACTAATATGGGTTAATTCTGCAAATATCACTTATGTAAATTGGTCTCCCAAACTGCTGCATCATTTACGTAAAGACTTCTGGTGAACTTTGAAAAATTAATGCCTTTAATTTTGGTTGATGGCAACAGCAGCAATGCTCTGTAAATTGCACTTTAATGAGATTTTGCTACAGGGGATAATCTGCTACTGACAGGGAAACATCTTGAAAACATCTGTAGACCTATAATTTCACTCCAAAGATTAGATCCCTCCACACGACTCCAGACATAGCTCAGAAGCAAAAAAAAGAGGGGAGAGAAAGAAACTTAAGGTACTGAGAGAATATCGAACCTCAACTAAGAGGAGGACAAAAAAAAAGTTTGGCGAGAGTGTTACAAAGACAAATCAATTTGTCTAACTAATTAATGTTTGGCTTCATTTAATTAACAGAGAATAATACTTTGTACGCTGCTGTGTGTGCCTGCATATAATGAACTAAGCAGCAGTAGGTAAGAAATGCCATGGATGGATATGCCTGAGTAACACAACTCTATAGGTGCAAGATGAAAACCATTATTGTTAAAAGCTTGATATCAGACGATGTATTCAAGTAATGCAGTCATTAATATAAACCATTTTGTTGATTCCTGAACACAAACTATGTATTTGTTTGTCTAACTGCTGAATTGTGCGACTCTGGCTAGTACCAAAATGTTATTGGATTTCAGTCAAGTCGAAATGGGAAGGGAAAAGTAGAATACTAATTTTTTAAAACACGCAGCCTTGCAGTAACTGCCAAATACATAGCACATTGCATTGGTTTCAATTGAGTCGGACTGCATCTGGTAGGCCTAAAGCAGGCCTAGACTGCTGTAAATAAGACATCACTTAGGAATCAACCCTGTGGTCCAACCTACACACACATGCTTTTTCAAACATCATTAGGCCTTCATTGTGCCAAAACCACTGTGATTTGGAACAGGTTTTGGATCTCTCAGTCCCTTCGAACTGCCAGATTTTAAATCTGTTCAGTTTTAAAACTCAGTTTGTTGCACATCATTAAAATATATTACTGCTTAGAAGTTTTTAAATGCAAGATTTAAGCAATCAGCGAACACAAACTGAGGTAAAGTACTTAATAATTACACTCCACCCTCATTATAACACAGTGCTTGCAAGCCAAGGTTTTTTGCATGTTATAACGAGGAATGCACTCCGGTGAATATGGTTATAATTGAATGTTCCAGTGTGTTTAATGCTGAAATTGGGGACTGAGCGCTGATTAAAGCGCTTGGCTGCACCCCGTGCTTTAATCAGCTCTCTGTCCCCAATTCCGGCATTTTTAAAATGTTGGAGCGTTCACTACATCCATTAATGGACAGGATAATTTGGGAACCTGTTCTTAGAATAAGGCAAGTGCAGTTAAGAACTCACATGTAAGGACATTGTTACATTGTAACAATCATGATTTAGGATTCATACCTTCATCAGGCTCCAAAGTCAGCTTGCTTGACCAATCAAGTGATTCCTTTCCAATAATCTATTTCCTAACTTTTAAGTAATCTGCTGTGATAATGGGCATTGTTTAAAGTTCAGTTATTCGTGTCACAAGTAGGCTTACATTAACACTGCAATGAAGTTACTGTGAAAATCCCCTAGTCGCCACACTCCGGCGTCCGTTCGGGTACACTGAGGGAGAACTTAGCACGGCCAATACACCTAACCAGCACGTCTTTCGGACTGTGGGAGGAAACCCGAGCAAATCCACGGGGAGAATGTGTAAACTCCACACAGACAGTGACCCAAGCCAGGAATCGAACCCTGATCCCTGGCACTGTGAGGCAACAATGAAAACCACAGAGCCACCAAGCCGCCTGTGAAATAATTGCAAATAAGTTGTAATAAAACCTGGCCCACTGCTTACTCCAGTTGCACAGAATGGTCTATTTGATTAGACAGTTCCTTTTATGCCTACAATCGATTGTCGGAGTTGAGTACAAGGGGTTTTGCATGGAGACTTCTATGATTGAGAAACTCATATGAAGCAATTCTATCCAGAAATGTCTCAACTTTAAAACTTCCACCCTTTTTTCTTATATCCTTTCATGGTCTCCTCTCTCTGCATCTCTATAACCTCCTATCACCCTGCATAAGCTCTTGAGATCATTGCATTCTTCCAATTCTGGCTTCCTGCACATTCCTGATTTATAATGTTCTGCCACTGGTAGCCACGTCTTCAGCGGCCTAAGCCCTAAACTCTGGAATTTTCTCCCTAAACCTCTCGGCCTCTCTCCTGTTTTGTCCTCCTTTAACAACACCACCGTCAAATTGGATTTATCTCCTGCCTTTAGCATAATAAACATTGCTGAGAAAAGAAACATGTTGATGAAGTTTTTTGTCTTGAACTCATCAGGCAAGGATGCTAAATTTCAAACAATCACAACAACGTATACCATAGGTGAAGAAGGTGTTGATTGGTGGGCAAGTCACTTCTGATTGACTGATGTGTTGGCATTATTTGACCTGGTGAGGAGGGCGTCAAATTACACCCTTCTTTGCCCTCTCGTCATTTGACCATAACTGGCTTTTTGCAGTTTGGAAAGATATACTAGCTAATTGAATGAGTAGTTTACTAGTTACCTGCTCAGATCATAAGTGAACCAATAGGACAGATTTTCTTGAGCTTAACAAAGAAAGAGGCTAACTTTAATATACTTAAACACGTCTAACAAAAATAATAAAAGACTTTCGCATAGGCAGACATTTGAAATTCACACAGATACACACACTCACTGGCATTCATCAGTCAGGGCATTGAGTATAGGAGTTGGGACGTTACAGTTGTATAAGTCGCTGGTGAGGGCGCACTTGGAGTATTGTGTACAATTTTGATCACCCTGTTAGGAAAGACATTGGTAAACTGGGATGAGTACAAAAAGGATTTATGAGGATGTTATCAGAACTAATGGGCCTGAGTTATAGGGAGTGGTTGGCCAGGCTAGGGCTTTATTCCTTGGGACGCAGAAGAATAGCGGGTGACCTTATTTAGGTGTATGAAATCATGAGGGGCATAGATAGGATGAACACACATAGTCTTTTACCCAGGGAAAGAGGAATTCAAAACGAGAGGGCATAGGTTTAAGGTGAGAGGGGAAAGATTTAAAAGGGACCTGAGGGATAACTTCTTCTTGCAGAGGGTGGTGCGTATATGGAATGAGCTGCCAGAGAAAGTGGTTGAGGCAGGTACAATATCAACATTTAAAAAGCATTTGGATAAGTACATGGATGGGAAAGGTTTAGAGGTATATGGGCCAAATGCGGGCAATTGGGACCAGCTGGAAGGGCACTATGGTCAGCATGGACCGGTTGGGCTGAAGGGCCTGTTTCTGTGCTATATTATTGCTCGATGACTCTATGACACACACACAAATACAGATTACAGAGTGGCGAAGAGTAGATTGGCCAAATTAGAGACCATAAATCATTTAAAATGTACATAGTCCATAGTTTGGTGACTCATCTGCCTTCAGGTTGAATTTGATGGCCTCAATGTTTTCCGAAGTCTGAGTTGCTTCATTTTTGAGTAATGGTTGTCCTGGGTTGGATTATTTTATGATGGTGTTGGATCTGTCTGCATCAGGATATTCTTGCATGATCACAGTCAGCAAGCAGGACTCAAAGCTTATCAGGTGGGTTGGAAAAGAAAGGAGATAGGGGACCTGGTTATGTCATCTCCCAAAACTGCTGAGAAAATATGTGCTTAAAACACCCAAGGAGTTGGCTTAATTCGATGATCAGCCATGATCAAAATGAATGGTGGAGCAGGCTCGAAGGGCCAAATGGCCTACTCCTGTTTCTAATTTCTATGTTTGTCATGTGACCTCCTCTTCCAACTGCCAGGACAATTTAACAGTAGACATTGGCTGGAATTTACCAGTCCTGTCATGTTGAGACTCGCCACTGGAGATTCAGCGGCCATGCCAGAAGTCCATTTACTTTCGGCAGGATCGGACGAACCCGACAGTGGGTGGGGCTTGACAATCTCACCCATTGTCTATGTATTCCAAATGTGACTTGATTAGCTCATGTGTGGCAGTTAACTTCGCCAGAGTCCCATTGTCCAAGTGATTAGCCTTAATGGTCTGTCTCCAACAGTTAAATACCTCAGGTGATTGCCATAGATGCTTTGCTGATGAAACGGGAGATGTGAGTCCTGCACACTCCCCGAAAGTCATTGGGTGGATTTTCCTTGTGCTCCTGCAGCACATTTTGTGGCAGCCCACCATTGGCCAACACCGGGATCTTCCAGTCCCATTGTTGTAATTGGGCTTTCATATGATCTTCACCCTCTGCCACTGAGGAATGACGTGGCCTGCCTAACAGTCTGTTTTTTGAGAGATTGGCATTTTGAAGCCGGGCAAGTTGGCTGGGCATGTTGACTGTTGGTTGCACTGCTGTAAGGTCACCTTTCTTGCCACCCGGATTTGGAGGATCTTGCAAAGCTGCAACTGGTATTACTGCCCCAGTGCTTTGAGGTGTGTGGTGTACGTTATCTAAGACTCTGATGCATCTAGGAGTGCAAAGATCACTTTCGCCTGGCAAAACATGTCCTTATTGTCAGGTTGAAGACCCCAGATCTCAAATATTTTTTTCCTCAGTGGGCCAAAGGCTGAATTGGCACATTGGAGGTGATGATGAACATTGTCTTCTACATCTGCCTCTGTCGAAAGGAGGTTCCCCAGATATGGAAAATAGTTCACGGCCAGGATTTTATGGCCCCTTCCGCCAAGTGGGATATTACAATTCCCTCTGAAATAAATGGCAATTTAAATGGCCCACCACATCTGCCTGGAGGGAGGAGACAAACCACAGCAGGATGGTGAAATCGTTACATTTACACTTACCACAAACTTTATGGAAATTCCTGTCAGCCAACTAGCAGAAAAAGCACAGTTCTCTACAAAACATTTGGGACTTACGTGAATAGGGCAAATAATGTATCTCCTTAAATAATTAGATTGAACAATCATTAGCCAATTGCAGAGTCTGAATCAAGAGTGTAATTTCAGATGTTACATCCAATATCAAATCAGATATAGAAAGCAAAATCAAGAAAGTTTAAATTAGGAGAGAGAGAAAGAGAGAGAGAGAGAGAGAGAGAAGGAGAGAGCAAAAGAAAGAGAGAGAGAAAGATAAAAGACAGAAAAGGTAATTAGAGTAACTGAAGAAATGAGACTCCACATCGGTTAAATTTAACTTTCAGTGTCAGAGAGGTTGTTTGTCATTAATTATAAATTTTCATATCATTAAGTGGGTACTTACACACAGGAATGGGAAGGCCTTTTATGGCGAGTTTAGTGCCTATCTTTGGTTGTCATAGTGGCACAGTGGTTAGCACTGCTGCCTCACACGCCATGTACCCAGGTTCAATTCCGGTCTCAGGTCACTGTCCGTGTGGAGTTTGCACATTCTCTCTGTGTCTGCTCCGATTTCTTCCCACAGTCCAAAGACGTGCAGGTTAGGTTGATTGGCAATGATAAATTGACCCTCGTGTCAGGGGATTAGCAGGATAATTATGTGGGGTTACGGGAATAGGGCCTGGGTGGGATTGGGGTTGGCACAGACTTGATACCTCCTTCTGCACTGTAGGTTTTCTATGGTTCTATCTATCAGATAAGCAGAGCAGCTTTGTGCCATTCCATGTGTTTCAATGGTGAATGTCTCAGAAAAATATTATTTTTAATGTACAATCCAGCTCATGATTTTCTGTCATAAGCAAGGAACCAGAGAGATAATAATTAATCCATTTGAGTTCCCTATGAACAGGCAAGATTTTTTGTCATTCATTCGTGGGAGATGGGTGTCGCTGGCTGACCAGCATTTATTGCCTGTCCCTAGTTGCTTTTTGAGGACAGTTGAGAGTCAACCACATTGCTGTGGCTCTAGAGTCACATGTAGGCCAGACCTAAGGTGGTGGGATTTGAACCCGGGTTCCCCAGAACATTAGCTGAGCTTCTGGATTAATAGGCTAGCAATAATACCATTAGGCCATTACCTCCTCTGACCTTCCACTTAAGCCATATGATTATTACTGGTCAGTACCTTCTATAAAGGGAAGATGGCTTTGTGATCGAGGTACAGACTTTCTTAACAATTTGATCCAGATAAATCAGCCATGGCTCAGTTGGTAGCACTCGCACCTGAATCAGAAGGCTGTGGGTTCAGGTCCCACTCCAGACAAATCAGCACAAAACTCTAGCCTACTTATTTAGCCCAGTACTAAGGGAATGCTGTACTGTGAAAGGTGCCATCCTTCAAATCTGATATTAAACCAAGGCCCTGCCTGGTGTCTAAGGTGAATGTGGAAGATCCCACAGTACAATTCCCAAGACGACCAGGGGAGTTATTCAGGTGACCAAATCAATAGTTGTCCCTCAATCAACATCACAGAAAAACTGATTTTGTGGTCATTATCACATTGCTGTTCGTGGGAGCTTGCTTCATACAAAATAAGATGCTGTGTTTCCTACATGCCAACAATAACTACGTCTTAAAAATACTTCATTGGCTCTAAAGGAGTTTGGGATCTCCTGAGCTCGTGAAAGGTGGCAGATAAATGCAAGTCCTGTATATAACATTGTCCCTAAATTGTTTTATGATGGTGTAATAAAAGATGTAACCAGTCAAAACTGAACCAGTGATTGGACAAAGATTGATGTTTTGAGGAAGTCATAAAGGCAGAGTGGAAAGTAAAGGCATTCGTGAGGGAAATGAGAGCATAGGGCTGTAAAGATGCTCATTCATCAGTTTAGGGATAGCACAACTTGTTTGTTTCCAAGTCAAAACTATACAGAGGCTTGCATCCTTGTGGCTGCACTCAGCTCCCAAAATGACTCTAAGTACAGGACCCCGCGCTTACCAGATTGATCCCTCACCCGGCTCCCCCATTGGTTCCCTGCACCACGTGACCCTTATCCTGCAGATTGCACCTTGAAGGGACAATCACCCCATCCCTCCTCCTCCAAATTCTTTTCATACAAATGTCAATACTCAATTTACACAGCTCAGGATAATTAAACATTTAGTTCATGAATTTAGTCAATTATAAGTTAAGTCTTTTGGCGCATTGCAAATCATTATGGACCGGCGCAACTCCTCTGTCCGGGGCACTTCCACGGGATTGCTGTCACCCAAAACCACAATGACAGGCTCCTCTTCAGACAGAGGCAGTACAGTTCTATTTGTTTCCATGGAGATGTCGGTCGTCTTTGCCACAGGACCAGGTACTTCAGTACTAAAACAGTTGGCAACATTTCCTGATGGCAGCATACTCCCTCATGACAAAACTGGCTGCTGGGCCATCTCTCTGTTTCTCAAATGGTCTTTGTGTTTCCAGACAATCCTTGCTTCTATGTGCGCTTGATACGGGGTCCAGTTTTGGAGACAGTGATTCCAGGGACCCAACTCGACCCACTGTCAAACATCCTTATACACATGGCATCATCCACCATAAACCACTGTGTTGACTGACATGAATCATGGCTTGCCTCCTGACTGCTTTGGCTGGCCCCTACCTCCCCAGCAAATTTGGAAACATGAGGCTCAGTCTCGTTCTGAGATGGCGATTCATTAACAACCCTGCTGGCGGGACTCCCATTGTTGCATGTGGAGTGTACTGATAGCCAAGAAGGAAGTGTGAGATTCTGGTCTCCAGGGTTCCTCCTGACTGCTTGTTTAGGCCAGATGGCTTGCTCAGCTAATTCGTTGGATGCTGGATTGCAAGGCATAATTCTAATGAGCTTAATGCCATTTAGTGTGGTGAAGTTTTGGAACTCAATACTTGTGAATACTGTTCCATTGTCAGATATTATGGTTGGAAATCTACCACCTTGCCCGCCACAGAATCAAAGCGGGCAAGGATCTGACAACGGAAATCTCCGTTGACCTCAGGTGGGAATTTCCGGTCTCGCCCGAGCAAGGCTATAAAATCCCGCCCTGTGGCTGCCGGTCTTCCATGGGTGGAAAAATGTTGACATAATCTTTCAAAGGTAGTGTGTGATGTAGGAGATTTCACCTCAAAAACATTTATCCACTTAGGATGTGCATCAACAATGAGCAGAAACATTCTGCCCATGAATGAACCAACGTAATCAATATGGACTCGTACCGATAGCTGACCAGACCATTCCCAAGGGCGCAGTCAGGCTGCAGCAGGCAACCTTTGTTGCAATTGACATTGTTCACAGTGCTTGAGAAGGCTCTTGACGTCAGCATCACTGTCAGGCCACCACACATAACTTCTGGCCAGCATTTTCATCTTTGAGATGCCCGGGTGAGCACTGCGTATTTCCATTAGAAGTCAATCTATGCTTGGCACAGGGATGACTACTCTTGCCCCCCAGACTATGATGCCATCCTAGCAACTCAATTCATCCTTGTGGGTAACAAATAGTTTCATTTCTTCAGAAACTGGCTCATTGACCCAACCTGGAAGTATCTTGCTTCTCACTTTGGACAGAAGTGGATCCCAACTGGTCCAGTACCTGATTTGCTTCACTGAGTCTAGCAACACATCTAAATATAGCAGTGGTTAGCACTGCTGCCTCACAGCACTAGGGACC
The DNA here is from genome assembly GCF_964213995.1 of Mustelus asterias. Classification (NCBI taxonomy): domain Eukaryota; kingdom Metazoa; phylum Chordata; class Chondrichthyes; order Carcharhiniformes; family Triakidae; genus Mustelus; species Mustelus asterias. The sequence goes on along the minus strand of NC_135803.1, from coordinate 18,205,386 downwards.
CGGGTTCAATTCCCGGCTTGGGTCACTGACTGTGTGGAGTTTGCACGTTCTCCCCATATCTGCATGGCTTTCCTCCGGGTGCTCCTGTTTCCTCCCACAATCCAAAAGATGTGCTGGTTAGGTGCATTGGCTATGCTAAATTCTCCCTCACTGTACCTGGACAGGCGCCGGAGTGTGGCGACTCGGGGATTTTCACAGTAACTTCATTGCTGTGTTAATGTAAGCCTACTTGTGACACTAATAAATAAACTTTAAAATAATTCAGCACCATGAAAATTTCCTGTTTTACTGGAGCAACTGTAACACTTTCTTGTAAAGGTTGGCAGCTAAGTGCATCCACATTTGCTATGTGTTTTCCAGGTCAGTGCTTGTATGTATATTCGTAGCCGGAGAGGATTAATGCCCAATGTTGAATTCTAGTCTTGTTTGCTTTAAAAAGACCTAAAAGCGGCTTGTGATTAGAAACAGTGGTGAAGTACCTACCACGTAAGTACTGGTGGAATTTCTTGACACCAAAAACTATTGATAATCCTTTTTTCTCAATTTGTGAGTCGCGTTTTTCAGCCTCTGAGAGGGTTCTGGAGTCATAGCCTATTGGCCTTTCAGATCCATCACATGGGACAACACCGCACCAATGCCATATGGAGGCATCACAGGTCAACACCAGTTCCTTAGAAGGGCCAAAATATTCTAACAAGTTTGAAGAATGCAACAATTGTTTTACTCTGTTGAAAGCTTCTTTCTGGGAAGTCTTCCAAGACCAATGTTGGTGTTTCTTTAACAGAATATGCAAGGGGCCCAATAACATCGACAAGTTTGGTAAATAAATTACTCATTGTAATTTACCATTCCTAAAAATTACCTTAGCTCAGATGTGTTTTTGGGGGCCGGTTCTTCCTTTGTGGCCTTGACCATGTCTTCCTTTGTGGCCTTAACCATGTCTTCCATGTCTTCCATGTGGCGTAATTTTTGTGTAACATTATCCCAGATAGGCTACCTCAGTGGCTTAAAAAGTACATTTCCCCTACTTGAGGTGAAGTTCAGCCTCTTAAAATCTCTTCAGCACCTCCTCTAAGTTTGCTAGATGCTCAACTCCTGTCTATAAAGTTAGGAGGACATCATCAAGCTATTCCATAACTTGTGACAGCCCCTGCAGTAGACTCTCCATTGTCCTCTGGAAAATTGCACATGCTGAAGACACGCCAAAGACAGGTGACTGCATTGGGCATTTATCATGACATAGCCTCGGGAAACTTTGTCTAATTCGAGTTGCTGATATGTGTGACTCATGTCCAGTTTTGTACAAGATTGACCTCCAGTCAGCTCTTGCGCACATGTCTTCAATCTTCGGGATTGGATATTTATCCAACTTGGCAACCTGAATAACTGCTGACTTGTAATCATCATAAATGTGGATCACTTTGTCTGGTTTCAATAAGGGGACTATTGGTGCTGCCCATTCCAAGAACTGAACTGGCTGGATAATGCTCAGTTCTTCCAATTGCTTTAATTCCATATCTACTTTCTCTTGTAAAGCGTAGAGTACTGGTCTCACCTTAAAGAATCGAAGAATCGCCATTGGGTCTACATAGATCTATGCTTGCAGTCTTTTATCTTGCCTAATTCATCCATGAATATGCTCCCCTATTTCTTCATCAGTTTGAGCAGTCTTCCTTCCCACATTTGGAAAATCTCAGTCTAATTCAGTTTGATTTCCTGAAGCTAGTCTTTTGCCTGTCGCTATGATCACTGAGGATTGGGCAAACTGTTGCCCATAGTCATTGCAGTGCCCATTATTATTGTCACTTCTCCAGTGTAAATTAACTTGGCTGCAACTTCTCAATAGTGGAGCTCCTTCTCTCAAGTACCTTTTTCAATGCTCCCCCCCACCTATCACAGTAGCTGATGTCCCTGTATCAACTTTTTATCTAAAGAACTTTCCCATTTACCCAGAGCACTTGCCTGGTCTTATGTTAAACAGTGAGTGAATATTTAAATCATTGGTGCTAGACTTCCACATTGTGTACTGGTGGCACATTATTTAATTGGCTACTTGGGAGACTTGACTTGGCTCTGCACCCATGCCTTAAGTGACCTCTCCTTTGACAATGAAAAGCTCAGCCTCCTTATACCTGCAGGATTCAGGGAAGTGGTCTCCGCCACATAGGTAACATTCCACGTCAAACTTTGCTGATTGAGTGCCTCCTCTAAATATTCTTGGCTTATTTGCAACTGAACGCATTTCCTGCCTCATGGCTACTTCCGAGGCTTTGGTGCCACTGTTGACTGCAGATTCCCACCCTAACTGGTGAAGGGTGTCATTTTGCACACTCTGTAATTCTTGTGCACCTTTTTCAGCACTTTCCATTGCCAGCGCTATTTCCACTGCTCATTTAAAATTTATATCAACCACTGCAAGTAATCTCCATTGAATCGCCTCATTATTCACCCTGTAGACGAACCTGTCTCATAGCATATCATTCAAGGCAGCTCCAAAATCCCAACACTATGATATCTGTTTCAATTTAGTGGTATCAGTCAGAATTGTTTCGCCTGGGGCTCTCTCCCTTGAATTAAATTTTAATCTCTGGAGTAAGATTGATGGTTTAAGCTGAAAATGAACTTCACTAATTCCACGAACTCACTGAATGATTTGGAGTCAAGTGCGTTTGGGGCTGTGAGACTGTAAATCAAATTATAAGTTTGGGTTCCACACGCACTCAGGAGAATTGTCTTGCACTTCACCTCCTCCCATATTTCGTTCGCTTGGAAGTAATAGCCAAGGTGCTCTACGTATTGTGTCCAGTCCTCCATGGAGGAGTCAAATGGACCTATCTATCCAAAGAGGACATCTTGGTAAGTCTTCTTGTCTTTTTTCAACTTCAATGTAAACCTGATACTCACAGTCAGGGGATCATTTTTTAAATCTCCTCCATCAAATGTAAAGATGCCCATTCACCAGTTCAGGGAAAGCTCAAACTGTTTTTTTTTAACAGGTCAAAACTATTCAGAGGCTTGCAGCCATCTTGCAGCTCCCGAGATGGCTCTGAGTACAGAAGCCCGTGATCCCCACCCTGCTCCCCGATTAGTTCCCCGGGTCATGTGACCCTTACTCTGCCGATTGCTCCTTGAAGGGACAATCCCCACAGGGCCCTAGGTTACTGCCAGTGGTGAAGTAAAGTGATGTGGTTCAACAGGGTATAGAATCAGGTTTGTGAGGGTGGGGGCCGGTGTAGGAGGGTCATGGGGTAGCGATAGTTACAGGGCAGCGTCATTTTCAGTCTTCACTATCTGCAGCGAATTCATTCATTTTTCAAAAACTATACAGTAAGAAGTCTCACAACACCAGGTTAAAGTCCAACAGGTTTATTTGGAATCATGAGCTTTCGGAGCGCTGCTCCTTCATCAGGTGAGAGAAGAGGTTAGTTTACAAACACGGCATATATAGACAGAGACACAACTGCAAGATAACAGTTGGAATGCGAGTCTTTACAGGTAATCAAGTCTTTACAAGTACAGACAATCCGAGTGGAGAGAGGGATAATCACAGGTTAAAGAGGTGTGAATTGTCTCAAGCCAGGACAGTTAACATGAAGACAGCCTCAATCGGGATCTTGGGTTCATGTCACACTTCATGTAACCCCCACCATTTGGCCTGGGCTTGCAAAATCCTACGAACTGTCCTGACTTGAGACAATTTATACCTCTTTAACCTGTGATTATCCCTCTCTCCACTCGCATTGTCTGTACCTGTAAAGACTTGATTACCTGTAAAGATGCGCATTATCTTGAAATTGTGTCGCTGTCCATTTTTGCTGTGTTTGTGAATCCACCTCTCCACTCACCTTGATGAAGGAGCAGTGATCTGAAAGCTCGTGATTCCAAATAAACTTGTTGGACTTTAACCTGGTGTTGTGAGACTTCTTACTTTGCCCACCCCAGTCCAACGCCAGCATCTCCGCATCAAAAAAAATATGTTGACATGAAAATGTTTTCATGCTCTCCTTACTGCAATCCAAATGGAAATGTTCATACAGCTGTTTTCAGTGTGAGGAAAACTGTTTCACTGCTAACAGTTGATGTTTTGGAAAATTTATTACCAGCAATTTCAGCATGAATTTGGCCCACTTATAAACTGACACCAAACTGTGTACAGTCAAAAATTATGTGTTGTTTTTTAACTTTAATTGAAACAATTTTGTCGGTATGCCAGCAGATAAATAGCAGCCATCATGTAAATTCAGTTGCTAAGGAACAATCATTTTATTTATAAAGCAATCATTTAAGCAGTGAAATGGTTTCCAGTAGAGAGTTTGTCAATTATTCAATTATTACACTGGTAATGAATTTGAAAAGGGATTCAGCAAGAGAATTATAATGTTAACATAGTTCTTTTTCCCCCAAATGTTTGTGTACACACAACCAACATTCAAGTACAAAGAAAGACATTTTGGAGGTGAAATTTAGTTTTAATTTTGGGCCTTTAATGGGCCTGGCACATGGAACGTACACCACTGACATTTGCCCTAACCCCTCAATAATATTAGGCAGGTGAGCTGTCAAATTAGATGCAGCTGTCGAAGGGAAGGCAATGGCCAAGCGATATTATCACTAGACTATTAAGCCAGAAACTCAGCTAATGTTTTGGAGACCTGGCTTCGAATTCTGCCATGGCAGATGGTGGAACTTGAATTCAATAAAAGAAAAATATTTGTACTTAAGGATCTACTGATGACCATTAAACCATTGTGGATTGTCAGAAAAACCCATCTGGTTCACTCATGTCCTTTTAGGGGAGGAAATCTGCAGTCCTTATCGGGTCTGGCCTACATGTGACTCCAGAGCCACAGAAATGTGGTTGACTCTCAACTGCCCTTGGGTAACTAGGGATGGGCAATAAATGCTGGCCAGCCAGCGATGTCCACGCCCCACGAATTAATAAAGAAAATGTAGCGCCTCAACGAGTTGGGATCAATTTTGGTCAATTCTTTTTCAATTAATTCTCACAGGCTGATTTTTTTTTTGATGGCATATATCAAAGCACCTTCAATGAAGCAGGCATTGCTTCTTGTGACTTTACCAAGGATTCCCATCATTTCACTCAGGTGCTGGATTTGCAATGCATTTTGCAAGTCACAGATGAATATGGGGAGATGTGTGGGTGCACAGGTGGCCTACCTCAGTCCTCCAATACAGCAACTCAACCTTCAACATAATTTAAAAGCCCTTTAAATCCCATCCCTTACCACTCACCCACCCCCATGCATCCGCATTCCTGCTGAGGATCCCTCCATAGCCAGTCACCCAGTATCCATAGCCCTCAGGAGCCCCACAATAACAATAGCATTTATCATAAAATGATTGGGGAAAAAAATCTCTAAAATCTAATAAAACTCTTAATTCTTATATGCTGTCATTGATCCTGGAAAAAAAACAACTCCAGCACAAACAAAATTGTAATCCTTTACATACCTAAACAAAGAAGAAACCACATCAATGGCCTCTTAAAAGATTCATTTCTTTCTGGGTCAATAGACCACCTGCTGAGCCGAAGCCATGATCAGTTTTTGAAATCAAACCAGGAATATATAATGGCTACAGCAGTCATAGCAAAAGCTTCCAGCTGCATTGTCTGAAACTGATAGAGTAGGGTGGTGTCCTATTTCCATTTCAAATCAATGGAGGTAGAGTTTTTTTTCAAATTTTAAAAGCAGAGTTTTTTTAACAACCAGTGCTATCAGTAAATTTACATTACAACTTGAAATATGATAGCAGAGACTGGCAGAATTTAAAAAAAATTTTTAAAAACATTTTGGAACTTTCTCCACAGGAGAAAGTACTGTAAAGCATGACAACACTTCTACAATGGTGGTCAATGTATGGGTTAACCTAGATTCCTACAATGATTTGTTTCAACATCTAAAGGTGACATTTTAAAATTACCTTTTGGTTCTCAACTCCTTAGCAGGCTTCCCCAATGTGGCCTTGAATTCTATGAGGAGCTGTGGCTTTTTGGAGCTTCCAAAGCCCACAATTTTCCTGTGATACTCACAATGTGAATCCTAACGTCAGTAGATGTGCTTGTGTTGTTTTACACCCAAAGCTTTCCCGACCTACAAAGCGGCCATACTGAAGTGGTGTGGGGTTGGAAAGGTAGAAGAAAATTACTTTTCCAGAAAAGAAATGAAGTGCAGCATTTCACAGCCTGATTCACATCTCTATTGGCCCATGGTCTTTGCTTCAATTTCCCCAGCCTTTCAAACCTCCGTGTAAAAGAAAAAAGTTTCCTTGCTCTCTGTCCTAAGTTTCTTACATTTAATCTTATATCTATATCCACTCATTCTAGTCTATCGAAGTGCCCAGATCTGCAAGACATAACACATTTCAACAAATGTGCATATTAAATAAAGAATTGGCAGTGCTAGTTAAATGTTGTCCAGTCTAGTGAAAATTAGTTCTCTCTTAGTTTCCACGAGGATGATAATCTGCCAGAAGAACATTGTGTCCTTTCCTACAAATTGTGGTATTTTTTTATTTGAAAAATCTTTATTGACCTTCACAAAGCCAAAACTAACCATCAGCAATGCCTTAAAAATTTACATTTTGCAAACCAGAGCAAAAGGCAAAAAAGGACTAACTTTTTCCATTGTTACTTCTTTTTTCCACAGGTTAGACTTTATCGGAAGTTTCCACAAGTGAAGGGCAATGGTTGTAATCTCTGTTAACAAACAACGTTGAGTACCTGTTTCTCAGTGGTTTACTCAGTATACTCCATGTTGCTGTGAAGCACTCCAGGATATTTTACTACATTAATGACACTGCCTGGAAGGTTACGGCAGTTCACGCCAGTGGGATTTTCCCATCCCGTTGCAGTGAACGGAAAATTGGCTGGGCACCAAATTCTCTGACTTCACTGCAGCGGGAGTGTGGCATAAACGGCTGGGAAGATTGCGCCCTCTATATAAATACAAATTCACCCATCATCCCTCTCCATTATCAATAAGTAAATTCGACATCGGGAGCTCTGAAAACCATTGTGCGCGATCTTACCTGCCGTTCACGCCCCACTCCCACTGCGACGAGGGTCAGAGAATTTGGCGGCCAGCCAAACCTTTGTTCACTGCAGCAGGATGGGAAAATCCTGCTGCAATGAATGGTGGTAACATTTTGGCCATTGTCCTTAAGCCCCACTCTTAATTTCATTCCATAACTACTGACTCCATCCTTCCCCCAGCAATAGTTTGAGACTAAACCAAACTAGTCACAACATTGTGTCATATATGACCCCAAGATCAGCTTCCAACCATATATCCACACCATCACCATCTCCCATTTCCAGGCTTTACTGTACTTCAGCTCATCAGCTTCTGAAACCCTCATTCGTGCCTTCTTTATCTCTAGACTTGCTTATTCCAACACACTCCGGCTGACTCTCACAACAGGTATTTCGTAAATGGATGTCCATCCAAAACTTTGCTTGTGTCAAGCCTCACTCATTGGATCATTTCTGTACTCACAGACTCACATTAGCTCCTGTTCAAGTAACGCCTTGATTTTAAAATTCTCATTCTTGTTTTCAAATCCCCCCATGGTCTTCCCCCTTGCTGCCTCGGTTCTCCTCTAGCCCCTCAATCTCTGACATATCTGCGTTCATTCAATTCTAACCTCTTGAGCATTCCCCTTTTTAATTTCCCCACCATTGGTAGCCATGGCTTGCACTATTATAGTTCTAAGCTCTGGAATTCCTTTCCTAAACCTCTCTGCTTCTCTTCCTCCCCTTAAGCTGCTTCTTGAAGCACATTTTGACCATTTTGCCAATTGCCTCATGTGACATGGTGCCTAATTTTGTTTTATACTGCTCATGTCAAATACCTTGGAACATCTTATTTTGTTAAGTGTGCTACATAAGTTGTTCAACAGGATTCTGGGTACTGCACTGTGGCAGTGACATTGGTCTTCGATAGAAGATTAAAAAAGAGAAGAGTGAATCGGCAGCCATACCACCTTGGTTCAGTTGAAGTACATGGAAGAGAAAATAGGGCGGGATAGAATGGACTGTTGATTCCTATTGCCCAATTTGAGTTATGGTAAAAGGCAAATTGATGCCAAAGTATACGCACTATAAACATCACGATAACAATGTGAAGTTTCACAACATCAGGTTAAAGTCCAATAGGTGTATTTGGAGTCACGAGCTTTCAGAGTGCTCCTCCTTCCTCAGGTGAGTGGACTCACCACTCACCTGATGAAGGAGCAGCACCCCAAAGGCTCATGATTCCCAATAACCCTGTTGCACTTTAACCTGGTGTTGTGAGACTTCTTACTGTGCCCACCCCAGTCCAACGCTGGCATCTCCACATAATGTGAAGTTTGGTATGGTAAATTCTGGATAGTAATTAGCCATCAAAACAATTGATCTAAAGATATGCTCCTAGGATTTATAATTCAAACTTTTTCTAAAATTTGAATTTATGAATTACACTTGTATTTATGTGGTGCTTTTCAGAACCACCACACGTCCCAAGATATTTTCCAGCCAATGAAGTGCTTTTTGAAGTAGTCACTGTTGTAAGGTAGGAAACGCGACAGCTTATCTGCACTCAGCAAACTCCCACAAACAGCAAGATGATAACGATCAGAAAATCCCCCAGTCGCCACACTCCGGCGCCTGTTCGGGTACACTAAGGGAGAATTTAGCATGGCCAAAGCACCTAATCAGCACATCTTTCGGACCGTGGGCAGAAATCGGAGCACCCAGAGGAAACCCACACAGACACGAGGAGAATGTGCAATCTCTGCACAGTGACCCAAGCCGGGAATCAAACACGAGTCCCTGGCGCTGTGAGGCAGCAGTGCGAACTACTGAGCCACCATGCTGTCCCTAAAATAGCGCCCTGTGGTCTTTTAAATCCACCTGAACAGGGAAATAGGGCCTCAGCTTAACATCTCATCTGAAATACAGAAGAACGCTCCCTCACTTACGGAAATAGAGTGCTAGTCGTGATTGCTGTGCTCCAACCCTGGAGTGGGACTTGAACCCAGAACCTTGCAACTCCTTGACAAGTGTGCTACCAACTGAGCCACAACTGACACAAATTACAAGCGTATAAAGTAGTACTTAATGATTGCTGTTGCAAAAACAATTATTCAGCTTTTGGGCCCGGAACCTACGGTTGGCTTTCTTAGCGGATGAATGATCAAATTGCTTCTGCAACCTTCCTTTCCATTTTAACAGAAACGTTGACCATTTAAAATAACGTCACAAGCAAGTTGAGCATTTTTCTGCCCACTGCAATGTTCACATTCATCCTTTAATTGTGAGTGCGGCAGCACTTTTAAGCAAGTCAGATATGTTTGTGACCTGTTACTGAATTGATAAAGTTCTTCGGCAAACATCAGATTCACAAAGGAGAGCAAATAAATGATGTATAAAAATGAATTAGATTTCAAGGCATCTGGTCAGGTTAAGAAGAAGTCATTGCTTGTTCGTATGAATATTGGAGAGGCAGATGAAGGATACATAACAGGAAATAGCAGCAATGGTTTTGATCACAGCTCTGGTGAAAACGGATGTGTTTCTTATCTGTGGATGCTTGTTCTCCCAGTCCCCCACAAGTCCAGTTGCTGTCTTTATATACAGTATTTCACTTTTGTGTATTTACATCCTGATTTTCTGACAGTAATTTCCTGTTACAGGTCAGTAGTGTGATCTTTCGCAGCCAATTGGCATAAACTTTAAAACCAACCATGCACATGTGACATGCGCGAGTTGAGTTCAACTGACTCTCCCATCATTAAAAACATATGGGAGTCTGTAACATGATTCTACTGCAAAGGTCCACAATTCAGCCTTCTCATGTCACTTTGGATTGCAGGTGATCCTTCTTCCTTGTCGGGCTCCATCATTCAGTCAATCTCATGTTTCCTTCTTTCAGCATTTATTAACTTCCCGCCTCTTGTGTTCCTCACTTCAGTTGAAAGTTTGCATGCTGGGAATTTTTACTCTGGTCATTAAGATGTCTATTATCTACAGAGATTAAGAGGAGGTCCCAAGTTGAATTATTTTACTGTTGGAAGACATTCTGGCCAGTAACCCAACCCAAGACGTGTCAATGCTGCCTCACGGAATATAGCCAAAATTGGGAGAAACATAGGCAGTTCCAACTTTTATCACTAGCCAGAAAATGGGTGTTAAAAAAAATCAATAATTTGCTTTACCCCTCTTCCAATTCTTTTGTAAAGAAAATAAGACAAGGTGTAAAATGGCTGTTGATCCATCGTCACTTCTTTTTCACCCTGTGATAAAAATCAAAGTGACCTCCAACGGATGGGAGGGAAGGTTGTGTGAGGCATAAATGTGGACTTAGGGCAACTGGGCCACGTGGCCTGGCTATGTACTGTAAACCTGGTATAACTAAAATCAAGCAGAAGTTTCCTTTATCAGACTGGGGTGGAAGCTCAATTTGTCACCCCGGTGAACATTTCCCCACAAGAGGACACACATGTGTAGAATGTCCAACTTGGCCCTATTCATTTCAAATGCCTGTTTTTCACACCTAGGCCCTTTGATGGTCTCAATTCCATTGACACTTGCCGAAATTTTACCGGCATGCACCCCCACCCCCCCCCCCCCCCCCCCCCCCCACCCCCCCTGGAATCGGGACAGGCGAGGCTCATAGAACGACATTCTCCGTTGGCTTCGGGTGGGATCATACAAGTCTTGGGCGGGTGAGGCAGTAAAAATCCGGTAACTGAGTCCCCGGCTTAATTCGTCACACAAACACACAGACACACACACACATATGCACACACACACACACACGCAGACAGAATTTTCACAGACCAACAGAATATCCTCAAAGTAATATAATAATAACATTCTAACTGCAGTACGTTGTGAACTTTAAGTTGGTTGATTTCAATAGGGTTGACTTTGGTAGATTCTCAGTCTGTTGGAGACACTTGTTGGCTTGTCCCAGAGGAAAAGATGGCCTGGTTGTATCTGCGGGGTTAGCTAAAGAGGCTGCCCTCTTTCTTTCTACTTGTGCCAGCTGGGCACCTTGCATCCAATGAGAGAGAGAGAGAGAGAGGGAGAGAGTGAGACAGGGCTTGTTGTTCTTCCTGCTTCTGGTACTGAGTTTTTAACCCAATTTCCCTGGGAGTGGAAGTATAAATGTCTTGCAATCATCTCAGAGCTTGGTACATGTTCTGAGATATAAACCAACAGGAGATGAGGTTTTTGAATGTCTGATGAGATGTAGTAAACAGCCTCAATTGTCCTCATCAACCCAGAGGCAAGGCAGGTGAAATCTTTCCAAACCAATGGTTGGCGGTAAGATCGAGAGAGACTCCTGGTCAACCATGCTTGACGTGGAGTGGCGTCCCTCAAGCGATGAGCCCCTGGTGACTGGCTGGCAGCCTGTTCTAGGAATTGCTAGTTATGGGTACAGATGAAAGTCTGCCAAAGTGCAACACTACGTGTGGGAAGTAATTTGGAATTTTCTTGTATTTCTTCAAAAAAAACAGATCTTCTCCAAATAGTTCATTAAGCCTGCAGCTAGTTGTAGGTTGTAGGCTGTCCTCATTCTGACACTGTGTCAGCTGTTGGGAAAGAATTCACAATAGAAGAAACTAAAAACATTGCAACAATTGTAGAAAGTCAAAAGGTGAAGAGAGGGATGAAAATAAAACAATCAGTATCAATTGGGGAAAAGCATTAGAAAATCTAGAATCTAATGGGACTAATGGTGGACAAGTCCCCCAAGTGAATGCATTAGTTATAAGTCTCTAGGTTCTAAAAGTGTCCCAGCGGTTTGGAAAATCACAAATGCAGTGCCCCAATTCAAGAAAGGAGAATGTTATGACCTTGGTCAAGAACAGTAACTTCTTTTTTTTTAAAAACCCTGAAATTCTACTTATTTACTGAAAGGATAAAATCACAGGATTCCACAGCTTTTCCTGTTCAAGAGGCAAAGAAATATTAATTTTTCTTGTTTTTAAGAATAATTTTTTATTTAAAAAAAATATTGGGTGGGATTTTCCAGCCGCGCTCGCTCCGAAAACGGAAAAACCCACCCCAGGTCAACAGACCTTTCCATGGTCCGCCCCTTGCCCGCTACGATTCCCATGGTGGGTGGAACAGGAAAATTCACCCCATTGTTTTTTAATTCAAGAGACCAATAAGTCAAATGTTAAATATTACCATAGCTAACCCCCATACTCTAAATCCCAGAATTAACATAAATTAATCTGAATTAACACACAAATTGTGGCCGATTATGATCTATTAGTTAAAGGCACACTAAAGGCAAATGCAACTGGGACAGATCCTCTGAATTGGCTCAGCAGGCAATCCAGCATTTATGTCATCAATCTTAGTCACAAAGTTCTTCAGAACTCAGTCTTCCTCATGAAGAATTTCAGCTCCTCTTCTACTCGGAGTTTATCTGTTCCCTAGCTAACACCAACTCAAGTTTCATGGACAAAGTCTTTATCAAAGATAGCGCACATCTGCAGAACTTCCTCAACTATGTGTACAACAATCTGCATGGTGTAGGTCCACCAAAGTTATCTTCAAGCAATAGAAATTTCTGCACCGACTCCTTGCTTATTCTGAGCTTCTGGATTTAGCTTCTGACTCCTTCAACCTGTCTCTACTGGACTCATCACTCACTGTTGCATCTGAAGGCTCTCTGTGTCCTTTCGTATGATTTCAACAAGGTTCAGTCTTTGTAGAAATTTTGGTTTCCAATCTCAGTAACTGTCTCACTTCACTTAGAGACTAAAAAGTAAGCTTCCTTTCTCAGTTTCACTTTTCAATTAGGATCTGTCTCAAAAAATAGAAGCTGAGAAAAAATGGATTAACATCAGAATTCGGAAAATGCTGCAATCCATTATTAAGGAAATAGTAAGAGGACATTTATAAAATCATAATGCGATTAAGCAGAGTCAACATGATTTTTTAAGTGAAATCATGTTTGCAACGTTTATTAGAGTTCTTGAAGGATGCAACAAGCAGAGTTGATAAGCCGGTAAATGTAGTGTATTTGGATTTCCAAAAGGTATTCGATCCCCTCCAATTCGATTTTCAAGCTTGCTGCGACACCACCATAGTGGGTCGGATCTCAAACAATGACGAGACAGAGTACAGGAGTGAGATAGAGAATCTGATGAACTGGTACGGCAACAATAATCTTTCCCTCAATGTCAACAAAATGAAGGAGATTTTCATCGATTTCAGGAAGCATAATGGAGAACATGGCCCTGCCTACATCAACGGGGATGAAGTAGAAAGGGTCGAGAGATTCAAGTTTTTAGGTGTCCAGATCACCAACAACCTGTCCTGGTCCCCCCATGCAGACATTATAGTTAAGAAAGCCCACCAACGCCTCTACTTTCTCAGAAGACAAAGGAAATTTGGCATGTCAGCTATGACTCTCACCGACTTTTACAGGTGCACCATAGAAAGCATTCTTTCTGGTTGTATCACAGCTTGGTATGGCTCCTGCTCTGTCCAAGATTGCAAGAAACTACAAAAGGTTGTGAATGTAGCCCAATCCATCACGCAAACCAGCCTCCCATTCATTGACTCTGTCTACACTTCCTGCTGCCTCAGCAAAGCAACCAGCATAATTAAGGATGCCACGCAAACCGGACATTCTCTCTTCCACCTTCTTCCATCGGAAAAAAGATACAAAAGTCTGAGGTCACGTACCAACCGACTCAAGAACAGCTTCTTCCCTGCTGCTGTCAGACTTTTGAATGGACTTACCTTACATTAAGTTGATCTTTCTCTGCACCCTAGCTATGACTGTAACACTACATTCTGCACTCTCTCGTTTCCTTCTTTATGAATGGTATGCTTTGTCTGAATAGCGTGCAAGAAACAATACTTTTAACTGTATGTTAATACATGTGACAATAATAAATCAAATCAAGTAAAATGCCACATAAAAGGCAAGGCAAGTGCTCATAGTGTTGGGGATAATATATCAGAATGAAAGGAGGATTTACTAACAGGAAACAGAATTGAAATAAATGGGTAATTTTCAGGTTGGCAAACTGTAACTAGTGGGGTGACTCAAAGATGTGCTGGGGCTTCAACCAGTTTAATTTTATTAACATAGAGGCAAAATACTGTGGATACTGGGATCTGAAACAATAACAGAAAATGCTGGTAAGTTTCAGCAGGTCTGACAGCATCTGTGGAGATAGAATTGTGTCAATGTTTTGAGTCAGGATGACCCGTCGAGTCGAGATAAATTGTCATCTTGACTTGAAACGTTGGCTCTATTCTTTCTCCGCAGATGCTGTCAGACCTGCTGAGATTTTCCAGCGTTTTCTGCATATTTTATTAATATTTGGATTAGACAGGGTAGCATAGGATATACTGGTACAGAAACAGACCATTCAGCTCAAAAAGCCCATGCTGATGTTTATGCTCCAAATGAGCCCATTCCCATCTATTCTCATCTAAATCTATCTTTATAACTATCCATTCCTTTCTCCCTCATATACTTGTCCACTCTCCCCTTTAATGAACCTATACGATTCATTTCAACCATTCCCTGTGGTAGCAAATTCTACATTCTCACCCCTCTTTGGGTGAAGAAGTTTCTTCCGAATTACCTATTGGATTTTTTGGTGACTATCTTATATTCATGGCCTCTTGTTATGCTTTTGCCCATAAGAGAAAACATTCTCTCTGTATCCACTGTATAAAATCCATATAAAATTCCAAAAGCTTCTATAAAATCAACTCTCTTCCAAGTTAGAATAGACCCAGCCTGTCAATCCTTTTTTAATATGTATATAGCCACACATTTCTGTTATCATCCTTATAAATCTTTTTATCTTTTCTAGTGCCTCTACATCCTTTTTATAATATGTTGAAATGATTGAGTGAGTTGCTCCAACCAGTTCTGAGTTGCTTTGCCACATTTGCAGTGAATGATTCCTTCACCTTCATGAAGACTATACCTGTCCTGCATGTCAAAAGCAATGCCATGTCTTTGTGCTCCTTTGACATTGCGAGCCTATTCACTAATGTGCTACTCATTGACACTTCCCCACGTCACTATTTCAATCTAGACATGCCGCTATTTCTTGAATCTGTATTAATTGCGTAGTTTCATTCAGGTTTAATGACACTATGTATGCCTAAATAGAATGTGTTGCCATAGGATTCCCTCAAGGCCCAATTCATGCTAGCATTTTGTCAATTTCCGATCAGCTGTCAGTTGGTTATCAATGTCGTATAATTTGGATAAATATGAAGTTATTCACTTTGGAAGCAAAAACAAGAAGGCAAATTACTACCTGAATGGCTGTAAATTGGAAGAGGAGAGTGTGCAGCTGGACCTGGTTGTTCTTGTGCACCAGTCACTGAAGGTAAGCATGCAGGTGCAGCAGGCACTACAGAAGGCAAATGGTATGTTGGCCTTCATTGCAAGAGGTTTCGAGTACAGGAGCAGGGATGTGTTGCTGCAACTATACAGGCCTTTGGTGAGGCCACACCTCGAGTATTGTGTGCAGTTTTGGTCTCCTTTTCTGAGGAAGGATGGTCTTGCTCTCGAGGGAGTGCAGCAAAGGTTTAACAGGCCTGAAGGTTTAACAGGCGGGACTGATGTATGAGGAGAGATTGACTAGATTAGGATAGTTTTCACTGGAGTTCAGACGAATGAGGGGGGATCTCATAGAGACTTATAAAATTCTAACAGGCCTAAACAGGATAGATGCAGGAAGGATGTTTCCGATGGTGGGGGAATCCAGAACCAGGGCTTACAGTCTGAGGATTCAGGGTAGACCATTTAGGATGGAGGTGAGGAGACATTTCTTCACCCAAAGAATAGTGAGCCTGTGGAATTCATTACCACAGGAAGTAGTTGATGCCAAAACATTGAATGCATTCAAGAGGTGGCTAGATATAGTACTTGGGGCAAATGGGATCAAAGTTATGGGGAAAAAGCAGGATTAGGCTATTGAGTTGGATGATCAGCCATGATCTTGACGAGTGACGGAGCAGGCTCGAAGGACCAAATGGCCTCGTCCTGCTTCTATCTTCTATGTCTATGTCCAGGTTGGTTAGATACTAGTTTGCATCTCATATGATCCAGTGTTCATCACTATAAATACCATGCATGTGTCCATTAGCCTTACAATTTGATGCAGGATACTAAAACAGGCCTAAGGCCCAATGGTCAGTTGGGTATACAAACAAGTTATTCACCTCAGTTATGTCAAAATGCAAAGATGAAAAATTCTGTAACAGGGACTACTTTCCATCATACATATTCCCTCTCTTCACTCATTCCTCTCCAAATTCTCCCAGGGAAATTAGTTCTCTGCCTTTGGTCCCTTTCCACCAAGGGGCGTAGATCGGGTGAACAATTGGGAAGCTTTTTTCCAGGACAGAAATGACAATTACAAGGGGGCACAAGTTCAAGGTAAGGAGGGAAAGGTTTAGTGGAGCTGTGCGGGGGAAGTTTTTTACGGAGGATGGAGGATGGAATGCACTGCCCAGTGATGTGTTTGAGGCAGATACGTTAGCAACATTTAAGACTTATCTGGATCGACACATGATAGCACAATGGTTAGCACTGCTGCCTCACAGCGCCAGGGACCCGGGTTCGATTCTCGGCTTGGGTCACTGTCTTTGTGGACTTTGCACGTTCTCCCCGTGTCTGTGTGGGTTTCCTCTGGGTGCTCCAGTTTCCTCCCACATTCTGAAAGACGTGCTGGTTAGGTGCATTGACCCGAACAGGCGCCGGACTGTGGTAAATAGGGGAATTTCACAGTAACTTCATTGCAGTGTTAATGTAAGTCTTACTTGTGATTAATAAATAAACTTTAACTTTAAACATGAAGAGACGGGGAATAGATGGATAAAGGCAGTTGATCTGGGACAACGTGATCGGCTCAGGCTTGGAGGGCCGATGGATCTGTTCCTGTGCTCCTATCTTCCATGTTCTTTGTTCTTTGTTCCTTGAGTCATTCCTGATTGACCTCTTTCTCAAGGACATACCAGTAGTTAGCACTACTGTCTCACAGCACCAGGGACCCAGGTTGATTCCTGGTTTGGGTCACTGTGCGGAGTCTGCACATTCTGCCCGTGTCTGCGTGGGTTTCCTCCGGGTATTCTGGCTTCCTCCCACGGTCTAAATGACGTGTTGGTTAGGTGCATTACCCATGCTCAATTCTCCCTCAGATGCCTTGGCCCGAACAGGTGCGGAGTGTGGCGACTAGGGGGTTTTCACTGTAACTTCATTGCAGTATCAATGTAAGCCTACTTGTGACGCTAATAAATAAACTTTAAACCTTGCCTTAATTATCGTGATATTTGATGCAATTTCTCAAAACTGTCCCCATTTGACAGATGGAACTTTCTCAAAAGTTCAGAAATTGTCCCACTTCCAATGCTACTTTCGTCATGACGACCTTAAGTGTTCAACTCCACCACCACCATCGCTCAGTGGCAGCAGACTGTATCATTTACATAAAAGATGCAATATAGCGATTGCCAAGTTTTTTTTTCTCGACAGCCACTCCTGAGCCCACCACCTCTAACAACTAGCAGGACAAAGGCGGCTGCAACACCACCTCCAGATCGTACACTTTCTGGACTTGGAAATACATTGCTGCTCCTGCATTATTGTTGGGTCAAAATGCTGGGACTCCCTCCTTGATGGCATTGTGAGAGCATCTTCACTGCACACACGGTACCTGTTCAAGGTGGTGGCTCGCCAATAGTGTCCAGGGCAATTGGGGATGGTTAATAAACGTTGGTCTTGCCAGAGGCACCCACAAATGAATTAAAAATCCTTGACTAGACAGAGTTGTTGGTTAAACAGTAATTTTCAGAAGGCAGATGCTCCATTATGCTGTTGAAGACTGATAATATAAAGTTAACAGTTATAGAGACAAATTGTCAGGGCGTAGTGCGTGAAAGAATTTAATCACTTGGAAAAAAAATTAGGACAGGGATGAGCGCACATTTACATTGCCTACTCATTTCAATTGAATTCCCCCCAATCTGATTTTCCTGTATTCCCTGCATTGAGGCAATGCAGTGTGTTCGGGCATATGATCAGGAAAATCTACCAACTTATTCTAAGTTATTAACTGCAATCTCTTTGGTATGACACCTCTGAATGACTCTAGTGGCTGCCATTTTGTTCTGGAGTATCAATTAAATCCCAATTGGGTTTCAATCAGATTTCTTTCTGCTATAAAACAAGCCTGCCTGATGCTTCAACCTTACCACCATTTGTCAAACTTTATCATCCCCTGACAAATTATTGACCCAAGCATAGTAACGGGCAGCACAGTGGCACAATGGTTAGCGCAGCTGCCTCACAGTACCAGCGACCCCCAGTTCGATTCCTGGCTTGAATCACTGAGAGGAGTCTGTAAGTTCTCCCCATGTCTGCGTGGGTTTCCTCCGGGTGCTCCGGTTTCCTCCCACAGTCTGAAAGACCAGTTGGTTAGGTGCATTGGCCATGCTAAATTCTCCTTCAGTGTTACCCGAACAGGCGCCGGAGTGTGGCCTCTCGGGGATTTTCACAGTGAAATTCATTGCAGTGTTAATGTAAGCCTACTTGTGACACTAAAAATGTTTGAAAAAGTGTAATTCAATGCATGCTCCTTCCTTTTATTTTTTTTATAAACTCTCTCTAAAACATTGCTTAACATAAACAAGCCATTCTACTTCCAAATGTTATATTTAACTCCAGAGTTTAGCAGGGGGTGAACGACTCTCCCATTCCGACCCACTAATTTTATGGTGGGTTGGGTCTGGAGATGCGGACATGCGCCGATTTGAAGGATTCAAACATGCGTTCTCAACGCATGCATATCTTCCACCGCCAGAAATCCAGCACAGTTGGGATCACGCAGGAAACCGGTGGGAAGGCCAGGTAAGTAATTTTAATCTATTTTTCATGTGATGTGAAGGTCAGTATTGGGCCTGGGACTGAATTCTCCGGGCCCGATTGAATCTCCCAGCCCACCAGGAATATTTCACTCCGGCAGGGTTTAAAGTAGCTCCGCACGTTCAGGGAGCTAGTGGGAGACCGCGCTGGAGTGAAGGAGGGGGCAATCGGGGTCCCCCAGGGGTCAGGCGGCATGGGTGGTACCCCCTGCGCATGGGCACCCTGGCAGTGCCAGCCTGTGCCCCTTGGCACTGTCCAAGGGACAATGTGCCCATGCCCAGGGGGCACCTTGGCATTGCCCACTGGGCATGGGGCAGTGCCAAGGGGCAGAGCTTAGTGGTGGGGCCTGATGGGGACAGGGGTTCAGGGGCGATTGGTGGGGTGGGGGTCCCGCTACCACTCTGCCAATTGCACCGATCGGGGCTGGGGGGAGGCCAGTGATTGAGGCGGGGTGGGGGGGGGGAGGGGGGAGGGCTCTGCCAGGGCAGTCTGCCTCCCATGGGGGTATCTGCCAGGGTGGGGATGGTCTGCCTCCCATGGGGGGGGGGGTGGTCTGCCGGGGTGGTAGGAGTGGGGGGGGATCATCACTTTTTGGGAGGGGGGCTTGAGATCGGGGTGCTCCGGGGGGGGGGCAGGTCGCGGCTGGCCTGGGAGTGCTCCTGGGGGCCATGTGGGGAGCCGGAGGGGCAGCACTGCAAGGGTCCTTGACTAGCCAGCAATCGAGCTGACCAGCAAACCAGAGGCTGACAATGTGGGACCACTGCGCATGCGCAGAGGCCCGGAATTGTCAGACTCTGGTGTGGATAGGCCCACCCCACCGAGCTATTAATGATATACTCGATTGTGACCTCTGCATTGCACAGAGTGTGGGAGATTCGACACTGAAGTCGCACTGAAAAAACAATTGTGATTTACACCAGTTTTCCCGCGAATTCAGCACTTAGAATTTATTTGGAAGAATCGCTTCTTGAGACCTTTCTTCCAAAATAGATTTATGGCACTGTATTTTGATTTGTTGCTGTTGCGGGTGAACAATGATCACTTGAGTTCGGTATAAATGAACAATAACATTTAGAATCTGTTGCAATATATAGAAACCTGCTCACTGACTTCCTCTCCAGCTGCATTTGCGTTCAATTCTCTTATTGTATTTGCAGGTCAATCATTTTGACTTCAAATTTTTCTCAGGAAAAATCGTTTGAAGATTTCTGAAGAAGAGTCGTGTGGACCTGAAACATTGGCCGGAACTCTACCACCTCACCCGCCACAGAATTGGCACGGGCGAGAGCCCGATAGCGGAAATCTCCGTTGACCTCGAGTGGGAATTTCCCGTCTCGCCCAAGCGAGGCCGTAATATCCCGTCCATTAACTCTGTTTCTCTCTCCTCAGATGCTGTCAGACCTGCTGAGTTTTTCCACCATTTTCTGTCTTTGTTTCAGATTTCCAGCATCTGCAGTATTTTGCTTTTATTATAGATGATTTCATTTTCTAATTTTGTTTCTGAGCTTGTATTCTCTAATGTTGCTCACTCACAGACTTCATCGGGAACACAAAGGGTATTTATTAATAAGGAAAACCAGTACAAGGGGCCGATAACCCATCAGCTGCCCCAGTCCCTACATGTCTTCTGCCTGACAGGACTCCACCCCCTGGGGTGATTATCCACTCTTGGTCCCAATTGATTTCCCAAGCCAAGTGACATCCTTATGCTGCGTTGCCCTTTAAGGGACATCACTGCATATACAAATTAAAATATTACAGCTTCTAAAAATATTTCCTTGGAGATTTTCATCAGCTGTCATCAATACGGATTCTCCTCAGAGAATTAAGAAGTCCATGTCTACATGCAGAATATGCTGGACAACATTTAGGCTTGGGCTAATAAGTTGCAAATAACATTAGCACCAAACAGGTGCCGGGCAACAACAATCACCAACACCCTTGTTGTTTAACAGCATTACCATCACTGAATCTCCCACCAACATCCTGGGGTTACCATTGACTAGGGTCCTAACCCGATCAGCCACATATATATTTGACGACAAGAGCAGGTCAGAGGCTGGGAATTCTGCATAAGACCCTCAACTCCTGACTCCACAAAACCAGTCGACAACCTCCAGGCACAACTCAGAATTATGATGGCATGTTCCCGACTTGTCCGAATGAGTGCAGCTCCAACAACACTGAGGAAGTTCAACACCATTCAGGACAAAGTAGCCCATTTGAACCAGCAACCCGTCAATCCTTTAAATATTTAACTCTGCCACTGGCACACAGGAGCTGCACAATGTGCCATCTAACCCACCAAGGCTTCTCTGACAACACCTTCCAAATCTATGATCTCTACCACTTAAAGGAACAAATACAGCAAGGCAATGGACGACACAGTAACATTGTGGCTAGCACTGCTGCCTCACAGTGGCAGGGACCTGGGTTCAATTCCCGGCTTGGGTCACAGTCTGTGTGGAGTCTGCATGTTCTCCCTGTGTCTGGGTGTGTTTCCTCCGGGTGCTCCGGTTTCCTCCCACATTCCAAAGATGTGTGGGTTAGGTGGATTGGCCATGATAAATTGCCCCTTAGTGTCAGGGTGATTAGCAGGGTAAATATGTGCGATTATGGAGATAGAGCCTGGGTGGGACTGTTGTCGGTGCAGACTCGATGGACCGAATGGCCTTCTTCTGCACTGTAGGATTCTATGAATCTACGGTCACCATCAGCAAGTCCCCTCCAAGTCAGACACTGTCCTCACTTTGAACCATATCGCTGCTCCTTCACTGTCATTGGGTCAAAACCCTAGGAGTCCCTCTCTAACAGCAATGTGGATGCATCTATGCCACATGGAATGCAACATTTCAAGAAGACAGCTCATCATTTCCAAGTCAGTTAGGGATGCGAAACAAAAGTAGGCTTCATTAGAGATGCTTCAATCCCATATCTGAATTAAAAATTTCCTCTGCAAAGTTGAGATCTCGGAAACCACAGCTGCCTGTTTCCTGACTCACAACAAGTCCTGTTCACTATCACTCCTGTACTCACTGAACTCCTTCTGAAGTCACACCTCATCCTCATTTTCAAATCCCCCCATGGTCTCACAGAGTCATAGAGTTATCGAGGTTTACAGCACGGAAACAAGCCCTTCAGCCCAACTTGCCCAGCTCACTCCACCCCATCTCTATAATTGCCTTCAGCCCCACAACTCCTCCAGGATGTCTGCATTCATCTATTTCTGGCCTCCTGATCAAGTCTGATTTTAACTGCTCCATGATTGCTTTCCATGCCTTCAGCTGCCGAGGCCACACGCTCTGGAATTCCCTCCCCAAACCTTTCCAGCTCTCCATATCTCTTTTTTTTAAAGACTCTTCTTAAAACCTATTTCCCTGAGCAAGCTTTTGGCTTTCCTAATATCTCCTCATGTGTCTCAGCGTCAATTCTTACTTACCGGCACCCCGGTGAAGTGCCTCAGGAGATTTGATTACATTAAAGGCACTATGAAAATAGAATTAAAATATAAGTTGTTAGGTCTTCCATAATTTCCCTTAATTTGTGTCGGTGCCAATGTTTCTGTCTGCTATTGTAAAAAATAACAGGACATAAAGGAATGTGATATGACATTTCTTACAGTTCTTTCGAAGTTGGAGTCACCTCATTTTGTCGAATTAATTTATTGATATTCTTCTCTGATTGAAGGGGTTAAATTATGAGGATAGTTTGTACAGATGACATTTGTACTCCCTTGAGTACAGGGGACTAAGGGTAATCTAATTGAGGTGATTAAAATGATTAAATGATTTGAAAGGGTGAACAGAGAAAAGTATTTCGTCTGATTGGAGAGGCCAGAACAAAGGGACATCATCTTGATCATCGAATATACTTGTTCTCACAAAGACTAGTGGAAAATTGTTGAAATTAGGAACCAATTGAACATTTTAACACAGAGATGAACAGATTAACAGGCAAGGGTATTCAGGATTAAATGGAGTTATGGGGCAGCACGGTGGCACAATGGTTAGCACCGCTGTCTTACAGCGCCAGGGACCCAGGCTCAATTCCAACCTCGGTCACTGTCTGTGTGGAGTTTGCACATTCTCCCCGTGTCTGCGTGGGTTTCCTTCGGGAGCTCCGGTTTCCTCCCACAGTCCAAAGATGCGCAGGTTAGGTGGATTGGCCATGCTAAATTGACCCTAGTGTCAGGGGGATTAGCAGGGTAAATATGTGGTGCTATGGGAATAGGGCCTGGATGGGATTGTGGTCGGTACAGACTCGATGGGCCAAATGGCCTTCTTCTGTACTGTAGGGATTCTATGGATTCTATGGAAGATACAGGCCAGCTGTGGTCTATTCGAACAGCGGAACAGGTTCAAAGGGCTGATGGCCCATTCTTGTTTCAACAGGTGAAATTTTCCATTCAGACTAAGTAGGGTGATGGACGGTTTCAGCAACGCCCACCACGCTGGCTGAAGTGGTGGAAAGTCGCGCTTGTAAACCCATTAATTATGCACAGGTGATTATCGTGAAAAAGCAGCTGGCATATCAGGAGCCGATTCGTCCACTTGCCATCAGCTGGTGGGTTCGAAAGTCCAGGCACCATATTTAAATGCCACTCCAACACATACATCTCACTCTCTCCAGCCCACCTGTCTACAGGAGGCCGTCTGGCAACTAGAAGAACGAGGCGTGCAGCCTCAAGAAGAATGTAGCACCTCACGTCAGCCACCAAGCCGTCAGGGCCTTGATCAGAGGAGTGCAGGTACACAGGCTTGCCCTGTTTTCCAGGCCCTAGGAAGAATACCGACCTCACATCTCCGGCCTGGGAGGCAAACGCAGAGCAGGTCAGCAGGTTAATCTGAAGTGCCATCCAATGCTGGAAGAAGATGAATAATGTCATCTGCTCAACCAGGATAAGTTCCACCAAACTCTTATCCTCGCATCATATAGTCATACGGTTATTCTCTTCATGGATCTCACATAACCATTACCAGGGAACATATATCAATGCTCTTTCTCTGATGGAAACTTTCATATGAACACCATCCCACCAATCATGTTGCTGCTCACACTCCATCCTCTGGCTCTTCTGGAGAGGACTCACCACACACTGAGGACATGCAGCTCACCCAGTCTCTACTCCATCCCTTCTTATCACATGTCTTTCTCGGGGAAGAGCGCAGAGCAGGGGAGGGATGGCCAACATCATTGCCCCACTGAGTTAGAGGAGGCTGCAGTGAGCTGGCTGGGGAGGACAGGAATCGCTCCTGTGGAGAAGGGGAGCTTGGCCTCTCCATCACTTCATTGCCAATCGCAATGAGTCACATGCAGTCTTTTCCAGCTCATCAACTGAGGCTCTATTCTCTCTGTTCTCGGCACCAGCACCTCAAGGCCCACAAGGCAGCTGAGCAGCAATCCGAGCCCCCAGACCATGTATGAAGAGGGAGCTCTGGAAGAACTGGCACAGGACTCACCCATACCCTCCACCAGCGCGGAGACACACACCTCAGAGGGGGCACAGCTCTAGGTAAGGCCCTGGCTCACTTTTTTAAAGAACACTTCACTGACAAATTCCCGCAGCAGTCAGAGGCAGGGACAGCCCAGGTCTCTGGCACTCAGACTGCTCCTGATGTAACCTTGTTGGGCTCCAGGTTCCCACTCTCTGCCTTCCATTGTTCCTCATCCTCCTCCACGTCCTTGCCCCTCTGCCTTCCATAATGCCTCTTTCACCTCTCACAGCCCTTGCCATTGTCCCTTGGTGTTCGTCACCCCCACCCTCCCTTTGCACCCCAACCCTTGGTTGCAATGCTCATTTGTGACAGTCAGGTTCTGCTTAAGTATTGCAGCACAGTTGTGTCCTTGTGGACAATGGTGTCAGCTGCCAGGGCAGAAGACACCTACATTCCCCAGCACTGGGCACAGCACTGGGCAGCACCTGAAAATAGAGGCCAGCACAATTATTGCAGCACAGTTGTGTCCTTGTGGACACAGTGGTGTCCTTGTAGTCACTGTCAGCAAAGAGCAGGTGGAGACCAACCCTTCAGCCCCAGCAGTGTGGTGTTCATCACAAAAACATCTGGCAGTGGGGGGTTGCTTTATGCCATCACTCTGGAAGGGTGGGGCCTGATAGAGCTGGCAATCTTTAAAGTCAGCGCCCCAATCTACGTACAAAATAAAAACCTCCCCCACCCCACCCCCCTCATCACCTGGAATAACTCCTCAGGGGCCGGTGTCCCTTCACCAGATTCCCCAAACGCTATTCCATCCTTGAGTGCTTCAGATACAAAGTCGGAATCCAGAGTGTTAGTAGACCTGACACTCCTCAATGTATAAGAACCTAAGAACATAAGAAATAGGAGCAGGAATGGCCATCTAGCCCCTCGAGCCTGCCCCGCCATTCAATAGGATCATGGCTGATCTGACAGTGGTTTAGTTCCACTTACCTGCCCGTTCCCCATAACCATTAATTCCCTTATTGATCAGAAATCTATCTATCTGTGACTTAAACATATTTAACGAGATAGCCTCCACTGCTTCAATGGGCAGAGAATTCCAGAGATTCACTACCCTCTGAGAGAAGAAGTTCCTTCTCAGCTCTGTCCTAAACTGACTCCCCCTTATTTTGAGGCTGTGTCCTCTAGTTCTTGTTTCCTTTCCAAGTGGAAAGAATCTCTCTGTCTCTACCCTGTCGAGCCTCTTCATTATCTTATATGTCTCTATAAGGTCTCCCCTCAGCCTTCTAAACTCCAACGAGTACAGGCCCAATCTACCCAATCTCTCCTCATAAGCTAACCCCCTCATCTCCGGTATCAACCTGGTGAACCTTCTCTGTACTCCCTCCAAGGTCAATACATCCTTCCGCAAATAAAGGGACCAAAATTGCACACAGTACTGCAGTTGCGGCCTCACCGGTACCTTGTACAATTGCAGCAAGACCTCCCTGCTTCTATACTCCATCCCCTTCGCGATAAAGGACAACATTCCATTTGCCTTCTTGATCACCTGCTGCACCTGCAAACTGAGTTTTTGCGATTCATGCACAAGGACCCCCAGGTCCCTCTGCACAATAGCATGTTGTAATTTTTCACCATTTAAATAATAGTGCATTTTACTATTATTCCTTCCAAAGTGGATAACCTCACACTTGTCAACGCTATACTCCATCTGCCAGATCCTTGCCCACTCACTTAACCTATCCAAATCTCTCTGCAGACTTTCCGCATCCTCCACGCAATTCGCTTTCTCACTCATCTTTGTATCATCCACAAACTTTGTTACCCTACACTCGGTCCCCTCCTCCAGATCGTCTATGTATATGGTAAACAGTTGAGGCCCCAGCACCGATCCCTGCGGCACGCCACTAGTCACCAACTGCCAACCAGAAAAGCACTCATTTATTCTGACTCTCTGCTTCCTGTTAGATAGCCAATCCTCAATCCACGCTAACACTTTACCCCCCAACTCCGTGTACCCTAATCATCTGCAGCAACCTTTTGTGAGGCACCTTATCGAACGCCTTCTGGAAATCCAAAAACACCACATCCACCGGTTCCCCTCTGTCAACCGCACTCGTTACATCTTCATAAAAATCCAGTAAATTCGTCAAACACGACTTTCCCTTCATGAATCCATGCTGCGTCTGCTTGATCGAACCATTTTTTTCCAGGTGTCCTGCTATTTCTTCTTTAATGATGGATTCCAGCAACTTCCCAACTATGGATGTTAAGCTAACTGGCCTGCAGTTACCCGCCTTTTGTCTACCTCCTTTTTTAAACAGTGGCGTTACATTAGCTGTTTTCCAATCAGCCGGCACTTCCCCAGAGTCCAGTGAATTTTGATAAATTGCAACTAACGCATATATTAGGTGAGACTCCCTGATTGGGCAGGCAATCATTACCTCAATCAGGGAGCTCATACTCCAAGAGACCCAACTCATGGGCCTCGTTTAGGGCATTACAACATCCATGAACACGAAGGAACCCTCCTTGCAAGCATTGGGACCACATCCCCAAAGGCATTAGGGTTACCCCCCTCCCCTTCCCCTCCAAACGCAACTGGGCATTCCCACTCACAGCCCCCCAAAGGCATCGGGGCACTACCCCACCCAACAAGTATCCTGCGCCGACACTGTCATGCTGGCTCTGCCATCATGGCGCTGCCAGGTTGGTACTGCCAGGTTTGCACTACCAGGTTGCCAGAGGGCAATGCCAGGACACTGACCGGGGGCTTTCCTTACCTCTGTGCCACCAGTGTAGTCATTATGTATGCCAATCAGGCTTGTGCCCTTCCTGATCGGGGGAGGTGAGGGGGGGGGGGGTGCTGGAAATCTAAAATCTCATTGGGGTAAATCCCGTTTTCAGCCTCTCGCAAGATGTCATTACGGGATTTGTGCCTGTCGCTCAGGCAGCCGCTAAATCATGGCCTTATATAAATGCAAATCTTCCTCTTCTTTCTTTTAATTATTTCAGGGTTACTAATGGGGGAAATACATGTTGATGAGATTACCCAAGCCAAAAACAGCGCAATAGCTTTCCTGGTCGTGTGAGAAAGCACTGAGGGATTGTGTCATAATGTATCTTATTGTGCTTGGTAGGTCTGTTGTGTTTCTGTTCTGTGCTATGGTTTCATTTGGCATTTACGTCAAAAAAACTCAGAATCCGAGCAGCTGGATTATCAGGCTTTTTCCCTTCTACTTGAAAATCATATTGAGCAACAATCTCAATTTAGAACTGTGTGGTTTCTTCAACGCAAGAGCCTCTCATGTTTTTATGACAGTAACAACATGCTGGTTTTCATAATGAATTTTACTGCTCCTATAAAAAGAAAATGGTTATGAAATCAGCAGTCTTTGCTCGTGAACATAGCACAAGGAATTGTTTTAAATCACTGCAATTTGTTATTTAATATTGTCTTACACTTTAAAGATAATGTCGGATTTGCACACATGTAGAAACGAAGAAATCTAATTGTTACAGTGTAAGGGAGCATGGTTCTCAGGTTATCTTTTCCAAAAACATTTTAGCTTTGTAATAAAAATCTAAATAAGTTTCCAATTGTTTATATTAAAGGGACCTCCTGGGATTGTTTTCGATTATAGAGCGAAGCTATCATTTCTTGATAAGCTATTGCTGGGAGAATTTGTCAAGCCACAAGATCCATCTCGTAATGTTGTGTACCTTGAGGTCCTGTCAGCTTCTTTTTTTTACTTTATCTGGCTGCTAAATAAGACAAATTACAGTACGAAACTAGAAGTGTTTCAAGTTGGGAAAGTTGGTCTATAAATCAAGCTAGAATTTAGAGTCCTCGGGCGCAATACTCTGGCCTATCCCCAGTTTTTCGCCAGTGGTCCCACCACTGTCAATGGGAATTGGCATTCCCCAGCACCAAGAAACCATAGCAGGGTGGGTGCACCGCCAACAGGACCAGAGAATCCCCCTGGCACGAATGGCCAGAAAGCTCCAGCCATAGAGTTTTACAGCACAAAAAGAGGCCCTTCAGCCCATTATGTCTATGCTGGCCTGCAAGCACCTATCTATTCCCATCCCATTTTCCAGAACTTGATAGGTAGCCTTTGAGGACTGGGGCATTTCAAGGATTTCACCCCCACCCCCACCCCCACCCCCCTCATTTCCCTCCCCATCTCACTCTTCAGCCCAAAGTTCTTTTGTATCACAGATAGTTGGAAGCTAAAGTTGATTACAGTATTGAGCTTTATGGGGCATCTGGGAATTTGGTGAATGACAGTAGTCTATTCCCTTAGCCAATGGAATGGCCTGAAAAGGAAATAGGAAAACTTAAAGTCAAATTGAAGATAGAAAGGGAAACATAGAGGGAATGAATTGGGGTGGCACGGTGGCACAGTGGTTAGAGCTGCTGCCTCACAGCACCAGGGACCTGGGTTCAATTCCGGCCTTGGCTCACTGTCTGTGTGGAGTTTGCAGGTTCTCCCAGTGTCTGCGTGTGTTTCCTTCGGGTGCTCTGGTTTCCTCCCACAGTCCAAAGATGTGCGGGTTCGGTTAATTGGCCATGCTAAATTGCCCCTTCGCGTCAAAGGGACTAGCAGAGTAAATGCATGGGGTTATGGGGATAGGATCTGGGTGGGATTGTTGTTGGCTCGATGGGCTGCACTCTAGGGATTCTATGAAAGATTGGATTAAGGGAAAAAGACAAAAAGAAAAGAAATACACTTTGAAATTAAAAATTTCACAAAACCTCTCGGAACAATTTGCCATCAGCAGGAATTCGGCTTTGCAGTTTCGCGTGTTTACTTTCAACGCCTCTGACCTGGAGTTATGTGTCAGGACCATTAATCTCCTCCTCACATTGTGAAATACCAGCCCTAATTTTTGTGGCGAGTTTAATTGTTACTTGCAGCAAAATCCAGAATTTCTTGAAACTCATAGGAGCATTGATGGCGAGATCCCCAATTTTATGAGGCCGACATCCAACATTTTGTGGTAACTCATTACCCATAGCATGTCTCTTTCACACCACAAATTGCTAGGTTTTTTAAAAAAAAACATACCAACAAGCAG
Source organism: Mustelus asterias (assembly GCF_964213995.1). Classification (NCBI taxonomy): domain Eukaryota; kingdom Metazoa; phylum Chordata; class Chondrichthyes; order Carcharhiniformes; family Triakidae; genus Mustelus; species Mustelus asterias. The sequence goes on along the minus strand of NC_135803.1, from coordinate 18,175,937 downwards.
CATGCATCTTAACTTGCCATTATCTCGTCAACAAATTCTGGCACAATATATATACTGCAACATATGCGCGGTGTTTTATTACTAAGACTTGACTCGCACAGCCTGGGGTGCATTGCAACCTCACCTAAAATTACTTGGCTACACACATTAATTGTTGGATTTCAGCCCCATTGACCCAGTAGTTGAAGAGTAATAGCATCAAATAAAACTGACACCAGCATCACTGACCAACCCCAAGATCGTTAGGCACTTTATATGAGAAATAATCACAATTCACTGGAAATAATTTGCATTTCGCAAAGACACTGAGCACCTGGTTTAAATCCAGAATCATAGTCCAACTGCATGCCAGAGGAAAATGGAATGAAACTGCCTGAAAATGATGGTTTCACACTGCTTCAGTCTGACACTGCAAAGTGTAAATCCAGTGAGGTGTGGATTTGCTTTGTTAAATGCTCTGAGAGGAGCCTCAAGCCTACTTGATGTTAATTTAAGTGTTGGGGAAGTTGGAAGAGGGGGCTGTGGAGGGCAGGTGCTAATGGTGACTCTTCCCTTCATGTTTTCTAAACAGATAAAAAAATTACAAGAGTTTGCAGGGAACTCTCCCAGGCATGGTTTCAACTAGGTAGGAGCCAAACAACAGCAATGCATTAAACATGGAACCATAGAAATAAAAGCAGCAGTAGGCCATTTGGCCCTTCCAGCCTGCTCCTTAATTGGTCTTGATCATGGCTGATCATCAAATTCAATATCCTGATCCCCCCTTGGCCCCATATCTCTTGATCCCTTTTGCCCCAAGAGCTGTTTCAAATTCCTTCTTGAAATCAGACGTTTTGGCCTCAACTGCTTTCTGTGGTAGTGAATTCCACAGATGCACCACTTTCTGGTGAAGAAGTTTCTCCTCATCTCAGTTCTAAAAGATTTACACCTTAGCGTCAAACTATGACCCCTAGTTCTGGTCTCGCCCACCATCAGGAACATTCTTTCTGAATCTACCCCGTCTAATCCTGTTAGAATTTTTTCAGCTGTGTTGTGTCACTATATAATGGTTCCTGATTAGAGGGTGCCTGCCGCTAGTCTGAAGGTGTCTTCTGATGTAGACACATCTCCTTCCTTTTCACCTGGGATTGAGGGTGAGGACATTATAACTTTCCCTTCAGTCATTGGGTGTGCACCCATCTAAAAATTGAGGCAGAGTGATAAAGGCATAAAAGTCTTGATATGATCTCTTTTAATGTTTTACCACATTCTCCAGATATTAAAAGTGCCATATCTACATGAAGTCAGTTCCATTCATCAAGTTTGTGCTGATTCAGATCATCTCAACTGAGGCAGGTGCACCACAAAAACTCATTAGAAAGCCGAAACTCAGCTCATATCACTGAGGTAGAAATTGTACCCATCTGGACATTGGATGAACAGAGAATTGGAGTCATAGAATCATAGAATCTACAGTGCAGAAGGAGGCCCTTTAGCCCATCGAGCCTGCACCGACAACAATCCCACCAAGATCCCATCCCCGTAACCCCACATATTTACCCTCCTAGTCCCCCTGACACTAAGGGGCAATTTATCATGGCCAATCAACCTCACCTGTACATCGTTGGAGTGTGGGAGGAAACCAGAGCACCTGGAGGAAACCACGCAGATGCAGGGAGAACATGCAAACTCCACAGAGACAGTGACCCGAGGCCGGAATTGAACCTGGGTCCCTGGCGCTATGAGGGCAGCAATGCTAGCCACTGTACCATCGTGCTGCCCCAATTCATTCCCTTTATGTTTCCCTTTCTATCTTCAATTTGAATTTAACTTGTCCTATTTCCTTTTCAGGTCATTCCATTGGCTAAGGGAATAGACTACTGGCCCTGTCATTCACCAAATTCCCAGACGCCCCATAAAGCTCTGGTGCGGTGAGGCAGCAGTGCTAAACACTGTGCCACTGTGCTGCCCAAGTCAGCTGTGTTTGTGTCACTATATAATCGCTTCTGCTATGCAGGTCATTCTAGTCAGGTACTGGCTTCCTGCTTCCACCTGTGGACTATACACCAACATAAGACAATATCTTTAGAAGAGGTGAATTATGAAAGCGCATCAATGCACTTACTTGAAACATACGATGAAGTGGTCTCAGGAATCACCCCAGAACTCCTCACTACAGCTCAGACAATGTACTGTTTCACTGAACCTGTTGTAATCTCTTTCCATCGATCTCAGAATCAGATCTTGCCCCAAGTCCTAGAATGAAACAGAGAAAAAACACAAAACATAGAACAATATCAAAATAAAGCCAGGCATATTCTCAAATTCCAAGGATCAATGCCTAATATACATTGTCTGAGCTGTAGTGAGGAGTTCTGGGGTGATTCCTGAGACCACTTCATCGTATACAGTTCAATATACAGCTCCTTGAGTGGGAGGTGATCTCAAGTTACAAATTTTCAGCAGGAGTAAGATTTTGTCATCAATGTATTTCATTGTTCTAAAGGTAGATGAACAACAAATTATCTTTGCACACATATTGTAGTCATCCATTGCATTTGTAGTAGTAAAATGATTCTGTAGTGAAAACATTTACCGAAATAGGTAGATCAGGGCAGTATGCTGTCCATTCAGAGAACTATAGAATCCCTATAGTGCAGAAAGAGGCCATTCAGCCCATCAAGTCTGCACCAAGTCTCCGAAAGAGCATCCCAGCCAGGCTTTCCCTTCCACCCTATCCCCGTAACCTGCACATGTACTATAGTTGATCCACCAAACTTATATAACTTTGGAGTGTGCAAGTAAACCGGAGCACCCAGAGGAAACCTGCACAGACACAGGGAGAATGTACAAACTCCATACAGACTGAGGTTGGAATCAAATCTAGGTCCCTGGCACTATGAGGCAGCGAAAAAGACCTCAGTTTGACTCAGGTCAGAAGTTTTTTTTTCAGTTTGCTAGCTCTTCAGAGCCTGTTGTGAAATGTGTTGGACAATCTTAATCCAATTCCACAGGAGTGTGGATCCAAAGCACAAAGCTGCCTCTGACTTACACCATTATTTTTTTATTCATCTGTAGATGGTGACACAAGTAAGATTACTTTTATTGACCATCTCTAACTGACTTGAATAGGTGATAATGGGTCTTTGCCCTGAACAGCTGTAGTCCTCCATGTGATAATGATCCTACATTGGTGTTTGATTGGGAATTCTAGGATATTGAAGTTAACAAGGATTTTTTAAAAATCATTTGCGGGGGTGTGAGTGTCACTAGCAAAGCCAGCATTTGTTGTTCAATTGTTCTAGATGGAGTGATGATTCATCTTCTTGAACCGCTGCACTGAGTGGTGTAAGTCCAGCCATGGCTGGTGGAAGAAGTGAATGTTTAAGATGGTGGATCTGGTGCTGATGATCTTATGCTGATCAAGTGGGCTGGTGTCCCTGAATGGAGCTGATTTTGAGTGTTCTTGGAGCACTCATGCAGGATTGTGCATATCCTTTCCTTCTCCCCTATGTACTCTATGAACAGTATGTTTTGCCTGTATAGTGGCGCAGTGGCACAGTGGTTAGCACTGCTGACTCACAACTCCAGGGACCTGGGTTCGATTCCCAGCTTATGTCACTGTCTGTATGAAGTTTGTACCTTCTCCTTGTGTCTGCATGGGTTCCCTCCAGGTGCTCTGGTTTCCTCCCACAGTCCAAAGATGTGTGGGTTAGGTGGATTGGCCATGCTAAATTGCCCCTGAGTGTACTGGGATGCTTAGGTTAGAGGGATTAGCGGGGTAAATATGTGGGGTTGCAGAGATAGGGCCGAGGTGGGATTGCTGTCGGTGCAGACTTGATGGGCCAAATGGCCTCCTACTGCACTGTAGGAATTCTATTCTATCCTATGATTCTAAGAGGCAATACTTTTCAATACATGTGACAATAATAAATCAATTCAATTTGATTCAATTCAAAGTGGAGTATATTCCATTTCACCGTTTAGTGCCTTTTAGATGGTGGAAAGGCTTTGAGGAGTCAAGAGGTGAGATGCTTCTCACAGACTTCCCAGACTTTGACCTGCTCTTACAGAAAAGTATTTATATGCCTGGTCCAGTTCAGTTTCTGGTCAATGGTAACCCATTGATGCTGATGGTGGGGATTTCTGTCATGGTAAATCTGTCCAAAGTCAAGGAGAGATGGTCAGATTCTCTCCTGCTGGAGATGGTCATTAATGGCAACTGTATGACACAAATGCAACTTGCCACTCATCAGCCCAAACCTAATTGTTGTGCAGGTCTTTATGCATATGGGCATGGACTATTTCAATATCTTGTGAGTTGTGAATGGTATTCAACACTGTGCAATCATCAGCAAACATCCTCATTTCTGAACTTATGTTAAAGTGAAGGTCATTGATGAAGCAGCTGAAGATGATTGGGCATTAGACATGGCCCTGAGGAACTCCTGGAATGATGTCTTGGATCTGAGATGATATCTCTTCAACTGCAGCCACCTTTCTCTGGGCCAGATATGACTCCAGTGAAGGGTTTTCTCCCCCAACATATATTTTGCTGGGGCTACTTGATGCTCCATTAAGTCAAATGCTGCCTGATGTCACGGGCAGTCTCTCTCTCCCCTCATCGCCAGAATTCAGCTCTCTTTCTTCATGTTTGGACCAACTCTTCAATGAGGTCCAGAACTGAATGGTCCATGCAGATCCGAAACTGAGCTTATTGCTAAACAAGTGCCACTTGATAGCACAGTCAATGGCACCTTCCATCACTTTGTTCATGATCAAGACTGGACTAATGGGGTAGTAACGGATTGGCTGAGATTTATCCTGCTTTTTGTGGACAGGACATAACTGGCCAATTTTTCCACATTGTTGGCAGATGTCAGTCTTGTAGCTGCACTGGATATCTTAGCTAATGACACAGCTAGTTCTGAGACACACATCTTCATTACAATTGCTGAGATATTGTCAGGATCCAAAGCCTTTTTTGTATCCAGAGCCTTTAGACATTTCTTGATATCATGTGGAATTAATCAAATTGGCTGAGGACTGGCAACTGTGATGCTGGGGATCTCAGGAGGAGGTCCAAATGAATCATTCACTTGGCATTTCTAGCTAAAGATGGCTAGAAAAGCTACAGCCTTGTCTTTTACCCTGATGTGCTGGGTTCTGTCCATCATTGAGGTTGTGGATGTTTGTGAAGCCTCCTCCTCTGGTCAGTTATTTAATTGTACACTACCATTCACACTGGATGTGGTAGGACTGCAGAGTTTTAATCTGATCCATTGCTTGTGGGACCTCTCTGTCACATGCAGCATGCACTAGTCCTGTGTTGTAGCTTCACCAGGTTGGCAGTTCATTGATAGAGATGACTGGTACTGCTCCGAGATGTTTACTCCTACCAACATTCTCATGAACAGATGCATCTCTGACAGGTATACTGGTGAAGTTAAAACCAAATAGATTTCTTCCTCTTGTTGGTCTTCTCACTAATTGTTTTAGGCCCTGTATTGCAGATCTGTCCTTCAGGGCTCAGCCAGCTTGGCCAGTAATAGAACTACCAAGCACTGTTTCACCAACTGAGGGAGGGTGGTAGTTGATAATCAGTCGGAGGTTTCCTTATCCATGATTGACCTGAAATCTTGAGACTTCATGGAATCCAGAGTCAACATGGAGGTCTCCTGGAGCAACTGCTTCCCAACTATGACATAACTTCCTGTTGGCCCGTTCTGCCAATGAGAGCGAGCATGTCCAGAGATGGCGATGGACTTGTCTATGACATTGGCCATAAGGTATGATTCAGTGAATTTGACTATGTCTAGCTGTCTCTTGACTATTTTGTGAGACAGTTCTTCCAATTTTGACACAAGTTCCCAGACATTAGTGAGGAGGACTTTGCAGGAGGACTTTCCCGTGCCTTTGCCAATGCTGGGTGCTCAGTCAGCTTTTATTCTTATTTAACTTTGCAATATCTGTTTCATACATTGGCTTGCTATGCCGTTTCAGAGGATAGTTATAAGTCAACCACATTGTTGTAGGTCTAGAATACCGTGAAGGCCAGACAAGGTAAGGACACCGGATTTCCTTCCCTAATGGCCATTAATTAAGTCGGCATGGTGTGGAACTTGTGAGTCATTGGTGCAAAAATTGCTGTTTTTGCCTTTCCCAGGAATAGATGCCACAGTGGAGAGACATGTTTCAAGAAGATGACCATCATCCCGGTACCTAAGAAAAACTGAAGAAAAATTTGTGCCTTAATGACTATCAGTCGGTTGCTCTGACATCGATCATTATGAAGTGCTTCGAAAGGTTAGTCATGGCATGAATCAATTCCAGCCTCCTGGACTACCTGGATTCACTACAGTTTGCCTACTGCCGCAACAGGTCCACAACAGATGCCATTTCCCTGGCCCTGCACTCAACCCTGGAACACCTAGATAACAAGGACGCCTATGTCAGACTCCTATTTATTGACTACAGCTCAGCCTTCAACACCATTATTCCCACGAAATTCATCTCCAAGCGCCGTAGCCTGGGCCTCGGCACCTCCCTCTGCGACTGGATCCTGAACTGCCTAAATCACAGACCACAATCAGTAAGGATAGGCAACAACATCTCCTCCACGATCATCCTCAACACCGATGCCCCACAAGGCTGTGTTCTCAGCCCCCTACTCCTTATACACCTATGACTGTGCGCCCAAATTCCCCTCCAATTCGATTTTCAAGTTTGCTGACGACACCACCATAGTGGATCGGATCTCAAACAATGACGAGACAGAGTACAGGAATGAGATAGAGAATCTGGTGAACTGGTGCGGCAACAATAATCTCTCCCTCAATGTCAACAAAATGAAGGAAATTGTCATCGACTTCAGGAAGTGTAAAGGAGAACATGCCCCTGTCTACATCAATGGGGTGGAGATGCCGGCGTTGGACTGAGGTGAACACAGTAAGAGTTTTAACAACACCAGGTTAAAGTCCAGCAGGTTTATTTGGTAGCAAACACCATTAGCTTTCGGAGCGCTGCTCCTTCGTCAGATGGAGTGGAAATGTGCTCTCAAACAGGGCAGAGACACAAAAATCAAGTTACAGAATACTGATTGTAGGGATTCGCATTCTAATCAGTATTCTGTAACTTGATTTTGTGTCTCTGTGCCCTGTTTGAGAGCACATTTGCACTCCATCTGACGAAGGAGCAGCGCTCCGAAAGCTAATGGTGTTTGCTACCAAATAAACCTGTTGGACTTTAAACTGGTGTTGTTAAAATTCTTACTACATCAATGGGGACAAAGTAGAAAGGGTCAAGTTTTTAAGTGTCCAGATCGCCAACAACCTGCCCTTGTCTCCCCATGCCAACACTGTAGTTAAGAAAGTCCACCAACACCTCTACTTTCTTAGAAGACTAAGGAAATTTGGCATGCCAGCTACGACTCTCACCAACTTTTACAGATGCACCATAGAAAGCATTCTTTCTGGTTGTATCACAGCTTGGTGTGGCTCATGCTCTGCCCAAGACCACAAAAGGTTGTGACTGTAGCCCAATCCATCACACAAACCAGCCTCCCATCCATTGAATCTGTCTCCACTTCCCGCTGCCTCAGCAACGCAGCCAGCATAATTAAGGACCCCATGCACCCCAAACATTCTCTTTTCCACCTTCTTCCTTCGGGAGAAACAAACAAAAGTCTGAGGTCACATACCAATCGACTCAAAAACAGCTTCTTCCCTGCTGCTGTCAGACTTTTGAATGGACTTACCTTGCATTAAGTTGATCTTTCTCTACACCCTAGCTATGACCGTAACACTACATTCTGCACTCTCTCGTTTTCTTCTCTTGAACGGTATGTTTTGACTGTATACCGCGCAAGAAACAATACTTTTCACGGTATGTTAATACATGTGACAATAATAAATCAAATCAAATCAAATCAAAACATGCTCTGGAAGTAACCTTTACAAATTGCTTTGATCTTGGAGATATTTGGTATCCAAACTGTGAATCAACATTCCTCATATTTAAAAGCGCAAAATTCAATGCAGAAAGTTTGTCCGATCCAATGGAACAGCATCATTTTCACTGGCAAACAAAGCGAGGAAGGAATGGAAGGAATTCAGTCTGGCTTGATTGGCTAAATCGATGAGGAGGTGATGGCCTAGTGGTACTATCGCTAGATTATTAATCCAGAAGCTCAGCTAACATTCTGTGGGACCTGGGTTCAAATCCAGCCACAACAAATGGTGGAATTTGAATTCAATAAAAAATATCAGGAATGACCATGAAATCATTGTCGATTGTCAGGAAAAACCCATCTGGTTCACTAATGTCCTTTAGAGAAGGAAATCTGCTGTCCATACCTGCTCTGGCCTACATGTGACTCCAGAGCCACATCAATGTGGTTGACTCTCAACTGCCCTCCAAGAGCAACTACGGATGGGCAATAAATGCTGGCTAGCCAGCGACGTCCATGTACCATGAATGAATTTTTTAAAAATTTAGTGATATGTTCATTTTAGCAAAGACAGAGCAATCACTGATGAATTCTACTGTATCCATTGTTTCAGATTTGTTCCTCTGTTGTTGTCTCTGCAGGTCAAAACTCCCATGACCTGCCATCATGTCTATAACCCTCAATCTATTCTGGTGTTGCAATATTACTTTGATGTGAATCTTAGAAATCAATTGACATCAATGAAAGTTCACTCTAGAAGATTTGGCAGTTGTTTTATCGTACACCAGAATGAAGTTTGCGGAATCAGAGAATTGCACAGCACAGAAGGGGACTACTCGGTCCATTACATCTGCTGGCTCTTTGATCGAACTGCGCAGTTAGTCCCATCCCCGGTATTTCCCCATCACCGTGTGCCATGTTTTCCTTCTGAAATTTACTGATCCGAAATGCAGCATTTTCCAGCAACAATAACATACTTTGCTGCACATGTTGCCGTGATGTTGCTGGATATCTCGATACTTAGATAGCGGAGAGCAGTGCATCATGTTACTTGAGTGTACGATACAGCAATCTAAACCTCTGCGGCAGAAGCTGTAAAATGAATGAGGATGGGTCTTGTATGGTGATCATGTGTACAACAGAGAAAATGCTACATTGACCAATTAGCAGCCAAAACGTCCATCAAAGCTTTTAACATCTTGCGTCCAAACACCCGGCAGCAGCTGCAGTCATTGTTAGTCCCAGAGAAATAGCCTTTGAAAATACATGTTCTTCAGGTGCTAATTATAGAAAGACTCAGATGTTCATTTTGATGACCTACATTTTGTAAATGTATTAGTGACCACAATTCCTACCTTTAAAAAAAAATCCCAGGATTGCCCCAATGTTTATGGAGCTCTGCATTCAATTATTCAAAAAAAAAGGTTAGGGGAGACGAGCAGAAGCAACCCATTATCTTTAATTGCAGGACTGAAAAATTACACTTAAGTGTTTAAAAGGGCAGTCTGTCTGGTAAATTGTTTTTCAGGTTACCATATTAGTAAATACAGACCATAATAACATGATCTTGTAACAAAAATACAAGCGGAGCACACTAAAAGTTTGTTCTCTCGACAACATATGACTAGATAATGGGGCAGAATCGAAAAGCAATGTATGGGTGATATTTCTGCTATAACTATGAAGTTCTTGAAGAATGCTGCTCTTTGGCAATTTCAAGAATTGTGTGCACTTAATGATTTTGCAATAATCGTGCTTCAAGTTCCTTCTTGGAAATTTTCTTTATTGATTCAGGGATGTAGGCATCGCTGGCTGGGCCAGCATTTATTGCCCATCCCTAACTGCCATTGAACTGAGAGCGTTTCAGAGGGCTGTGGGTCTGAAGTCGCATGTAGGCCAGACCAGGTAAGGACGGCAGATTTCCTTCTGGAACAGTGGTTAGCACTGCTGCCCCATCGTGCCAGGGACCCCGGCGCAATTCCTGGCTTAGATCACTGTCTCTGCAGACTCTGCAAGTTCTCCCCGTACCTGCATGGGTTTCCTCCGGGTGCTCTCACAAGTCCGAAAGACATGCTGGTGAGGTGCATTGACCAAGCTAAATTCTCCCCCAGTGTACCGAAGCAGGACGTTAGTGAACTGAATGAGTTTTTAGAACAATCAACAATGGTTTTGTGGTCTTCATTAGACCTTTAATTCCAGATTTTGAAGAATCCAAGTTTCAACATCTACCATGGTGGGATTTGAACCCTGGTCCCCAAAGCATCCAGTGACAATGCCACTATGCCACTGCCTCTCCGATTAAACACTTCATCAGGGTTTTATTTTACATCATATGTTGAAATGACATGAGCCTCAAGTTTCAAGCAGTATCAAGCAGCACAAAAAGTTGCCTTTCCTATTATTTAATGCTGCATGAATTCATTAATTTACATAAGAACGTAGAAAAGTTAGAAAAAGAATACTTTTCTTTTCATTCATGGGACATGGGACCAAAACTGTGCATAATACTCCAGTTGCAGTCTTGCCAATGCCTTGTACAGTTTCAGCAACATCTCTCTACTTTTATACTCTATTCCTTTAGCAAAAAATGCCAAAATTCCATATTACCTGCGGTACCTGCACATCAGATTTCTGCCATTCGTCCATAAGGACACCCAGATTCTTCTGCATTGAAGCACTCTGAAGTTTCTCTCCATTTAAATGATAAGTTGCCTTTCTACTTTCTCGACCAAAACGGATAACCTCACACTCACCCACATTAAACTCCATTTGCCAGATTTTGGCCCACTCGCCTAACCTATCCATATCCATTTGTACATTGCTTATCGCAACTTACTGTCCCACCTATTTTAGTGTCAGTGGCAGCAATGCTACCCATGACACGTAAAGACCTCCCTAGGACAAGATAATGACAGCATGGAACTACCAAACAGGTATGGCATCAGTTTTTAGTGAGGCATTTCACAGTAAGCCATTTATCATTACAAATGGAAAGATTAACTATGGACCCATTTGGACCTGATTAGTTACAGTGCTAAAGGTAATCGGAATCAGTAACAAAATATGTAATACTTTATTTTAAACTAGTAGACGTTCTGTCATGTTTCGCACTGTCAGCCAAAGGTTTTATTAGAACAGTGATGTTATCCAAAAAAGAGCACTAACCATATGATTTATCAGCAGAAGGGTGGACCTGGCACCTGGCAGAACTGGGATGTGGCATCAGTTTCTAACAATGCTTTGACAGGGATTTCTAGGAACACTGGAAACAGTTCTCGATCAGCCTGAGATCCGCCAATAGAAGAATTGAATACTCAAAGTCCAGGAGTATTTGAAATTATGAACAGTTTTGACAGGGTAAAGAAGGATATTCTGTTTCCACTAGTTGGTATGTCAGTGACTAGGGGGGGTCACAATTTCAAAATGATCAGCAAGAGAGCTAGGAGTGAGATGAGGAGAAACTTCTTTACTCGGAGAGTTGCTGGGAATTGGAATGCACTGCCTGGGAGAGTGGTGGAGGCGGGTTTCATAGGAGGTTTCAAAAGAGAGCTGGATACATATCTGAAAGTGATGAATTTAGAGGGCTGACGGGATGAGGGCTGGAGAATGGGACGAGCTGGGTAGCTCTTTCAAGAGCTGGTGCAGACATGATGGGCCAAATGGCCTCCTTCTATAAAATTCTATGATTCTACAATTTAGGCAGATATGGGATGAGGAAGCATTCAAAATGCGTGCTAAGCATTTACAAGGACTGAGATGATTTTGTCAGATGTTTGAGGCGGGGGCGCAAAGAAGATGAAATCTGGCAGGAAATTCTGCCGACTGGAAGCACTTGGGAGATTATTTTGAAGTTTTGGGCATTCCAGGCTTCTGACATACAAGTGGAGAACAAATTTTAACAACATTGAATGAGACCAAAACCATCACTGGTTTTGGACCATCAAGTACCCACCATCCACACATTAGCTAACTCCGCCAATACATTCCCCATTTTCATTGTGTTTTTATCTTTAATTCTCGCCGTCATATTTTTAAATGCAAATCTTCTGCTTGTTAATATTGACAGACAGAAAGATATAGGGCTGGAAGAACATGATTTCTTGATAGGTGTTCCAAGCATGAAGAAGGAATGCAGTCGCGAGTTTGCCTAATTGTTCATTCTTTAATAAGCATCAGGGTCTATTAACAAACAAAAATGTAAGTGGCCAGTGTTTATCTTTTATGCATGGTCCACGTTGTTACGGAAAAGAAACTTCAAAAATTATTTAAATTTCTTAACTTCATACACACATGTGATAGAAAGGAAATTCTTCTCGATAAACAGTCTGCTTTCTTGATAATAATCTGCAATATATTGCATTTTTATGTGTTGTTCATAATAACAAAGCTCACTTGTGCTGCATTTTTATAAATGCATGATTTGCTTGAAATAAAAATTCAGGGCTGGGTTTTGACTACCGAGGCAGGTAGTTCAAGTCGAATAATTTTTCCAGGCCCGCCTCAATAAAAAATACCCTGAATCACAAGGCTTTTGCTCCAGAAGTGGCAAGATGGATGCAGAATAAAGTTAGCCCTGCTGGCCCCAGAGGCAGAGCACAAGCAGCCACAGAAAGGCCACCTCAGTTGTTTGAGAGAATATTTTAGGCCTTCTCGCCCTCAACCCTCAAACTCACCCACCCACTGTGTAAACAGGGCTTATATTCTCTGCAGTTTCGAAGGGTGAGAGGCGATCTCATTGAAATCTGTACAATTCTGAAGGGGCTTGATAAGGGTAGTGTGATGGCACTGTGCTGTTGATATAGTTTATGTTTAAGGGGATTGTTTAAAATTCAGTTTTTTCTGTAGGCAGTTGGTGTGTCTGGCAAACATGCAGCTCAGATGGTGGGAAAACAAAATAATTATTCATTTTCACCATTTGGTTTTTATTTCGGAGAGAGCTAATGAATATTTGTTTATAGATGAAAATGTCCCCTGGGATTTTTTTGATTAAAGGGATTGAAAGGTGGATTAAGGCATGCAAGGTCATGAGATAATGTGGTTAATGGGAGGAGATAGGTTTGTCACAGAGAAACAATTTTCAGCTTCTGGCTGGAGTTGTTTAAAGACAGAAGTTTGCAAGTTTCTCCAAAAACCTCTCTGAAAGATTCAAGGGTGCTAACCCACTTGATAGCAAGTAAGCTTGGGTTTGGTAATTGTATTTAAAGTGGCATTTGAGTATAGGAGGACTGTTGCTTATTTGGAACTGAAATGGTGATAAGTTAGAAATTCAATTTCTTTTCTTTAATTTTTTAATTAGTGTTCAACTGTTAAAAGTTAAGCTGCTTCATTTTGTTTGAGCAATATTTAAACTTTGTTATGAATAAAGCTTGCTTTGATAAAAGGTTCTTGATTTGTCAGTAGAATTATTCCTGAAGTGAAGCATCCTATCAGCACATTTATGCCAAAATGGAAATATTGTTGGCATCCAATATGGCTTCATAACCCTTGGAGATCAGGTCCAACACCCTAACAGTAGATATTGAAAAATTGTTTCCACTGATAGGTGAATCTAAAATGTGATGGCACAGTCTCAGAATAAGGGGAAATCATTTAGGGCTGAGATGAGGAAAACATTCTTCACTCAAAGGTTTGTGAACCTTTGGGATTCTCTAACCTGGAGGGTTGTGGATGCTCCATTGTTGAATACATTTAAAATAGCTTTTAGGTCTCTCAGGGAATTAAAGGATTTGGGGAGTGGGCAGAAAAATGCAGTTGAAGCCTAAGATCAGCCATGCTGATATTGAATGGCAGAGCAGGCTTGATGGACCATGTGGTCTAGGCCTCTTCTTATGTTCACGCATCATGGACCCTTATGCTCTCCATACCAATTCATGGCTTCACCCACCCTATAGCCCCTTATAACCTCCATGTCAATGCAATACCAAACTCATTCACCCACACAACTTCCATAATGGTCCCTCACACTTTCCATGTCAAATCCATATACATTCACCCAGCAAACTTCAGGAGCCATGTGGAGATGAAGTAAAATAAATTCCTAAAAATCTAATACAGCTCTCACTATTTAATCTTGATAAGGAAAAAAATCAATTCATGGAATCATCAAAAGCTTTACATTTCAAGTGATTAATCGCTGATAAAAACAAACTGATAGACATCTATTCATATTCCTAATCCTGTAATAGCCTCTTGTATCTTCCATATAAAGGAATAAGAGTAAACTCAGAACCCGCTGCTGAGATAGTTATAGTTTCTGAAACTCAGCCAAGCATTCAAAAGGAATAACCCTTAGAAAAATGTCAACAATAAACCTGATTCAAACTGCTGAAACAGATGCTACACCAACTGGCACCCCAGTAGATGTTTCTTTTTTAATAATCACTGCAGCCAGTTTCTAGTTCAACAGTTTAAAAAGCAGGGTAATGCATATTACAAGATCTGAACATTTTGTTATGTTGCACTCTCTGCTGCCTTCTCTGTTCAGAATGTGTAAATAAAATTTGTCCAATAATGGTATTCTAGAAACATAGAAACATAGAAGATCGGAGCAGGAGGAGGCCATTTGGCCCTTCGAGCCTGCTCGCCATTCACTACGGTCATGGCTGATCATTCAACTCAATAGCCTAATCCTGCTTTTTCCCCATAACCTTTGATCCCATTCGCCCTAGGTGCTATATCCAACCGCCTCTTGAATAAATTCAATGTTTTGACTTCAACCAATTACTTCCTGTGGTAATGAATTCCATGGGCTCACCATTCTTTGGGTGAAGAAATGTCTCCTCACCTCTGTTGTAAATGGTCTACCCTGAATCTTCAGACTGTGACCCCTGGTTCTGGACTCCCCCACCATTGGGAACATCCTTCCTGCATCTAACCTGTCTAGTCCTGTTAGGATTTTATAAGTCTCTATGAGATCCACCCTCATTCGTCTGAACTCCAGCAAAAACAATCCTAACCTAGTCAATCTCTCCTCATATATCAGTCCCTCCATCCCCGGAATCAGCCTGGTAAACCTTCGCCGCACTCCCTCGAGAGCAAGAACATCCTTCCTCAGAAAAGGAGACCAAAACTGCACGCAATCCTGTTGTGAATCCACAAAGTGAGTTTTCCCTCGTGCAATACACAACAAGAGGATTTCAAAAGCTTCAGGTCGTGAGAGTTGTGAAGACCTTATCCACCCTTCAAGTGTGATTACACCTACTCCATAAAATGTATGACTCCTATTTTGTGGGTTGAGGCTCTTGCAAAAGCCCACATGCAATCTGTTTGAACTCAGCACTAAGTTTAAACTGCTCTGCTGAATGCGAGTTTCCCTCCTGTGTCATTACCCACCCCCCTTTTCCTATAAGCAGAAATTGGTGATTTGTCAGAAATAGGGCGGGACGTTCACAGCCGTGTCGCGCATCTAATTTTTAAATGTCTGTGGAGTCTTCCCGGCTCTGCACAAAAACTCATCCTCAAACTCTTTTTTTTCTCAATGTCTTTTGTGAAAAAAAGCATAAAAACCTTCAAATCCTCACAACTGAAAGACACATCCTTTTAACTTTCAGCTTCTCTTTCATAGGCTGATCACATTCTGTCATCGGTACATGCTTAAAACTTTCCAGAATGCATTCTGGAAAGTTCCACCAACTGTACATGATCAGAATGCAACTTTGTATTCTGGGAAGTTCTATAACCTGTGCATGCTAGCCCACCGATGCCTCTACTTTCTCAGAAGACTAAGGAAATTTGGCATGTCCACTTCAACTCTCACCAACTTCGACAGATGCACTATGGAAAACATCCTTTCCGGTTGGATCACAGCTTGGTAAGGCTCCTGCTCTGTCCAGGACCACAAGAAATTACAAAGGGTCCTGAACGAAGCCCAATACATCACATGAATCAGCCTCACATTCATTGACACTGTCTATACTTCCCGTTGCCTCAGAAAAGCAGCCAGCATAATCAAGGACCCCACGCACCTTGGACAGTCTCTCTTCCACCTTCTTCTGTCGGGAAAAAGATACAAAAGTCTGAGTCACGTACTAACTGACTCAAGGACAGCTTCTTTCCTGCTGCCATCAAATTTTTGAATGGACCTACCTCACATTAAGCTGATCTTTCTCTACACCCCAGCTACGACTGTAAGCTATGACATTCTGCAATCTCTCCTTTCCTTTTCTATGTATGGTATGCTTTGTCCGTATAGCGCGCAAGAAACAATACTTTTCATTGCATACTAATACATGTGACAATAATAAATCAAATCAAATGCTCAGATTGCAACTTTGTGGTCTGGAACGTTCTGCAACGTGCGCAGGCTCAGACAGCAAATTTGTATTCCAGAAAGTTCTGCAACCTGAACATACTTAGAATGCACAAATGCAATTGAAAGCTTTGTCACAATTGTTGGGTCATAACAAGTATCCATTGAAAAGGGAGAGCCTTGAACTAAACTGTTTGTGACAACATTAAAAGATGCATATGGTCATTAATTAATAAATGCAATCATGTCATTGTGAAATATTCAATGATTTGCTTTTTCAAAGTGTTATTTAAAAGCTTATTTTGGCAATTAAACTATACAATTAGTGGAAGAACATGGCGGGTTGAAGCAAGCTAGTGAAACCAATGAGCTTTGTACTGCCATCTATTGGCAGAGTATGGAATTGGAGTCATGGACTGTGACAATAATGGGGAGGTTTTGCCTGCTGTCACAATTAATATGGAAAGCCCAATGTAAACTGTTGACATAGCACATGTGAATGGAAAGATGACAATATAAATTGAGGTAGATTTGGACGATAGAAATACAGGGTCTGGAAGGGACAGTGGTAACTTGGGAGGGGGTGGAGTTAGAGAGTAGTGGTGAACAGATGATTCTTTTTCTGTTCCTCAGTGAGGTTCCCAAGAACCAGTTTTTGGACCTGACTTGTGTATAGGGAATACAATTTTAAAAAATATATTTTCACTGAAGGTTTTTCATTTTTACAAATCACCAACGATTGGTACAGTACAGCAAGTTCATTTTCCAACAAGTACAAAGACAGAAGGGAAGAGTCAGAAGAAAAAATACCAACACAGTTGGTTCGTATCATTCATTGCATCCAGCGCTTCCCATCACCCAGAGTAATGAAAGAATATGTTGAAGGATGGAAGGATATCAGGATAACAGGATGCAGCTACAGTTGTTCAGTGATGCATAACCAAGCTCACAGGATAACGACGACAAAGATACGCAACTTATGGAAAGTAAATCTTCATAGTAGCTACTGTCATTGCTTATTCAACCATAAATTATACAGGGTATTAGCACAGTTAAAGTGGCAGTTAAGCCACCAAGGATATTCACGCCACACTAGGGCGTGCACAAAAGGATGCTTCCCCCAACCCCAGACACCTTGGAGGTGCCAACAATACAATACGGAGGCACAGTGGGTGGGCGGCACATTGGCACAGTGGTTAGCACTGCTGCCTCACAGCGCCAGGGACTCGGGTTCGATTCCCGGCTTGTGTGACTGTCTGTGTGGAGTCTGCACATTCACCCCGTGTCTGAGTTGGTTTCCTCCGGGTGCTCCAGTTTCCTCCCACAGTCCAAAAATGTGCAGGTTTGGTTGATTGGCTATGCTAAATTGCCCCTTAGTGTTACGGGGATGTCGGGGGGAATTAGTAGGGTAAATGTGTAGGGTTGCGTGGGTGGGGCCAGGGTGAGATTGTTATCGGTGCAGGCTCGATGAGCACTGAAGGTACTCTATTCTACAATGTCTTTTCCCAAGAAATATACAATGTCTGTCCCATAACAGAAGTCAATCAGAGATTCTATAACCCCAAAACAACAAAAAATAAGAGCTCATAAGTTCTAGGGGGGTTTCCTCACCCATTGTGAGGACTTGTAGGGCCTAGCCACCACCTCCATATTAAACTACTAGCTCAGCTCACTGCAATGATGCTACTCATTTTAATCAGAATTGTAATAAAGGCTCTCAGGTGAAAAAAATCCACCACTGTATATGCCAGGATTATAAAACAAGAAGATGGATAAAGAAAATTGATGATAGTCAATACAAAGCCTGGTGTTGTGAGACTTCTTAAAGAAAATTGCACATCTCTCGTAAATAGATGTCCTTAGGTTCATCAGGATATCAGAATAACAGGATAACAAGCGAAAATTCACCACCATGCTCACTCACATGATTGCCCCTATCAATGTGATAAGTCATGCAACAGGATCAATTAAGAGGTGAAATTAGTGGGGATAAATTCAAGGATTAACAAGAATTACTCTAAACAGGATAATCAGTGAAATTCGCTTCAGAGCTCAGTTACAGGATAGCCCCCATGAATATGAAAAAAACACAGTAAAGGATCAACACAAGGATATAATTACAAGGGGAACAGTCCAGGATTAACGAATCCTGATTTCCGCAGTATAACAGCAAGTGTCAAGTGCCTCTGTGCTCAAATATCATGCACCCTTGTCAGGATGAAAGGGAATATCACAGAATCAGGAATATAATCACAAGGGTACAAAACTCAGAATTAATGATGAACTGCAAGATAATTGGGGCGATTTTCCCAGTCCGCTGCTAGAGCAGCGCAGGGAGCTGGGAGGCATAATTGGAGGCTGTTTAGCGGGCTTCCCACTGGACGCCAGGCCTCCGTGCTTCTCCAGCCATCGAATTTCCAATGTCGTCAGCTCCGTGCCAGAAATCGGCGTGGAGCTGATTAAAATATTTAAATTCAAATTTAAATCTTATTAGCTGGCCGGGACTAAAGTCTCCGCTCGCCTTTCCCTCACCGCAAGCAGTGTTTCAATGTAGCAGGGTTTACAATAGCTCCCCACTAATGAGGAGCTTGTGGCCTGACCCTGTTGGAGTGAAGGGAGGCCATAGAGACTCCCAGAAGGTCAGGAGTAAGCGGGGTGCCGCCGGGCACTGTCAACTTGGCAGTACCAGCCTGGCCCTGGCACTGCCCAGGGGTCACCTTGCACTGCTCAGAGGCATTGGGCAGTGCCAACGGGGCAGGGCCATTTGGGGGTGGGAGCATCGTGTGACCCCGGGAATACAATTTTGATGTTTGCAACTGATAAAAAACTTGGCAATGTATAGCACGCAGCAGAGTGGTAAATTTCAGAAGGATCAGCTAAAATGGGCAGGCACAAAGCAGATGCAATTTCATGCAGTTCAGTCTGAAGTAATCCATTTTGGGAGAAATAACATGGTGTAATCTTAAAGCTACTTTTTTGAAGGAGGTGCAACAGCATAGAGACCTGGACATGCCCCTTTATAAGTCTTTGAAAGTCACAAAGCAAATTGAGAAGATGTCTAAGAGAGCATGTGCAATATTTGGTTTTGGAATTAAAGCAAAAATGTTACGGGAAGCAATTAAAAATCTCTGATTAGGTCTCAGTTAGAGGATCTTGACACCACACTTAAGGAAGTATGCAATATGATGGATACAGTACAGAAGAGGTTTATCAAGATTATATTCTGCAGCGATATGGGACTTCAGATATGTGGAGAAATTGGAGAAGGTGGGATCTTTGTCTTTAAAGTATAGAAGGTTAAGGACAGAGCTAATAGCAGTATTCAAAATCATGATGTGTTCTGAGAGAGCAAGTAGTGAGAAACTCTTTCCACTGGTTAATGGGTTAGTGACCAGAGGTCATGGAATTAAAATAATTGCTAAAAGCGTTAGATGGGAAATTTTTTCACACAGAGGATTGTTAAGACGCAGAACGTACTATACTTAGGTGACTTGGGTGGCACGGTGGCACAGTGGTTAGCACTGCTGCCTCACAGGGCCACGGACCTGGATTCAATTCTCGGCTTGAGTCACTGTGTGAGTGGACTTTGCATGTTCTCCCCGTGTCTGCGTGGGTTTCCTCGGGAGCTCCAGTTTCCTCCCACAGTCTGGTTAGGTGCAGCGACCCAAACAGGCACTGGAGTGTGGTGACTTGGGGAAATTCATAGTATCTTCATTGCAGTTTTAATATAAGCCTTGCTTGTGACTAATAAATATACTTTACCGTCTGTTGGAGTTTGCACGTTCTCCCCGTGTCTACGTGGATTTCCTCCGGGTGCTCCAGTTTCCTCCCACAGTCCAAAGATATGCGGGTTTGGTGGATTGGCCATGCTAAATTGATTCTTTGTGTCAGGGGGATTAGTAGGGTTAATACATTGGGGTTACGGGGATAGGGCTTGGGTGGGATTGTTGCCCGTGCAGGTGCGATGGGCCAAATGGCCTCCTTCTGCACTGTAGGGATTCTATGATTCTATGATATACTAAAAACTGTTGGATGTTATCAGGACTTTTGATGGCAATAGAGTACGTCGTTGAAGATTGGTTTGCAGGATTATGGGAAGGACAGCTAAAGTAGATTGCAAATTTGAAGGGGCATAAAGGGCCAAATGGCCTCCGTCCATTGGTGGACAATTCTACAATACTGTGACATAAAAGTGGCATGGTGCTTCAACCATCCATTATGGAATTCAGGTGGTCCCTACAACAGGCAGCCCATTGGCAACTCTGCTTTATACCTCGGCAGCAATTCAAATTCAGTTTTTAATCATATATCAGTATTCCTGTTGTTTGAAACTTGAAGGAGACAGTAATTTTTATATAAATCTAATTATTTACCAGCTGAAATTGACTTGAATCGCTAAATTACATGTCTTCAACCAAACACATTCACCATCTAAGCAATCACCTAATTCATACGCACAGAAATGAAACTGAACGAACACATGCACAGTTGCATGTGCAAGTACACAACACATGTATACATACAAACATACACACAGCCTTGTGTACAGAAGGGCAGCCGTAATATTCAGGTCTTCCTGGGGAATAAAAGCCGCAAGTCCAGTAATTAAATGGCGCATCCCTCATTAGAGATGGAAAGAATGATGCGAAATTAGAGTAAAGAGAACTGGTTGCAGAAGACAAAAAAAAATGTATTCTTTATATCTAATTTGTTTGCTGCTCCGTTCGGTTTTTATCCTGAATCTGGGTTTATACTGCGTGCAGTTTGGCAACTTGAAAAAAGAACAGAACATTGTGGTATATTGTTGACCTGATTGAACACAAAATCCAAACTCAGGAGATGTGGTGTGAATAAAGTGACAAGCTCTATTATGTCAATCAATCAAAGGTGTCTTGGTTTTTCTTATTATTGCTACTGCTGTGATTTATGTACATTTTAATTATTCAGATGTTTATTATGTACAATATGATGAAACTTGGAGCCTCATATTTTCTTTCTGCACATTCAGTGTATTCTGCAATTACAGCCACAGATATCTGTTTATTTGATGAATTCTGTTTCTTCTACATTCTTTGATAAATAAGGAAATAAGTCAAAACCTACTTTATATACAGTAATTAAAGTGAAAAATCTAGTCATGATGCAAATCCTTAATTGGACTCCAGGAGAGATATACGAAATTTCTCTTTAATAATACGAGATGACTGGGGACAGAAAAACAAAGCATGCTAAAATATGGTTTAGAAGTTCAATTAATCACAAACCAGAAATCATCCAATTTAGCACAGCTCGTTCAGTAGCTCTCTGGGCTCAGGTAATGTTCTTTTAATCATCTGATTGCATTATTGAGCCTGTTTCTTCTGTTGCATGGGTAGCACAATATTTGTGTCCCGTATATTCATTTTAAAAATTGTCGTCTGAAACCTTTGGATAGTCTATGTGTATTATCGCAAATCATTTTTTTTTCTAATGTGTAAGTGAATCATTAGGAAAATTTTTCAATGGTGTCCCATTAGTATTCATGTTTAATGTATGTATTTTATGGTAACTCATTTTAAAAGTCAAAGGTTTCAGTGTAAAACAAACCTCCCATGTGCAGTTTCTTCCTGGAATACATCGGATATGGTTAATATATCAGTGAATGCGGAATGCTATTTTTCAAGGAAACTCTCCCCTCCAATCACATGATAGACTGTGTATTTCATTTTTAGGAAAACTCCACCTTCTTATTAAATGAAGCTTTGTAGAAGAGCCAACAGCTCTAATGGTAGCCCTGAGAGTCAAAGAGGCAGTGGTGACGCCAGGAGCAGATTTAAACAGGAGAGCTCCACAACAGAAAATGAAGACTCCTCCATATTCTTCTTTAAAACAAAAGCTTCCTGAGTCTGCAAACATAAATTTATTTTAGTTCATTTTATTTTTGTATTTCTATTATAAGGTCCACTGGACGGTTCTTTGACCTGTGGGGATGTTTGAAGCTACTGTTTCTTTTCTGTGTGGGTGCCATTGTTACGTTGAGAGTTTGAAGCCACTCAGAGCAATGAGGGGAATGGGCTGCAACTGTCAGCTGCTTGTAACCTGGTGTTGTGTTTCTTCCTGGCCAGAGTAAATGACCTTCTACACATGCATGCAGCCACCTATGCACAGTGTACAGCTCTGAAATATTTGAATATCAAATGTTAAGCATAAGTATAACTTTATAAAAATTTTACTTAGCTTTAAACATTGCTTTACTGTATTGTTGCAAACTCTGTCTAGACTCTAGCGAGACCAACTCTGAGGAGATAGAACAAGGGAATTGACCATGGGACCTGGACATTTTATAATTAACCCATAACATGCACAAGGCAAAGGACTTCCCTGTAAATACCTCCTTGTATCATTCTCCTTGCTTCTGATAAACAAGAGAGTTGATCAGAAGTTCACTATTGCTGGGTCAATCTCCCTAGCAGCACCGTGGCTGTACCTACACCACCTGGACTTGCTCAAGGGCTCAAGAAAACCGCCCAATGCCACCTTTTCAAGGGCAATTAGGGATGGGCAATAAACGTTGGCCTAGCCAATGGCACTTACACCTTGTGAACAAATGCATTTTTTAAAAAGGTGTTATGCCAGACTACAAATTTCTTACAAATTTCTATCCCCTAATTTGTACTCAAACAGCAAAATGTAGCAGAAAGGGTGGATATATGAATCAGTTTCTAGTTAGAATATTGAGAAGGAACACAGCTAATCGTCATGTAATAGAAACATAGAAACTAGAAGAGGAGTAGCCATTTGGCCCTTCGAGCCTGCTCCGCCATTCATTTTGATCTTGACTGGTCATCAAATTCAATATCCTGATCCCACCTTCCCCCCATACCTCTTGATCCCTTTAACCACAAGAGCTACATCTATTTTTTTCCTTAAATCACACAACGTTTTGGCCTCAACTACTTTCTCTAGTAGTGAATTCCACACATTCATCACTGGATGAAGAAATTTCACCTCACCTCGGTTCTAAAAGGTTCACCCCTTATCGTCAAACTATGACCCTTAATTCAGGAGCCCGCCCACCCCCCTCGCATCAGGAACATTCTTTCTGAATCTACTCTGTCTAAT
Source organism: Mustelus asterias (assembly GCF_964213995.1). Classification (NCBI taxonomy): domain Eukaryota; kingdom Metazoa; phylum Chordata; class Chondrichthyes; order Carcharhiniformes; family Triakidae; genus Mustelus; species Mustelus asterias. The sequence continues at coordinate 18,152,661 of NC_135803.1, read as the reverse complement.
CCTGTTAGAACTTCATACGTTTCTGTGACATCCCCTCTCATTCTTCTAAACTCCAATGAATATAATCCTAACCAACTTAGTCGGATCCAAGCTATTTAATAATAGGACAGGTTCCTCATGTCAAGCACTTCAAATAAGAGAAAGCCAGGTGTTTACAATGGGAGAGAGTGAAAACTCAGAGAGCTGGAAAGTCTCACACTGTTCTGGTCACTCACACTGGAGGCTTCTTTAGGGGTCCTCACAATCGACTTCAGCAGCAAGTGTTAGATACAATGGTCGGAATTTTGCCGCCCTGCCCACCATGGTAATCGGAGTAGGCAAGGGGCAGACAACAGGAAGGTCCGTTGACCTCGGATGGGACTTGACAGACTCTGGACAAGCGAGGCCATAAAATCCCGCCCAGTGAGTAGAGAGGGAGCAGGTGGCTTGCAACCAATTTTCTTGCTGAAGTTATGGTAGCTGATTGGGAGAATCCTGAGGATAATCCGGCCTTCGATTTTGGACACTACACGAGAACTACAGGTTCTGATTCAAGCACAGAGCAATTTCAGCTTCACAGGAAAAGTCAACACATGTAATATAAATTAGGCATTACGATCCAAATTGACTTCAAAGTGAAACTGAGTGAGATTCTTTGTTCCAAGAGCCTTACTCTGTTTAATTCCAGGGTCAGCTCAATTTGATTTACACTATAATAGCTGCATCAGTGTAATGGTGTTCCAATGAGAAGTTGAGCAGACTGGGCCTATGTTCTCCAGAATTTTGAAGAATGAAAGTTGATCTCATTTATATATTCAGGCAGCACGGTGGCACAGTGGTTAGCACTGCTGCCTCACAGCACCAGGGATCCAGGTTCGATTCCTGGCTTGGGTCACTGTCTGTGCGGAGTTTGTACGTTCTCCCCATGTCAGCATGACTTTTCTCTGGATGCTCCAATTTCCTCCAACAGTTCAAAAGACGTGCTGGTTAGGTGCATTGGCCGTGCTAAATTCTCCCTCAGTGTACCCAAACAGAGGCACGAGTGTGGCAACTGGGGATTTTCACAGTAAATTCATTGCAGTGTTAATGTAAGCCTACTTGTGACATTAATAAATAAACTTCATAAAAGCATTTTAATGTACTTGAGAGGGTAGATTCTGTTTTCCCGGTTGGTGAGTCTAGAACCTGGCTGGTGAGTCATAGGCCGTAATTCTCCAGCCGCTCACGCCCGACGATTTAAATGCATTTGCATGCATTTAAATCGACTTAATGAACCGCGCGCCCAACTCTACCGCCAAATCCCACTTTACTGTCTTCTGGCCTGATCTGCATCCGCGCTGTTACCGACCTGCAAAATAAAAGTCCGAAGTCGCCGCTGCAGCCTCCGACGAGCGGGATCAGAGACTGCAACGGCTCTCTGACCCAGGTCATCCTCTGGCCGGGGCGGGAAGGGGGGTGGGAGGAGGAGAGGGGGGTGTGACGTCTCATCCCCTGGGAATGGGGGGTGGGCGGGGAGGAGGTGTGACGTATCATCCCCTGGGGGGGGGGGGGGGGGTGTGGGAGGAGGTGTGACGTCTCATCCCCTGGGGGGGGGGGGTGGAGAGGGGGTGGAGAGGGGGTGTGACCGATTGTCTCCTGGGGCGGGGGGGGGGAGGGGGTGTGACCGATCATCCCCTGCGAGGGGGAGGGGGTGTGACGTATCATCCTCTGGTCGGGGGGTTCCGCTGCCTGTCTGTGGCCGATCCCTCCTGGCACCATCACTGGGACACTACCAGCCACAGATTACTCTTCCCTGCAGGCGCGAGAGAGCGGGAGAGATGGCTGTGGCTGGTAGTTTACCAGTGATGGTGCCAGGAGGGATCGGCCGCAGACAGGCAGTGGAACCCCTCCGACCAGAGAATGAGATGTCACACCCCCTCCCCTCCCACCCCTCCCCCAGGAGGAGACGTCACATCCCTTCCGCTCCCATCCCCCCACCCCCCACCCCCAGGGGTGAGACGTCACACCCCCTCCCCTCCCCCAGGAGATGAAACGTCACACCCCCTCCCCTCCCACCCCCCACCCCCCCAGAGGATGAGACATCACAACCCCTCCCCTCCCACCCCCACCCCCCAGAGGATGAGACGTCACACCCCCTCCCCTCCCACCACCCCCCACTCCCCAGAGGATGAGACGTCACACCCCCTCCCCTCCTACCTCCCATCCCCAGAGGATGAGACGTCGCCCCCCCTCCCCCTCCCACCTCCACCTCCCCACCCCCACCCCCCCGACCAGAGGATGAACGTCAGAGAGCCGCTCTCTCCGCTTTCTGCTTTTTTATTCGCCGCCCGGGCGCGCTGACAGATTTTTTTCGAACTGCGCATGCGCAGTTCAGAGCTCCGATCGGTCCGCCAGCATGAAGCCCCGCCCACAGCGCGGATCGGGCCGGAGCCGGCAAAACGCGTATGGGCGCGCTGGAAAGAGGATTCCAGGCGTGGATGTATTTGACGCCCAGATCTGGCACTTAGACTCAAAATGGTAAAATTCCCCCCTATGTGTGCAATCAAAGCTTAATGCATTCTTTGGGCATTGTTCAGTCCACTGTATTAGTGGAGACACGAACCCTTTTAAAATAAGTGGTTTAAAGCCTGTGTTAGAATAATGGACAGGCTAATCTCATATGAATACATTGAGCATTTTTCTGCTAATATTGTTAACTGTAATACTGAGGATTATTTGCCAGGGAGTGAGTGATAATTGCAATCCTATCTGTTGACACTGAGAAATGGTTCTCTTCCTCTTTTGACAGGGAAATGCTGGGCCCGATTTTCCAGCCCCGTTGCACTAATCGGGGAAGGTTGCGTGCGGGTCCAAAGGTGGGTTTTTGCGCCTGGCACAAAATGGCTGACGATCTTCACGGTCCCTTTCTGCTGCCGCAAACAGGATCTCACTCAGAAAGGGTGCAAGACTGATTAGCATGAGATTGACTTGATTTGAATCTCATTAGTGAGTTTGGCATGCAATCATCCCCCGTCCTGGAATGTTCCCACCCCCACCCCCCTCACCTATCCCCGCAGTGGGAGGTCACATGGGTGCAAATCACTACTTGAAGTGTGATCCTGGCACCATGGATTGTGCCAGGATGTGACAGATGGACACTCACCCATGCAGTTCAAATGAGGTCATTCATTTTCTTGCGACACTGGACAGCAATATTAGTGTCAGGCCGCAGGCGGTGACTGCCGCAACCACCGAATCCCAGGTCGCATTTGCTTCCCTGCTTCTGGGTCATCTACCCCCTCAGGGGTACAAGGTGCGCCAACTCTCCTCCACTGCATCCACCAGCCTTGTCAGGTCTGTCCCCATGAAGTGTGGTGCTGCTTTCCGCGTTGCCATCCTCCTGGCATGACTGACTCGGAGTGCGGAGGGAACATTTAAATGCAGCTCCCCCTTGTTAACAGTACAGAGCTATGAGCCAGTTTGGTTGAGTCACACATGTGGAGACTCTCACACCGGCGTGTTTCACGTGGGGGTTCTTTCAGTGTACAAAGTGTGGAATGATTGCAACCTGATTCACGTTGGTGTCTCTCGCCGGAAATGATGTCTTAGGAAAATTCCTGCCATTATATTTCAAGATAAGACCAAAAAAATCAGGAATAAACAGAAAGCTTAAACTGCTCAATGTCCTTTATGTAGCACTTTAATGCAGAATATTCTAATTCTCAAATTTGCATCGATTCATTTTAAGCATATTCGTCTTGCAAGACGCTCCAAACCAACAATTATTTAGATAAAGTAAAGCTTGGAGTTTGTGATTATAATGATGACAATACCATCAACCATCACTCCCATTACACTGTGAAACTGACAGCAACTTCTGGCATTCACACACGCAGAGTTAAATATAGAAATTTAGAAGTTGCTGCTGTGATTCCTTGCTCAGCCATGGCGTGTGCTGTTGAAAGCCCCACAGACTGCAATCTGTTAAAAAGCACCGGATTGATGACAGTGCACCCTTTTACACGATATTACCTTTATTAACTCCACCCCTCCCAACCCTCCTCAAAAATTGCATCTTGTTAATGAGGTGTAACTGGATACCAAGTCATGCTGAAAAAACTCTCAGTCCCAGAAAACTAATTTTAAATTTGTGTAATGTCAAATTTCCCTGATGATTTTTTCTTTACTCTTTCCTGGGATGCAAGGCCAGCACTTTTTGCCAATCCCTAGTTGCCCCTTGAACTGAGTAGCTTGCTCCGGCCATTTCAGAAGGGCAGATAAGAGTTAATCACATTGCTGTGGATCTGGAGTCACATGTAGGCCAGACCGGGTAAGGATAGGTTTCCTTCCCTGAAGGATATTACTGAACCAGGTGGGTTTTAAAATATCTGATAAAATATCTATGTTTTTTTAATGTAATAATTTTTACAAAGTTCATTTATGATATTCCAGCTTCAAAAGTGTATGTCGCTTCTGGCATAATACGTAAGAAGTGAAAGATAATAAAGCTGTACAATAATTTTCTATTCATCTGTGGGACCTGGGCATCACTGGCTGGCCAGCATTTATTGCCCATCCCAAGTTGCCCTTGTCCAGAGGGCAGTTGAGAGTCAACCACATTGCTGTGGCTCTGGAGTCACATGTCGGTCAGAACAGGTAAGGACAGCAGATTTCCTTCCCTAAAAGACATCAGTGAACCAGATGGTTTTTTCTGACAATCGACAATGGTTTCATGGTCATCAGTAGATTATTAATTCCAGATTTTTTTTATTGAATTCAAATTCCACCACCTGCCATGGCGGGATTCAAACCCAGGTCTCCAAGATATTAGATGAGTTGTTGGATTAATAGTCCAGTGAAAATACCACTGGGCCATTGCCTCCCCTATCTTAGTCTGCTGTCTGTGAGAATTCTTCAATGCGATTGGCTGTTTAGCTTACTTGATAACAACTTGATCATGATAACTTGATAACAGTTGCTGTGCAACTGGTGATCCATTTGACTTGGTGCCAGATTGAAATAAATGTTTGGAAAGGTGAAACCCATACCAAAGAGGGGAGTAGATCTTTGTATGCAGCTCACTGTGGGATCAATGGTGAGCACAATATCTGGACCAACTCATCTATCTGGATATGGTAACAATTATCGAGAAAGAACAAAAATATATATTCATGCAACAACAACTCCTAACTAGTACATGTTTCTAATTAAAAACAGAAGTACTTCTCATTGGGTAATTTTTAATTATTCGTTCATGGGAGGTAGGCATTGCTGGCAAGGCAAGCATTTATTTTTGATTCCTCGTTGCCCTTGAGAAAGTGGTGGTGAGCTGCCTTTTTGAACTGCTGCTGTCCACGTGCTGCTGGTGCATCTACAATGTTGTCAGTGAGGGTATTCCAGGATTTTGACCCAGTGGCAGTGAGGGAACACCAACATATTTCCAAGTCAGGATGTTGGAACTTGGAGGGCAGTTGTGTCCTCATGCGCCTGATGTCTTTATCCAAGCGGTAGACATTTTGAAGGTAGTGTCTAAGGCGTCTTGGCAAGTTACTGGAGCGCAAGTAGTATACGATACGCACTGCAGCCACGATACACTGAGTGAAGTGGCTGATGTAGATGTTGATATGGATAAAAATAACAATGTTATTCTTGACTGCTTCACCTTTTGCTTTTCAATTTTGTAAGGTTCTTGCTAAGGTGCAATAGCCATGTCAATCAGTCTACAAGAGGCAATGTTTCTTTCCATGTTTGTATCACGCTCTGCTGCCTGGTTTTTTTTCATCCTCAGCTGATTTTATGAGACCTGCCATCATCTCAGTTGTAAAATTAACCTTCTTCGGTTCTTCTTCTTCATCAGTTCAACCAATTCTTCTTCAGGGAGCTCCCATTTTATTTCACAACTTCTGCATCTCCCTTCACCATCACTATTTAAATTTTATTTATTCGTGTCACAAGTAGGCTTACATTAATACTGCAATGAAGGTACTGTGAAAATCCCCTCGTCGCCACACTCCGGCGCCTGTTCGGGTACACTGAGGGAGAATTTAGCATGGCCAATGCATTTAACCAGCATGTATTTCAGATTGTGGGAGAAAACCGGAGCTCCCAGAGAAAACCCATGCAGACATGGGGAGACCGTACAAACTCCACTCAGTGACCCAAGCTGGAAATTGAACCCAGGTCCCTGGCACTGTGAGGCAGCAATGATAACCATTAGGCCACCATACCGCCCCACCGGTGACACCAAAACTCTTTACTACTCTTTATGTGCTGGTGCAATCTGAGTGCCTTATTTCTAACGATTGGGCCATTAACTGGGGTCCTCCTTTGATTCTGGTGCTCTGTCCACATGTTGAGCAACTTCTCCATTTCCTCTAAGTGTGGATCTCTCCGACTTGCAAATATTACCCTGGCAGTGTGACCACGAGAAACACTAACACTGACTTTTATTTTCTCTTCAGGCTGCTTAATGTCCCTGATTGTAGATTCATTGACAAAATATTCTCACAAGGTAGCACTTGCGCCATTTTTCAGTCTATTGTAAAGTTTTATGCAAGTGTCATCACTTTCCTGGGACGTTTTCTGCTTTGCTCTGACCCACTCATTTTTAGTAAAATGCTGCATTGTAGCTGGATTTCTCCAGCCCCGCCACCACTGCCAGCGGGAATGGAGAACTTGGTGCTCGGAAAATTCTTCGTTCACTGTGTCAGGACTGGGAAATCTCAGGTGCAAGCGAGGTTGGAGAATTCCGACATTGTACCCATACTGTAAAATACTGGTCAGGTGTTACTGTATCCTGTGAAACACAGCAAACCATGCCCAGTTAGAGATGGTACATGTGCCACTGGGCACTTTCTACAGGAGGAAGTCACCTCGGATACCTTGCCCCTGGACTTTCCGCAATGATCCCCCACCTCCCCCCACCGCCCCCCCCCCCCCACTCCACCCCGGCCCACCCACCCATGACGTGCTTCCTGATGACAGAGGCAGTTTGCCATTGGCAGTTGGTGAGATCTTCCAGTCCCGCCGAAGTTAATGGCATTTTCCATGGCCGAAAATTTCCTGCCTCGCCCACAGTGGAAATCGTAGCAGGCGAGACAGGAAATTTGTCAGAACATTTAAAGGTCTGTTGAGCTCGGATGGGAATTTCCAGTCTTGCGGCATGCACGGCCAGAGAATCCTGCCCCCTGGCTCGCCGAGAACACCGCTGTTGAACCCGTCGACCAATGGCAGCCTGCCTCCGACACCAGGAAACCTTCTATGGGAGAGGAGACGGAAATTCCCAACCCTTGTTTTTTTTAAGGCTCCTAAATGCTGGTATTTCTTTAATTCATGACCAATATATGCTCATGTGAAACGTTTTGCTGCTTAAATTGCATATGCACAAATCTTTGGGGTGATCATGTGTGCCAGCGGGGGCAAACAGTGGCACAGTGGCTAGCACTGCTGCCTCACAGCGCCAGGGACCCGGGTTCGATTCCCGGCTTGGGCCACTGACTGTGTGGAGTTTGCACATTCTCCCCGTGTCTGCGTAGATTTCCTCCGGGTGCTCCAGTTTCCTCCCAGAGTCTAAAAGGCGTGCTGGTTAGGTGCATTGACCTAAATAGGTGCCAGAGTGTGGCGACTAGGGGAATTCCACAGTAACTTCATTGCAGTGTTAATGTAAGCCTTACTTGCAGCACGAGGAAATAAATTTTACTTACTTTCACTTTAAAAATGAATTCATGAAAGAAGAAGTCACGGAGGGCAGGAGTTTGCTCTACCAAGAAGAACAAATTGTGGCCTTAGGTGAGGTCAGTCACTTCGTTAGGAAACAGTGCACAAAGTGAAGGCCAAAATGTAACAAGGGGGAACAACGAACAAACGAGAAGAGGGGAGGAACAAAACTACCCAAGAATATGAAAAAGCAATTATGTACATATTCACTTCAGAGCAGCCCCATAAAACAACAGTAAAATCGAACTCCAAATGAGAACTAATATTTTATAATAGCATCCGTGGGGTGTTAAATATGTTCCACCAGCACTGCAGGCATTCCATCAGTCTCAGGTATATTCCGTTTCTCACAATGGGGAGAGGCAGGGTAGGGAAGTGTCAGAAAATTGAGATATCTGTTTATTTAAGAAAAGCAGTCTTTCTTTCATTGTCTTTGCACTCTGAATGGCCAGTATTCTTTCCGAGTGGTGGGTCTTTCCGCACAGCCACAGTTGCCTCCCCAGTGTTCATGTTCATCATAACTTTTTTACGTCTGTCACCCACACTCCTTTGAAGCTCCTTTGACCTGATAATTTGAACATTCTTGGACACTGCTGCTCGAGCATTACATTGACAGCCCAGTGTTCTGTGACACTGCATTGCGGTTCCTCTTTCTGTTACCCAGATGTTCCTGTTGGTAGGGAACACAGCAACAGCTTCCATGCTGGGCAATACTGAAACCAGAGAGCCTTGAAGTCCACTGCTTCTAATCAGTGATGAAGCTCCCTCTAACCTAGGGCCTTTACCATCCCTCAGAGATAAAAGGGTCTCTGGACAAATGGCCTTTCTGCAGTCTTCCCTAGACCACCCTGAGATGACCTGGCACCCCCCGTGTGCACCTGCCATTAAGTTTAAATGCTACAATGTTTTTGTCCTTTGATGTGATCTTACAATGAACTGAGTAACCTTTGATGACACTTTCTCTTACTCCAAGATGGAAAATAAGTTTGGCTAAAAGCAGTCATCAATCGGCCAGATTATTTTCATTGCAGCCTATTACATTAGTGACCTTTATCTCTGCATACATGTACATGTGTAAATATGGATATCTCCAGATAACAATTGCCAATGACCATATCACATTACTTTTAGTTTAGCAAATTGTTTCACTCACTGGATCTGGCATTCCATTCGAGGGATTGGAAAGGAGTAAATATTTCACAGATACAATGCTTTCTACACAGTGAAGCAACTGGAATAATAGATTGCTGGCATACATTGCCTTACACTGAGGTATTTTTCTGACCGTCGTCTGTAAGAGACAACCTAAACAGATTTATGAAGATTGCCCTGAACAGAATTGCAAACAAGTTCCAAACATTTTTCAAGATATGTTCAGGTAGTTCAAATCGGCACCGGGGCATAAGACATAGAAACATAGAAACATAGAAACCCTACAGTGCAGAAGGAGGCCATTCGGCCCATCGAGTCTGCACCGACCACAATCCCACCCAGGCCCTCCCCCCACATATTTTACCCGCTAATCCCTCTAACCTACGCATCCCAGGACTCTAAGGGACAATTTTTAACCTGGCCAATCAACCTAACCCCGCACATGTTTGGACTGTGGGAGGAAACCGGAGCACCCGGAGGAAACTCACGCAGACACGAGGAGAATGTGCAAACTCCACACAGACAGTGACCCGAGCCGGGAATCGAACCCGGGACCCTGGAGCTGTGAAGCAGCAGTGCTAACCACTGTGCTACCGTGGCAAGGTAGCTCTGCTGTCAATCAAAGAAATCATGTGATTTTATTTCGATTGGAACTGAAAATCCAGCAGTTTCTATATCGGCTAACCGACCCACAAAGTCAGGTTTATGACCAGGTGGTAATTTGAAAATCCACCCCATCACGCGTGCCACAGTGGCACAGTGGTTAGCACTGCTGCCTCACAGCGCCAGGGACCCGGGTTCCATTCCTGGCTTGGGTCACTCACTGTGTGGAGTCTGCACATTCTCCACATATCTGCATGGGTTTCCTCTCGGTGCTCCTGTTTCCTTCCACAGTCCAAAAGATGTGCTGGTTAAATGCATTGGCCATGCTAAATTCTCCCTCAGTGTACCGAACAGGCAGCGGAGTGTGGCGATTAGGGGATTTGCGCAATAACTTTATTAGAGTGTTAATGTAAGCCTACTTGTGACACTAATAAATAAAATAAATCAGTGCCAATGAACAAGTTCTTAGGTGTGTTATTGTTCGTTGTATATTATTAAATCCTGCATGTAATATACATATCATGTTGACAAATATCACCACACATTGGTGGCACGGTGGCACAATGGTTAACACTGCTGCTTCACAGCGCCAGGGACCCGGGTTTGATTCCCAGCTTGGGTCACTGTCTGTGCAGAGTCTGCATGTTCTCCCCGTATCTGCGTGGGTTTCCTCCGGGTGCCCAGGTTTCCTCCCACAGTCTAAAGATGTGCAGATTAGGTGGGTTGGCCCGAAATTTCCCTTTAGTGCCCCAAGATGTGTAGGTTAGGGAGATTAGCGGGGTAAATGTGTAAGGTTAAGAGAATGGGGTGGGGTTTGGGCCTGGGAAAGGTGGTCTATCGGTGAGTCAGTGCAGGCTCGATGGACCAAATGGCCTCCTTCTGCACTGTCGGGATTCCATGCATGTATGATTTGTGACACACTTATTATATTGATGTTTATCATTGAAGTTGTCAATGACAACAGTTTTAATGGCCAACGTGTCAAGTTTTCCTCACCACAGATGATTGGTGAACCAATAATATCACTCAAAGGCTGGAAGTTTCCAACCATTCACACTGGCGGGATTGTCCCATCCTGCTGCGATAAACGGAGATATAGCTTGTTGCCAAAATCTCCATCTTTACTGCAGTGGGAGCGTGGCATGAGCAGGCGGTAAGATCATGCCGAAAATGTTTTCTGGAAAAATGTCAACAATTTATTTATCTGTAACCAAAATTTCTAATATCCAAGATTAGGTTTCAAATGAAATTTTTTTTTACATTACGTTTGTTTAGGATAACATAACAATTGAATTGTCCTTTACATCATTTAAGACTTCCATCAAAGTGTCTACTGCAAAGTCTCTCAACCAATCTAAAAGAAACTTGAGTTTCGATTTGATATTCTCACTTTGCAACAGTTGAAGAGAGTTTTCCATAAAGTTGATGCATTCTAACATGTGCAGTTTATAGAATTCCCCAGTTAGTGCATCAGCATGGCTTGAAGGGTAGAGTTTATATTCCCTAATTTCCTGAGGATTTTAAAAATTCTTTCTTTTTTGATAAAAATTTAAAATTCTGCCCAAATTCTATGATGGTGGGAAGGGGAGGTGGGTGCAGAGAGAAGGTGAACTTCCTTCCTGTTTTTGGCTTATTGATGGCACAAAATGTCACAGGTAATTCAACAGAAAATCAGAATAACTTTACCTCATTTTAGATTTTGAAAGTTAATTCCCCTGGTCCCCTTGTACTATCTTCCCTTTCTACGGTACCGCCGCCAAGTTTGACTGACTTCATTAACATATAATATAAAGAAGGCCAGCGGTGCTCTTAGGCACTACAGTTGTCAGGGTCAATGATTGCAGGCATTAATGAAGAGATTTTTACTACTGAAGGCTTGGAGAATTTGAAATTCCACAACTGAAAATGGTTTTTTTGCTTTTCTGCTCTTCACTAAAGAGGTGATTGGACAATTCTGTCACTTTCTGCACATACTGCTCTCTCTCTCTCTGCCTAGGAAGGTAAGCAGCACACCCAGGCAAGGCATGTCTCAGGATGCCACGAAGTACTATCAGCCAGGCTGCAGTATGAGCTTGCATTAGATCATCCATTGATGCACAATATGGGTGAGCAGGCAAATTCATCATTTCAGCGACTTCGACTATCTCAACAACTCTGTGGGTGAAATTTTCCATTCTGGGACTAAGCCCCGGGGCAGGGCACAGCAAGTACACCCTCCAAATCATGCGATGTTCAGTTAATTAACTATGCAGCCGTGAGATTCCCATTGAATCCCATGGCGGGTCAGCAGGAAATTGGCCATCCCACTGTCGTGCCCATTCAGCATATTTAAGTGGAGTGTTCCTCTCAGCAGTAAGTTCCTCTCAGCAGCCACTGGCTGCCGGCGCAATCTCCTGATCCCGCTGCTGTCAATGGAATTTCCCATTGATTCCACTCCACACTGCCAGGAAACCCGCAGTGGGGGTATGCTGTCTCAGGGATCAGAGGTCCTGTCGACATCAAAAGTTCTGGCCGCTCTCTGATATACTGAAAGCTCCAATGATGCATTCATGCTTTTAAATTCAGACCTTTCTGACGTCATCAGGGAAGAAAATCCTCTCATCTGATGGCTTCTGTGTGACAAAACCCATTGCCTGCTACCATGGATAGAAATCCCACCAAGAATGACCCAAATATCAGCAGAGGAACATCTTAATAATGTTGCTACAAGATTTCTCACCGAGTATTGCTGAAAAAGACACATGATGGACTGGATTCTCTGACCTTGCCCACAACTGGGATTCTCCGGTCCCGCTGCAGTGAATGGAGATTTGGTTGACTGCAGGGCATGAACAATATGGGTGGAGGATACCGACTGTTGTCTAAACTTCTTCTCTTGCACTCCTCAGGGGGAATTTTCCCGTCCTGCCTGCCACAGGAGTCGTAGCGGGCAGGGGACAGACCATGCAGAGGTCTGTTGTCCTCAGGTGGATTTTCTGGTTTTGGAGCGAACATGGCTGGAAAATCCCATCCCTCGGGGCAATTCACAAGAATACCAAATGTAAAGGGAGTAACAATTTATGCTTCATGAGAAGAGAGTGCTGATTGGTTGACAAGTAGATTCTGATTGGTTGGCAAGTGGACTCTTGATTGGTAGAGGCGTTGCCATGGAGAAAGCACTCATTAACTGATGACTGGTAGCTCTGTGTTGATGTCACACCCTCACTAATACTATCCAATTACCCCAGTTGCAAGTATTTGATCTGGTACCCAAGAGTGAGGAAGCAAAGGCTCGAGCAGATGACATTAGAAGGGTTGGAGCAGAGAAATCTGGGGCAGAATCCTGCTGTAGGAAATGTAGTGCAGCCTGGTCCTCATCATCCCTTGTCACCATTGTCATTGTTATAATCACCAAAGAGGAAGCGCCTTCCCTGCTTCTTCTCCCCTTCATCCTTCTCCCCTTCATCATTATCTTCCCTTTGTTACTGTGATCAAACTAATGGAAAGAAGGGTAGAAGCTAAGAACAGGTGAACCTCGTCCTCCACAATTTTCATGAAGTCGGCCCATATTTTCAAATAGCCCTGGTCCATTACACCTCAGAGGCGTCATGAACAATAGGCCGCAATTGAGCAGCCATGATAGCTGCGGGCGCAAATCCTGCACATCCCCTCCCTCAACCACCACCTCCCCTCCAAAGACACGATCAGATTCACACCCAGGCAGAGGGTGAGCCTGATTTGCATACATTACAATCTCATTATTGGGCTTGATGCCACTGTTCCCACCGTATCTTCCCACCCAGCTTGCATGACGCCACGCCAGCACGAATCACTACTGGTTTTCAAAAGCGAAACAACCACACAGGGGGTGCACAGGTAGGTATAGCCCCCAAGTAGTAAAGAACATGCCTGGGCAGTGCTTTAATACTGCTCCCGCGCACAAAGTATGTGCTGAGTGACATAAAAGAAGTGCATTAATATGTATTGCACTGCAATTTATAGGGGAAACATGACCCACGTGTTGGAAGACAAATCCATGGTCTATGCTGAGATTGCGGTACTCATGCTATTTAAGGTATATGGTATGATATAACTCTCAGTTCGATCCTGAGCTAACTACAGAGTGAAAAATTGCATGGAGTTTAGAAGGAAGGGGGTATCTCATTGAAACTTCCAGAATACTGAAAGGACTGGATAAAGTGGAAGTGGGAAAGATGTTGTCCTTAGTCGGAGAGACTAGGATCCAAGGGCACAGCCTCAGAACAAAGGGACAACCCTTTAGAATTAAAATGAGGAGGAATTTCTTCAGCCAGAGGATGGTGAATCTATGGAATTCATTGCCACAGAAGGCTGTGGAGGCCAGGTCACTGAGTATATTTAAGACAGAGATAGATAGGTTCTTGATTGGTAAGGGGATCAATGGCTACGGGGAAAAGGTGGGAGAATGGGGCTGAGAAACTTATCAGCCACGATTGAATGGTAGAGAAGACTCAATGGGCCGAATGGCCTAATTCTGCTCCTATTCTTATGGTCCTACAATGCAAGGGTTTAACATGATGTAACCCCTCTGACTTCCTGGGTACTCTTCAAATGTTTTGAGAAAAAGATCACTCTCACTCAAACCATTTTAATTTTAGTACTCTGCACAGAACTCTCTCCTGGCTGGGAGAGTTCAAACTGGTGCCATGCACAGTAAATAAGCTAGTGCTCCGGTTAGATCCTGTCTTGTACCTATTCGTCACAGTACCTTACAACTGTGATCGCAAAATGCTGAATGAGTTACAACTGATTGGGTGTTTGTCACCACATTCAGCAATGGCAATGAAATAAGGAGGTGAATTGCAGCAAAACTGTTTAACCTGGCATGTGTTAAAAATGTGTCTTTTGACTTTATAGAATCATAGAATCTACAGTGCAGAAGGAGGCCATTCGGCCCATTGAGCCTGCACTGACAAGAATCCCACCCAGGTCCTGTCTTAGCCCCGTAACCCCACATATTTACCCTCCTAATCCCCCTGACGTTAAGGGCCAATTTATCATGGCCAATCAACTTAACCTGCACATCTTTGGACTGTGGGAGGAAACCGGAGCATCCGGAGGAAACCCACGCAGACACGGAGAGAATGTGCAGACTCCGCACAGACAATGACCCAATCCGGGAATCGAACCCGGGTCCCTGGCGCTGTGAGACAGCAGTGCTAACCACTGTGCCACCATGCCACCCACAGCTGCCACAATATTACTGATTTTCTTTTTAATTAGTCATCATTACTAGGGAGCCTTCTAACGGAAATAATGTAAAAAAAAACTACTCAGTCTCCAATAATATTTATGCCAAAACACATGCATTGACATTTCCAGTCGTCATTTATACTTAAGCGATTTTCGCAACCCTTGCATTGAACAAAGATTAAGATAATCCTCTGTGCTTCTTAATCACTATTCACTTAATCATTAATTTTGTTTTGGGATTGTTACATGAGCCTTAACAATGCATCATTTTGTGTCTCTTTCAATGTCAATTATGGCATCCAACTATTTCAGTACTAAAATGAAACAAAAATGATGATCATGCCGTACATTGTTATGACTGCCAAGTCCACACACTAAATTCTTACTGTCCTGAGTCATGAAAACATGAGTTACCTCTTTTGTTAGAGTTTTATGGTTAAAATTGTGGGAGTCACATCTTCAGGTGATGTCCCAGAGGAAAGGTTTTCAGGGAAGGCTAATCCTCCATACTTCTGCTTCAAAAATGTATGAATTTATGAATGTACTCAGTTGAGAGTTATCAGCCACTGAAACAAGTTTTCAAATTCCAGGATTTATAACAAATTTATGTAATTCAAATAGTCTTTAATATTGTTTTAATGATGTGGAAATGCCGGCGTTGGACTGGGGTGGGCACAGCAAGTAGTGTCACAACACCAGGCCAAAGTCCAACAGGCTTACTTGGTATCACGAGCTTTCAGAGTGCTGCTCCTTCATCAGGTGAGTGGTTTAAATTGTTTTTAAATGGAGGGAATAGTCCTCAAATGTACCAATACATTTGGTAGATGAATAATGACAGCACCAAGAACAACCACTAGTTTTAAATTATAAAAGAAGACACATAAAAACTCTCACTAAGAACATGTGAACATACAAATTAGGAGTAGGAATAGGCCACTCTGCCCTTCAACCTGCTCCACCATTTAATAAGATCATGGTTAATTTGATTGCAATCTCAATTCCACATTCCCACTGACCTTCCACCCACTTGCTTATCAAGAATCAATCTACCCCAGCCGTAAAAATGTTCAAAGACTCTGCTTCCACTGCCTTTTGAGGCAGGGAGTTCCAAAGACTCAAGACTCTCTGGGGGAAAAAAATTCCCCTCATCTCCCTCGTTCTAGATTCTCCCACGAGAGGAAACATCCTCTCCGAGACCCCTCAAGATCTTACATGTTTCAATCAAGTGCTTGGTAATTAGTGTAATACTCACACTGCAATTCTTAACCCATTTCTCTGAAGCTTATTTTCTGCACAGCTGGTTACATAATGAATTAAAAAATAAGAGGTGGGGTTTTACACCAGAAGGAAACTTGGACAAATATGGAAGGCTCATTTCCACATGTTCCTGTGGATACAAGATTCTCTTTACAGAGAAGGCGTCTGCGTGTATATCCCCTGAATAATAAATAGTTTAATCTGCAAAGTCATAGCATTTTGGATAGGAATTTGAACCCTCACTCTTCTAATATTTTCATCAAGCTAACATTTTTTTTGGTGATTTCAACTTAATTTATCATAAAAGCCATTTTAGGAGGTTACTGAAAACAAGAGTTACACTACTAATTACTCACATCCATTTAAAAAGCACACAATACGAATAGGCATTTTCAGGTCAGATAGACATAGCAACCATATTAGTATATTAAGATGATTTTTGAGCTAAGTGCAATATCATCTGGAACTTCATAACAGATATTCCTCAGGGTGCCTTCTTCAATGATGTGGTGGCTGGGAGTTCTAAAAAAAACAATGCACATCAAAGATAACTGTGATTTGTCTGCCTGCTTTTTTTGGCTTAAACCCTTTACATGTTCTCAGAGCAATATAAACTCACAGTGGGCTAACTTTCTTTCTCCAGTCTCTAAGGTGAATAAATGACACACTATCCTGTTACTGTTGCTGCCTGTGGTGCTTAATACAATGCATTAATCTATCTAACCACAATTTTACCATGTCCACACTTTCTAACTAAATGCATATATGCAGAGGAAGTCATTGCGCTGGTCTGCAGAAAGCTTCAGTTACTTTTACTTAGATTGCTGCTGCTAAAATATGATTAAAGACCTACAGAATATTATTGAATTCTCTGCAACCTCCGCTAAGGTCTAATTTAGCCGCAAGCTTTCCAAAACCCAGTGGCTGAAGTCTTTGCCCATATTTCTCTCTGGTTGTTAATTGTCACGTATTAGAGGTAATCCATGCCAATTAACGCCAAAACACGTGTTCTAAATTCCTGTAACTAATAGCATCAGCTAATCCGTACAAGTGTCAGGTTAAAAACGTTTCAGATTCAATGTCGCTCTTGTTCAAAAATAACATTGACAAAACATTAAAACTAACTTTGGAAAAGTCGTCCAATCAAAATGAGTGAGGAGAAATGGGGGCAAAAGTTGAACTGAAAGAGGTTTGTTTACAACAGAAGATTAGATAGTGACACCTTTTAAATTCTGAAATCACTTGAAAATCCTTCCAATCCGATCCTGCCAATTCTATATTGGTTAAATAACAATGGGCAGAATTTGACCCTTCCCCACTGGTGGGTATGTATTCCTTGGATAGGATCCCCATTGTTTTCCTGCCCACCCGACTTCTCTGCAAATTCACACTGGGGTGACCGGCCAACTCGCCCTTGACCCAGTTAAAGCCCTTTTGTCGCCAATTATTGACCCCCTTGAGGACCATGCACCATCCAGCCTCAATTTGTAGGCTGGCGGGAGGTATTTCAGAGTGTGGGGGAAAGCGACAAATAATCGGGCCTCGGGGGGAAAGGCCCCCATCAGTAGCCCCCCTTAAGGTTCGGCAACCACAGGGCCTTCTACCACCACCCCCACCCCCCGACTGGTCTCTCTGCTGATATCCCAATCCCCCACTTCCCATGCCTCCAGGTCTCCCCTACTCTTCAGAATCATAGAATCCCTACAGTGCAAAAGGAGGCCATTGAGTCTTCACTGACATCAATCCCACCTGGGCCCACATATTTACCCCACTAATCCTTCTAACCTACGCATCCCTGGACACTAAGGGGCAATTTAGCATGGCCAATCCATCTAACATCTTTTGACTGTGGGAGGAAACTGGAGCACCCAGAGGAAACCCACACAGACTCAGAGAACGTGCAAACTCCACACAGATAGTGACCCAAGCTGGGATTCAAATCCAGGTCACTGGGGCTGTGAGGCAGCAGCGCTAACCACAGTGCCACCATGCCACCCAACTCTCCCTGTCATGAGACCCCCAAATCCTATCCCTTACAGGAATCTTGCGACCAGAAAATCCCACCCGTTGATCTCGGGTGGGATTTTCCAGCCGCGTTCACCCCAAGACCAGAAAATCCCACCCGTGATCAATGGACCTTTACATGGTCCTGCCCACTATCATTACCGTGGTGGGCAAGAAGGGAAAATTCTGCCCTTAGGCTCTGGGGTCTGCTTGTCGTCCCAGTCCTTGCCACTGCCGCTTCTGGAACTGCATGGATTAGAGAGTTAATGACCAATCAGATTGCCCAGCAGCTGTCTGAGGCAAGATTTTCTCCCGAGGGGCCAAAGGGCCTGCCTCCAGCCAGTCAATGCTTGTTGGAGTGTGAAATTACTGCTGGACAGGCAGTGTCGGTGGGGATGTGATCCCTACTGATCCTTCAGATGACTGGAAGGGAAACTCCATCATCCTAAAAATTTTGGCCAATAGAAACACATTTGTGCATTTTCCTACAAAAGCAATAGGCATCTTGGAGAGGTTTCAGTGAATTAAGGAGGACCAGCACAGGTTTGTAAAAGGCACATCATGCTTGACTTATCCTATTCAATTTTCTAATGAAGTAACAGAGAAAGTTGATAAAGGGAATGAAAGTTGTCTACATGGATTT
Source organism: Mustelus asterias (assembly GCF_964213995.1). Taxonomy (NCBI): domain Eukaryota; kingdom Metazoa; phylum Chordata; class Chondrichthyes; order Carcharhiniformes; family Triakidae; genus Mustelus; species Mustelus asterias. Next base: position 18,134,117 of record NC_135803.1, on the reverse strand, counting down.
TATAAATGGATTTGACAAAGTACCATATAAAAGGATGGTTAATGAAATTGATGCTCTTGTTCTCGGAGGGTCAATGTCAGCTTTGATAAAACAAAATAGCTTTAGGACAACAGCATGGTAAATGGTTATTTTTCAGACTGGAGGATGGTAGACAGTAGTTTTCCCAAGGGCCAACAGGACATAGATAGGCGAGCAGAATGGGCAGACAAGTGACAGATGGAATGTAATAAACACAAGTGTGAGATGGTGCATTTTGGCATGAGGGATAGGGAGAGGCAATTTAGGATTAAATGCACATTTCTAAAAAGCGTGCAGGGACAGAAGGACCTGGGGATTTATGTGACTAGATCTTTGAAGCGATAGAAAAATATTGAAAGAGTTTTTATCAAAGGATATCGGATCTTGGGCTTCATAAGTAGAAGCATTGGGAAGTTATGTTGAACGTTATCAAGCTCTATTTACGCTAAAACTAGGGCATTGCATCCAGTCACTGCATTTTAGACAGTATGTGAGAGTACTTGAAAGGGTGCAGAAGAGATTTACCAGAATGGTTCCAGGGTGAGGGAACTTAGCTACAAGGTTAGATTGGAGATGCTGCCATTATTCTCCTTGGTGCAAAGGAGACTGAGAGGAGATTTGACAAACATGTACAAAGTTGTGACAGATTTAGATAAGATAAACAAAGAAAATCTGTTCTAAATAGCTAATCATATAAGAACGGGGCTTAAGAATTTTTGGCAAGAAATGCAGGGGGGAATGTGAACAAGATTTTCTTTACACAGCAGCACGGTGGTTAGCACTGCTGTCTCATAGCGCTACAGAGCTGGGTTTCATTCTGACCTGTGTGGAGTTTGCACGTTCTCCCCATGTCTGCATTGGTTTTCTCCGGGTGCTCCAGTTTCCTCCCACACTCCGTAGATGTGCCAGTTAGTTGGATTGGCCATGCTGAATTATCCCTTAGTGTCCAAAGATTAGCTCCGTGGCACAGCTGTATACTCCTGGCCTTAGTGGTTGTGTTCTGTAGAAGTCTGTAATTGTGGCCTATTTTGGTTCCTCCTCTGATTAGCCCTGCCAGTTCAGAGGCATACTTAGTTCCATAAGTAGTCTCACAACACTAGGTTAAAGTCCAACAGGTTTATTTGGTCGCACGAGCTTTCGGAGTGCTGCCCCTTCATCAGGTGAAGGGGCAGTGCTCCGAAAGCTCGTGCTATCAAATAAACCACTGCAGAAATAATTCTGGTCCCGCACTTACCAGTGTACTTAAGGGGGAAAGGAGAAGCCTTTTCTGGTGTAAACTGTAACAAAATTATAGGCACATTCTTTCTGGAATTTTCTACATCATAATCACGGAGGAAAATGTTCCCCATTTCATAACATTATAATTATGGCTATAAAACACACCCTATCACTCAGTGTGATATATTAAAGCATTAATTTTATTTTGCCAATTTCTTTATAACAGGTTCCAAACCATTCCCTAGCTTATTTCAACTACATTACATTCCAGATGAACACAAAATCTAATCCAAGCATTGTGTTGATCCAGAGTAAAATTCTAATGCCGTTTCCAATCAATTCTATGGAGTTAAGTGCCTGATCCAACAGCTGAATATAAAATCCTAATCCAATAATAAACTGTTCCAAATTTATTTGACTTTTAATGTTCAACTCACTTGATATATTCTATGCCAAATTTCATAGACAGCACCTCAAAAAATATTCATTCTTTATAAAATTCAATGTTAATTTGTTTTGTTCATGTTTATTTGATGACTACATATTACTTTGATGTTCAGGGTTGTTTTTCTTCAAATTTAATTGCTGAATTAATATTTTATTTATTTATTAATGTCACAAGTAGGCTTACATTAACACTGCAATAAAATTACAGTGAAAATCCCCTAGTTGTCACACTCCGGCACCTGTTCAGGTACACTGAGGGAGAAATTAACATGGCCAATGCAGCTAACCAGCACGTCTTTCAGATTGCGGGAGGAAACTGGAGCACCCGGAGGAAGCCCACGCAGATACGGGGAGAATGTGCAGATTCCGCAAAGGCAGTGACCCAAGCTGGGAATCGAACCCGGGTGCCTGGTGCTGTGAGGCAGCAGTGCTAACCACTGTGCCACTGTCCGCCCACATTGCTACCTCAACCATCCTTTAAGGTATTGATTTTCAGATCCCTACCACACTTTGGGTGAAAGAATGTTTTGCAAGTGTCACAATGTAACTATTTTCTAACTGACTTCATACCCTGATTCAAGCAGAGTATCTTTTAAGTTTATCCTAGAAATCATAGGGATTTATGACAATCAAAATGGCCATTTGGTCCATTGTGGCTGATCAACAAAGAGCCACGCAGCCTAATCTCACCTTCTTGTATTAGTTCACGGGCCTTCATGTCACACCACTTCAAATAGACAGCCAAATATTTCAATGGGATGAGAGTTTATTTTATTTATTACTGTCAAAAGTAGGTCTACATTAATATTGCAATGAAGTTATGGTGAAAATACCGGGGCCTGTTCAGGTACACTGAGGGAGAATTTAGCATGACCAATGCACTTAACCAGCATGTCTTTCAGACTGTGGGAGGGAACCAGAGCACCCGGAGGAAACCCATGCAGACACTGGGAAAACCTGCAGACTCTGCAGTCAGAGACCCAAGCCACGAATCGAACCTGGGTCCCTGGTGCTGTGAGGCAGCAGTGCTAACTACTGTGTCACCATGCCTCTGACATTTCTGCCTCACTCTCCTTTATGGTATTGAGTTCCAGATCTCTACCACCCTTTGGGTGAAAAAATGTTTCCTCATCTCCTCTTCAATCCTACCATCAAATACGTTAAACCTATGGCATTTTTTTGATTTTTTTGACCTCCACTGCTAAGTTAAATAAATTATCCCTCTTTGCTCTCTCCATGCTCGTCATAATTTATACACCTCAATTAAGTTACTCCTCAGCTCTCTCTGTTCCAAAGAAATCAACCCCAGTTCGAGCCATCCCTTCACCAAAGCTAACATTTCCAGTCTGACAACGTCTTCATAAATCTTTTCTGTGCTGTTCAAATGCAATTACATCTTACCTATAATGCAGTGACCAGAACTGTAAAGTTTAATTAATAGTGTCACAAGTAGGCTTGCATTAACACTGCAATGAAGTTGCTGTGAAAATCCCCTAGTTGCCACACTCTAGCGCCTGTTCAAGTATACTGAGGGAGAATTTAGCATGACTAATCCACCTAGCCAGCACATCTTTGCACTCGAGCTTTGAGCTAACTATGGTTGCATACAGTTTTAGTGTAATGTCCCTGCTCGGATATTTAATGCTTCAGCTAATAAAGAAAAATTTGTCAAATGCCTATTGATGTCTCCTGCTACCTAATAAAATCTGTAGACACAAACTCCAAGGCCGCTCTGTTCTTCCACATTCCCCAGTATCCTCACATTCAATGTGTATTCCATGCCTTGTTGCACCTCCCAAAATGTACTTCCTCATCCTTTTCCAGGTTGCATTCCATTTCCCACTTTTCTGTCCAACTGACCAGACCATCCATGTCTTCTTGCATTCTCAACCTTTCCCATTTCCTTGTCAACCACATGGCCAATGTTTGTATCATCTGCAAACTTCTTTATCTTGTTCCCTACAGTTGAGACTAAATCGCTAATATAAAAAGCATGGGATGGTATACCAAGCACTGCAGAAGTCTGCTGGTAACAGCATAGCAGTCATGAAACACTGGTCGATCATTACACTTTGCTTCTTGCCACTAAGCTAATTTTGGATCCAACTTGCTACACTCCCCTGGATTCCAAGCGCTTTTACTTTTTGGACCAGTCAACCTTGTCAAAATCCTTGCTAAAATCCATGTAGACCACATCAATCACACTGCTCTCATCATTGTTACTCATCAATCCTCAAAGAATTGAATCAAGTTAGACATAACTTTCCCTTAACAAATCCATGCTGAAATTCCTTGATTAATCTATGCCTTTGAAATGAAGCTTCATATTGAGCCTCTGAATGGACTCCAATTATTATTCTGAGTTCATGATTTAGTACTGGGCCGAAAGATGGCAGATGGAATTTAACCCGGATAAATGTGAGGTGAAGGTCTACTGCAATTAATATAAAAAATGATAATAAAAGTTTTTATAAATATATAAAAAGGAATAGAGTGGCTAGAGTGAATGTTGGACCCTTGGAGGACGAGAGGGGGGAGTTAATAGTGGGAAATGAGGATATGGCTGAGTCTTTAAATAAGTTTTTTGTGTCGGTCTTCACGGTGGAGGACACAAATAGTATGCCAAATATTAACGATAGAGGGTTGGCAGCAGGAGAAATACTTAATACGATTAATGTTACCAGAGAGGCAGTGCTGGGTAGACTAATGGGACTGAAGGTGGACAAGTCCCCGGGTCCGGATGGAATGCATCCCAGGGTATTGAAAGAAATGTCAGAGGTAATAGTGGATGCGTTAGTGATTATTTATCAAAACTCGTTGCATTCTGGGGTAGTGCCGGTTGATTGGAAAACGGCTAATGTTACGCCGCTGTTTAAAAAAGGAAGGAGACAAAAGGCGGGTAACTATAGGCCGGTCAGCTTAACGTCTGTAGTAGGGAAAATGCTGGAATCCATTATTAAAGAGGAGATAGCAGGGCATCTGGATAGAAATGGTTCGATCAATCAGACGCAGCATGGATTCATGAGGGGAAAGTCGTGCTTGACGAACATGTTGGATTTTTATGAAGATGTGACTAGGGCGGTTGATGGAGGAGAACCGGTGGATGCGGTGTTTTTGGATTTCCAAAAGGCGTTTGATAAGGTGCCCCATAAAAGGCTGCTGAAGAAGATTAGGGCACACGGAGTTGGGGGTAGTGTGTTAAAGTGGATTGGGGACTGGCTATCCGACAGGAAGCAAAGAGTCGGAATAAATGGGTGTTTTTCCGGTTGGAGGAAGGTAACTAGTGGCGTGCCGCAGGGATCGGTACTCGGGCCGCAACTGTTTACCATTTATATAGATGATCTGGAGGAGGGGACGGAGTGTAGGGTAACGAAGTTTGCAGACGACACAAAGATAAGTGGAAAAGTGAATCGTGTGGAGGACGGAGAAGATCTGCAGAGAGATTTGGACAGGCTGAGTGAGTGGGCGAGGATATGGCAAATGGAGTATAACGTTGAGAAATGCGAGGTTATACACTTTGGAGGAAATAATAACAAATGGGATTACTATCTCAATGGAAACAAATTAAAACATGCTACCGTGCAAAGGGACCTGGGGGTCCTTGTGCATGAGACGCAAAAGCCCAGTCTGCAGGTACAACAGGTGATCAAGAAGGCAAATGGGATGTTGGCCTATATTGCGAGGGGGATAGAATATAAAAGCAGGGATGTCTTGATGCACCTGTACAGGGCATTGGTGAGGCCGCAGCTGGAATACTGTGTGCAGTATTGGTCCCCTTATATGAGGAAGGATATATTGGCATTGGAGGGAGTGCAGAGAAGGTTCACCAGGTTGATACCGGAGATGAGGGGTTTGGATTATGAGGAGAGGCTGAGGAGATTGGGTTTGTACTCGTTGGAGTTTAGAAGGATGAGGGGGGATCTTATGGAGACTTATAAGATAATGCGGGGGCTGGATAGGGTGGAGGCGGAGAGATTCTTTCCACTTAGTAAGGAAGTTAAAACTAGAGGACACAGCCTCAAAATAAAGGGGGGTCGGTTTAAGACAGAGTTGAGGAGGAACTTCTTCTCCCAGAGGGTGGTGAATCTCTGGAATTCTCTGCCCACTGAGGTGGTGGAGGCTACCTCGCTGAATATGTTTAAAGCGCGGATGGATGGATTCCTGAGCGGTAAGGGAATTAAGGGTTATGGGGATCAGGCGGGTAAGTGGTACTGATCCACGTCAGATCAGCCATGATCTTATTGAATGGCGGGGCAGGCTCGAGGGGCTAGATGGCCTACTCCTGCTCCTATTTCTTATGTTCTTATGTTCTTAAGAGAAAAGTATACAGTAAATGGTAAAGCCCTTAGGAATATTAGCACACAGAGGGATCTAGGCATGCAAATCCACAGTTCCCTGAAGGTGGCAACTCAGGTGGACAAGGTCGTCAAGAAGGTATATGGCATGCTGGCCTTCATCGGTCGGGGCATTGCATATAGGAATTGGAAAATCATGTCGCAGCTGTATAAGACTTCGGTTAGGCCGCATTTGGAACATTTTGTACAATTCTGGTCGCCACACTACCGGAAGGATGTTGATGCATTGGAAAGGGTGCAGAAGAGATTTACCAAGATGTTGCCTGATTTGGAGGTTATGGACTATGAAGAAAGGTTGAATAAACTTGGATTGTTTTCATTGGAGGGTCCAGGGATGAAGGCGGAATCTGATAGAGGTTAACAACATTATGACAGGCTTGGATAGAGTGGATATCAGAGTCTATTTCCCAGGGTCGAAGGGTCAATTATTCGGGGACATAGGTTGAGAGTGAAGGGGGAAGGTTTAAAAGAGATGTGAGAGGTAAGCTTTTCACACAGAGGGCGGTGAATGCCTGAAATGTGCTGCTGGATGAGGTGGTGGAAGCAGATTCCATAACAACATTCAATAGGCATCGAGATAGATACATGAATAAGAGGGAATAGAGGGATATAGACCACATGGTGGCAAGAAAATATTAGATTAGAGGGGCATTTGTATCAGCACAGACTTGGTTGGCTGAAGGGCCTGTTCCTGTGCTGTACTGTTCTTTGTTCTGTTCTTTGTTCTATCTCCTATTTATACCCTTTCTTCCCATGTTATTTATCATTCCCAAGTTGAATAGACAAGCAAGAGATTGATCCAATTCCATTTTGTAACGAATCCCTAGAAGACATATAAGATTGGAAAAGATTGAAAGACACTTTAGTATCTCCTCATTTCCAGTATGGCTGGCACCTTTTAGGTTCCTCACCACCCTGCAGAGAGCCCAGCCAAGATGAGGCCACCAGGTCATCTAATGTTGTATTTACATTCTGGCTGATAAATGAGCTCCAAATGGGTATTGGGAGTGTTGTGGGAGAGAATGGGGTGAGGGTGGCACAACCATGTGCCAAATCATTCATGATCTCCCTCTCTCCTAATGGATCATGATTGTAATTCCTGAGCTTTATTTATTTCTCTGACTCTGGATTCCAATCCCATCCTAAATCAGAGAGAGCGATATCACTGCCAGTGAGCGGGAATCATAATTTGTGGGAGATAGGTTTGAGAGCACTTGAGCTCTCAAATGCAGATAAATGGTGCCTTTGGTACACAACTTTGCTATTTGCATTAAACTCTCAATGCCCTAGGGCAGGTTGCCTTTACGTGGCTAATTTCAAGCCAGTTAAAATGGTGGGGTGCGCAAATGCATCAGGAATGTGACACAAGTTACCATCCATGTCATCTTAACCCCACCCATCTCTATTCCATGCCCAACCCACCTCCCAAACCCCCTGACACTATCAATCCCATCCCACCAATTGGGTTAATTAAACATCTGAACAGAGTTCTCTCCTAATCATTGTAAACATGCATATCTGGAGAGGGGGAGCATAAGAATCTTTGCCATTTGTACATTTAAATTAAATTTTGTAGGGGGGTGATTCGCCCAAAAACATTCTAGGTGCCAAATTGGCGTGAAAACTGGAGTAAATCCCGCTGTTTCTTTTTTCGTGTGATTTTCAGAATGAATCTCCCACACTCTGAGCACTGCAGAGTACCCGAGCGTGATTGACTCTGAAGATCAGGGGGCAAGACCTATTCCCACCCAACAGGCCGGCAGCTAAGTGGGCCACTGCACATGCACTGATCTGCCAGTGCCAAGATCGGCGCACGTGCAGTGGCCCCGCACTGTCAACCTCCCGATCATTGGCCAGCCCTGCAACCCCCCCTCCCTCCCCCCCCCGCATTGTGTGCCTTCCAACCCTTCTGCCCCCCCGCGATCGCTGGTTTCCCGGAAGTCTCCAGGCCAGCCCCGATGTCCCCTTCACCCCCGTCAACCCTGATCTCCTCGACCATCTCCCCTGGCAGAGTCGAGACCCCCCCCGGCAGCCCTAACCTATTCACGATCGCCTCCCCTCCCCCCCCCCCCTTCACTCCCTCTGCCACGATCCCAAATGCAGAGTAGCAGCGGTTCCCCCCATTCCCACCAACTGGCCCTTAATAGGGCCTGCCCCTCTGGCGTCGCTCCCTTGGCACTGCCCAATGCCCAGTGGGCAGTGCCAAGGTGCCCCTTGGGTATTGCCAGTTTGTCTCTGGGGCTGTGCCTGGTGGCCAGTTTGGCAATGCCAGGTTGGCAATGCCCAGGGGATGCCCCCCTTCCCCCTGATCTCCTGGAGAGGCCTCCATGGCCTCTGCTCCCTCCAGCAGGGTCCACTACCTGTTACTTGGTAGTGGAGAGCTGTTGTAAATCGCTGAAATGAGCCGCTCCTGGTGGAGGGGGGAGACGCTAATGACATGTAAATACCGTTTTAAATATATGATCAGCCACATGCCGATTTCCGACACGGAGCTGATGACTCCAAAAATCTTGGAGCCAGAGACATGCGGAGGCCGTGGCGCCCAGTGGAGAGCCCACTAAACAGCCCCTGCTGATGTCTCCCGGCCCGTTGAACAGCGGGCTGGGAAAATTGCCACTGTAAAGTTGAAAAGCGCCCATAAGTTCCAATGAATTGCTTAACAATTGCTTGTTAACACAACACTGAATTTATACATTGCGGGGAATCAAACTAAAGTCTGAGAACCTAATTCATCTTCTGAGTTATATAGGTCTAGATTCAGAATACAGGTTTAACACCAGTGTTAAAATCACTCTGCATTAACACAAGCTTGCAACCTTCAATTCTATGAACATCTTAGAACAATCTTAGGCTCTATTAAGATGGACATGGAGGGATATGGGTGAAATGTGGGCAATTGGGACTAACTTAGGGGTTTTAAAAAAAAGGGCGGCATGGACAAGTTGGGCCGAAGGGCTGTTTCCATACTGTACACCTCCATGACCTCTATGACTCTATGACAACACCTTTGGGAGCACCATGACTACTGGCCAAAAGGGAAGAAGGAGAAATTAATTGGTGTAACATCGTTTCAAATAACATTTGTTTTCTCCAATAAGCCAATGAAATAAAGCACTTTAAAATAAATATGTGACCAGCACTAATAAAATAATACTGACCAAAAATACATTTGTGCAACTCTGGAAGTGAGAATGGTGTATTGTTGCTGACCTGCAGGGTTGTCTTAACTTAGCAGTGTGATGGAACTGTGCTAACTTCATTAAATCCTCGTGGATTTAATCCTGAAACTGCGTATTTCAGTTATAATTTTGTTTAGACTATACTCAAAGGTTTATACTTGTGCCATTAGGCCCATTAATTTCTCGAAGACAATATGTGCATTGTTTAACTACACTTTAAAACACAAATTATCAGAAGTTAGCAGCTCAATACCTCTATTAAATAATGAACATAATGACCTCATGGAAATATTTAGCACAATGTAATTTCAAGGGCTCTGAGAAGAAAGACTTACTCCATCATTAAGTACAAGTATGTCAAATACTTGGCAATAAATTGTGTTATTTGAACTTTGGTCTCAACCCATGAGGAGTATTGCAGCATAATTATCTGAAACATTAACATACGTGTTCTTTTTTTATATCTGCAAAACATTCCTAGTTTATGAGTTCAACATGAGGGAGTAAATCAGCCACGAGTGAGGATGTAACGGCTGATATTTATAGAGGGTATAATGGCTGATATTTATAGTGGGGTAGATTTTCTGCAGCTGACGCTATTGGATCATGTGGACACAGGGCTTATAAGAAAATCAAGTGGAAGGATGGTATGTCTGCTCAACCAGGCAGACTCCTTTACAAGTGTGTGCTCACTCCAACAGGTATCGTCCGTGCACCCCACTCAAGTGATCTAATAAGCTCAACAACAGGAATGGAGAAATGTAACATTTATTCTTGCAGTGTATGACAAAAATTTTCATATCTGTTTTTTATCTCTCCAGGCACTTTTTCTCTTGTTGCATTTAAGACACTGAATTAAAAAGAGTTAGTGGTTCTTTACCTCATGGCTCCCTCTGGAAACCCATTCAAGAGACCATTCTGGGAGAGCAAATGTACGAATTGAGTGTAGGAATGCTACTTAACAGTGGGAGATCTTGGAGCTTGATTCCTACCTGGCATCTATATGGAAACGACAAGGGTGATAGGTGCAGCAGTGGCACACTGATTATTTTTTCCTCCCAATTGCAGGATCCCCCCACCCACGTGATGAAGATCAACAACTTTCAGCACAGATGGGGAATCAAACCTGGGGTGTCTGCTATATGTGCTCAGTTCCACTCCATTCAGGATTAACATAGAAAGTCACAGCACAAACAGGCCCTTCGGCCCACAAGTTGCGCCGATCACATCCCCACCTCTAGGCCTATCTATAGCCCTCAATCCCATTAAATCCCATGTACTCATCCAGAAGTCTCTTAAAAGACCCCAACGAGTTTGCCTCCACCACCACCGACGTCAGCCGATTCCACTCACCCACCACCCTCTGAGTGAAAAACTTACCCCTGACATCCCCCCTGTACCTACCCCCCAGCACCTTAAACCTGTGTCCTCTCGTAGCAACCATTTCAGCCCTTGGAAATAGCCTCTGAGAGTCCACCCTATCCAGACCCCTCAACATCTTGTAAACCTCTATCAGGTCACCTCTCATCCTTCGTCTCTCCAGGGAGAAGAGACCAAGCTCCCTCAACCTATCCTCATAAGGCATGCCCCCCAATCCAGGCAACATCCTTGTAAATCTCCTCTGCACCCTTTCAATGGCTTCAACATCTTTCCTGTAATGAGGTGACCAGAACTGCGCGCAGTACTCCAAGTGGGGTCTAACCAGGGTCCTATAAAGCTGCAGCATTATCTCCCGACTCCTAAACTCAATCCCTCGATTAATGAAGGCTAGTACGCCATACGCCTTCTTGACCGCATCCTCCACCTGCGAGGCCGATTTAAGAGTCCTATGGACCCGGACCCCAAGGTCCTTCTGATCCTCTACACTGCTAAGAATGGTACCCTTCATTTTATACTGCTGCTCCATCCCATTGGATCTGCCAAAATGGATCACTACACACTTATCCGGGTTGAAGTCCATCTGCCACTTCTCCGCCCAGTCTTGCATTCTATCTATGTCTCGCTGCAACTTCTGACATCCCTCCAAACTATCCACAACACCACCTACCTTGGTGTCGTCAGCAAACTTACCAACCCATCCCTCCACTTCCTCATCCAGGTCATTTATGAAAATGACAAACAGCAAGGGTCCCAGAACAGATCCCTGGGGCACTCCACTGGTCACTGACCTCCATGCAGAGAAAGACCCCTCCACAGCCACTCTCTGCCTTCTGCAGGCAAGCCAGTTCTGGATCCACAAGGCAACAGCCCCTTGGATCCCATGCCCTCTCACTTTCTCAAGAAGTCTTGCATGGGGGACCTTATCGAACGCTTTGCTGAAGTCCATATAGACCACATCCACCGCTCTTCCTTCGTCAATGTGCTTGGTCACATTTTCAAAGAACTCAACCAGGCTCGTAAGGCACGACCTGCCCCTGACAAAGCCGTGCTGACTACTTTTGATCATACTAAACTTCTCTAGATGATCATAAATCCTGTCTCTCAGGATCCTCTCCATCAACTTACCAACCACTGAGGTTAGACTCACCGGTCGGTAATTTCCCGGGCTGTCCCTGTTCCCTTTCTTGAATATAGGGACCACATCCGCAATCCTCCAATCCTCCGGAACCTCTCCCGTCTCCATCGACGATGCAAAGATCATCGCCAAAGGCTCCGCAATCTCCTCCCTCGCCTCCCACAGTAACCTGGGGTACATCCCATCCGGTCCCGGCGACTTACCAACCTTGATGCCATTCAATAGTTCCAACACATCCTCTTTCTTTATGTCCACATGCTCGATCCTTTCTGTCCTCCGCAATCCAGCAGTACAACCACCCAGATCCCTTTCCACCGTGAATACCGAGGTAAAGTATTCATTAAGCACCTCCGCCATTTCTAACGGTTCCGCACAAACTTTTCCCCCTTCACCTTTTAAGGGTCCTATGCCTTCACATCTCATCCTTTTACTCTTGACATATTTGTAGAAAGCCTTGGGATTCTCCTTAATCTTACCCGCCAAGGTCTTCTCATGACCCCTTCTCGCTCTCCTAATTTCCTTCTTAAGCTCCTTCCTACATCGCGTATACTCCTCTAAATCCTTAACACCTCCTAGCTCTCTGAACCTTCTGTACGCCTCTCTTTTCTTATTTACCAGGTTCATCACAACCTTCGTGCACCACGGTTCCCGTACCCTACCAACACCCCCCTGTCTCATCGGAACGTTGTCATGCAGAGCTCCAGACAAACATTCCTTGAAAATCCTCCACTTTCCTTCGGTACTTTTCCCCAAGAATGCCTCCTTCCAATTTACCCGTCTAATTTCCTCCCTGATTCTGGAACTCATTCAGTAAGACAACCACTGCACAGTCATACTCCCTAAAACCTTGCTTTAGCTGTATGAATTATCCAGGGTGATGTTAGGAAATCAAGGTGTTTGGATCAGGGATGCGAATCTACTTCCCACCAATGGTTTACAAACAGAATGCACAAGTGGATCACTGACTTTCTCTTTAGAAACAACTAAAAGATTTTCCAGCTTATATTCCTAAGTCCTGAGCCAATTATGGATGCGAGTCGTTGTAATGCATTGAAGTCCAATGATAAGGTTTTTTTTAAGTCACAGAACAAATTGATGGGAAAAGTGATCATTTAAAATGCCCTTCGGAGCAACAGTTGTTGACGTATGGCATTATGTTAGAATAAGTCACTAAAATTCTCTGCAAAACCAAAATGTGGCAGGTGCTGGAAATCTGAAGTAGAAAATGCTGGTAATAGTCAGCAGGCCTGGCAGCATCTGTGGAGAGAAACGTCATATACTTGAGACATTGGCTGGGATTTGAATTTGATGAATGGAGGCAGTGCCCACCAGTTAGAAAAACAATGCAAATCGCTCCCATGGGGAGGGGGAGAGGGGGAGGGGAAAGGGGGGGCGGGGGGGCAACCAACTAAGTACCCATCAGGCAATTAACCGGCCAGTGCCAGGGCCTTCCTGGGATTAAGTACCCCGGGGTGGAAATCAGATGCCAATCAGAGACAGCAGTCCTTCACTTCCAGCAGCACCACCAGGAGTGGAGCCGGCTGCCAGTCATTCTCTAAGGATTTCACCAGGGACTGTTGCTGGATATCTGAAGATAGATTTGTAGGGCAATATGGAGACTATGAAGAGAGGGCCACCTTAGAAGGAGCAGAAAGGGTGGGGGGGGGGGGGGCACTGTATTAAGCTTGTGGGGGGTTCCTGCTGCTGACAGGCAGAAAGGCAGCCCCCTCAAATGATTTAATGGACCTGGCCATTATAATTCCCACAAGAGCAGGCTGAATTCAAGTCTTCCCATTAACTCTATTTTTCTCTCCATAGATACTGCTGTATCTCCTGAGTATTTCCAGCATTTTCTGTTATTATTACTAAAACTCTTTGATTTGTTTGACTACTGAATGGATATAAATCCTGACCACAAACTATACAAACTGATTGTATTTTACCTGTAGTATTGGTTTAAAAAACAGGCCCTATCCTCTCCTCTCACTATCTGCTCATGGCTAGTTCATATAATTATAACTTCAGAATATATAAAATAATAAAATGAAGTCACTCACCTATTGCTTCAACTTTCTGTCCAGCACTCAGAAACCATCTTTATAGTGATAAATTGCGTAACATATTGTTGAAACTGGAAAATAATCCTCTACACTTTGAAGGAACAGTTGAATAATTGTATTGCTTAATTACGTGATGATTAGTTATGCCTGCAAACATTATACATTTTAAACTGGCATAGGAGTTGTCCTTTGAATTTGAACAATATTAATTTTGCTGTGCTCAAATGCAATTTACACTCAAACCAGTACAAAAAAAGTAGACTGACACAAAAGCTTAAATCTTAACACAAATTCTTGGTGAAATGACACATATCCTCATAAGCATTTCATTTTTTTTAGTTCTTTCCAGTTAAATAAGAACAGATAGAAAACATATTACCAAACATGGAATAACATATCCATGAGTAATTGCAAAATAATAATCTCATTAATAAATTCATTTGGAATCGCAAAGCTTTAGAGCAATATTTAAATGATTTCTACAAACTTTGAAAAGGCTACTGATTTTTGGGGGAAGAATCATTTTTCCGAAGTGATAGATTTTCTTGGTATTGTGGGGCAAAGATTCATTTTATTCATGGCGTATACTTAATGCAGCAAAAGTGTTGTGACAGTCATCATGTTACACAATGATCCATATATCTGAGACCTGATAGCATCCCTACTGAAGGATTAAGGATTAATAATCAGGGTAAATTTATCAACTAATAATGGCAAATGGAATTTAATGAAGCAACAGATACCTGAACTGAACTGATAACAGCACAAATACCCAATCAAATGTTTGCTCAAACAGCCCTACCAAAAGATTACACGTATGATTCTGTTGCATTTAGGTCAACTTTAACATGAATATTAAAATGCAAAATACATCCAAAACAATTCTCCTATTCTTTGCACCCAATACGTTTGAGAGTGTTTTTACATTCCAGACCTTTATTTGGATGAAAAATAGAATATTTGCTGCAAGCATCATAAGTGAAAAGGGGAGTCCCCCGAGATTTTTAAGGTACACATTGCCTTCTTTCCATTGGATTGCCAATACCGAAAAGTAACTGAAGCTGCCAAAGATCCGGCGGGGCATGTTGAGGGATGCACTAAAGCTTGGGACAGCCGCCGCAAAGGCTCAGCGGGGAAAGGCCAGACTCTGAGGCCTTCCTGTCATAGTAAAGCTAGGGTCTGGGACCCGTGTATAACATATTGGGCTGTGTACACCATTATAATATTTGACATGAAATACATATTGTAAACGTAACCTTCAATTGCAAGCATGATGAGGTAACCTTAGTGCACTGAACGAAATTAATCCATATTGCACTCTGAACAGTATCAAATCTGAACTTTTATGTCGTGTAATTTATTTAAAATGTTTTTTTTGTGGGATAAACGAGTTTGAAACGATTAGAGTGTAGTTTACCAGCCGGAGAGAAGGCTTTGCATTTTGCAGCATTCTTCACATACCTTTCCTTTTATTTCTGGACGTTGCTTTCCATTCATCCGCTGATGGTACATATAGCCAAGACCGGTCTAAAAGATATAAAAAGTATTCCCAACGCTGTAATTCAATTCAATCTACTTTTATTATCAGAGTTATTATGCCACAAAAATATTCGAACCCACGCTGTCCATTGAAAATTAAGTGGGTGAGGATATATTTAGCTACGAAAGGCTATGCAAAATATTTGCACCGCTCTCTCAACAAGCGCGAGAAATCACAAGTCTTTCTTGGATTTTTTTTTGTTGCTACACATTCATTTCACAAATCGAGTGGATATGATTGAATGTCTATCGCCGCAGGTTTGCTGCCTATTCTAAGAAGCACACCCGAGGCCGAATTCACACAGTTTTCTTTTTTTTAAAAACTGAACTTTTGTACATCTTGGAGCTTGGATAGAATAGAAACCGGTATGTCAGGAAGGGAATTTACAGATTTTCATGAGGATAAAATAAACCTAAACGGCTACCAAAAAAAAATTATTGTTTTGACATTTATGGTTGTCACCGGTAAATATTTAAAACTCAATCTTACTTTTCTGTTTTAAATGCTAACTCATTCTGGTAAAAAAAAGTAAAACGCTTTAAATAATTAAATAGGACCGATTTAAATTAGCTTTATTGTCTAAGGTTACTCAAGAGTTCATGTGCTGTGATAAATCTTACTTTTTTTTAAGACAACTGTTTAGATTTAGAAACAAAGTGTGCATATTAGATACAAACTTTTGTTTTGTTCTGTGTTCGCTTTGTGGGTGCAGTCTATTTGTTTTTTTCACACTGGTAACTTTTTCTCCTGCACCAAAAGCATTTTCTTTTCACTTAAATCGATTTTTAAAAAGATGGAAAAACCGAAGCCCTCCAGCCACGAAGGAACAAAGGCAGAATTTCCTCATTTTTTTTAAAGAATGCAACTAATTAGACCTTTTTTCCTCCTTTAAATTTCGTATCTGTAAACTTCAACATTAAAGTTCTGGACTCAGTAGATGGGGAGTTCACATCTTTTCTGTCTCGGAATACTGAATCGGTCTGTGCTCCCGTTTCTGTCACCACTCACTTTTTTTTTGTTGCATATTCTCTTCTTAAACAATCCATCAGACAACAGCTGGGTTACCGTGTGGTCTTTGCTTATCATTGTCTACTTGTTTTTGTCTCTTTTTAACTAGCTTTTCATTCCTTTTTACTTCATGTTTACCATTTATTCAATTTGAGTCAACTCCAGCAGCACAAGTGTTTTTCAAGAGCTGCAATTCAAAGCGTCCCGTGTAACCTTTCAAAGTCATTTAAGCTTCCCTTAATTTTTTCTGTCACCTAAATAAGCCATCAGGGCTTTTAAAAGCTCATGATCCTTGATTGAAATTGGTGTGGGTGCATGCTTGTTTTTTGTGTCATGATACTGCTACCAACTTTCACAGAGACAACTTGGGACAAAAAGAACTACTGTTTAACAAGATAATTCTTGCCTCCCCTTTTACTTCTGTCTTTTACTTCCTTTCCCATTGTCCAGCCCGGCCTTTCTTTTGGGGGCTTTTATCAACTTGATTCTTTTCTCACCCTCTTTTTTTTCTCTCTGCTCAAAATCCATTCTAAAGCAAGCCATGCCTTTGTGATTGTCAGAAAATGTCTGGAGTGTCATCCCTCCAAAAGGAGCGGGGGGGAAAGGGAGGATTCTGGACTGCAATGTTGCCCATGCATGCAGAACATCCCAATCTGTTTTTGTGCATTCAGTTGGGAAGGTTCGACAGGGATCTTCCACTTGGTCTAGTTCAGGACAATGGAAGGCTGTCCAGCTGCACTGGCACCACAAAGGGTTTAGACTTCTGTGAACCGTGTTTACTTAGGGTTCTCTTTCTGACCTGCAAGTAACACTTGTTTCTTATACATACACTTATCCAGCCTCCTCAAAATAAGATATAGTATCCCTTGTGGCCTACCTAATCTGTACTGGAAATATACGACAACTAAATTCTCCAAACACAGCTTCCCAAGCAACAATCAAGGATAAACATTCTATCATCTATCTATTTTCTCATATCTTTAGATGGATTGAAGGAAAATGTTGTGCTCGTCATGTCCAGAGCCTCGCTGGAAGTTCCCAGTAATTATTTATTAAGATGTCTAATGACCTAAACAATAAATTGGAAAAATTAAAAATACAATTAAGAAAGTTTCAGAAACGTCAAATTGAATTTTTGGATCATTTTAATGTGGTTATCGACTATATCTATAGACAATGTGATTTGATATAAAGATACCCTAATTCTTTTTTGGAATGGTTGATCTGTATTTTTAGAAAGGATTTTTTTTACATTTATCAACATGGTTACGACACTTGATTGTTTGTGTGTGTGGTTTTTTTTGTCCCTGGTCCTATATGTTACTGTTGGGAGTATTTTTCACCCTTTTCCTGGATTTTATGAAAGTTATCAACATTGGATCTGGCTACATTCTCTGTATTGTGGAAACGTTGCCACACAGGGAGTCTGTCGTCCCTTTCAATATCGCTCGACGGTCTTTGACTGTCTGCGAGGCCAGAATTGGTTATATATTTCCCCCTTTTTGTGTGTGTGTGTCTACAGGACCAGGTTCAGAAATTGTGTGGTGTCGGCAAGATCCTTCCTCGCAAGTTATCGAAAAGCGGAATTTGGCCGAATGTTCGCGCTGGAATTATATTTATTTTATAATCGCTAATAACAGAACACATTCTCCTACACGGTATAAAGTACATCCTGGTTTTACCAGATGTGAGAAAGAGTCCTCGCTTTGATTGCAGTTATCCATAGATAACAGGACTTGCAACTTCGAACTCAATAAAGCACAATTGTGTGAATGACTTTTTTTTTAATGCAAGCGTATTAGGAGGGTCCATGGGGGGAATGTGGTTTTCGCTTAAGAATGCAATTCACCACAGTGAATGCTGAATATAGCCCCCGCGAGTTGTACTAACAAGGACAGAACCCGTGCTCTTTCAATTGACAGGGATAAGAATGTTACTTACTCTTTTTAAGTTACAGTACTGCACTCCTGCATTATTGTCATGCTTTATCTGCAGTGGTGTCTGGGGAATGTGTCGTCTTGTTTGTTATTTTCTCTTTTTCATTAATATGCACTTGCAGAACAAAGTGGTAATAATGTAGGGGCTCTAATACTGTTATTTGAATGTCATGCATGCACATTGGCCGGACTGATGCGATGTTTATGCCTTCATCAGCACCTGCTGAAGTGTTGGTTTTGACTGATTTGGGGGAGTGTGGGGGGGGGGGGGGTGAGGAGTTGCGGGGAGGAGCGGGGGGGGGGGGGGGTTGAAGTTTCGACAGCATTTCCCTTGAAATTGGGATGCAGACTTGAAATGAAGCCAGGCACTTTGGACTCCACCTCTTTGATTCAGAGCCGCATCTAACTCCCAGGAGCGTCCGCTTTGATCTCTTTGATTTTTCACCAGATCTGTTATGGAGTAAATTCCTGGGTTTCCCATAGAAACATCTCCTTTCCTTTCGCGATATTGATGTTTTCTTCTTCCTAGGGGTTATGATATGGTGAATCAGATTTAGAAAAGCGGGGACAATGACGGTATTCATGGTCTGCGCTTTTTTTTTGTAAACCTCGAAATGAATCAAAATACTGTTTATTCTGTTGCTCTTTACTCTAGTCAGTTCAGCTGCCTTTCAACATTTTAAACTCTTTGTAACACCAGCAGGTTGCGTTGCCATGGCAATCTACTGTATGGCAAGCCCCAAAGACAATGACTTTCAAGGGCTTGAAAAGTGAGTTTTCGCTTGCTTTGCAGCCACTTCCGATGGAGGGACATTCTCTCGCGGCTTCGCCCGGGGATCCTCAGCTTGTCATTCTAACAATGTACATCTTCGGGTCGCCAAACATTTTTTTTCTCACTCTCTCTTCCTTTTGATCTCTGCGAAGCTAAAAAAAATAGGAGGGGGATGGAGTGGGGGGGGGGGGGGGGAGCGGTGGGGGGGGAAGCAGTCAATGTAAAATCACCAAGACTCCCAACTCCCTGTCCCCTCCCCTACGCTTTCCAACTCAACGCGCCGTCGAATGTGTTAGTGCCGCCGCAGTCAACTAACTTCAACAAAGTTTGCTTCCTTATAATTGCCGCCACTGTTGCGTGGAGGTGGGCGAGGGATTTGAGTATTCATTGCCCTGGTTTATTTGAAACCAAGACGATGCCTGTGAAAAAAAAACGTGAACTCGATACATCTTTATTTTTTTCATTCAAAACCCTTCCGGAGACACGTTTTCCCAGATTTTCACTCCATCCAAATGGATACCATCAAAACTGCTTCCTGAAAAACTTGACATTGATGTTGGTCTTTTATTCCCCCCCCCCTTTTCTTCCCACCCCCTTTTCTCATCCCCCCCCCACTAACCACCCCTCCTCTTCCCCATTCCCTACCCCCTCT
Source organism: Mustelus asterias (assembly GCF_964213995.1). Lineage (NCBI taxonomy): Eukaryota > Metazoa > Chordata > Chondrichthyes > Carcharhiniformes > Triakidae > Mustelus > Mustelus asterias. The sequence continues at coordinate 18,114,416 of NC_135803.1, read as the reverse complement.
CCCACCCCCCCACTCCCCACCCCTCCTCTTTCCCCATTCCCTACCCCCTCTCCTACCCCCACTCCCCACGCTCTTCTCTTCCCCATTATCTACACCCTCTCCTACCCCCACTTCCCACCCCCATTCTTCCCCCATTCCCTACCCCCTCCTCTCCTACCCCCATTCCCTACCCCCTCCTCTCCTACCCCCATTCCCTACCCCCTCCTCTTCTACCCCCACTCCCCAGCCACTCCTCTTCCCCATTCTCTACCCCCTCCTCTCCTACCCCCACTCCCCACCCTCTCCTCTTTCCCCATTCCCTACCCCCCTCTCCTACCCCCCACTCCCCATCCTCTCCTCCTCCCCATTCCCTACCCCCTCCTCTCCTATTCCCCACCCCCATCCTCTCCTCTTCCCCATTCCCTACCCCCCTCCTCTCCAAACAGCCACTCCCCATCCCCACCCTCTCCTCTTTCACCCCACACCCCTCCTCTCCCCCTCCACCCCCACCATCCCCATTCAACTAAGCGCTGAGGACGCCAAAGTAAACACGACTGGTCGTTTTATCGCCTTCAGTGCACTTCTAAACTTGACTTCGGAAGTTACCCTCACATGGCACTCCCTCCCAAGTGTGCCTATTAAAATGAAGAGGCGAGCTCATTTTTAGTCTGTAACACATGGTTGGCTTCATCGATTGAGTGGCTCTTAGCTTGTTGCCCGAGGTCAGAAAATACAAAATAAAAAGCAAAATAAAAGCGGGGGAGGGGGGGGGGGGTGGTGGAAGAAAGTTGGTTAAGTCGTTGCTGCTCCTTCAGGCGTTTGGTTGTACTTTCCTCTCCCCTGTTTCTGGACTCCCCCGCCCCGCCCTCCCGGGTGACAGGGGCGCAGACTTCGGATCTAAACTAAAAAGAAGCTTGGGTTCTGTCCCCACATGGGCTACCTGGTATGTTTCAATGGCGTCCAGCGCTCGGTACAAAATGAAAAGAGCCTTTTCTTGTAACGGAATCTAATAAATCTTAACATTTCCTCACGCTTCTTTTTTTTCTGAGCTGCTCCAACCCCACCCCCACGCCTCTTAAAGAGGTCATTGGAGACACGCATCGCGTTAGAATTTCTTTTTAAAAGTTCCAATCAATTATTGAAGTCAATTCAATCTTGATCCAAATCACTTGAAGTTTTGTTGGCGGCTGACCTTACCGGGGTCAAGTGTGTCAGCGATTTTTAAAGCGAATATTAATCTTTTCAGGACTGTGTGAATGCGCTATAAATGGGGCCATGATTCATGCGTCCTATGCATAACTTGGGCGCTTTGTGCCCTGTGATGTTTTCTGTGTGTGTGTGTGTATACACAGGGAAAGTGTGGCAAATTGTTTCACTAAAATAAAACCTTCTTAAGGCTTTGAAGTGTAAACTCATCGGGGGGAAATGTGTGATTCTTTTTCACTTCGAAATTAATACGCAGAGCATCAGGATTTCGTTAGAAAATATTTAGCCTTTTAAGTGAAAATAAAACCACAGAGATGCAGCCTTTACAACATCTGATTGTTTTTGTAAGTCTAAATCAAGTGTGTTCTCAGATTTTCCTAGGGATGTTGATACAGGTGATTTTTATGACACACATTCTTGTGGCTCTGATAGGTGAAATGGGCCCTAATCCGCTCGGTAAAAATTCGGAAGATGTGTAATAAATGACTTGATTGATTAGTGAAAGAAATGGTTTATAGCCAACACGTTTCACTACTCATTTTATGGCAGCCATTTCTGTTAAGTGTACAACTCTCCACTCATTATCACTATCTTCACCACTGCAGATGCTAATCTGTTAACTGCCCGTCTCTCAGCTAGAATCGGGCCAGTTATGTGTTAAGGAAGCTCATCAAGAAATCCTAAAGTGCCATTATTGTAAATATCGCCTCTTCCGGATTAATTAGATCTGGTACTATAGCAAACTTTCCCTCCACTTCTGCTAATTGTATAAACCCCACCAAGTGCATAAAACAGATTGCGAAAAAAAACCAACCTTACTTTCACCAGAATACCACTGGGCTGTAGCAGCAGTAGATTCTTTTAACTATTTTCCCGGTGGGGGCTTGAGCAACAAGGGCTTAAAATGACCCCGCTGAAGGTTAGACCAGAGGGTTAAATGATCAGCGCGCAGACCGGGAAAGTGTTAACTAACGCGGCCTTATAACGCTGCTGGAATTTACCGTAAACGCTAATTGTAGAAGTTTCAAAGGTCAAACACCAAAGAGGAGATATCAACTTGAACCTGGACATTTTTTAAAAGACCTTCGATAAGTGGAAATCTTGGAAGTTTGGTTCAACTGCTGATTTTACCATTTTATTTATGCCGTCAAATTTTAGACAATTATAGAGGTGTTCTAATAATGTCCAATAGACAATTAATGGTGCTCCTACAATAATTGAATATTATGCAAACACCTTTTTCAATGTCTTCATCTCCTGTCACCTAAGGAATTTGCAATGTTGAATAATGTATCAAACACCAAGCAGAGTCGGATTTGTTTAGGAAAGGAAATTTCTTTTTGCCACTCAGTTGAATTCATTAATTAGTTTGATTCTTCACAATTGTTAATTTTATTCTATTAATCATATTCAGGTCAGTCCGAATTACAGTCTCCATACTTAAAACAAACACTCAAATCCATCTCAAATAAGATGGAATGGCTCGAAATCGCCTCACATATGACTCAACCTCAACTTTTGCTGCTAGGTTTCGCTGCTTCGAAGTTAAGTAATTAGTAAGGTTAAACATTTCATTTCAAGTTTGATTTTTTGAAAAGAAGCAACGTCACAGGCTGAAAAAACAATAAAAACAAGAAGATGGGCAGAATGCATGTGAACCTGGAATCGGACCCAGCCAGTGTTTTGTCCAATCATCCCAAATGCTTAAAGCATACTACAATATTATACTTAGCACAAGAAAGGGGTGAACAGCCTGATCGATTTGAGACAAAAAAATCAATTATTAAGAATACTATACGAAAATTCAATTTGATCAATATGGATCGTGATCAAATATTCCTCGGAGGCAGTATCACAGGCATATGGAATATATGCATAGAGCGAGGGAGGAAAGAGAAATATTGCATAATAGAACACGGAACATAGGACTTAGGAGCAGAAGTAGGCAAATTCAGCCCTTCAAGCCTGTTCTGTAAGATATGTAATATAAATATGCCTTGTAAGTTTCTTTTCAATTTCTCAAGAAAGAAAGAGAGAGAGGGAAAGAGAGAAAGAGGGAAAGAGAGTAAGAAAGAAAACATGACAATGGAAAGGTTTGGATTCGTTCTTATTTACAGGATATGTGATGGAAGTGTAGTGAGACCAGGGAGACCAGGTGAGTCCCAGTTATTTGCAGACGAATGAAAAAGTATTGAGTCGGGAAGAATCAAGATCGGTAAGCTAGTAGCATCTTTCCTGTTGAAGGATAAAAAATATAAATATGGTCTACACTCAAGTGAGCAAGCTGATATCTTATAAACTGGACAACAAATCTTTGGCTTTCCTGAAAGCAGATATATTTGGAATAGCTGATGCGTCCCAATTAAATTGTAGACCAAAGTTAGTTAGATATTGTGATCGAATTTCTGAGGAAGATAAAGACAAATCAGTGCATTCCATTGGTATTTATTGGAAGGGGTAACGTTTATATTCTTTGTTTTGAAGAATAACTGAAACCAGAACTGGTTTGAATCTTGATCACTTTCTAAGTAGATATGTTGATAAACAGTATAATCTGAATGAATCCAACTCTGATACATTCCAGCCATCTGTGTCTCTCCATCGGTTTGCATACCCTTCTTATGAACATTTTATAAGCATATATTTACACCTTCCCTTTGCTTTTGCATTATTTGTAATTATCTGTCTATGTATCTATGTACCTATGTATCTACCGATCTATCTATCTATCTATCTATCGATCTATCTATCCATGTATCTCTCTATCTATCTATCTCTATTGTTATCTAGACTACTTATTTAGTGTTGGGCTACACAGATAATACGGTTCTTGAAATCTCAACACCGCCCAGCATGGGGCCACTCCTGTCAGTGCTGATTGTATTTTAAGGCAAACATTTGTGCAAACATATCAATAAACTAAGGTCAACTTCTATTCAGAACAATTGTTTGCTGGTTCAACTATCCAGTCATCTAGTTAGGGTTCAAGGACCTGGAATACACAGTTGCATTGACCTTATCCGCGGGCCATGTTTGCTTGTATTTTATGCGCTTATTTATGTTCCTCAGTAATATGAATATTTCCCCACAACACATAAATGTGGAAAGCAGGGGGGAAATTACATCACCTATGCTTCTGGACCGCAAAACTTTACATTGAATGGAGCCTTCCTTCGCTGTTTAGGCTACACCATCTAGTTGGTTATTGGAAATATGTTGACTTGAATTAGCTCCCATTCAGTTGCACGAAAATGAAAAACACATTTTTCACTCTGGAAAGTGGCCATTATTCTAATTAAATTGTACGTGTTTTTTTAAAGAATAATGACATTTTGGATATAAGTTGTGCGGCCATGATTTGGCCGTTGGATGTTACTGCATAAAATTCCCTTTATTAGCCAAGGCGAAATTTTGGTGGGTTAAAGATTAATTAAGAGGTTTGCAATTGGAGTCATTTAACAGAATTGTAACCGTTATGCAGACTTCATAAAGACTCGGAGAAGCAACATTGCAACTTCAACCGTCGCTCGAGTATTTACAATTTTTCATTCTTGTATTTTCTTTCCTGAACATTTTTTTTGGGGGGTGGGGGTGGTGGTAAAACATATACTAACAAATTGCAGGCACTTTCGTAGTTAGATTGACCTACGCTGAAAACTAAAATACTCAAATGCTGAGGCCTTTCCTCTCGTTGTATTCTGTTCAATTCTAGCATCCACGCCATTAAAGTGGCGGGGGGGGGGGGGGGGCGGTTGCAGTAGTCCATAGGAAAAGTTTAGTGATGATTTGCCTGTCTCGTTGAGAATGACTGATTTGTGATAAGTACCAGAGGCGATAATACTTTTCACGGTTAGGCTATTTCGAAGTAATCGATAGTCAAGCTTGGAAACTTTGAAGGCAATGGAAACTTGAAGAAAGATGATGGAACAAAAACGGGTAGCCATCTTTAAGTAAGCTCTGGCATGATTTTGTAGCAGTGTTGTAACAATTATTCATGGCAGAGAATCACTTATTGCAACATGCTCGCTCTCTAACCAAGTGAGATGCAATTTGTACATTTCACAGGGAGGGAAACGATATTTCTGCAATGAAAACACGATTTTAACAGAGAGTTCTGCACTTTAATGTGGGTTACACGCTTGTATCCTGGGTACCAGTCGGAAGCAGATATAGTTGGTGTGGCGCTGTTCTGCATGCCCTGTAAAAATTATGGCGCTCAATTGCTCCCTTCTGTCTTCCAAATCATCAAGTGGTTCTCGGTATATTTGAAACCATGTCATTAAATAATTTTATGGGGGAAAAAAACGAAAGGAAATGTGGTTTCTTGGTCACCTTTTCCAATGTGTTTTTGTTTTAGCAATTGGATTTTATTCCGCTTGAGATTCTGTTCGGTGCACAGGCCAATATTTTCCACATTCCATGTGGAGAGGGGAATGCTGGCTTGCTGTTTCTGCCAGGGCTATCATAGTGAGTGCAATATCTTGGTGAAGCTACGAATAGTCCAAGATCCTGTCCCCACTAATTGTAGAAACGAGCTGCTTAGTTGTTTATTTCCTAACTCGGGTGGGGATGACTAATCTTCAAACTGTCGGAGCTGTCCTGTTGCTCTAAACATACAACACTATTTGCAGCACATCATACCTTATATCTGATCACCTGACGTATGAAGTCGACCTTCCCTTCACACTGAACGAGTGCCGGCATTTTTTCCTACGGTTTGCTATATTTATGAGAATGTGTTTTCTATGTTTCTGCATTGTGCTCATTTGATAAATAATTCGAATAAGCGATCTTCACCCTTACATCTATTTCTCAACGTGTAGTGTGTATATCTACTTTAGATCCTCAGTTATCAGTGCACAAAACTTGGGTTGGGTCCGTTTCGCCTTGTTGCGAATAACCTTTGAACTACGTGGACCTTACTGATTAATTAATTTCTACTGATCATTTTCGATCATTGAAACCATGATCCTATTCACCACAAACATGACTACAATTTTCACTGCAAGTCATAGATTTTTGTGATTAAAGTGAGGGAGATAATGACTTTTATTGTTTTAAATTGTGTAATCATTTCGAACAGGGACATTTATTTTTATGACATTCCGCCACCTACACCACCAACTCCCCCCCTCCATCCCCCCCGCCACCGCCCCCCCCCCCCCCCCCCCGCCCCTACCACCACCGCCACCACCATCACATTTATTAATTGTCCTTACTGTTTTGCTTTAAATTCATCCTGTTTTGGTAACAAGGTATGTTTGAAATAGTGCTATTTTCATTATTTTTGTTATTTTAACGGGAGTTCTGTCTGGCCATCTACTTCGGGAGAACTTGTTTTATCTGCCAGGAGATAGTTTTCAGGCATGCAATGAACTACGATTTCCCTGTTGGATGCATGTTTGAATTAAGTCGTGTAAAGCGCATCTTAAGATCTAAGAACGGGGGTTGCTGGTACATCGCGTAAGAGTCAGAAAGGATATGATGCATGGACCGAGCCTACATTCTCAAATGCATCTACCGAGTGTGTCCTCGGGTCAGTTGACGTGAACACTTCATACTCTCTGAAAATTAGATAATTTAAACAGTTTAAATAGCTCCCTTTGTTTAGTATGCCAATGAATAACTGAAGTGATTTTTTTCATACAGGACAATTATTCCATATCCACCTCACGCTGAGCCGATGTGATGGGGACAGCTTTATTATAAACAAGGCTTGTATTATTTGATGAATCTTTTTGTAAGTTGCTCCCTACACAACAAATCTACGACTTGCAAACTTATCGCTGACTTTTTTCTCTCCGCATCACCCCCCCCCCCCCCCCCCCCCCCACTCCCCCTTCAGTGAAGTTTCACATTCAGCCGGCGAACCTTTGGCACTTTGATTCATTTCGCAAAAGTTCACCTCTAATAAGCGGAACAAATTTGTTGACACTTTGGGTTTCATCCGAACCAATAATTTGCACCCGTTAAAATTTGAGACTTCATGACGGGGCTGGCCCCCTTTGCCTCGACGCGCGAGGAACGGATGCTCAGAAGAACGGACAAAACCCCTTTACCGTTTTTTTTAACTTTTGTGTATTTTTAACAGTCTCAAACTTTGACATTCAGAGAGATGAAACGGGCCGAAGTACCACCAACTAGCATACCAAACACTTCCCTCCACCTCCCCGCCCCCCCCCCCCCCGCCCCCCGCCAACCTCCCCTCCAACCTTTCTGTTCACATCTCATTCCCCAAGTAGCCTTAAGAGTCCTGAAGGTCTTTTTTGCTGAAATTCCCTGCCGTTTGCGCTATCAATTCGAATCAGTTACCAGATTTATGTGGAAAATCGCTCATGTGCCATTGAGAGTCAAGCTGTTGACTTATGATGGTGAGAGGTACTGGATTGACCCTCTGGGGCACTGGAGCACAAAAAAAGAAGAAATTTGTGAGTGTGGTGGTCCATATTTGAGAAAATTACAAACTTTCATTACGAGCAGGGGACAATTCTCTTTTTGTTCCTTCCCCCCCCCCTCCCCCGCCACCTCCCCGAAAGCATATGGAGTATTCCAATGGAAACTATCAATAAACACGTTGACTTAAGAAAATAACCATGAAGCAGTCCCATGCGTTGTGTGAGCCTGTCAGAATTTATGAAAGAGGAGTGGCAGATAGAGAAACTGTTCTTGGTAACTTGTGTCGAAATTATTGAACTGCCCCTGATTTGAGTGTAGGAGTTGGTGTTGAGAGGGTGGGGCGGGGGGGGGGGGAGGGGAGTTAGTGGGTGGGGGCAGCGTGTGGTGAGGTCAGTTCGTGTGCAGTTATTAATGTGCCGCACTATGAGTGCCTGCAATACTGGTTAATGGATCGAATTAGATTGATAAGATCCATCTATTGGAGATAGAGGTGTCTCTTCCCAACCAACCTTTGTGTCAAAAGTTGCGAACGTGAAATAAATTCGCTGCTTCCAGTGGGGCTAATGTAAACTCGTTCGTTACAACACATCCCGATCAGTTTATGCAAGACATTATTATTTCAATCAGTTAGAGTGTGAACTTTACGTACACGTGGGGTGGGGGGGGGGGTGGGTGGGTGGGGAGGGGGTGAATTCAGGCTAACTTCCTTTTAAGTCATTTTGTATTGATTTTGTCAGCGAGTGCTTTAATTAGCAGTTTCCTACTTAACACTTACGCAAGTGTCGTACTAAGTAGTTGGAAGGGAGAAATCACCGCCTGGGTGCTCAGAATGGGTCTATCAGCAGCGGAGCTAATTACAGTCCCACTGGCCGATCCACGTTCAAGCATAAGCTTGGAGCAACCCCGCCATTCTATCAAGTGCATCCCGCACTAGCTGTGGGAATACAACGGGGCCCCTCGTTTGCTCCCCTCAATATTAAGAATAACTCCGGGGACAGGCGCAGGCGCTCCAATTTAATCACACTACCCCCCCCCTCCCCCGCCCCAAATGCAAAGACCACAAATATTCATTTGCAATCTCCCTGCGAGGAATCTATTTTGGTAACTGATATTTTGTTACATTTGGTCAGACAAAGAAGATAGCACCTCGGGATCCTATGGTACCTGTTGTTACTGTACCAAAAATATGAAATATTTGTATCTCAATCTGCAATGGCAGCTCAGCCAAATGTAAAGACGAATAATTATTCCCAATCCAATATACATCAAACACATGTTCGTATTTTCTTCCAAAAATAGTACAAGGGAAAGTTACTTACTCAGAATGCTGATCACTTTACCAGTCACTTAAGGGAGTATAGTTTGGTCTAACACATCTAAGTGGTTACTGCCTCTTTATCTTTTTTTTCCAGACTGGTTTCCCCTCTCCTCCTAGTCTTGATAAAAACTTTTTTTTGGGGGGGGTGGGGGGAGAGGGGAGGGGGGTAAGGGGCGGGGTGGTGGAAGATATTCTGTATTAAACTGTTTCCCTCTTTACAGCTCAATGACCTTGATCCTCTCAACACCACCTGTGCCGTTTCTGTACATACTTAGCAACTTGTTACTGAGGCAAATGGAGGTGGGGGGGGGGGGGGGGTGGAGAAAAAAAGTTGGCCTGACAATGACTTCAAAACGAACTAATCACTATTTTCTCCCATTTGTTATCTGAACGTCAGGTACTGTATACCCTCCGTTAACATATATCTACTAAGCATATATGAAGAGCAGAGGAGTTCCTAAAGAGATTTCTCGTTATTCATCTGTGAAGTCGCTATAGCTACACAAAGGGTATCAGCTGCGTTATGAAAAATGGCCTAAGCTGAGAGAATGTCACAGTGGTCGCCGTATTATTTTAGCCCTTTAAAAATCTCAGGGAAACTTCTCTTCTGATGAATTCATTTTTCTTTCTTTAAAAAGAAGAGGATGGGGTAGGGGGTGGGGTGGCGGGGGGAGGGGGGCGGAGGACATTGGAGATTTTAATCTTCGGCCATATAACATGGGTGAGGATGAAAAGATACTGTCAGCCGAAAAAATAACCAGATGGTCATATTTGTGGTAAAGCCCTGCCTTCCCAAGGTAAACAGGGGCGGCAGCTGGTTTGGAGCTAGACAAAGTGAAGGACCAGAAAATATGTTTTCAAAGACTAAGGGTTAGACCTTGGAAAACTTATCCGGTTGTGATATGGGCCACGTTCCGATAATATTGCATTTGTTCTTTTGCACGGTAATCTAATTCTCTGCGATTTCACAATTCAATGATGGAAAATGTGTTTTGGGGTTTGGGAAATTGAGAGGAGAGAAATCAAAAGGTATTGGGTTTTTTTCATTCGACTTTTAAAACACAAACATCGAGTGTCAAGCAATTGTATTTTGAAATTATATTTCAAAATTATGATATTCAATGGCAAAACACCACTTGGAAGACCAAAGCTCCTTTAGGAACAGTAATATACTTGGGTAAGATACGTTTGATTTTATCCATGATAGGCTGTGTCAGGGCTAATCTTGCCATATTAGGGAAAAAAAGTATTTAGCTTATAACTCCCTGTTCCTGCTCCATTTTAAATAAGGATACCTTTTACAAATGTTTGTTTCCAATGCAATACTCTATGTTTGAAGGGTTTCAATAGCCGCACTATACAGCTTCAGACAATAGACCTCAAATTTCTTCCTCACAGAAAAAAATTAATCTGTTTCAAATAACATTATGTATCCCATTAATATAGATTAGTAAACGGATTGTGTATTTCTTGCCCTGTATACTTACTCTCAGACTCTAGGCTTCATTCATGTGGTACTGTTTGTGATGCACCTAAAACTTCAGTGGAAGTGTTTTTCCGAAATAAAACTAACATATACACAAAAAATGCATAACCACAAACACACACAAATTGACATTAGTAAATAAAATACAGGTTCTTCAATGTCCGTACAAACCGTATAAGTACATTTAAAGTGATTACTTTTACCGGTTGTACGAGTGCAAGCAGTCAAATGATGGAGTGAAATGAAAGACTATTATATTTAGCATAGTCTTGTAAGTTTGTTTGTACAGTTATCTGTTACTTATATACAATATAATTAGTTGAATTTTAGGTTCTGGCTATGTTACAACTATCAAGTCATACTAATTTCAGTGGAGTTTCATCTCATTGGAAGACTGGAGTTATACTGTCAGTTGCCGATTGTTGTGGGTTGCACTTAATACGGGCACTATATATCAATACTTGGAAGCATATGGAAGCCAAGAAGCTGAGTGAAAATATTAGGTGCGAATTGGTAGGGAACCCACTTCAAAAATGTTAAAACATTGAAAAGCAACTTTACAGGTCACTTGACATCCAGCTGGAGTTATACTTCACTCCGATGGGAAAGCAAAGTGAGGTGAGCGTCCTGCAGAGGTATGTCGGTTTTAGTGCACTGGACAAGGGAATCCAAAGTTAGACCCAATTTAACCGTGGGTGCACCCCGAGAACTCTTGATGCCAACACAACAGCGGTAACATTACCTAAGGCAACACCTGATAATTGATTTTTAAAATTAAAAAGATCAATCTAGTTCAGTGGCTTAGTTTCTGCTAAGTGGATCATTTCAACTGGTCGCACCAGTTAATTTGATACGGTTTTGACCATAGTACACAATGTACCATATTTACAGCATAAATCGTATACTGTCACCTACTGTACAACAATGTTACTCGACCTCGACTGTTCAAAACTCCAAACTCAACCTATTGAGGACTCCTGATTGCAAATAAATGGGAAAAATGTGCAAAATATACATTACAGGGTGTATTCCTAATCTTTTTAGAATAACACGTTGTATAAAATAATGCGTTCAGTTAATGTGACCTTTTTTCAATTCAATGAAATAAAGCAATTTCGCTTCAATGACGTTTGTTTTCTTTCTCTCTACGTTTTTGCGGTAAAGAAAACACACTGTTGAGTGTCGGATATCATTTAAAGCAATATTTAAGCTCGTACCAAATGTGCATTTTGGACAGAAGTAAAATGATATAACAGATTCAAATTAAAGCCAATATTTGGACGTATATCGAATAAGAATATCGAGGTGCTGTACACATATTAGACACAAAGGGTGAAAGTCACGTGTTTCGACATGCAAGTTGCCCGCTACTTTGAACTTGCACTGTGACAATAGGAGGAAATTTACAGCACCAACAATCTGCTGGCAGCATCTTACCAAGGGCATCTCCCCTTTGTTCTGATTAAATATATTCATTCTTTCACACAGTTTCCACTAAGTGCACCCGAAAGAAACAAGCTGTTTCGAAATCAACTCAAATTATCATTAAAAAATAATTCACTTCCGATAAATGTGGTGTGCGGGTAGATGCCATTAAGCCGCGAATCTTGCGCATTAACCGGTTAGTCACCGATTAGTTAGTGTTAATTTCATGGGCTGATAGGGGTAGAATGATTTGGGTGAATGGCCTGCGAGAGTGTCGGCTAGAGAAAGCTATGATGTCATGATGTAGCCAGTCACACCTGATGAATTCACTTTTGTCCCGTACAGGTGTTCAAAATGCAAAGCTCTGCCTGGCTGTGAATAAATGCCCTTTCTGTTATAAATAGTGCCAGTGTTGACATTTAATGCAGTTTCCATGATTATCGCAATACATGTCGTTGTTGTACAAAAAACAGGGGACATGTCTATATCCCATCGTGTTCCTGAATATAATTGAAATATTAATGGGCAACCGATTGAAATCTGAACATTCGCTGTTAAAACAGAGTAAATTGTTTTATTTGTAAATCGATTACAACAGGACATGTCAATTCGACATTGTGCAATGGTGCGCGGGCGTTGGAATTGCAAGAGAACGCGAATCGGCGTATGAAATTTTCCAAATCATGTATTGATTATCCTCAATAGCACAAGAGTCGACAGAGGGAGCCACAGTGGAATTGCACCCAGCTCAAGATGCCTGAAAAGATTTTTACGCAGACAGTTTAAAACTTCTCTCTCTGACAGGTTGAAAGCAGGCTGCCATTAAGAAATAAAGTGAGCAGATTATCTTTACTATGCAGGTATGGCCCTGAATGCTTTTATGCATCCTGTTACAATTGCCAGCAGTGAACAACTTAGGTCTCCACAGTCAACATTTTCGCCCGCATTCTGTCACGCACATTAATTGCCCCATAAATTAAGATATAGTGTGCATAATATAAAGTAACAATATGCTTATATTCCACGTGTATGACTTAATTAAGCTATTTGCAGCCTGATGCTGTAAGTCAACGGGTGTGCAAGTGGATTAACAATATACTGTCCTCATATTCTCAGGATGGTGCATAATTACTTTACTGGCGGCACATATCAATTTTTGATGATTACAGAACACATGCTCCCTTTACCAACATGCACTTTAGCAATTCTCCTCTGTGTATTAAAAGTAATTTCTTGTTTGGGAATAAATAGCAGACTCTAAAAACAAACGGTCAATGCAATTGAAATTCGAAATATGCACCAAAAAAACGCACGCATGCAAATTTGTATTCGTCCACTGTTTAATTTACACTGTGATTATTTGATTTTGTTTTCTTCAATGTTATTTAATCAGAGGGGAACAGAGTGCCTCATTTACGTCTGAGAGGTTTTGACTCGCAACCCCAGCTACCATAAACCTTTGGCGCCGTCAAACATGCTCAGGAAGGTGAGTTTGATACAGGTAACTACTTTGACACAAAGTATATCGTCACATGGCATAGTGATTTATTTAGTGCAGAAGGAGATTAATAATTTAATGGAGGCGCTTACTTTTTCTCCTTACCAACTGGATCGCAAGAGGGGGGGAATTAAATTAAGGGAGTGTCTGAGTTCAAATAGGCACCAATGATATCCCATGTGGACCTTGCACAGGGAGGTTTGATCAGAGTCTGTTTGAATAGTCACATTACAGAGTACTTGTTTACCACATGTTCATGAAATTTGTAAAATAAGCAATCGAATTATACCACTTGATTGCATTAGCTTCCATCCCAGTTCTTTACATCTTCATGTCTTTGTTGCGAGGCAACAGAACAAAACTGGTTATAGAAATTGAATTACTCGTAAAAAAAATGATTGACATTGCCTGGTATTCTGCTTTAATATTCATAGATTTTTGAGGGGTAAAAATTGCAACTTGCTTCATTCGCAATCAAAGTGGGGGGAAAAAATCAAAAAATAATTGCTAACATATTTCTAAAATAAGGCATTCTGTGGTGTTTCACGACTTCTAGATGGTTGTACTTTGTGGCTCTGATTAATAGAAGTCTGTTGTATTGCTGTTGTCTCCATGGATGTCATGCGGGGAAGAGCAACATATTCCAACTATACAGCATGAATTTTGAGATTAAATTGAGATGAAGAGGGAAATAGTGCATATAGTGCCACAGCTGGTATATCAAATGAATTGTAATCTAATGTTTTTGAAGGCATTTGAAGCTCTAGCATTGGCCTTTTGCACATTTTTGTCTGGAAAGCTTTGTGCGTTTTTGTACCTGTAGCAGGTGACATTGACGCAGAGACATCTGAGTGACAGCGGGAGTGAAGAGGAAATCTAATAAAGCTTAATAAGCCGTGATAGCCTGGATGTCATTAAACCTACAAATAGACGTTTGAAAATAACAAAAAGGTAAATGTCTTCATTAGTTGGATCTCCAAAGACCACACAACATTTCATTAATTTATAATTTATGATTGTTTGACAAATATTAGAAAGTATGTAAATACGGGAGACATAATGTCTTTTCTGCGGGAGACCAGAAAATGACCCAAACTGTATGATGCCTCGTAAAGTGTATAAAAATGAATTTATGTATCTGGAACAGGAGTTTCACTTTACACAACACACCGTGCAATTGAAGTGCGGAATTGTGCAAACAAACTAATTTCAGCTGTTTTAAGAGAAGGGCAGGCTATTCATCCCTTGCACAACTTACATGAGGTCAGGGCGACGAGGCAAGTATTATTTTGATCCCTATGCATCGCACCTGTCTCCACCGTATGCCTTGCATTGCTCCCTTTGATATTATACTAACATCGTCCAGAGTACACAGACAACGCAGGAGCTCAGTTCTGAGCACTAACTCTTTATCACATGGACACCATTTGGGCCTGCATCACTTGGACATGATTTGTACATATACCATGTATTTTTTTAATAAACCATCCATTGTTATTTTGATCAATTAAAACGGTGCAATAAATACAATAGGATACGGGTGAATATTTATTCACCCATCTGAATGCATATTTCTCAATCCACCCATATAGGAGTCTAACGATCAATTATGAATTAATCGCGTTAAACCTGAAAATGTCGGTTCCAGGATTTTTGCAAATACAAACTATCCGAGAATTAAATTGACAAAAAATCGTGTCGTTTTAATAAGACAACTCAATGTTTATCCAATATTAATATGATTAATTAGATGATACAATCGCTTAGATAATAAGTTAAATCGAATTCAATTTGTTTGCAATGTTTATCTGCCAGGTTCCCCTGCAAATATTTAATCATTTGAAGGCATTTATTGAGAAGCCGGTTCATTTGAAGAAAAATATATATAATATCTCAATATAGATATTACTAAGGTGCATATAAAAGATTTTTCTGCATTTCTTTTGTGGTAAATTAAGTATACCATACTTATTTTAGGAACAGTTAGTTTAGCTTACAAAAGCGATATTACAAATGGAGCTTGTCGCCATCACTTGCCATTGGCTAATTAAGTTGTTGAACGAATCGAATCTGGCTATTTACGATGTTACTACAGAGATTACCTGAAGCTTTCACCTTAACAAAGCCCACTTACCTGCAAAGTCCAGAAATAGTTTTAGTCGGAATTATAAATGCGAACTGGTGAGCCAGAAGGTTAATAATTTCGCAGCGGCTTTAACGAACATAAACGAATTACTGCGTTACTCGTTTGTTCAAATATTGGCCTGAAATCTTTACCTATGTGGTCAAATCCGTTATTTTTTTTTAAAAAGACTAAAACTTCTGAGTTTTTTTTCAGCAGAGGTGCAAGAAACAATCTACGTCATATGTTGAAAATTCCCAATTGTCTATGTAAAGGTATAGCCCAGCACCCCCGTCCCCTGATAAACACAGTTGAGGAGGAAGTTACCTCACTGAGTAATCTTGTGAATACTTCAATGTCCCCTGGTGTTAAAAGTTACACCGCGGCGACCCAGAAGAGGAGACTTCCTACTGAGAGTTCTAACCACCATCCTTGTTCACCAGACATATTAAATTTGATACTTCAAGAAAATGCGGACTTGTCACACGATTGCAAATCGATTTATGGCGCTACAATGTAAAACATTTCTGCTGTGTGCTTTGGGAAGTTGTTGACTCTGTGACCCTGCTGACCACGTGTAGCAGCGGCGTTAAATCGTTACTTTGAAACAAAAAAAACCAAAATGAAGCCCTCAAGTGTTTCGAATGCGTTTATTATCTGTATCAAAATATTTACAGGAGGGGCTCTTAAAAATCCAAATGTCTGTGCAGTCTTTTTTTTTAATCAGAGCACCATCTTTGCTTAATAATGGGTATAATTTTTTAAATCAACAATCTGTTTTAGTTTTTTATACAACCGACATGTCCATGTAACTACGAACTTTAGTTTATCTTCTGGAAAGAGGAGAACGAAATGTCACTTCAAGATGGCGAAGAAGTAGAATTTTGATGCATTAAAACAGCAGGGCAGAGGCCCTTCGAATCGTCATCCTGTTTGTAGTGTTTGTGAACACATATAGTATTACACCCTAGACATGACATCGTTTTGTTCTTTGCATACCTTATAAAAGGGTGACCCTACGTTGGCGTATGATGTATGGAAGGAAATGTCAGCATAACTTAAACCAGACTTCAATGGTCTAACTTAATCATGTCCAATTAATGCAGTAGGTGCAACATTTCAGCGACCCGTTTTGTCCATTTTGAATCTAAGGTGAGCATTTCAGTTTAACCCAATACTGATTCACATTTTCAGGTGGTGTGCATTTAGTTTTAAATTCTCAAATGGTCTCGGCTTTGCTTATATTCCCATTCTTTCTCGGAGCAAGAGCCGAGGATTGCCATGAAACTTGTTGCTGAACAGATCTTTTGTACTGTGCTGACGTCTAGGTAATATTACAAGTGCCCCTTCTCCCTCATTAAAAGTTGACCACTCGAATGTAATCGTTTTAACACATTTAGTGGAGTCCATCTATCCTCCACCCGTCTCTCACTTCATCATTCCCTTTTTTTTGTTCGGCAGATCTTCGAATTATAATTACCTCGAAGCCCTCAACTTCCTAACATCTGTAACAGTTTTCCCGGTGCAATCGCATTCTTTGAAATAACAATGGTAATTGCAGGAGATTGTGTTGGATCGCGACACACCAAGTTATGCTACCAAACTATAAAAGAAAATCGAATGGGTGCAGCACACTTCTGTGTTTCGCAGTATTTGTTATTTGTTTGTTGCCTAAAGCGTCTACCTCGGTCCCCCCCCCCCCCCCACCCCAACCGCCCCCCCCCTCCCCACCCCCACCCAGCAACTTAATTGTCAGACAAGTGTGGCATGGAAATTATTGTGTAACAACATTGTGTTCAGATAACAGAGAAAAACTGGGGGATACTTTTGTCTGCGCCGTGGCAGAGTGGCACTCGTTTTGTTTTTGGCGGTAGGGTTTTGATAACTGAAAGTGCGCCCATAAAACAAACTTTCCTGCAGTGTTAGTTTCTTTCCTATCGCCAGTGCTTCCTTCGAGATTGCCAGATGATTTTAAAAGACAAAAAAATGATAAATAGCGCCGAAGAACTAATCGCTGGAGGGCGCGTTTACCAATTCATAATCATTTGTTCTTGGTGATGTATGACCCTTTCTCTTAAATCTGAAAAGCTTCCATTTGAAGGTGTAAATAGCTTTTTTCTTCAGTAAACCTTGCTGCATTAGGCGTGATTGATCTGATGTACAATTTGTCCCAGAGTACCATTTTAGAGGGAGAACACAGGTTTAGGAGATTAACAGGCAGCCCTGTTACATATTAATGATGTCGAGAGATACACTAACGTGGCGCTAATTTAGTTAGTTGTTTCTGCCGCAATCGCCCTTATTTGGGTTGTATTAGACCCCCGTGGTTGTTGCAGGCTGAACTGAGAAAGTAAGTTGCGATATCTTTCCAGAGACAACTGAACACCTGATGCACAAAAAAAACAAATATTGACTTGTGCTCAATAGGTTGATTTCCTGTTCGAGATGCTGGGGTTCCAAAAGATGGAAACACGTTTATTACTGCAAGAGAATTTGAGCTGAAGGCAAAACAAAAACACAAAGGAAGCATGTAAACAGAACAAAATACACACCCTTCTTCAAATATATCAACTTGTGCCCAGCACTTGAAGACAGAAGTAGGCAATAGGGCGTTCTGTTTAACACTTGCTGCTTGCTAATATTAATTTGTCTGGACAATCGGAGTATTAAATATAATATTTAAAATGTGTTCCTTGCAATAAACCAAAAAGCGTCGAGTTGTATTAATCACACATCTTTGCTATTCTCCCCATTGCATGGGTACATATCCACGCATTGCAGTTTATCAAAATATGGAAACTTTATAACAAACGCCTGCCTTCTCACAATTATCGATAACGTTAATTAATCCATGCTTTCACTTCATCAAAATCATTTTGTTACATCCCCCTTTGGTCTTTTGATGACCTCGAACAACCCTGGGTCACTCAGCTTGTTACCTTTGCTGTTTAGTTCCAGAACACTTAATTACAGCTGATCCTGAAGGGATGTTTTGAGCCACCCCTTCCGGAATAAAAAAAAACCTTCATAAAATAACCGCGGTGAATCTACTTAAACAAAGGAACCCCCTCCCCTGAAAAAAAATTCTTGATTGCTCACTTATTGACATGAAAGTGAACACACTGACATAATCAAATGATATGTGTTCAAATCAAACATGTAACAAGCACTTTATTTAGTGGGGATTGTGTTTCTCTGTGCAGAGTACGATGTATCGTCAGATGTTGGCGAGAGTACTGGGTGAATATAATTGCAGACAGAACGTTCCGGCTATGTTCTGACAAGTTTAAGGAAACAATGGATTGTGAGCTGCGATCCTCCTTCATGTTTGAATGTTTCTCCTTCAGAATCTAAGAGAAAAGCCCACCAAGATGCGTAATTTTAAAACAAATTGTCGAATTGGGCTGTGCGAAGTCTATTACACCCCCTCAATCTTTCGTGTGCACAGATAAGAGTTTCTCCAAACCTCACGTTTTAATCAGCGCGATTAATTAAACACAAAGTAATGAGTCAGCTTTGACAAAACAATGTGTGATATTTGTTGGAAAATTGTGCTCTTCCTCAAACTGCCCGCCACCGGTATTCAAGGTTATGTTCATTTAAACGTCACTTTCAATCAAGTAACATACAACAATCTTCCTTGTATTCTATCTACAGCCTCACAAAAACCGTGAATGACTTTAAATGTTTCCCAAGAACTTTTGTTTTCCTGCCGATTTATGTTCTTTTTTTCACAGAATACGTTTTGGAAAGTGATTTTTAAAAAAAAAGATTTGGAAACGTTGTTACAAAGAAAAGGACAAATTAGAAGAAATTTTCAGTGATCAAAGGAAGAACAGAAAAGCAAGTATGGGCATTCAGGACGCTTGACTTATTCAGACAACTGCTTTGGAAAAGCAGGGCAACAAGCGTGTCTTATATTCAAAAGACGGTTCTATTCATTGTGCAGGTGCGAAATAGTGTGGCACATTCTGCCACATTATGTAAAGGTTGTTAGAGATTAGTGTTCAGACTTAATAACTAAGGCGCTTGATTTACATTGTAGAAAGCCCCTTCATCCGTGAAAGCAAAATAATTTAACGCGTGATCATTTGGAGTGCGGCTGATACCCTAATACTTTTATTGTGTTTTAAAACTGCTGGAGGACTTTCCATCGCTTCTTTAGAAACCTATAATTTACACCCGCTGCACATATCTTAGAAATGAGTATTGACACGGTATGAGTGCATGTGTGTGTGTGTGTGTGGGTGTGAGAGACTGAGCACGGATATGTGTGCAAGAGCGAGGGGACACAGAGGAAGGAAGCAGGAGGGAGTGGTCAGAATGAACGAGGTAAGTGAAAAAAAGAGGAATATAGAACCACACGAGTTGGGCCAGGCAAGTTTGGGAAAAGAACAATTAAACTTATAAAGAGAGGTTGTACATATCACTTAAACTGACATTTACTTGCTTAGTTCTATGCCGACTTTTGTCAATTAATTCGTAAACTGCTCATTGCAATTGATCCAATTATTATTCGGAAACATATATAGATCCTCTCATTCTTGACTGTATGTGAGTCATGTGACCATTTAAGGATCATAGCTTGCTCAGGGGCATTTTTGAAGTAATATTATTAATCATTCAAATAGTACCAAAATGAAGCTGCATTATAATTTAATTGATGATGCATGCAGATACATATATGTATATTAATATATAATGTATGCATACACGCATGTACAAATAAATTCCAAAAACAATTAGTATTAGACTGAACATAATGTCAGCAAATTTCAACTGTTCTCGTATTTAAAATAAGATATTTTTTCACACTAAAATCAGATTAGAATAAAGCAACCATACAACCAGAGTAAACATGCAAAGCAATATATATATTATTAATGCTAATATTGTAGGTTTAAACAATCACTGTGATCCATTATCTTTCACATTTTCTATTCATCGAAGGTACATTGTAATCTGTGCAATCACTGCAACATACCTCGTGTCTACCACAGAATTTTACATCACGTGCAAAATATTGGCAGGAGGAAATATGAACAGTCCATTTTTATGGAGAACGCTAATATACGAATACTTGTCATCCATATTTTTGACAAGAGCGTGAGAAAAGGCAATGCGTATATATTTTTTCCTAACAATTGTACTGAACTTTGATCGAGGTGCGATGCACACTGAAGATTGCAGTTTAGACATCGACTTGTAAAAGAACCCAGTGAGGATGTGTAGTTTCAATGCATTGTCTCAGAACGTAACTTGCGTTTGTCGATGTACTTGACACAACAAAGTTATGTTGAATCTGGAAGAGATGCAATTTACTTTTAAATAAAGTAGAGTCCCTTTAATGAACAAGCTGCAAGTTAAAACCTAAAGGAGATTGTTTCCACATAAAAGGTCGTAAGTCAGTCCATTGCTGTCTGACCCTCCAGTTCCTTGTTAAAGGCATCATTCACACAACCTCTAACAAAACCTCCTCAGCTTTCACGGAAATGTTTTTATTATTCTATTTTCTTACATGATTCGTTAATTAAGAAAGCTGAATGATTAGAATAGCACCTGCGTGTTGTCAGGACGATTTCTGCATACTAATCTGTTCATCTTTATATCTAGTAATTATAACATAAAATAAGACATTGAATAGAATGCAAAGATTTTTTTCTAAGGCTTCTACTAATCCCCTATTAAAGGAGTCTTGTTAAATAATTCAGGACAGTTTCCGGAAGTGGGATTACCGACTCCATTATTTTTCAATGAAATGATATTTCACACTCAAATGAACCTCTGTATTTCTATAACAGCTTCTGAAAGGTCAGCCTCTATTTTCCAGAAATTAGAAATCTAAAGGGGAGCTTGATTCTTTTATGAACACAGGATGACAATAATCTCCTTACTCGCAGCCGTAATTAAAAATGCAATGAAGAAACCAGGCGTTTTTTTTTCTCTCTCCAATGTGGTACTTCACTATCTGACTACATACATTGAAATATAAATTTGAACATTCCTACTCGGTCACTCAACGCACCACTCAGTGCATGTCCAAATTTCCAATCATCTTACAGTTTTACCAATACTATGCTGATAAATATATCTTAAATATATATATATATAAATCACTGCATTCAAATTCACCGCAATGCAATGAGGCAAAAGTGTAAGCTTGAAACTTTTGGAATGCAGTTGTTTTGCCCAGAGAGCATAAACAAAGGAAAAGGCAAAACGGGGGCTTAAACTAATTAAGATTCTCTCCTAATAAATGTGATTGCAAGTGCAGAAAATGCAGAAAAATGCTCGTTCCAGTGTTATTAAAATAGGCTTATGTTTCAACTGCCTACCTTCCAGCCGGTTTATCTACAATTTGTGTGTATAAAGATATACATAATGTGTATAATAGATATCTATATATTATATATGTGTGCACGGTTTTGTTTCCAAATAATTCATTGAAATGTATGTGTGTAATCGCCCACACGTTCAATATACATATCAAAGTTTGCACCTGCAAATATGGATGAAATAAATGCGGTCTATTCATACTTCCTCCATTCAGAAACGTGATATCGCATAATCGTAATATTGCAGTA
Source organism: Mustelus asterias (assembly GCF_964213995.1). NCBI lineage: Eukaryota > Metazoa > Chordata > Chondrichthyes > Carcharhiniformes > Triakidae > Mustelus > Mustelus asterias. The sequence goes on along the minus strand of NC_135803.1, from coordinate 18,092,402 downwards.
AGAATCATCTTGACATATATTTGTGATTAAGACATGCTGCATTAACGGCAGACTGCCTATATTTGTCATTTATGAAAAGCTGAAGTTTGGGTGCTTGATTGATTTGTGTCGAGCAGTACCAGATGCAAGTATAAGAGAAATGCTTGAGCGTATGAAAGCACCACTCCACGTTATTAATCTCAACTTTGGAAACTGAACATCACCATATGCACATCGTCCGACCCTGGCGTTACATGAATGGCAATTGAATCCCCATACCCCGAGGAAGGACTTCAAAGTCATTTCATATTTTAGGGGCATATCAAGTTTTCTATAAACTAACATGTTGCAAAACTATTTTGCACGAATATAACTGGGGCAAACCATCTGGCGACCATTCTTTTGTCATATTTATTTAAACCAATAAAGCTTGCCCCATAATGCAGCCGGTATTAATTCCAGCTAATTCGAAATCTGTATTCTCTAATTAAAGGTTAAATGTTGGCTCTCGCTACAATACTGCCGAACGCCAGTAATTTTCCAAAATCGATACTAGTGTAGAAAAAAAAATCACTTTCTTAAATCAGCAAAAATTATCAGTGGCATTGGATGGATCTGCAAGAAATCTCACCTATCAAGCTTTTCCAGACAGCTTTTCTACAATATTGTTGACATTAGTTCAAGAAAATATAATTTTTATCTGCGTTGATTGCATATCAAAAAAGAAAACAGTGCGAGATCAATTGGTCGGAGTCATTTAGGCGATCCCCATCCTGATTGTAGTTGATTTATTAGAATTTACACTATGTTCCATCAGACTTTCAAACGCCCAAATTGAAATGTTGGACATCTTAAGCTACACCGTGCCATTTCATAATTGCCCCACTGAAACGTCTCTCACGGTGAACATGGTATAAAGTTCCGTTTCTACGTTTTGATAGAAGCATGATTGTGTGTGTATGACTTTAAATTCGGTCTGCAATTGATGCAGCTGCAAAACACTAACAAGATTAGTTTAAATATTTATTATCGAGTAACGCGCAATCCTAGTACGTATAGTGTGAGCATGTAATGTGCTATTGTGTATGTACACTGAAGAATCCCATTGCAACAACATAGCTCGATTATTTTAATATTTTTTCTTAAAAATCCATGTCTTTATTATTGTTTGGCAGCACAACAGTTCCCTGCTTGAATATTGTGTTAAATGCGCGGCAAAGGAAATTCTTTAAGCATTTAAACAAAGTCAGGATTACAAGCTTTGCTGATGTTAAAACCTATTCCATTGTTGGCGCATTTTCTTAAGAATGAGTCCACCCGAAGCAGGAAAAGGGAAGCAAATTTCACGATATTTTGGAGACTTCTCTGTTTCTTTATCACAGAAGGGGTGACAGACAAATAAAACTGAAAATCAGTCTTGAGGTATAGATGTGTAATTGTGTGTCAGGAATGTCCGTAAAATTTTAAGGAAAAAAAGCATATATATTTAAAATATTTTGAAACCTTTATTGCCTATTTGGGAGAGCCAATAAAATTTAACTATCGTTCGGATACTATGGTGTCTCAGTTGAATGTTTAACAGTCAGTTAAACAGTCCCTTGTTTATTTTTCCACCCTTATTCGCCAGCGCGCTTCTCGCTCTCTTATTTGGGAACAGTATTCGTCGCATAAATATCTTATGTTACCATGGTTTATTATGATCTGTATAAATCAATATATGCTTCACAACTTCAAAGGTTTACCGAAGCTATCCGGTCTTAACAAGTCATGTGGGTGACATTGACGACGTCAGAATCTCTACCAGGACAAATATTGTTTCTTGGAAGCGACCTTCGGCTATCCCTGTGTCTTATTAGTTTGCCTTTAACTAAGCATTATTAAACCATAGTATGCAGATTGCATTCTGGCGGCAGGCTCCCAAACCAAAAGTTACAAAGCGTATTTGGTTCCATATTTTAAAAGAAGATTTAAACAAAAATTGTATGTGGCACTGACAACTGTTCACATTGAAAATCCACGCCTGGTCTAAATGATAGACAGGAACACCGGAAGAAGCTCTTAAATCTATATATTTATACAAAAAAAAAACTCAGGAAACTTGGGGAGAGTGAAATTGAAATCGCCATTTATACAATGCGACATTCATTATTGATCGCCTATCACTTTCACCTATAAATGCAGTGCAGTGACGGGGACTAGCCTCCTCTAGCAGAGTATTGTGAGGGCATTGGGCTCAGGAGGTTACTGCTTTGGGTGTGAGGTTATTGTGCTGTAACCGATGGGCGCTGAAATTCTGTTTAGATTATGAATTCTGACGTCACGTTTTTATGCACATCAGACCTAAACAGCAAAAGCATCGAGCTTTCGAAAAAGAAAATCGAAAATCTGCAGCACCTAACGGATTAGTGAGAAAAGTAAGACATTGGAGTATAAATATGAGTCGATTACTTTTTTTTGCCCACTTCGGGAGTTTTGTATGTTGGTCTCCGCATTGTTTAGGGGGTGCTAGTCCTTATACATGCATTGCTTTGTTGTCACGACTTATCAGTGAATGGACGTTAATTAATGCTCTCCAGAAGCTTGGATGGAGTGGATGATAGGAAGCAACAGGGGATGAATCCCTCCAAAATGGTTTGTCAATGATGAGAAAGAAAAGCCACTGTCAATAAAAGAACCACTAATGATGGCCACACGTCTCTCACCATGTTGTCCAACGTGCCTTTCCATCTCTTGTTGACTATAGTCAAGTGTAATAACTGCATATCCTCAGTCAAGCATTATAGCCTTTCACCGGGTGGATTAATTAGTAAGAGTTGTCACCTCTTCATTTCTTTCTGGCCACCATTTTGGACGAATTTCAAAGTGAGCCACTGTGTGAACATATATAGCGAATGTGGGATTAGAATTTCGATTTTCGCCGTTCTGATAACTTAAGAATTCAAGTGGTCCTTAAAGCTCCATAAATTAAGAAACGGCGCAAAAAAATTGTTAAGTCACCGGAAAAAATTGCTTGCTCACTTCACCATCAACCATATCGTAAAACAGAGCGCATGCGTGTAGCTTTTTGCAACATGCTGCAGCCCAGTTACAGCAACGAGCTTGTGGTTTCTGGTGCTACACTGGGAGCTCACATGTACCTGATATGAGCTTGCTGGTTCAGTTGGTGCGGCTACGTTTATGTTGCAGATATCCCCTTCAAAACAAAACACTTCGACTGATATGAAACTGACTTCAACAAGAATCGTGCTGCAGAAAGACTTGCCATCGCCTGTGCGCACACAATGTCATTGCTTTCATTGCCGTCTGACTTCCCCCCAGCCAAAAGAAAACTTGTGCACGCAACACGTTTCTAAGATATGTACATAAAAGCTCAATCGGTTTGCTATGTATCGATTGGGGCAGCGTCTCTTGAGTCGTGTGATGCCACATGACTCAAAACAATCCGAGTCAAACGGTATGATCAAACGACCATCTTAATAAAGTGTGGTTACATCTTGAAGCTATCACCTAGATGTTGAGATCCACGCACATATATCATGCAATTCAATCACTAATTCTTTTTGTTTCAGTTATGCTTATATGAGGAAATACCGCCCCCTCGCCCCCACCACTATCTCACAGGCATTTAACATCTACATTAAGAGACATGCTGTCAGCATACTCCGAGTAACTACTGTAAGAACTTGCTAACCTTAAGAACAATATGTGTTACAGCAAGATTGCGTTAGGCTGTTGATTAAAATAAATATCTGGCACTTTTGACCGCAATTCGATGTGATTTTTCTGTACCCATTATGATATTTCATTAAGAACCACGATGTACTTAATGCAGCTGCCAATAATTCCTTCCGACTTGATTGACAATAATGAATTATTTGCCTGAGACCGAGGTTTCAATTTAAGGCCCCCAAACGTCCATGCAAAACACAAAAAAATGCTTCCAGGACTTGGGGGAGGGTTGCACTGGACGAAATTCTGTAATCATGGTAATGAATTCATTAGAAAATTGCTTTCCTGCAAATTGCAACTTGTCTGTCACGTCGAGAACCAGCTATTTACGAAACGAGGAGGCTGCTAACTTATTTCACTGACAATTTGCACAAAATTGGAAACGATTGATTTGCGACGCGATGCTGTAATAATCCCACCCGAAAGAATTCGTGATTAAAAGTTAGGTACCCATTGTGTCTTTAGTCCCAACCTAATGTGGACTTTAACATGGAAACTAGCAGGACGAATTGTGGCCAGTTTTAAAGGCGACAGGGATAGAGCTATGAATAGTTTAATTAAAACTAGCTTATATTGTTAAACAAGGTTTTGTGAAAAAAACGGCTGAAAGCATCTGTTTCAGGTTGAATGCTTTTTAACAGATTCCTTTTTTAGTGGTGTCAGGCGCAATGTAATGCCCAGCACTTTCTTGTATAGTGCCGATTTGCCGTGTTCTTGGAAAAAAAACCCCGACATAATCAAAAAGTGAACAGCAAACAAAAGATGCAGACATTACAAACGATAGTAGAGTGGAGGGGGGGATTTACCCAGCAGAACTCGGCCCTAAATCCGTTCAGGGATAGTAAACAGCGAGGGAAAAGAAGTCTACATTTTAGTATCCTTTTTCTTTAACTCGTGTGTGCTAAGTGTTTCTGCTGATAAATTGTTAGCTTAAAAGGACAGTGCGTAATGAGTTATTTCATTTCAGATGCAATGCAGGTCATTTTATGGGGGGCGGGGTGATTGGATTTACCTTTTTAATGCACTATTCAATAAAGTTTGTTCCAGACTCCAGCTTAATTTTTTATTAAAAGGGATGACTTTGCAAGACCAAGTGGTAGAGTAGTGGTAGACTCCGCTAATAGAATTGGGAAGAATGCAAGCAACTGGAACAAGAAGAGCAAATGTAATGCCGTTGAATAATAGAGATTACTGCAACTCAACCTTGATACAATACTGTAGTAAATTGCATTGAACAAAATGGCGACCGTGCATGAGTTTGAAATGCAAAACCCGGGATTTGTTAATGAACATTTTTCAACTTTGATATCACACTGCCGCAGGAAAGCAAATGGGTCGAGTTTAATGCGGGGTCTTGTATTTTATGCACGTTTAAATCGGGGGGAAATCACCGATAATTATCCTATTCATAACACCTAAAATAGTCGTCACTTTTATGTCGTCACTCTTGTTCCTTGAATAGTTACCCTAACAATTTGAAGTTTCGGAAATGTTTGAGCAGGAATTTCTTGAACAGGTACGGCAGTATAACATCAACAACAATTGTCGATCAGTCTAAAATGTAGCAACAGTTCTAATATTGCCCTGTCTGCTCAAGGTAGTAATACAAGTCTTTCCATCTTTTATCTCTTTAGAAACGGTCCAGAACTAACGGACTGAAAACGCTTGACAGAGAGGAGAACAAATCGCTGACAAAGAACGCTTTCCGTTTCATCAGCGTCGTTAAGACGACAAGGAAGAATCCCTTAGATAATAACTCCTACTTCAAAGACTTCTGCCCTGAATGGAGAATGTACCATCCTTTTTATTCAGCCACAAGGGTTTGCACTAAAGAGGACTCGACTGTTTGGTTATTTTTCACCGTGTTTATTTTTCGCCATTCACTGGGTACTTGTATAAAATAAACAACAAGACAATTACTAAAAGACGAATTCTCAACTTATCTGCTCACTGGGCCCGGATCGAACCCGCTGGGCTCCCACTCCGAGGAGCCCAGGCAGCTTGATTCAGGCCATCTCTAATCCGCCTGAGAATTCGTCCCAACCCCAAAATATTAAAGATTATGATGAAGTGAAGATTGACTGTACTAACCTAGCATGAAACCAAAGGTCAGCGCAAATGTATCTTAATAGAGTGTCTCGAATTGAGTGTGCCTCCTTTGAAGGCAGTTTGCTATTGCTCCGTTCATTACCATAGCGATCCTAGCGTGCGGTGCTGATGTACCATAAAACTCACACTTTGGGATTCTAAAACCCGGCTCTTTGAACAGCCCGAGTCTGATTAGAGTCCTTGTGTCTGTTATATTCTTTTTCATTCTCGGGGCTGAGGCGGGGAGGGGGGGGGGGGGGAGGCGGTGATCTCCTCGTCCTTTTAAAAGTTTATAGAAAGTTTAACTCGCTCCCTGATTAATTAAATCAGATAGAAGCAGGAAATAAAAAAGTTAATTGACACTTTGACTCAAGCCGTCTTTTCTTTACTTTTTTTGGCTGGAGGGTGGGACGCGAGTTATATTTGTGGCTTTATTTGAATTTGATACAAGTCATGCTTCGCGTGAGACTTTTATGCTGTCGTAAGTTCACTAACAATGAGATGAACGGCGTAAAACAAATATATATATATATACACACACACACACACATATATATATATACATACATAGCTACATGCACACAAAACTTTCTTACATATGATCCTTAAGACGTACACATTCCGTTCTTAATGAAAAGACTGGACTAGCTCCAGACTTGGCTTTCAGTATTTAAGTATGACTTGTCTATTGCCATAGAAATCCTAACTCACCATGAAGATTCACCGTTGCGAAGAAATACTTCTTTGTAAAATTTTCTGCTTTGATGTCTCCACAAGGATATTCAGGCTTTTGAGTCGTGGCTGTTTGGATTACCTATAGCAACTGGATGGACATCTGCAACAAGTAAATGAAAAATTAAAGGTGAATGCCTACCCCTCGTAATGACTTTCATTTATAAACTTGCGGATAACTTTACTTTTGGCATCAGCTAAGACTTCAAAACTTCGAAAAAGAATTGTCCAAAAGTTCACTTCATGGGTCTTATTGTTTTGTAGCGAATCCATCACGCGCCACCATAATCTGATCTAAAACTAGATTAAACTACATTTTAAAAAAAGCTTTATATCGATACTACTACTCAACTTTTAATTATTCTTCGATTGTTTCATAGTTTGGCTGTACGCTCATCGAAAAAGTTTCGATTTGATTTCCATGTCTTTCACGCGAATATAGATATTGTAAGACATGGGTGCCACGTCTTTCTGGAGATGTCTGTCTTCTCCTTCAATTTTCTTCTCCTGGTTTCTTTTTTTGGACTACGCAATGCTCTCTGCTCCGGATCTCGGGGAAAACATATTTAAGGAAAGAAAGAAAACTAACTTGTTTGACGCCCGATAAAGGAAAGTCAGACGACCCTAGTCACTGGCGGTGCAACAGAGCAAACTGAGAAAAAGATGATTGGATTATTAATATCTTTTCACAGCTGTCCAGAGTTTGCTGGAATATATAGTAGATTAGGCTTTCTCTGAGGGAGAAACGAATATATTAACTCCATTTTATTTATCTCGCATAGCAACCTAGTCCCCTTACTGTGCAATACGTTATATCCCCACTTGCTAGGCCCCATACCACAAAAAGTGAAGACAGAACAACTAGGCTATGCGGTTAAACGTCAAACACCCCAGCTATGTTTGTGTGTAAGAGATGGCGAGAAAAGTAAAAAATCCATATTTCAGTTATGAATCATCGTTTGGATTGAGTAAAGAAAAGGCTTAGTTTGCAACTTAAGAGATTCCCAAAGGATAAGTACTTTTGTCAAATTGAGGCCTTTGATCCATCAAATGTATCATGAGGGGATACTTGCACTAAACCGATCCTAAATTATTTTTACACAATAGTGGTTTATCATTGGTTTCTTGGGTTGACTAACTGTTTTATGTGATGTTTTAATCTGAAAAAAATCAACGTGATATATATATATATCTTTCTGTTCATCATTGGTCTATCTGTGTAACTATATGTTACATATCTATCCATTATCTACCATCAATTACCATCTTTATCTAATGGACAGCAGGCAGTTGCGTGATTTAGCTTTTCATTGTAAAGTGTGACAAACAGCCATTTTGTTTTATTTTACAAAATTTATTTTTACAAGACGCATTTACTTGTGAATTCTGACAATACAATTATAAACTATGCACGGTCCATTCGTACATTGGCAAAGTACAATGTGGGTTCAGTACACATTCCAACGATTTCTGCTTAAACAGTAGGATTTCACCGTAACAATACCTCGGTCTTACAACTTTTCACCAACTATTTTTTAAGGGTTCCACAAAGGGAAAACGCGCTTCGCTGATGTTACATTTTAAAGAGAATGCGTTCTATTTAAAAAGAAAACGTGCGTTCAGCGTAAATCAAAAGTACTAAAATATCTGTAGCTCCCGACTACAAAAAAAAGACTATACCAATGAGTTAGATCTTGCTCTTTAGTAGTGGTTAAATATGTATGACACGGAGATAAGACAGAACCGATGTTTTACTAGGCATATTAACGACAAATGGCTCATTTTCTAAAAGTTTTAAACAGTATTCCTAGTATTATCAATTTGTTACAAACCAGTACGAATGTATATCAAAACAGGAGCAAAAATACAAAAAGAAAAGTATCCTACATAGTCAAAACCTCCAGTTATAAAACACTATAATTTACAGAACACGCGCTAATTATTTAAAATAATCCAAGAAAAAAAATGTACACTGTCTAATCGCCCTGTAATAAAACACCTTGGGTCATTTATACAAAATGTGTTTTATTGTACCATTTTAAATAAATTATTTCAAAGAAAACAAAACAGGAAAAAAAAGGGAACGAATTATTTAACACAGATGCACGCTGCATTTGTCAATACCAATATTTATATGTTTTTACAGACTTATTCTGCAAGGATGCCTAACACCGAAAATGTGGTTTGCAGAAATGCTTAAAAAAGTCAAAGGCTAGGCAGGCTTTTAAAGTATCCATTTTGTTTCGGCCTCCAAAGGCTTTTGTTCATTACTATTCACATCAGGTGTACCGAATATCTTCTATCGCCCTCCCTGGCTTTCAAAAAAAGAATTGCAACGTACTTTCTTAACAAATCGACACAACAGCGTATTTTTTCTTCCATAAGAAAGAAAGGTAATAACAAGAAATGGAGCTCTGATATTCTTTACACAACATCTTGTGAAGACAATACTATATGTTGGCATCACTTGTAAGTGAAGGGAGGTGCTGCATTGTTCAAGACGCGCAATCTTAATTATAAACTGCAACTTGTGTAAGATTACATTCGGGATACTTTCTCTTTAATACATGTTTTATATATATATATATATTTGCATGCCAGTGCATTACATTGTTTTCTTAGGCGCTAGGCCTCCAGAAACTCAAGTAGTTCCCCAAGTCCAGTGCAGCAAGGGCATTGCTGCACCAACAACAACGACCACGTCATGTTTGTTACATTATTGTGGATTCATGTCCGAGTGGCCTTAACCTTCTGGTTAGAGAATAGTTCTGGGGTCAGAGTTTCTGTAAGGGTGCTCTCTTGGTCCAGGTGATGAGGCGTTACTTGGAGGTGTTGGGATGCCGCTTGCTCCTGTGCTCTGACACACGTACCACTCGCTCAGGTTAGCTGCGTGGGAAGATGTGATGGGGTCAAGCTGGGAGGCTGGAGCCGGGGGGTCCCGACCTGAGTCCGAAGAAGGCGATACCAGCGAAGGGGTGGACGATTCGTAGCCCGAGCTGGGAGGTGGAGATTTGCAATGGACCTTCATGTGCTTACGAAGGGAGCTGGGGTGCGTGTACGATTTATCACAGCCCCTTACTTTGCAGTTATAGGGCTTGTCACTTGTATGCACATGCGAGTGCTTTTTCCTGTCGCTGCTGTTAGCAAAACGTCTGTCACAGCCTTCAAACTCGCACTTGAAGGGCTTTTCTCCTGAAGGAAAACCACAAGGGGCAGAGTGATGAGTTCACAGACGTTAAGGTATTACCATTCATTATTAACATTAAGTTATTATCCACTATTAAAAGTGCAATTTAATCACCAACACACATTTCAAGAAATGTTAAATTATCCATTCGAGGCATGCATATTCCACTGGTGGGTTGCAGGTAGGTTCTTACAGATTTGCTGTGACGTAATGGTTTATCCTTGTTAGTGAAGTTAAAGCTGTGCTTAAAGCGAAGGCCTGAAAACACCGTCACTACATCAGTGTGACACACAACGAATTTCTGAATTAGCAGGGGTGGGAAATTTAGAAAAAAAAAACTTATTTTCAAAAAAGGGGATTCGGTGATTATTCCAATAAAACATTACACTCCCATGAATTCTAAATGTGATTTTTAAAAAACCGATCTGCGGTAAATGCAATCCAGTGCGGCTACAATGCAAGGCTGCGTGCTTTGCAGCAGAGGCCCTTCACCGAACTCTCAAAATGTCGATTTAATATTACACCGTAATTAGCCAAACGTTCAGAAAGCCGTTAGAATAATTTGACCTTCACTTGCTAGGTTGAGACGGCCAATCAACGATATTAGTGTAGTACAAGCTAGTGGTAAGTTAGTGGACCCAAGGGGAAGCCCAGACTCATAAACACTGTTATTGTGCCGTGTCTGGAGCGTCCGACACTGTGAGCATGAAGTCTGCTCTGACAATTCCCGAGAGCTCTAAACTCCTCCTGGCTACGCATTTCTCCTTCTTTACTATTAATGCTGTGTATAAAGGAGTGAGTAATATAAGATTAACTGCGACCAATCCTTGTTAAGTGTCATCTCACCAGTTAGCTTAGTCCGGGCTAAAATAAATAAGTCGACGAAAGCCTCCCTGAAATTGAATTCAAACTTTGCATTAGATAACTTGGAAGGAGAGAGAGAGAGAGAGAGGAATAAATGCCTACCTGGTGATAAACTCTGCAAGCGGGTTTCACGTTCTAATCAATCTTTTAACATGCATGTTTAATTCCAGCTTTGGACTTTGTACGGTAATATTTTATAAGTGAGGTGACAAAACTACTGAAGCCTCTGTTTACCCAGAGGCGATCTTTTCATGCTTGTTGAAATAAATAATGTAAAAGGGACGGGATTTCAATTCAATAAAACTAGCCTATAAAGGACTGAAGCCAATCAAACGGCATGAATATTTTACAAGATAATTACTTTGTTAATAGAATTACTATACTTGCTATTTTTTATTTAAGAATTTAGTAACAATAGTGTGTGCAATTTTAGACTAAAAGAGAAATGCAGTATTTATCACAGCTACAGTGATTAATTGCAACATATGGGGAATGCTATTTAACTGAAATATGGGAACGTGTGAGCACTCAACTCAACTAAACACACCGCCCTTTCATGGGTTACTGTAATATTTTTTAAATAAATAGAAATATGGTCTGTCCAATGAATTGTTCTTGCAAATTAAGTGCTCATCACTCTAAACTGCTGAGCCGAAGTCCATGCAGTGCTGGGAAAGTTTGTTTAGGCAAGCACAGACAATACTATCAAGTGTCAGATACGCACAGTGTGCGTATGCTGGGCCCACAGCACAAATGAATTTGTGTGTCTTGTGCTATCGACTGTTTAAAAATATTAAACGTAACGCGTTCATAACGTTGTATATTTTTGAATTATCCATTTCACACATTACCTCCGCTACAACGTGCTCCCTACATTGTATTTATTTCCCCCCAACTGAACGCTGCAGTTTATTAGTGTTATCTTTAAATTGTACAGTAAAGGGAAAATATCTTTTGAACTTAAAATATACCGACGAACAGACCTAGAAAAAGACCCACACCACTCAGTCACCCCCCTCCCCGCCGCCGCCCCCCCCCCCTCCGCTTGTTACGATGTGCATTCAAAACACACCTTCCATTCGGCTGAAACCCCAAAACGGACATTGCACATAACGTAACGAGTAAATACAGGAGATGGTTGCGGGGCATGGAGGAGAAAACGTAAGCGGACAGTTTAGAAGAGTTTACAAGTTTCGGTGCAGCAAAGTGCCTCAGATGAAAATGTGCCTACTCATTTTACAGAGAATCCCCCCACCCCCCCCCAAACCTCCCGCCCAACCCCTCACACCCTCCTCCCACGCCAATCCCCAAACAACATTCCCCCCCCCCCCCACCCCGCCACTCCAACCACCACACCTTCCCAATCTTCCACTCGGGACCTAAAGGAAACAGCCAAGAAACATGTTTTGCTATCACAAGACTGACCATAAAACTGAAATATCTTCGGCTTCTGAGGGGGGAGAGATTCGAAGGGAAGTTCCCCGGCTAGGTTTTCTAGGCCGCGCTCAAGGCGCACAATACAGAGAGCGAGTCCCCGCGACGGATCGAACCGCTGCTGCAAGCCCAATTAATAGAGGCTTTTCCCAGGGAGTGCGATTTTTTTAAAATCTGCGCGGTTTCATTACTTATAGATTATTCCTGGCTTGGGAAGTTCAAACGCAGCTTTGAATACGCTTCGATCTACTCAATTTCCTTGCTGCTAAGTGGAACTAGCAGATGTTTTTGACACATGTCCCAGTTTCACAAATGGTTCTGCAAATGACATTTTCGGAAAACGTAGGCCTGAACATTTGTTTTCATTGAGTCTGAGGCTTCTAACGTCTTTAGATTTTTTTTTTAATTTTAAAAGAAACAAGTAGATTAGGATGCAGATAAACACTTGTAGTACTGTTACAGCACATAGTGATTGGACTTAACAGATTTATGTTCGTGGAACCCAACAACGAATAGAACAAAATATGCAATTCAGTCTTCAATAATTCTCTGCCAAAGCATTGACTGAAATCTACTTAATGGCAAAACAGGGTCCACAGAGTTCCAAGTGTTACGTTTTGGAACAATCTTTAACAGTAGCTTAAAGGAAGAAAGCCAGTGACTTTTACTTTCAGCAGAAATTGAATCAGACTGCTTTATTATCTGCAACCGGAAGAGTGTTTACAGCGAATACATAATAAATTATTTACTACCCACAGCAATGCAAAGTTCTTAGAGCTGTGTGACATATACAAATGCTGCAAAAATCAGGCTATTTTCCAAGCCACATCAAGCCCAGCTTCGCTGTCTATTTGGACTGAAGTATCCCCTGGTAACAGACCGAAAACACTGTCATGAACTTTCGGGTAACGTAAAATGAAGTAAAACAGAATGATAATGATCCTTCGAAATACTGACCTGTGTGAGTTCTTTTGTGGATCTTGAGGTTTTCTGATCTGGCAAAGACTTTGCCACAGCCAGGGAATGGACAGGGGAATGGTTTCTCGCCAGTGTGGACTCTGATGTGATTTACAAGTTTATATTTGGCTTTGAAAGGTTTTCCCTCTCTTGGACACTCTTCCCAGAAACAGATATGATTCGACTGCTCTGGTCCCCCAACGTGTTCCACTGTTACGTGAGTAACCAGTTCGTGCATCGTGCTAAAAGTTTTTGAGCATGGTTTTTTAGTGACAGGGTCCGGTTCAGTCCACTTGCAGATCAGTTCCTGCTTGATGGGTTGTCTCATGTAGCGAAAAAATGCACCTGGACCGTGGTGGCCAGTTAGATTCATGTTAATATTCATGCCACCGTAGCCATGTAGAGGGGAAGAGGCAAAGGGATCACTCCTGGAACTTGCTACTTGACTGTAGTGATCAGACCTGGCGTACATGTCTCCAGGTAGCCCCAGTCTTAACTGTCCGTTCAGATGGTGTCCAGCTGGGGCTGTATGGGAAGCCTGGTCATGCAGTCCAGGGAATAGAGAGTGGCTTCCAGCCTCGGGGTGACCATGGTGTCCGGGGTAGCTACCTGTTGTTGATACAAACATTCCGTGGTGAGAACTTGTGCCAGGATATTGATCAGTGAGACCTGGCATTACTGAGGATGTCAAATCTCTGCGGATGAGGAAGTCTCTACCTGCCGAGATTGCCTGGGCAGTGTAGCTGGCGTGGGAGTGAGAGACCGAGTAACTGACTGCTGCCGCCGCCTGCGCTGGGCCAAAAGCTGCCGTTGGATTGGAGACAGCCTCAGCGTGGCCTGCCATATGATGGTGATGATGATGGTGGTGATGGTGGTGGGGATGGGTTGGGCTGAGTTTAAGCGCAGCGGCGGCTGCAGGGTGCCCCATGTGTTCAGGCCCGAAAGGACTCGGCCCCAGGCGGGGTTCTCCAGCACTCTCCCCAGGGTGCGTGTGTGCCATTGAGTGGGGATGGCCGCTGAGCCCCGGGAAGCCTGTCATGCTCTGGGGGGGATGGTGATGATGATGGTGATGGTGGTGAGCTCCTGCCAAATCTACTAATCTCAGCGCTGGGTTTCGCTTGGCGAATGTTGGGTCCATCATCGGACTCCCCAAAGCATCCATGCTCAATAATGCCT